>NW_024080642.1:6458674-7107386 GCF_003009895.1 Hyaena hyaena | reverse complement strand
ATTTCTTTTTTCACAGTGTTCTTGAGTTTTTACTGATATCTTGTTTTAGTGGTATACATATTTAACTAAAAATGTTTTTCTTTTTTTTTTTTGTTTTTTTAATGTTTTATTTATTTCTAGGAGAGAGAGAGAGAGACAGTGTGAGCAGGGGAGGGTCAGAGAGAGAGGGAGTCACAGACTGAAACAGGCTCTAGGCTCTGAGCTGGCAGTCAGCACAGAGCCCGATGCGGGGCTCGAACCCACGAACCGCGAGATCATGACCTGAGTGAAAGTCGGACGCTTAACCGACTAAGCCACCCAGGCGCCCCTAAAAATTTTTTTCTGAAAGAAAAATGTTTATCATCTTTCAAAGTCTTAGTTTATCTGAGAATGTGTTTTCCTTTGCCCTTCTACATGCATGGCTAACTAGCATTCAGGCAGAAAAGTCTAAGGCCAATCGGGTTTGTGTGTGTTATTTTTTTTAAATGCTTATAGGATTATTTTTTTCTCATTATCCTTGGAAATTAAAGACTGAACCAAGATATGCCTGGCAAATGTCTGATAGGTGGCCTTTCATTCTGTGCCAAAGACAGGCATTACAAATTGATCACGGCACTCTTTCCCACTGAACACAAATGAAGCTGCAGATTTGCCATCCTTAATGAAGGTGTTGGTCTCTTGTTAAATTTTTTAACATGCCCTTAAAATGTTCAGGCTCTAAATTTTTCACTCAGGAGACTTTCGTTCTCTCTTTCTCTTTTAATCCTTTCTCATTTTTTAAAAATAATTTTTTAAATGTTTATTTTTGAGGCAGAGTGAGCGCACAAGCAGGGGAGGGGCAGAGAGAGAAGGGGACAGAGGATTGAAGAGGGCTCCATGCTGACAGCAGAAAGCCCTGTGTAGGGCTTGAACTCATGATGAACTCATGAACCCTGAGATCGTGACCTGAGCCAAAGTCAGCTGCTTAACCAACTGAGCCACTCAGGTGCCCCTTCTCTCTCATTTTTTGAAATTATGCTATACTCCTGTCTGTCTTGATCTCTCTGGAGTAGCTTTTTTTTTGGTCTTGAGCGGGGGGGGGGCACAGAGGAAGAAGGAGAGAGAGAGAATCTAAACAGTCTCCCAGCCCAGCGCAGAACAACATGGGGCTCCGTCCCATGAACTGCGGGATCATGACCCAAGCTGAAATTAAGAGGTGGAGGCTTGGGGCTCCTGAGTGGCTGAGTCGGTTAAGCGTCCGACTTCAGCTCAGGTCATGATCTCACAGTTCGTGGATTCGAGCCCTGCGTTGGGCTCTGTGCTGACAGCCAGCTCGGAGCCTGGAGCCTGCTTTGGATTCTGTGTCTCCCTCTCTCTCAGACCCTCCCCTGCTCACGCTGTCTGTCTGTCTGTCTGTCTGTCTCTCTCTCAGAAATAAATAAAAACATTAAAAAAGTAAAAAAAAAAAAAAAGTCGGAGGCTTAACTGACTGAACCACCCAGGTGCCCCTCTCTGGAGTATCTTTTAAAGATAAGGGATCTGGGGTACTTGGTTGTCTCAGTCAGTTAAGCATCTGACTCTGTCTCAGCCACATCTTGATCTCAGGGTCGTGAGTTCAAGCCCTGTGTTGGGCTCTGCGCTGGGCATGAAGCCTACTTAAAAAGTAAGTAAATGTGGGATACCTGGGTGACTTATTCAGTTAAGCATCTGACTTTGGCTCAGGTCATGATCTAATGGTTGGTGAGTTCAAGCCCCACATCAGGCTCTGTGCTGTCAGCTCAGAGCCTGGAACCTGCTCTGATTCTGTGTCTCCCTCTCTCTCTGCCCCTCCCCTGCTCACTCTCTCTCTCTGCCAAAAATAAACAATAAAATTTTTTTTATAAATAAATAATAAATAACAAAGATTAGGGATCTGTCTCCACATTACTTGACTTTCATCTCTAATTCTGTATTATAGAAGAGGCTCAAGCAAATGTTCTATTTCATTGTTTTGGTTTTCTGTTATATTTAACTGCTACTTACTGCCTTACCTATAGTTTTTCCTCATAATTTTCTCATATGACTATCTAATGCAATTTAGCATGTGTGGTTTTTTTACTTTTTTGATTGAGATTTAACCGTCATAAAGTAATGTACACTACTCTTAAGGGTTGTTGTGTTTTTTTTAAGTTAATTTATTTATTTTGAGAGAGAGAGCAAAAGTGGGGAGGGGCAGAGAGAGAAAATCCCAAGCAGGCTCTGCACCGTCAGCACAGAGCCCGATGCAGGACTCGAACTCCCAAACCATGAAGTCATGACCTGAGCTGAGGTCAGATGCTTAACTGACTAAGCCACCCAAGCACCCCACACAATTCTTAAAGTTTAAGCTCAGCACATTTTTATATGTGCTTATATCGTACTAACTGCCGCCTAGATCAAGATACAGAATATTTCTGGCATCCCAATAGGGTCCTTTATGCCCCTGCCTGTTAATACTCTGCCTCACACAGGTAACCATTATTCTGACCTCGTTCACTAGGAGTTTGTTTTGCCTGTTTTTGAACTGCATAAATGGAATCATATAGTATATACCCTTTGTGTCTGGCTTCTTTTGTTCAACACAGCCCGTGAAAGATTCATTCATGTTGCCTATAAGTAGTTCATTCTTCATGATTGCTGTGTAGTATATTTTCTTGTATAAATATACCACAATTTGTTTATTCTATTTTTTAATATAATTTATTGTCAAGTTAACTAATATACAGTATATACAGTTTGCTCTTGGCTTCAGGAGTAGATTCCAACGATTCATCACTTACAAACCACACCCAGTGCGCATCCCAACAAGTGCCCTCCTCAATACCCATCACCTGTTTTTTCCTGCCCCTCACCCCCTTCCACCCTCAGTTTGTATTTAAAAGTCTCTTATGATTAAAGTCTCCCTCTTTATAACTTTTTCTTTCCCTTCCGCCATGGTCTTTTGTTAAGTTTCTCAACTTCCACATATGAGTGAAAACATATGATACCTGTCTTTCTCTGACTGGCTTATTTCATTTAACATAATACCCTCGTTGTTGCAAATGGCAAGATTTCATTCTTTTTCACTGCCGAGTAGGATTTCATTGTATATATATACCACATCTTCTTTCCCCATTCATCAATTGATAGACATTTGGACTCTTTCCACAATTTGGTGACTGTTGATAGCACTGCTATAAACATTGGGGGTACATGTGCCCCTATGAATCAGCACTCCTATATCCTTTACATAAATTCCTACCAGTGCTATTGCTGGGTCATAGGATAATTCTATCTTTAACTTTTTTGAGGAGCCTCCACGCTATTTTCCAGAGTGGCTACACCAGTTTGCATTCCCACCAACAATGTAAGAGAGTTCCCCTTTCTCCACATCTTCACCAATAGCTGTTGTTCCCTGAACTTTTAATTTTAGCCATTATGACTGGTGTGAGTTGGTATCTCAATGTAGTTTTGATTTGTATTTCCCCGATGGTGAGAGATGTTGAGAATCTTTTCAGGTGTCTGTTAGCCATTTGGATGTCTTCTTTGGAAATATATCTATTCATGTCTTTTGCCCATTTCTTCACTGAATTATTTGTTTTTCGGGTGTCGAGTTTAGTAAGTTCTTTATAGATTTTGGATATTAATCCTTTATCCAATATATCATTTGCAGATATCTTCTCCCATTCCATTGGTTGCCTTTTAGTTTTGTTGATAGTTTTTTTGCTGTGCAGAAGCTTTTTATCTTGATGAGGTCCCAGTAGTTCATTTTGGCTTTTATTTCCCTTGCCTTTGGAGACATGTCAAGTAAGAAGATGCTGTGGCTGATGTCAAAGAGGTTGTTGCCTGCTTTCTCTTATAGGATTTTGATAGTTTCCTGTCTCACATTTAGGTCTTTCATCCATTTTGAATTTATTTTTGTGTATAGTGTAAGAGAGTGGTCCAGTTTCATTCTTCTGTCTGTAGCTGTCCAGTTCTCCCAGCACCATTTGCCCCAAAGAGACTGGTTTTCTTCCATCGGATACTCTTTCCGGCTTTGTTGAAGATTAGTTGGCCATACATTTGTGGGTCCAATTCTGGGTTCTCTATTCTCTTGCACTGGTCTATATGTTTGTTTTTGTGTCAAAACCATACTGTCTTGATGATACAGCTTTATAGTATTATACTATTTTTTAATGTTTATTTATTTTTGAGAGAAAGAGAGAGAGAGGGAGACACAGAATCAGAAGAAGGTCCTGACTCTGAGCTGTCAGCTCAGAGCCCAACGCAGGGCTCAGACTGATGAAACGTGAGATCATGACCTGAGCTGAAGTTGGACGCTTAACCGACTGAGCCACGCAGGCGCCCCTGTTTATTCTACTATTGATGAAAATGCGTTTCTTTTACCAGTCTTGGCTATTATGACTAAAGCTACCATGAATATTTTTATGTATGTCTTTTGGTGAACATACGCTTTTTATTTATTTCTCTTTGGTATATACCTAGGAGTAGAATTGTTAGGGCATAAGATAGGTGTATGTTGCTTTAGTAGATACTACCAGACAGATTTCCGGTGTGTTTATAGCAATACACAGGACCATCTACAGTATATGAGAGTCTCAGTTGTTCTACATCTTTGGCAACACTGGTTTTGATTTTGGTTTTGGTTATTTTAGCTATTCTGGTGGGTGTGTAGAAATATTTAATCGTATTTTTTTCTCTCATTGTAATTTTATTAAAGTTTTTTTAAAATATTT
The DNA here is from genome assembly GCF_003009895.1 of Hyaena hyaena. Classification (NCBI taxonomy): domain Eukaryota; kingdom Metazoa; phylum Chordata; class Mammalia; order Carnivora; family Hyaenidae; genus Hyaena; species Hyaena hyaena. The sequence goes on along the minus strand of NW_024080642.1, from coordinate 7,102,695 downwards.
ATTTTTGAGAGAGAGAGAGAGAGCATGAGCAGGGGAGGATCAGAGAGAGAGGAAGGCACAGAATCTGAAACAGGCTCCAGGCTCTGAGCTAGCTGTCAGCACAGAGCCCAATGCGGGGCTCGAACACATGAACCGTGAGATCATGACCTGAGCCAAAGTCAGACGCTCAACCGACTGAGCCACCCAGGCGTCCCTCTCTCATTGTAATTTTAATTTGCATTTTGCTGGTAAATAATGATGTTGAGTACCTTTTCTTCCGCTGTAGGCCATTTGGATATCCTCTTCTGTGGAGTGCCTGTTCTTGACTTTTACCCATTCTTTTCCTTGGGTAGTTTGTCTTTTTTTAATTGATTTATAGGATTATTTTTTTAATACTCAGAATATTAAGTCTTATGTTGGATGTTTATATTGAAAATATGGGGCACCTGGGTGGCTCAGTTGGTTAAGTGTCCAATTCTTTTTTTTTTTTTTTAATTTTTTTTTTTAATTTTTTTTAATGTTTTATTTATTTCTAGGAGGGAGAGAGAGACAGTGTGAGCAGGGGAGGGTCAGAGAGAGAGGGAGTCACAGACTGAAACAGGCTCCAGGCTCCGAGCTGGCAGTCAGCACAGGGCCTGACGCGGGGCTCGAACCCACGAACCGCGAGATCATGACCTAAGCGAAAGTCGGAGGCTTAACCGACTAAGCCACCCAGGCGCCCCTTAAGTGTCCAATTCTTGATTTCGACTCAGGTCATGATCTCACTGTTTGTGAAATTGAGCCCCGCATCTGTCTCTGCACTGACAGCATGGAGCCTGCTTGGGATTCTCTCACTCTTTTTCTCTCTCTCTCTGTCTCTCTCAAAAAATAAAGGAAACTTTAAAAAAATATCTTCTCTCAGTCTGTGGCTCATATTTTTACTCTCAGTGGTGTCTTTTGATGAACACAAGTTCTTAATTTTAATAAAGTCAAAATTTTTTCTTTTGTGGTTAATGCTTTTTATGTCTTTTTTTTTTTTTAAGTTTATTTATTTATTTGAGAGACACAGAGACAGCATGAGTGAGGAAGAGGCAGAAAGAATCCCAGGCAGGCTCCATGCTGAAAACACAGAACCTAATGTGGGGCTTGAACTCATGAAACCATGAAATCATGACCTGAGCTGAAACCAAGAGTCAGACATTTAACCGATTGAGCCACCCAGGCGCCCCTTTTTTTATGTCCTATTTAAGAAATGTTTGCCTACTCCAAAATCATGAAGATATTCTGTATTTTCTTCTAGAAGTTATTTTATCTTTAACATTTAGGTCTGTAGTCCATCTCAGATCTTTGTGTTAAGGCATGAGGTAGAAGGAAGGTTACTTTTTTCTCAGATACCCGGTTGATCCAGCACCATTTATTGAAAGTTCCATTTTCCCCACCAAACTGCAGTAGTGTTTTGTTATAAGTTGGGTGATTGTACATGTTTTGGGTCTTTTTCTAATTTTCTGTTCTGCTCCAGTGGTCTATTTATCTGTCCTTGTGCAGTTACTGTTAACTCTTAAATAGTATTAATTTATAAGTATGCAAAATTTTCTCAGTAACTCTCCTAGAGAGATATTTACTTATTCCTTATTTTTGTATCCTTCTGTTCAACTGTAATACCTTTTATTTTTTTATTTTTTTTATTTTTAAGTAATCTCTACACCCAGTGTGGGGCTCAAACTCAAAACCCTGAGATCAAGTGACATGCTCTACTGACTAAGCCAGCCAGGCGCCCCCAACTATAACACCTTCTTATATGTTAGGTGATTTTTTTTTCATCCTTATTGGGGAGCAGTCTCTTATTGGGAACTTTGACAGGTCTCTTCAAGATTTTCAGGTACAGATAAAGGGAAAAGATAAACATTTTCTGGTGTGGAACTCAGCTAGAGTAGAGAAGGGAAACTAGAGGCAGAGATAGTTACAGCTCAGAGCTAAACCCTTGTTTTCTGTGGTAGACAAGGTTTCTTAACTTAGCGTTCTTGTTTTGGGTTATTTGCCTCTTTTAGAAGCCAACCTCAGCTTTGCCTTTCTTCTGCCTTATGTGGGCACCCACAGCAATTATAAGCCGGCAACTGCTAAGTTCTTCTGATACCCCGGTGGGATCCAGTTGTGCCCTTCTAAGTGTACCACAACTCACCTTGGCTCTGGTCCCAGTTGCTCCAGATGAGGGCATTTAACGGGGCACTGCAGCCAAGGTCTCATCTGCGTACTTATCAAACAGGCAGAGGATTGAACATCGGCTATGCTTTTCCTCATTCCAGTCCCATCTGTAGTTTGTCTTGCAGAAAATTCTTCATACTTTCTGGTATGTGATTGCCTAGGTCTGATATATGCATGTCAGTGGAAGTCTGGAAGGATGGACAAAATATTTAGAAGCATGTACTTAAAGCCATTCTAATTACAAGCCAGTGCTAGTTTTTGGTTTTTTTTTTTTTAATAAGTTTTTGGCCTTCTAAGTTGAATACTTTGAAAATCATGTTCATTTTATTAAGGTGAGCATTGTTCTTAAAATGTACTTGCATGTATTTGTGTGTGTGTGTGTGTGTGTGTGTGTGTGTGTGAGACTTAGTACTTCATGACAAGTAGCTGTATTACTCTCCTGTAAAATTCAGGAAGAAACAATCCAGTGATTCATGAAGATGTCTCTTTAAGTCTTTCTGTGTTGGGTCCTCCATCCCCCCAGCCTGCATGTGAGTAGCCCAAAGATTTAATAAGCTGCACTGAGAAAGATAAAGGCAATGTCAGATATCCAGAATGGAATAGGAATGGTTGTTTTGAAACTCAAGAGTTTCAGATGATCTGCCTGTGTGCCTTTGTTTGATAAAAAGTCTTCATGGATCTCTTGCCAGCTGGGTAAAAGACACTGGCCCTGGGATGAGGGATAACCCAGAATCTTGTGTCCTTGGGGAGTCAGAGCCCTTGCCTAAGCCAGCTAGTGAAGATGCAGCTGGGGAGCAGTTCCTCTGTAACTCGCGCACTGGTTAGAATTCTCAGGAATTGGTATGTAAATAGGGACACACAGCTAGAAGCTTGGGGCTCATTACACCTCGCTTCTTTTGTTTATTCATTTTGCTTTTTAATGTAGCAAAGGTATGTAGTTACTGAGTTTTATTTTATGCTCTAGTGGGGGAAAACACAGAAGTTTTTTAAATTTTTACACTGTAATTCAAATACAAGAACTCGGAACTGACCCTCCAGTGATATTTTTTGAAAAGGAAAGCAGTAATAGGATATTTAACTAGGAAGACCCTATACTTCAAATGCAGATATCATCTTTCTCCAAGAATTAGGCCTGATTAGTTCACATCCACCAATACAGAATGAGAGGGGGTAAATCACAACTAAAAACCTTGGCACTTCCATAAGAAATTTAAATAACAGGCAGACATATAGAGATTCGTAAATATGTGCTTGGTGCCAGCTAAACCGCAGAGAAGATACTGCATTTGTGGTCCAGGGAAGTTAAATATTTGTGGTCAACTTAAAATTCAACATAAAACTCTCATCTGTGATGGAAACCATCCAGAAACTGCATGGAGGGCGTGGAAGTTGCATAAACTCGCAAAGGCCTCTCCTCTCTCACGCGTCTGGGCTGGAAGAGCCTGTTCTCCTCTCTCTACCCTGCATGGCTGGCAAGCCCTTCTAAAGCGTCTCTGCCTTGTGGCTCACCCCTCCACATCTGCTGTAATGGCACTTTTTCCGGAAGCCTTTTCCTGTTCATCTTCTATAAAATAGCAGTCCTCTCCCACCCTATTACTCTCTGTCCCTCTTCCCCTACTTAATTTTTCCTGTAGGACTTCCCACTTACTTGTCCTGTTAGTTTAATTGCTTATTTGTTTCTCAGTCTCACAAGAACGTTAAGCTCCATGACAGCAGGAATATTGTTTTGTTCATTGCTATATTCCTTATGTCTTGAATAAGGCTGGCATATATAGCAGGTGCTTAATTAATATTTATTGAATGAAAAGTGGAATATCTTATCCCTGCCCTAGTAGAGGGTACTTTTACACATCAGAACCTCACACTGTGAGACCAGCCTGAAACACCTCAAATCTCTTTCTCTTCGTCGGTAGCTGCATATTGTCCTTAACAGAGACTGGTACTTGCAGGCGATGGCTGATCCTTCAGATGTACAAGTGCCTCTTGCCATAACATCTGGGTTACCCTTAGAGATGAAATTAACACAATTTACTGTTTCCGTAAAAAATGTTAAGAGTATTTGTTTCTGGCCTTCACATTTGTTGAAGACCCTCCTGATGTTAATTTACTCTGGTAAAGTAAGCTAGAGAAAATACTGTTAAGAAAATCAGAGGTGCCTGAGTGGCTCAGTCGGTTAAACGTCTGACTCTTCATTTCGGCTCAGGTCATGATCTGGAGGTTTGTGAGTTCAAGTCCCATGTTGGGCTCTGCGCTGACCATGGAGCCTGTTTGAAATCCTCTCTCTGTCCCTCCCCTGGTTGCATGCTTTCTCTCTTTCTTTCTCTCTCTCTCTCAAAATAAATGAACTTAAAAAAATCATAAGAGAAGAGAAAGTATACTTACAGTACCGTATACTATATTTATTGGAAAAAATCTGCACATAAGTGGACCCGTATAGCTCAAACCTGTATCATTCAGGGATTATAGTTTATGATTGTTTGCGTGTCTATGTGTGTGCTACAGAAATAGCACTGTTTCTGGGCAGCGTGCAGACTGGAGCACATATTACACTTCATAATCTTCTGTGATAGTAAATGCAGCTTCTATTGCCCAGCCTTTTTGTCATTTGAGACCATGCCTGGTTGAGGGGTCTCTTATTGCTGACCACTCCCAGGCCTGATAGACTTAACTAACAAACAGCTATTTTCTCCAATCTGCTTTGTTTTGCTTCCTTTTCTAGGTTTTTTAGTCCTCCCAACACAGAGAAACTCTGTCACAATAAACACATTAAGTTTTCTGGATGTGTTCCAGAACTTTATTATTGATGATCTTTAGCATTTGGTATGAAATGTGTTTCACAAATGATGTTGATGATCTCTGATATATGCTGTTAAGTTTTTAAAAATGGCAAAGAACATCACCATTTATATAAATATTCATAAGAAGTATCAGGAGCGCCCACAGTTAATCATATGGCAGTGTCCGCATACATATGTCTGAAGGACGTGCCAGAAGCTGGCACAGGGCTAGGGAACAGAGGCTCTAGATATCAAAACGAGAAGATTTTGTTTTTAAAATTCAGCCTTTTGTACTATTTGTTTGTTTTTACCATATGCCATGTGTTTAAGCTACACATCACTTAGCAGCTTCAGTTTGGCCTGGTCCTTGGAGCCGAGGTGCCACCATGTCCCAGTGCCTCCTAGGAGATGCTCTCATTGAATTTCTCTTCTGCTTTGTCAGCAGCTGGAGTGGCTTTAGTCTAAATAACAGAATTCATTGACAGCTTTTAATTCTTTTTCTTTTTTTAATTTTTTTTAATGTTTTATTTATTTCTGGAAGAGAGAGAGAGACAGCATGAGCAGGGGGCGTCAGAGAGAGAAGGAGATACAGAATTGGAAGCAGGATCCAGGCTCTGAACTAGCTGGCAGCACAGAGCCTGACGCAGGGCTCGCACCCATGAACCATGTGATCATGACCTGAGCCAAAGTCGGATGCTTAACCGACTGAGCCACCCAGGCACCCCTAATTCTGTGTTGTCAGTTTTTAAAAAGTTGAAGCTGTGTGGGGGCTTCCCTAGTACAGGTTGGTACAGAACTTTTGTCTGGCTTACCAGTGTGAAGCAGTGAAACTGTACCTCAGAGTTCAGTTGACGGTTGAACAACACAGGCCTTAGGGTGCTGACCCCCTGCACAGTTGAGAATAGGCATAAAACTTGGCTCCCAGGGGCACCTGGGTGGCTCAGTCAGTTAAGTATCTGACTTCGGCTCAGGTCATGATCTCACAGTTTGTGAGTGAGTTCGAGCCCCGTGTCAGTCTCTGTGCTGACAGCTAGCTGAGAGCCTGGAGACTGCTTCAGATTCTGTGTCTCCCTCTCTCTCTGCCCCTCCTCTGCTCACACTTTGTCTCTGTCTCTCTCAAAAACAAACAAACAAACAAAACCTCTTCGTTCCTCAGAAACTTTACTAGTAGCTCACTGTTGATCAGAAGCCTTACCAATAATATAAAACAGCCGATTAACATTGTTATGTGTATTATATACCATATTCTGATGATAAAGTCAGCTAGAGAAGAAAATGTTAAGAAAATCATAAGGAACCGTATATACCATATATGTTAACTAACTAGAATTTAAATAAAAAACTTGAAATAAGTAAGAAAAAGACATAAGTAAGAGAAAATACAGTAGTGTGCTGTATTTATCAGAAAAAAATCTACATATAAGTGGACCCCGTGCAATTGAACCTGTGTTGTTCAAGGGTCAGCTGCAATCTGTGATTGCATGTCTTTCTGTGTGTGTGCTTTAGAAGCGGGATACGCAGCATTCATAGTGACTGGCTTGTGATCTCCAAGCCTGTTCTGGGTCTGGTGACTATAAGTTATTCATTTTGTCCGGGCTTAAGTTTACTCTCTGTAGAATGGGGGTGACAGTAGTCTGTCCCTTCATGATACCTCATTACGGATTAGATTAAATGAAATATCGTAAATGAAAATGTCTAGATTTTGAAAATAAAATTCTCTCGATTTGTATGTTCTTCATAGTGAGTGGAGAGGCAATTAAGAAGACTCCAAACGAACAACCGGTTACACTTTAGTCCCACACCAGATTCCCATATGACTTCCACATCATCTTGCAGTCTCTGTTGCTGCTTTCTGTAATTCATAAAGATTCCCTCAGACCCTCCACTGTCTCCATTTTCTACCCTTTCAGCCGTTGCCATTATCTTGCGAAATTAGGATTCCGAAGGCAAGGCACGTGTGCTTACGGTTGCGGTTCCGTTATCGCAGGATCCTCCTATAATGGAAACCCCCAAGTATGTGAGCCCTTCAGAGAACAGCAAAAACACTTTGAAAAGAAAATCATGCTGCCCGGGGCGTTCCAGAGCTTCCCATACTGGCTGGCCCCCTTCCGGCACCATTCCTTTCTGCATCCCATCCCACTCTCCGCCCTGGCACATAGTCTCACAAACATGCCACCTGCCTCTCTCTCCCCATCTCTCTCTCTCTCTCTCTCTCTCTCTCTCTCTGGCCCCATCCTTTGGCTGCTCAGTTTATTTTTTCCACATCCTCACCCTCTTGCAGTTCCAAGCTAAATAACCCTCACAGATGGCTTGTTCCATCAGAGCTGTATAAGAACACAGGACAGTGAACTGGGGTCCAGAAGGAACTGTCAGAGCCCAAGGCTGCCCTTCCTACAGAGGTCCAGGACAACTTTGTCATCAGCTCCTTAGAAGTCCATGGGCAGAGAGCAGAAAGGCTGGCAGGTTGGGTGGTGGAATATCTCTTTAAAAGTATAATCCTCTAGCAGCTAGCAACTAGTTCTCACTTAGATTTACAAGTCAGAACCTGGAGCTGGATACATTGCATACTCCATTTTCCACAGAAGACAGAGCACTTTGTAGCTGGCATTTCTCCCCCACTTTTTTACAGCATGGAAACCCAACAGGAAATGGCAGTCCCATTTGTGTATTGGATCGTGGTTTGAGTCCTTACTGAACCTCTTTGTGAACTCCTGGAGAGGTCTAGACCCCTGCCCTGCGTGACCTGAAGGGCAGTATTCCCAGCTGTCAGCACATCCTTGGGAAGAGGGTGAACTTCAGACGCCTATTAGAAATCCTGCAGATGAGAGGAGACCCAGAATCTCACTATTTCTTTCCTGTCAGCAAGGACATGTAAGTTTCCTGTCTGCCTTGTCATCAGCTTTGGAAAACTGTTCTCCTACATCCCCTCATGCATGCAGTGGTCTGTAAGCTTCTGCCCCCATTCATTATCCCAGCACCCTCTTCCCCTCTGTCCTAATCAGATGGGTCTGGTTAATTTTGCCCTCATGACAAGATGGCCTTTTCCTCATCCTCACAGTTATCCCTGTGGGACTTAAAAGCTCTCTGATCATCGCCTGCCTCTCTTTTCCCTTCCTTCTCTCTCCCCCTCTAACTGTACCCTTTGTAACTCAGTTCCTCTGAGGTCACTGAGGAAGGGCAGCCTGTGCTGTTTGCCACTATAGGAGTCTCTTTTTCCTTGGTAAGCAGAGTTCCCTTGAGAGACCCCTTCCCTTCCTCCCCTGAAAGCCATGTTGGCGGCTTCTCTGCCTGAACTCAGGCATAATGGGGCAGAGAACAATGGCATGTGTGGAGGGTCCTGGCTAGACAAAGGGAAGTTAACTCTTAGCCAGAGAGCAGACAGTTGAGGAAGCCTCCCCTGAAAAGAAGAGAGAAGTCAAGGAAAGACAAAATTCTGTGGCAGGGAGGTATTCCCTGAGAACTCAATCAGAAATCAGCATCTCCTCCCGAACCCTGATCTTTCTACTGAGAACCAAACTATTGTTCTTCCTCTTCTCTGCCTTCGTGTCTGGCTCCAAGATCCAGAGCTGCCAGATGAACAGCATACCCTGTTGCTTGCACAGTAAAAGTGTCTCAGACTAATGGATTTGCGGAACCAGGGGGTGCCAGGTGGAAGGAGACGACTTTGATTTCCTTTTTCTTGTCCCCCTGCTCCCTGGTGGACTTGCCTCTTTTTAGTACATCCAGAGTTCAGGACTGTGTACTGCAGAGAACTTGGGGACGCTCATATATAGGTCTTAACTCAGCACCCAGCAGTGACTAATTTCCCATATCCATTCATTTCATCAACTGAATAGCTGAGGTCTTGCCCCTACTGTGTCCAGAGAAATGACATTAATCTGAAAGATAGAATTCCTTTTAGGACACATGCTGAGAAATTTTAAATTTCATTGCCTTTGTTCTTGCCCACGACTTAGCTAAGCATCCGTTTGGTTTGTGTTCATCTGAATGCAGCCTCATTAGAACTGCTTATTTTGTCCTGGTGTTGGGCCTTTGGGTTGCTGCTGACCGGGGTTGGGGAGTAGGAGGCATCCTTTAGTAAAAAGGACTTGAACTTAAGTCCTCTTCCCCAAAAGTACCATTTCCTTCCTAAGAGCCTATAAAGTATAACGAACACAGACTTTGGAGTAACACGAATCTGAGTTCAAATCCTAGCTTCACCACTTACTAGATGTTTGTTTCCTCTGAGCTTCAGTTTCCTCTTCCTCTTTCTGTTTCAAAGGTTTACTGTGATAGTCAAATGAAATAACAGAATGCCTGGCAACCAGCAGTTACCAGTTCATCTCCACCACAGCTTTCCCAGTACAATGGGATATTTCAGCCGCTGAGAAGCTGTGGGCAGTGAAAATTGCAGAGGAAGTAAAATGCTGACTTGTTCTACATGCTGCTACCCTGAACCTCCGTAATGGGTTTCTTGCATGCTCATGAGTTTTTGTTTCTAGAATGTGCCCTGCCCTGAGTTTGTATTCTGATCTCTGGAGACCACTTCTTACCTCTTTGCCCCTTGGCTTTTCTTAAGGGGCCCTTCTTGGCTTTGGGTCTGGCGAGAAGTTAGACAGAAAGCTTGCCCTTAGCCTCCTATGGGGAGGCTCACAGTTTTGGCTCATACCCTCCAAGTGGCCTGGAGAGAGCTACAGGGTGTCGGAGATGGCCATGGGAAAGAAATGGCTCACAAAAAGATCACGGTGTGTGAGCCAGCAGCTCCCCACTGCCTGCTGGAGCAAGCTCAGTGAGGCCGCTGACAAGAGTCTTCAGAACACTAAACAGGTGATTAAAACATCAGTATAAGTCTTTCCAAACTTCACAGAAAGCCAAAAACTTAGTTTGGACACCAACAGAAATTTTCCGCTCTGGAGCTTTATAAACTGGTCTGCTGTTTCTTCCTCTGCTTTGTGGCCAGAGGGGAGCTCTGTGCTAATGATTCCATAAAACCCTCCAAGTCTTCCTGAGTGGCTTATCATATGAGAAGAACCGATACCACCTTTTTCCATCATGAATTGTCTCTAGCGTTTCACGGTTAGTTCAGTTCTGAAGCCTCAGCCCTTCTGAGAAGGCCAAGCCCAGCTCTTGGCACTGACCCCTGTGACAGAGCTGAACTCCAGCATCACGGTCAGTGGCAGAACTGTCTTTCCTCTCGTCCTTTCCAAGATGACTGCCCAGAATCATAGAAACGTTTAAGAATGGAAAGACACCTTCAGAATCATCTGCATTTTGCAAACAAGGTTCAGTAATTTAGCCAAGATCACATGAGTTAGGAAAGCATGAAGTGAACTTTCGTCTAGAGCCTGCTCTCCCCAGACTCATGCCATGTCCGCCGCCCGTGGGAAGAGTGCCACGCCCAAAGGAGGTCAGTCTTCAAGCAGTGAGCAGCAGGAGGCTGCCCACTTTGAGTGTCTTTACTAAATCAGACTTTTCCCCTCGCGGGGACTCTGAGAATCTCTGCCGGAAGCACAGGTAAATGTTCCGGATTCATGGAGAGCTGTGGGCAGTTGGAACAATGGTTAAGAGCAGAGGCACATGGGTGGGGGGTGTGGAGAAAATAGGGGATGGGGACTAAAGAGGACACTTACCCCGAGGAGCCCTGAATAACACACATAGTGTTGCTGAATTACTGTATTGTACACCTAAAGCTAATGTAACACTGTATGTTAACTATATGGTAATTAAAATTAAAACCTTAATTTAAAAAAAAAAAAGAGCAGAGGCGCATTTTAGCTCCTCCATTTACTAGTTGTGTAACCTGGAGCAGGTTACTTCTCTTTGCCTTGGTTTCCTCATCTGTGAAATTGAGATGATGACAGGACGTACTTCATGGGGCTGTGGGGATCAGAGGAATTGTGCATGTAAGGCATTTGGCACAGTGCCTGGCATGTAGCAGCCATTCACTAAGGGTTCGCTGTAGCTGTTAAGGGTGAGCGAAGCACACAGTGGGTTTTGTTGTTATGGCTAAAGCTCTGTGGCATAAAGCCGTCCCGGGAAGTGGCTCTGGTGAGGTGGCATGAACACAAGGCTAGGAACTCCGTGCATCTGGCTTCAGGTCTCATTTAATTCACTCCTTTCAGTTTCTTCTTCTCTATAATCATTACCTGAATGTAATAGTAACCGCCTCGGGGGCACCTGCCTGGCTCACTTGGAGGAGCATGCAACTCTTGATCTCAGGGTTGTGAATGTAGAAATTACTTGAAAGTAAAATCTTTAAAGTGTAATAATCATAACAGCAGCAATAATATCAATAACAACAACAACAGCTGCTTCAGGGACCCCTGGGAGGCTCAGTCAGTTAAGCATCCGACTCTTGATTTTGGCTCAGGTCATGGTCTCATGGTTCATGGGAACTTCATATAGTCTTCCATCCTTTAAAGCACTGATTCTCAAACTTCAGTGTTCAATAAGTACCTGGAACACTTATTTAGAGTAATGCCTTCCAAGGCCCTATTCCTAAAAACACTAATTTAGTCCAAAGTGGAATCCAGGAGTATGCATTTTTTTTTTTATATTTTTATTTATTTCTAGGAGAGAGAGAGACAGCGTGAGCAGGGGAGGGTCAGACAGAGAGGGAGTCACAGACTGAAACAGGCTCCAGGCTCTGAGCTGGCAGTCAGCATGGAGCCCGACACAGGGCTCGAACCCACGAACCACAAGATCATGACCTAAGCGAAAGTCGGACGCTTAACCAACTAAGCCACCCAGGCGCCTCTGGGAGTATGCATTTTTAACAAACTCACTATGTGTTCCTGATGGAGCTGTTTTGTTTTGTTTTTTTTATGTTTATTTATTCTTGAGATAAGACAGAGCAGGAGCTGGGGAGGGGCTAGAGAGGGAGACACAGGATCTGAAGCACGTTCCAAGCTCCAGCCTATCAGCACAGAGCCCAACATGGGGCTCTAACCCACGAACCATGGGATCATGACCTCAGCCAGTCAGACCCTTAACCGACTGAACTACCCAGGCGCCCAAGATACAGGTGGTTTTTAAAAATGCTTTTAGTGTTGGGTGCCTGGGTGGCTCAGATTGTTATCTCACAGTTCATGAGTTCGAGTCTCACATCTGGTGAGCTTTAGCCCCACTTCCAGTGAGCCCCACTTCTCTCTCTTTCTCGCACTTTCTGTCTCCCTGCCCCTCATTCACTTTCTCCCTCTTTCTCTCCAAAAAAAAAAAAAAATGCTTTTTACTGTTTAGAGGTATAGAAAAGGGAACGGATATTTATTGAATTTCTCCTGCATCCCAGACATTTACCTTACTTACACCTTGTCTCAAACTGTGGCTGGATTTTCGTTAGTTAGCTTTAGTTAGCCAAGCTTGTCTTATCTCCAGCTATGAGACATAGGCTAAGCCACATGTACGATTCAGGACTCTGGGTGTAAAATCTGAAAATACAACTTAAAGTGTCCTAGCTCAGATCTAATCTCAGAATTTCTGTGTGTCATAGTTTTTAATTTTTTTTTAATGTTTTATTTATTTCTGAAAGAGGGAGAGAGAGGCAGCATGAGCAGGGGAGGGGTCAGAGAGAGAGGGAGATACAGAATCCAAAGACGGGCTCCAGGCTCTGAGCTGGCTGTCAGCACAGAGCCCGACGCAGGGCTCGAACCCACGAACCGTAAGATCAAGACCTGAGCCGAAGTCGGACGCTTAACCAACTGAGCCACCCAGGCACCCCATCTGTGTGCCATATTTTTAATATGCCATGAGGATTCTTGAGATATGGCTGCAGGGTTTTTTTGTTTTTGTGTTTTTTTAGGGTTCAACATTGGTGCTTTGAAGAATTTAAGGCTTACCTCTTGCTGAGGTGTGTTATACCTTGTCCTGGGGCAATAGCCTCCAGTTGAGACCAGGCAAAATGTGCCCAGAGGTTGGCTTGTTGTGGTATCTTATTTCAAACCCAAAACTCAGTAGGCAGCCTGTCAAAAGAGTACCTGTCTTTTATTGAGCCCAAACCTCCCCAGGGAGCACTACCCAAAGCAGAAAATAGCATCTCTGAGTCTGTCCAGAGTGTTTGTGTTGCACAACATGGCAGAGCATGACTCGCATACTATACAGTGTGGCTGGCCCCCTCCGTGACCGTGTCCTCCACACTGTCCACGTACCCAGTGTGTATTGGATGCTGTAGATGCACACATATATGTGTATGTGTGTGTGTACACAAATTACGGTGCCTACCTTCAAGAATTTTACTTAGGAGAGAAAACAGGACAGACTGATGGGAGAAAGATATTGAGAAGCATTAACAAATCAACAGGTCACACACATTTGGAGATGTCATGAATTTGAGAGGGAATACGTTCTCAGGTGACAAATGTAGGATCCAAATAAAACTTGATAGGTTACAATGAAAGAAGTAAATAACAAGGTGAAATCAAATAGGAATAAAGGTAGAACCCTACTTTATCCAAAAAGTCAGCTGCCCATAGTGAGTAGCATGCAGCACAGTCGTAAATAAAGGGGTTTTTTATAGCATGGGGAGGCCTCAGTGAAGGAATGTTTAAAAGGGAATCGTGGAAGGCTTACACTTAGTGGGGGGAGAGATTATTTAGCCATTTATGTGGAACACTTGTTGATTAAAAAGCTCACAATGTGTCCTTAGCACAAGGTGGTCAACAGCAAAACCAGCACAGTTTTGGCCTCAATTCATAGAACCAAGGAATCCCGAACGAATGGAACAAGGAGGAGAGGTTCCGTCCGTTCTCGGCTGCCGGCTCACACGTGGGCACTCGCTCTCAGAGACACATCAGTCTCAGTGAAAGTCTCAGTGAAAGAATAAGCAGGATGTTGAGGAGACAGTTGAAGTGAGGAGCAGTTGAAGGAAGTGGGGCTGTTCAGCCTGGGGAAGGTATATACAGTCGACCTCAAATCATTCGAGGCCAGTCAGGTAGAAGCAGAATGTGGGCTTTTTGTGTGGCCCCAAGATCAGATTTAGAAGCACTGGGAGGCAGAGTTGGGTTTAAAAGGGATAGAGGTTTCTACCAATTAGAAAAGTCCAGAAATGGAATGGGCTCCCTAGTAGAAAAGGAAGCCCCATGTAGAGTCAGAATAGGAACAGACCTCTCATACAGTGTGGTCAAGACTGGAAGATAACAGGAAAAACAAAGAAATCCTTTTGGTAGGTAACAATAAAAATTACTTACACGTTTTTTAAGCATTTAATGGTTTTAAAAGTTTCCCCACGGTCTTGAATCCTCTCCATTTGAAATATTCAGGAGAGGGTTGGATCACCGGGGGATGATATGGAGGAGTTTCTAGTAGTGGTGGTGTGGCTCTGAATGCCTGATAACTTCTTTGTGGAAGCAGTACACGTGCTGAAGGCTGCTGATGAGGTCCGAGAAGGTGAATGGAGTGTTGGCCTAGGCTGCAGGTACTGAAGGGACACCTGTGGACTTGGAAGAGTTAGTGTAGGTTACTGTGGAATCCCTCTCTAGACTGAAAGTGCCGTGAAGTCAAGGATGGGATCTGCCTTGTTCTCTCTTATGTGCCCAAGATGTCTAACATAGTCCCTGTCACATAGCAGAGCCTTAGGAAAAATTTGTGGGCAGTGGGCTGGCACATTGGATAAGACTTCTTAAGAAAGACTTTTTATTAAACATACAGGAAGGTGAGGGAATGAGCTGATTGGATAAAGGCAAAGCCTCAGAGGTGCAAAAGGGAGCAAATAGCATGTGGGGGGAATATCAGACAGGGTTGCCTGGGGCCTTGAATTGAGGATTAGGGAATAATAGCAAGAAGGGAGAATGGTGATTTACAGCAGGGAAGGGTGGGTGGGGGGTAAAAGACTCAGACAAGTCATGGAAAGCGTTAAGAGAGATGGCGATTTCATGTTGTAGTGAGGCTGAGCCCAAGGGAATTAATTCTCCATCCTGACTTCCTGAGGACCCGTCGCCTAAAAGGGGTAAAGGAGCAGTGTGCCAGGTCCCTACAAGGAGCTCTTCTCCTGGGGCTGTTTCTTCCTCCTCAAGGGAAGAGGAGTAAGAATTCTGCCATCCTGCCTGCTCTAGGTCATAGGGCCAGGGTGATGTATTTCTCTCTTGGTAGAGGGAGTCTTCCATACACCTGATCTGAATGTGACCCACCGCCCATTGGAGCCACCCGGGACTTTGTTTTCTACTGTATCCTCAGGGCCTGGAATAGTGCCTAATGCACACAGTAGGCATTTAGTAAATATTTGTTGAATTGACTGTTGGCGAATTGTGTCGAACACTGCAGATGTCTCAGAGAAGGTATTCTCCCCCACACATGTAAAGTAAAACTAGGAACAAATCTGGTGAAGGAGCCTGAACACAAACCTAAAGGGTGGTCTCCTGAATCTGGCCGTTTGGAAGCAAATAAGAATGTAGCTCAGGGTAACTAGACCCCAAGATACAGTGCTCCTAGCCCAGGACTAACTAGCAATGTAGAAACAGACTGCATGCGGATATTTGCAGACTGAGACAGACATGAGGACTTTCATCCCCAGGGGCTGAGCTTGTAGCCTCCCCTGCTGGTTCAGTAAGTGAGGGCCCCAGCGCCTGTGTTCCAGGTTTCAGACCAGCTGAAGCCAGCCAGACCTGAAAGGCTTGTGTTGGCAGTGCCAGTATCCGCCCCTGACTCCTGCCAGTGTGGGTGGCTGCTCTCAGAGCACTCTGCAGGGGAAGCGGATTGGACTGCAGCCCAAGCTACTGCTGCCTATAGTTTGCTGTCTGCGACGGGCTCATGTTGAGAGTGCACCTTGCTCATACAGCCGGAGCTCAGAGCTCTAGAAGACAATAGTTTCTTTCCACAAGGGAACCGTTCAAGAAGAGCAAGCTGTACTTTACACAGGAAAATCCAGACTCCTTTCTCTGACTTTGTTCAGAATTCCAAGCTCAGGAAATTCAGGTGGGTAGAAAATGCCACATTGAGGATTTTTGCATCATTTCTTTTGTATTGAGGAACCTGGAGCAAGGGTCTCATTTAAGGAGGATATCGCCACAGAGACCAGGCCGCCCCACAACCCCAGTATGAAGGGGCTAGACAGGCAAGGTGGCCATGGCATTCAGTACAGGATTTTACTTCTGTTGTGTGCATGAATGGCATGTTTGTCCTGAAGCCCAGGTCCTTGAGGCCTCTCTGTAGACAGTCCCACAGAATGCATGTCTATGGTTAGGCCTAGGAATCTTTTTGTAGAATAGTAGGGACAGCTAGAAAGAGGCCAGGCCTTGCCTCCACCAAGTGGCCTACCTAGCAGCCTGGATCCAGCACCTTAGTTCTGAATAAGATATTCCAGCAGCCTCAACAGCCAGGTGAGCATTCCAGAGGAGTGCCAGCCCCATGCTTCCTTCTTCATTACCGCGGAGTCTGGCTTTCACGCACCTCTGAGCAGAGTGAGGCAGTAAGGAAGAAAGAAAAGAACAGCCATTCATAATTGAGCACTTGGCCCAGGCACCTTGCTAAATGTTTGATATGCATTATCCCTTTTAAACCTCAGAACAACTTGAGCAAAGAGGCTCAGAGATGCTCAGTAACTTGTCTGCAGACATACTGCTGGGAAGTTGTAGTTAAGACGAGTCTGTCTGACTGTGAAGCCCAGGCTCTTGATCAACCCCCTTTATTGCCTCAACTTGCCTCTTTCCAGAATGGACCCGTTGTTTCTACTGTACTTAACTTCTCCATGCCAGTATGTGCTCCATAATTCTGTTACCTCGACTCTCCCTCCAGGGTGAACATAATTCCCACTCCACCCCCCACCCCCAGTAGCCAAGTACCTGTACCTTTTGGAATACACATTAAAACTATTAGGGTAGCCCCTTCCCTCTCCCCAAAGTCTTCTACCTAACCATTTTCCAGCTCCCACCCACCCCTCTCTAGGAGGGGCAGTGCGGGGGCACAGGTGCATGCACACATAGGAGATGTGGTGAGGCGAGCAGCTGCCATACCACCCTGAACAGGCATCTGCGTGTTGTCAGCACCCCTCCCATTGCCTCCAC
Source organism: Hyaena hyaena (assembly GCF_003009895.1). Lineage (NCBI taxonomy): Eukaryota > Metazoa > Chordata > Mammalia > Carnivora > Hyaenidae > Hyaena > Hyaena hyaena. The sequence continues at coordinate 7,085,786 of NW_024080642.1, read as the reverse complement.
TGTGGAAAAAAAACACAGCTGCTGGGACCAGGCGTGTGGAATGGCGCGACTACTGTGGTTGGTTGACGATGTTAACATCTCATCTTGTGATTCACTGACCTCTCAGCTAACACGGACTCACCATACAGGAGTAAGGAGTGCAGGCTCTGGACACTGGGATCGAAAGGGACTGCAGGAGAGACCCATGTTTAGTTGCATCGCTTAGAAATGGGGCCCCGCTGCAGCAGGGATAGGAGACAGCAGAGTGCTGAATGATTCCCTTGACAGGAGGCCCAGGGGTTGTCAGGTTATGCGTCTAGCACAGGGACCATGCCTCTTCTCCCTCTGTCCTGTCCCCTTTGTCATTCAGCACCTGCACAGCTTCTTCCTTTCTTTCCCCTCTGACCCGCCACCTTCTCTCCTAGTCCGGGACCACTTCCTTCTGATTCAGTTCGGCTGTGAACGTCTGTCTCCCCATCATAAGCCACTCCCTGTGTCTTCAAAGTGAATGAGCATCCTTATGGCCAGTTGCCTCCTGCCTCTGAAGTCTGCTCCCTGCTGGAAACCCCTCCCTCTAGGAGTGTGAATGAACCACTTCCTCTGTCCTCCTGGCTCCAGAGGATTCGCTGTGTCTGAACTTTCATTGGCAGGCCTCCTCTTAGGCTGACCCACCCTTGGCCACTACAGAATTGTGCTTCCCACCCTGCAGTCTCCTGTGAGGTTCCCAGTTTGTGAAAACGCTTTAGTCTGACTTTAGCTTCTTGTAGCCAATTCTGTAGGCTTGGCTTATTAAAGATGATAATTAACCCATTGCTAATTGACCTCAGAAGCCAGCCGAGCAGCCTATATTCACCAGCCTTGGTGGTGGATTTGCAGGCTATTTTAAGCTTTCTTAATAATCTCTGTAAGACTTCACTTTCCTGTCTGCATCTTATTTGCTCTAAGGACATTCTGTAAAATTAACAACCTATAAAATTTGATTGAAGGTTTCAACAAATGTGAGAATAATTGGCTCCATTTAGAGAAACAAGAAAAACAACCTGTAAACTTCAGTTTGTAGAGGAAAACCCATGTGATTTTTTTCTCTTTAACCAGAGGAGCAGTAGCAGGCAGGATTTTTTAAGACCAGAAAAAAATAGAACCGGCTGATAGTACAGGTTTAAAATCTGATTCCCCTAAACCAAAAGTTCAGAAAAAGAAATTTTACAAAATCTAACCAGCCACTGTAGTGCTTGTGCCTTCCAAGAGGCCTGTTTGCAGATAACAGGGACCCCAATAAGGATGGAGTGAATGCCTCACTCCCTAGAACTTGCATCCAGAGGCCTGGTTCTCAGAGCTCTGTTGGCTACATGGGTGCAGGGAAGGGAGGGAGTGTTCTCCCTTTCCTGTGGCAGCTCTGAGGTGTTAAGTCTTGCAACTCAGAGTACATCAGTCTGTGGTACCTGGTGCTCAGTTCCTTTTCTCTGCCTCTTGCCCTCCCCCACCATCCATAAGACAGCTTAGATCTCTTTTTCTGTTCCTTCCAGGGCATCTCTGCCCAGGCTGGGCTTGTCTCCTGCCGAGTGGCTGTAGAGAGTTTCCAGAGAACTCCATTCCTTGCTTATCAACCGCCCCACCTAAAGTCCCCAGACCAGTAGCTCGGTCTGCCTTTCCTTTTCTCTCTTGATCTAGAGGTTTCTTCTTGCTTTCCACACGAGCTAACTTTCCACATAGCTCCGAGCTCCACTTACCCCATACATGCTTACATTATACCTCTAAGGAACTGAGCCTGGGACAGGCCAGGATCCTGTGTGGCCTTGCCACATCTCGCTTTCAGTCCTCCTTTCTTCTTGGTTCTTTGCGTGTGGACCTGATCCAGTGATAACTGGAGCCCTGAAGCTAGAGGTTTCAGTTCCCACTGGTGGGGCACGCTGCCTCAGATGGTTTTCAGGGGAACGGAAAGGGGCTTTCTCTGGGCGCCTTTCTTTTAGCAGTTCCCTGACCTAAAGCCCCAGTTTTCTTTTCAAAGCTGACTAGTGATTTGTGTGAGACACTCTGTCCATCAACGTTGGAGTTCCTGGTAATCTCCTACACAGTGAATCTCCATCCAGAAAGGTCAGGACCGCTACTGAGAAGGTGCTGGGTCCCCAGTTCCCTGGGGTAATCCCTGGCCAGCAGCCCTTTTACTTACCTCTAGCCTGTTAACAGCCCAGGAAGGAGGCCTCTCCTGCCCAGCTCTATCTCCTCTAGAGAATCTAAAGTTTGCCCAGAGCTGCAATGTACAGGCCACTTACATTCTGTGTTTTTCATTGATATAGAATGGAAAAATGTACTCATGAACAGAGCTGTTGTGAGGATTATGTCATAGACTTCAGCTGGACTCCTTCCTCTCCAAGCAGGGAGCCCAGCTTTAACCCCTGTCCTACCAGGAAGTCCTTGGCCAGCCAAAGATCATCTTGGAGTTGGCTCTTTATGGGTGGTTCCATCATGGTGTCCCTTATTAACCATATTTAAACTTTTTCCCCAACTCAAGTGCTGGAGTCTTTGGGAGAACATTCCCATAAGCCTCTTGTAGACCACAGGACCAAGAGAAATGGCCTCATCTGCGGGGCTCATTCCTCCTGCCTTAAAGCAGAATGCTTTACCAGATAGGCCAGATGTTTCTCTATGCCCCTGGGCAAGCCCTAGACTTTCTCTCTCAGTTCCCCCATCTACTAAATAGCTAGAAGCCCATTTCTTTCTTACTTTGGAAACCTAAGGAGATGGCACAACCTTGGCTGTCCTCCCTGCTAGTTGGATTTCAAAGGAGGGAGTTTGCAATTCCTAAAGGCTGGGTGGCTTTTCTCTCTGCAAACACCTAGAATTCTCTTTAGATCTCTTAGTGGCAGCTCAGAGACACCACTGGATCAGCCCTTTTGAGAATCAGCCATGGGACGCCTGGGTGGCTCAGTCAGTTAAGCGTCCGACTTCGGTTCAGGTCATGATCTCACGGTTCGTGGATTTGAGCCCCGCGTCGGGCTCTGTGCTGACAGCTAGCTCAGAGCCTGGAGCCTGTTTCAGATTCTGTGTCTCCCTCTCTCTGACCCTCCCCTGCTCACGTTGTCTCTCTCTCTCTCTCTCTCTCAGAAATAAATAAAGCGTTAAAAAAAAAAAAAAAGAGAGCATCAGCCAGGAGTACCCTTGCCCTAGGGAAGGAACTAACGGCCATAGCAGATGAAATCCCTAAAGAAGCCTTGTTCCGTCTAAACATTAGAGTGACAATCAAAAAGAGGGACACTCCTTTTTGCTTTTGTGTCCGTGTGAAGATCCCCACTGATCCCAAAGGATATGCTGCAGGCAGGCTCAGGATGTCTGCATCCCTGGGGCCCTCACTGTGCCCTGGAAATCCCCATCTCGGGAGTCCTGCATCCACAATGTGCCCTTTCTCCCTCTTGGCTGTGAATCACACTTCTTCCTGAGCCTTTGAGCATGCCACCGAGCCCATGCTGTAAACAGCAGGAACTCTCCGCGCTGCCTATCAGCAGGCACATGCAGCCATGGACACACTTCTGGGCACATTTCTACTGCACACTCAGCGAGGGTGCCGGCATACTTCTTACCATCCAGGTGATACCAAGGACCATGGCAAGCTTTTCCTCTGTCTTGCTCTCACCCCTTAATCCCCACCTCCCCTCCATTCACTGGTAGCAGCCTCACACTGAAAAGGAAAGTCCTGGGCCCATTACATAATTCTCCATAGTGCAAGCAGTAGCTGGGGCATAAGGTCAGAGGTCATAGTGGGGTCAGGTGGCTGACACACACTGTAACGACAAGGTGGTTAAAATTAGACCACAGAGAGGAAACTGGCAGTCTTGTGGAAATGCAGAAGTTTCCTCTGCAAGTGAGAGGCTGGGGATGCAGGGAGGCCACTGTGCGTGCTGCCTGCCAGGCCATTACTCATTGCAGCTCTGTTCTCTAATGCTTTTTAGCCCCTGCTTCTGTATTCCTAGCCTTTCCCGTGACATCTTTGAACAAACACACGCAATGGCACCTATGGTTACCTGCCCCGGCCCAAGCCCAGGAACCCCCACCCCAGGCTCAAGATGGCTGTCTTTTGCTAAGCTTTCTCTGAGTAGCTGAGCACCTGTTAGCTCAGCTTCTCAGGTGGAGGTGATCAAGGTGTTTACCCTGAGATTCAGGCCTATAATGCTAGCAGGGCCATTGGTGAGGGTGAGCAGGGGGCACCCCTAGGCAGGGAGAATAGCAGGTTTGGCTGGGAGAGGCAGTAGAGGATAGAGTCCCAGAGCTGGAGTCACAGCTGACTGCTGTGGTGCACTTGCCCTGGCCCACCAGCTGGCACAGTAGTGCTCAGCTCCACAGTGTCCTAGAAGACTTGGATCACACCTGCCTCATGCTCCCCTGTGCCTATCAGTCCTTTCTGCGAGCCTCCTGCTGCGAACCTTCTGTGTGCCCCACTTGCCCTCAGCGCCCCTTGGTAGAGAAGCACGAAAAGTGCAAGATGTATCCTTTGCTACCAGTGGGGTAACTGACCAGAGAGGGGCCTATGCACCTGTAAAACAATGAGCAAACAACCAAAGCCAGTCTCCAAGCTTGCACTTTACTATGTGATACCGACGTAGAAGTAAGCCCCTTTCACAGTCTGGAATATGGGAAAGCATGGTGGGGGACACTCTCCAGGGGCTAGGGTGAGTGCTGATGAGCAGTGATGACCAGTTTCCAAGCTCGGATCAAGCCGGGTGCCTCCTCTTCCTTGGTAAGCGCCCTACCAAGAAGGAGGAAAGGACCCCAGAGGCCAGAGATGAAGAGAAGGGCATGCGAGGGTGCCAGCAATGCAAACGGGTTTGTGTACAGGTGAGGACACACCTGTGTGGTCTCACAGGAGAAGGACCCCAGACAGAGTGACTATGGAAACTTCATCTGAGACACTTACAAATTTGACGATTGCTCAAGGTATTGAATTTCATTTCAGCTAAATCAGCCCCAGCTTCTCTGACAGCACTGGCTTATGTGCTGATGTGGCCACATGGGAGCAGGATGGCGTGAACCGCTGGAGGAGCAGAGCTTTGGTGAAACACCCCCTACCTGCTTTGCCTGTCTCCCTTCTCCTGACAACAATTTCCTGCCTGACCCCAGTCTCTTGAGCATGAGAAGCTCTTAGGTGGAGCAGGAACCTGTCAGGGGAAGCCTGAAGTGATCTAGCTGAAATGAAACAGCCAAGAAAGCCCTCATCATTCATTTTGCACTCCGGCTAGAAGTGCTCCTCTTGGGAGCCGAGAGAGAGGGGAAGCTGGGAGGAGAGTGGAGTGGCAGCGAGGGTACCAGGAAGCTGTATTCTGTGAAAGCCAGTGTTCTGTGCTCCACCCTTCCTTCTATCGATTAAATACTAAACTTAGAAGAATTCAGTTTATTCTTTTTTTATATCAGCACCTCACTAGAAGAAAGGCAAAAGCCTAGAAGGCCTTGTCATTGATCATGAGGTTGTCTGTTTCCCAGAGATGACCTAAAGAGATGTGGTGGTGATCTTTTCCTTCAGAGGATCTTGGCCCTCAACCCCCTTGCCCTGGCCCTCCTTCACAGTCCCATACATGCTCGAAGTCCCGCTCGGTCACCCCACAGCCTTGTCCAGTAACTGTGACACACTTCTCACGTGCCCCTCTGCCAGCAAACAGTGCCTGTCATCTCCATCTTCCCTTTCAGAAAATGCTGTTTTGCTTCTCTCCCTCTCGCCCTGTAGGTTATTGCAGCCGACTGCAAAAGGGTCACAGTGCTGAAGTATTTTCTGGAAGCCCTTTGTGGACAAGAAGAGCCTCTGCTGGCATTCAAGGGTGGAAAATATGTGTCAGTGGCACCCGTCCCAGACACCATGGGAAAGGAAATGGGAAGCCAAGAGGGAAAACAACTGGAAGATGAGGTACTGTGCAGGGAGAGCCCGCTGTGGCAGAGGGAAGGCTCCCCTCCCCACCCCCAGCCCTGCTCTGCCCACGGCTGCTGCTCCTATCCTGGTTATTTATAACCACTCAAAGCAGTATGGATGTGGACGTGACCAGCCAACTTCTCAAGAGTGCACTCTGCTGGTGCCCCTTCCTGCCAGTCCCACCCCAGTGTCTCCATCTCACTCTGCTACGAGTTCCAGATGCTTCTTTTTAATGTTGCATTGGAGGAGAAGGGAGGGAAAGAAAGAGTTTAATAATGTGCAGCTCGGGAGGCTTAGGAAAGGGAGTGGGGCGGGGGGTGTTAGGGTTCAGGCTGAGGATCAAGTTTATAGATGTGCGGAGCTCAGCGCAGCACAGGCCTGAACTCCAGTCTCCAGCACACATACAGGAAGAGCTGACATTGCTGGCCCCGTGTGGAAAATCACCCCCTCCCCCGGCCTACTCTCCCTCCCTCGCTCACTCGCTCACTCGCTCACTCGCTCCCTCCCTCCCTCCTGCACATCCTGATGTGATTAAGGAATTCTCCTCTTGTTTGTTTGCCCTTGGTTGTTCCTGTAGCCCTTGCTTCACTCCAGACCATGTGTGTATGTGTGTGTATGCGTGTGCGCACGAGACTGTGTATGCACCCCTGCTAAGTTCCCCACCAGTTGCCCTCCTATCCACGATGTATCTTCTTGAGGGTGATTGTTGTCACGGGTCTCTGTGTGCTAGGTTTGTGTGTCAGTTTAAATGGAACTCTGCCGCTGGCTGCCCTGCAGGCTGTGGGTTCTGAGTCAGTGTGAGTGTGTGATGGTGCCGGCACATGTATGCGTTTCCTATCACTGCCAGCTGCCCTGCTCCGTGTCTGGGTGTGGGGAACTCTGTCTGGGTGTATACGCACACACAGCCCACTTTTGCCTGAAGGTTGACTCTCCTTTTTTACCCTACAGCGTTAAAGACAGAGGAGACTTAGGTGGGAAGGAACGTGGGACTTCAAGAAGGGACGGAAGTGATTCTAGCCAGAGGCCAGGTCACCCGTAGGCCAACACAGTCATTTGGCCCACAGCAGTCTCAAGCGCCTGGTGGAGCAGGGTGGGGTGCAGGGATGAAATCAGCAACAGGCCAGGGAAGCCAGATGTCAGCTGGAAGCTGTCGTTTGTGATCTGAAGCAGTGATAGAGTGGCCACCTTTGGTTCAGAGTCTTCAGAGCAGCAGAGCCTTGGACTAGCTTCATTAGAATAGCTGGAGAACCCCACCCCACCCCTGATGACACAGGGCTCGGCTTCCAGGACAGAGGTGGTTCCAGGGGTAAAGCTGAGCCCATGATTCCAGATTCCAGATGAAACCTGGGCAGGGAATAATGGGAAGGAATGAGCTGTCGGTACGGGAGGAAGTGGTGCAGTTGCTAAAGCAGTCAAGGTGCCCAGGCCCGAGGCGGGACAGAGCATGCCACCCAAGCCCCAGGTTCCGTGCAGGGCACCGTGGGTGGGGCGGCGCCTCAGCCGGCTGTCTCAGCCACACTCCCAGGCCGAGGCCGGCAGTGGAAAGTGAGCAGGGCCGGCTGTCCTGACTGCCGTGAGAGATGTCTTCCGGGCAGTGGAGCCCACAGTACCAAATCCAGCGAGGCAGGGGAGGCCCAGGAGAAGCCAAAGAGGGCCGCCTCCACACTTAACGAGGAGCAGACTAGGTCTCCAGGCCCAGAGTTTGGCTGTGCCATTCTCTCACTCCTTCTAAGGCTTATTGACCAGACAAAGGTTGTGACCCACACCGTGCTGCCCACTTCTTCCTTTTCCCACGAGCCTCCTGGGTTCCTTTATGTTAGTGGCCCCTGGGAAACCCTGCTTACCCTGGTCTGTGTAATTTCATAACCCCCCACTTCCTCGTTTGCTGTGAGAGCTGAGTGAACCTCAGACAAGCCTCACTGACCCCCTTTTGACCTCAGACAAGCTTACTCCAAGCCCCGTGATAACCCTGTGGATCTCTGATCATAGCAGGCAAGAGGCAGTGTTCCCCCGACAGGCTAGTCAGCCATCCTGTCCCACTGACTCTGGTCCAGGTTAACCTCACAAACAAGGAAGCAAATGTGTAGACAGAGCCTTCCTCCTCATGGCCCGGGCCTCCTGGAAATGAATAGCCTGTGGGTCGTCAGATGCATGGTGACTGTGGACAGCATCCCGGACCTCTGAGACTTCTTGGATAGTGGCAGTTCTAGCCCCATCCTGAGACACACACACCCCCCAGCCCCCGTCTCTCCCTAAACTGCAAGACTGAGTCACTTAAGCTGCTTGAGGGAGGAATAAGGGGATGGTGATTCCTTGTTTCCTCAGATATCATTCTTCATGAGCAGAAGAGAGTCCCATTCCTTAGGGATGCTCCCAAAACACCTGTCTTCCTACCCCTAGATTCTGCTCCCAAGACAAAGCATCACCTACCCACCCACACACTATCCCTCCCACTTTCTGAGAGATTCCCAGAGAATCCATCAGAATATCATGTTGAGATGGACAGTTAGTGGAAAGAGCAAGACTCTCCTGAACAGGTCCCAGGTAGGCTTACTGGAAGACTGGCAAAGCTGAGCCCCTCAGGGCTGGTCTGGCCTTACTCTCTAGATACAAGACCGCAACCTTGTTAGTAAGAGCACACACTTTAGAGTCGAACCCACTGGGATTTGAATCTCTGATCTGCCACTTACTACCTTTGACCTTGAGCAAATTGTTTAAACTCTCTAAACCTCAGTGTGTTCATTTATAAAGTAGGGATGATAATGGCATCTATTTTACAGACCATGGTGAGTATTAAATGAGTTGATACATGACAAACACTTAGCACAGTTATCTGACCAATGATAAGCATTCAGTAAATGGCAGTTGTTATTGTCATAATCATTGTCATTATTATCATCTAGTTAGAAACACAGGAATCTTCTACTAAATCACTCCCTGTTACCCACGCTAATGCTGTCCCTCAGAGGATGTTCCCTTGGGCAGCTGCATGTTCTCTGCTGACCAAGGTCAGAAGTGAGAGGGTGAGGAATAGAGCCTGGGACCACCCGGGGAGTGGGGGCTTCTCAGAGCTGAGGCTGCAGGCAGGGAGGGGCCGTCCCTGGGGAAGGCTCCACCAGCCTGGCAGGAAGCTCCTGAAGCTAGCCAGCCATCTCCTAGCCTGCCCAGACCCTGAGAGGGCAGCCGAGCAAGGTCATGTCATGTGAATTCCTGTAATGGGTCTCAGCAACCCCAACAGCCCCAGGCTGTGGTCTTAAAAAGAAACCAGGGCAAGGTCTGCTGAGCTACAGCATCTGTTCCCTGAAGCCATCTGGGGGGCAGGGGAGCTTCCATACCTAACTCCCAGCTCTTGGCCAGAATTGATCCCTATCAGATCATTGGCAGGAATTAGATCTAAATTGAGTGGTTCAGCTTTCTCTGTTGTTTTCCCCTTTGGTGATTTCAAAAGGAAAATAGGTTCTAAGCAAGACTTGGTGAGTGTGTGCATAGGAGAATGGAGAGCTGTGTGTATAAGCATGGGCGTGAATGTGTGTGTGTGAGTCACCTCTGCTGTGGACATAACGACTCTCCAAGGGGAAAGAGCCTGGAGTGCATTTGCTGAGGGGAGAGGTGGCGGCTTCTGTCTGCTCCCTCTGTTCCTGAGCTGAGGGAAGCACACACCTTGGGGTCCTTTGTAAGGAAAGTCCATTCTTGCCATGGAGTTGGGCGTGCTGGAAGGACAGGAGGGTGGAGCTGGTAAGGGCCATGGACTCACAGTCTCCTCTCTCCCCTGGTCCACTCCACTGCCCAAAGGAGGAGGACGTGGTGATTGAAGACTTTGAGGAAGATTCAGAGGCCGAAGGCAGCGGGGGTGAGGATGACATCAGGGAACTTCGGGCCAAGAAGCTGGCTCTGGCCAGGAAGATAGCCGAGCAGCAGCGTCGCCAAGAGAAGATCCAGGTGGGGCCTGGGGGGCCTGGGGAGGGTGGTTCCCATTAGGACCGTGACTGTGTAGGGCATGAGGGGGCGTGTGAGTCACGAGTAGGGATAAGAAGGACCCTCTCAGGAAGAGACTGTCTTGCAGTGTCCTTCCTGGTTCCACCCATTTTCTTTCTCCATCACCAAATTCTGGTAGCATTTTTGGTGCCTGGAGTCTCCCTCCTCGTGAACTCAAGGCAGAAGCAGGTTCTTCTCAGAGAATCTGATGAAAGCTTCTTCCCCACTGATGACCTGTGACTACACACCCACACATAGATGATCTTCCGCCCAATTTCAGGGGTTTCAGAGTCCCCCTGAACCTTATCCAGACACTCCTGAAGAGTTCATAGATGCTCTGTTGAGAACACTTCTTCTCAGGGAAGAACACTTGAGAACACTTCTCATAGCCACAGTCTGGTTATCTGGATTCTCAGTGTAATGGCTGACCCTCTCTGGACAGGACACTCTAAACCCTCGCAGAGAGAAACTACTTCATCTCCATACACAGTTCCTCCACCATCAGCTCTCCTGTTTACCCAAAGCTCCACTTGCAGCAGCTTTTTCTCTATGGCTCTCACAAGTCTGTCCTTTTACACTGTATAAGCTCACTTCCTCTTACCTAGGGCTCAGGACAGACAGAGAAGAGCCAGTCATGTTCCTCCCTTTATTTATTTTTTTTTTAATGGGCTAAGGCAATGTCCCATTCTTTTTTTTTTTTTTTTTCTAGGAGAGAGAGAGAACGTGAGCAGGGGAGGGTCAGAGAGAGAGGGAGATACAGACTCTGAAATAGGCTCCAGGCTCGGAGCTGGCAGTCAGCACAGAGCCTGACACAGGGCTCGAACCCATGAACTGCGAGATCATGACCTAAGCAAAAGCCGGACGCTTAACCGACTAAGCCACCCAGGCGCCCCCAATGTTCCTCCCTTTAAAGACTGTGAGCGTGGGGAAGCATCGGACCTCTTTAGGAATGTCTCATTTCCAGTCCTCTGTTCAGCTGCCCTTGCCTTTGGCATAGGGCTTAATGCTTTGTGGCCAGGCAGACCTGATCACATTCTGGGCTCCACCACTTACTAGCTCTGTGACTTTGGGGACATTATTTTACTTCTCAGAGCTTGTTTCCCCATCTGTAAAATGTAAGCAGTAGTAACGCCTACCTCCTAGAATTGCTGTGAGGCCTACAGGAACCAGTGCATATAAAAGCACGTAACACAGTGAATGGCATACAGTGTGTGCTCCGTAAGTGGTCAGTGTGGTCTGATACTTGTCTAAACACCAACCAGAACTCTGCCTTTGGAAGGGGAATGAATACCAGTTGGGATCCATTGTTCTTGAGATATTCATGTCCCCTTGCCAGTGGGAATCAAGTGTGTGATACCTCCTGCCAGGTCATTGTCATGGTGTGGCCGCCTCCTCAGCCCTTCTGGGCTCTGTGTGTAACCCTCTGCTGTGGCCTGCAAAGCACCTTCATCCTCAGGCTGTCTTTCTCCCTATCCTGTGGTTATTTTCTTCCTCACTATCAGTCTTCCCAAAGGTTCTGTCTGTACTCGCCACCTCCATGTCTTGACCCTCAACCCAGCAGTTATGGAAACTGTGATGTCCGAGGTCTCTAAGTACCTGTCTTCAGTGAGTCTCGATCACTGCTGTAGTTGACGTCCCTGTAGCTTTGGGCCCTGAAGCCCCTTTCTTGCAGCTGCAGTCCAGCACAAGCGAGCCCTGTCTTCTCCCTCTGTTGGCCACACCTCCCTCCTAGGCTTCCTCACCACCATTCTCTTCTTGGTCTCCTCCTTCCTTTCTGTCACTTCTTAGTCCCAGTGTGCAGAGTTGGCCTCAGCAAATATTTGTTCAGTGACCTAATAGACAGTAGCAACTAGAGAATCCTCTTAAATTCCTAACTGGCTTTTAACCCCTTCTGTCTGATTACTTATCAGACCCTGTCTATTCACTCACTTATTCCTTCTCTCCTGTCTGTTCCCATTGCCACACCTGCTGCTAGGCCACCTTCTGACTTGGATTAGAGCAGTCAGAGCTTTAATTGCACAACTCCAGGACTCCAGGGCATGCTGTTTACTTGATAGTCTGCAATGTGCAGCCTGCACACTGGGATCCTCTCCGCCTCACTGCCTCCAGGCACCTCACCTGTGGTCATCCTTCTCGTCCCAAAAAGACCACTCCCCTGCCCAGAAGTTGTCAGTGCCTCTGCTTCACTAGTAAAGTCTAATTCCTTATCATGGCATTTCAGGTTTTCTTGTCTGTTCCCAGTGTTTTCCCAGCCTCGTCTCCTCTCCCCCATGAGCCTTACGAGCTGTGTGGCATTGGGCGAATTATTGAACTTCTCTAAAACTGTTTCCTCATCTATGAAATGAAAGTGGTAACAGCACCTCCCTCAGAAAAACAGTGCGTGTAAAGTGCCTGTCCAGACACTAGCGCCCTTCTGTCCGGACACCAGTACTAACCGTCCTCCCCTCTCACTGTCCCCTGACCTGCTCTACCCTCTCCCACTCTTGGGTCTCAGTCCATGCTGTTCCTCAGACCAAAATAGCCTTTTCCTGCTCCACATTTTCTGTTACCTATTGAAACTCTAGTCTTCCTTCAGTCCTCAGATGAAACTAAATCTCCCCAATGAAGCCTTCCCTGATACCCCTCAGGAGGAATTCATCCCTCTCTGATCAGTGTTCCTGTGGCACTGATTTATACTTCATTTCTGAAACTTGTTATCATGTCTCGTATTACAGTTATTTCTGGACTTGTTCCCCACCCAGCCCCACCCCCACTGTACTGTGAACTCCTTAGAAGCAAGTACCGTGTCTCCATCTCAGTTTAGTAAGTGGTAGTGAGCATCTGCTAGGCTGGTAGCCAGGGGACACAGGAGTGAACCAAAAAAGTCCCGCAGCAGAAGGTGCAGGGTGTACAGTGAATGGAGGAACCAGTGACCTGAGGCGTGAGCATGCACTGTGGCCACAGGGAAGTACAGGATGCTGTGGGAGCACACGCCACGGGGCACAGCCTTGTCAAGCGCGCCTTGCTCAGCTTGGCCTCTGCAGCAACAGGCAGTTCCTTGCAAACCAGAGGTATTGTGTGAGGCTCGATGTCGAGTGCCCGGGGCTGCCTCTGCTCCGGAACTTTGTTCCCCCCGTCACCTCCTTCAGAGCACGCCGCTCGGGCCTGGGCACCACAGGGCCATCTGGGGCTTGGATTGCTGTGGCTCCTTTAAGAACAGGCCCCACATGCACCACTGCTGGCGGCCCTGCCTCCTGTCAGCCTTCTTCCTCCAGCCTCACAGCCACAGGAGGATTTCTCAGCAGAGGAAAAATTCCCCCCTTCCTTCCCCCCCCCCTTTTAATGCCCGGGGCCCTTCACTTCCATAATTCTTCATTTTCCAGCCTTGAACGTAAGCCAGACACATCTGTCTGGCCATATGCGTGAACCCTGGAGTCTGTGCCGAGGTGGCTGTAAAACAGGGCCGGTGAAGGCCCTTCTGGGAGAGCACACACATGTGTGTGCCCTCGGGCCATTGGCTCCCTGCCCAGAACCACGGGGCTGCAGCACTCCAAACCCATGTTAACCTTTTCTTATTTTTCCTCTTTTTGTTTAATTTAAGGGGGGAAAATCCCAAGGAAAAGGTATAAATTGTCCTGGGAGTGGGGGAGAGGCTCCTAGCTGGAGAGGCCATTATTGTTGGCAGGTACCTGGGTCACACTAATACAATAAGGAAGAGAGGAGCATCGGGTGAATTAAGATTGGAGAGATGGGCTGTAAATTACACTGCTCTGAACTCCGTCAGTCTCCAGGGGTGTTAACCGAGAGGTGTAAGGCAAGTCCCCAGCTCCCGGCGCCTTTTACAGATGCAGCAAAACAGGAACCACACATGTTTGGGGAAGGGGATATGAAGATGAAGTTGAAAAAAATCCTCCTGGCCCCCATGATGGCTATAAAGTCCAACTGAGATCTGGGGCTGTAGCCACACCCCCACTTCCCTTCTCCCACCTAGACCCCTGGGCCTAAGCTCATCTGTGGGATGGGGGAGGTGAGGCCTGGCCTCCCTCCGCAGCCTGTCCCTCCCTGCTTCCGGCCTTGCACAGAGGCTGGTGAGTAGGGCCGACTGGAGGTCAGGAAAGGGGTGTGGGCAGCTCTCGGGGCCTGTGCAGCTGGAGCCACGGCACCCAGGCAAGTCCCTGAATACTGGGGGGCCAAGACCGCCCACCTGGGGCTTTGAGGCCACATTCTCTGGCTCACCCCAGGCTTTGCCTGTTGCCTGAGACACCTCTTCACATTAGGTTGGTCCTGCCCACCTTGTTGCTTTCTGACTGAGTCCTTTTCATTCCCACTGCCATCTTGGGATGTGTCCAGAGACCAGAGCGCAGGGTACGTGGTGTGTCTGGCAGTTGGTCCGATGTGTTTCAGCCCTAATCAGGCCCCTAGGGCTAAGCGGTCACTGAAAATCCGCCTCTAGGCATGAGGCGTGGCCTCTTGGCACCTCATCCCGGCCCTGTGAATACCCCCCCCCTCCTCTCTGCTTCCACGAGGCTTTGCTGTGATTTGTGCTGCTGTCGGGCGGGGTCGGGTTTCCTGAGCAGTTGCAAACATCCCACCTGAAACATAACAGGCTCTTCCTCTGGCCACAGCTATTGTTTCCCTCTGCATTATGGCCACAGTCTTGCTCTGTAGCCAGCAATGACATGTGTTCTGAAAATAGCTTGGCTCCCCTGTCCCCTTCCCGCCCACCCACCCTCCTGAAGATGCAGTCACTCCTTTGTGGTGGCCCCAGGAGTTTCACTCTAAATATAGCTGCGGCCCATTCACACTGCCACCCAGCTGGGGGAGGGTGGTGCTGTGGAACAATGGGGCACACACAGAGCCCCCCACACCTGTATGGAAGCTAGCGGAAGGCAGACACTCAGCCCTGGCTCCTAGCTGTCGGAGGCAGGGCGGGAGCCCCTGCGCTACCAGGCCAGGGGCACGTTCACGCCAGGGCAGGAAAGCACATTGGCCTGCAGGGCCGGGCAGCTGCCCGCCCTCCTCGAGCCATTCCAGAGCCCACTCCAGCTTCTCCGCAGACTGTGGCGCTGGGTCTCCAGTTTGCTCCAGCCGCTCTCACCTCCCTGGCTCCTGTGGCATCCGCAAGGTCCCATCTTCCTACAGAATGACCGGTCTGGCTGTTGGCTAGAGCCGCACCCTTAGGCCAGTATGGCTTAGAGCAAGCCCAGAGGTGTAATGCTCACCCTGCCACTCCCTCTCCATCAGGAAAAGGCACACTTCCTGGGCATTCTCAGAACAAGAGTACCAGGATAAAATTCAAGGCAGATTATCTGTAAAATGACCTCCAACTCTGAGACTGATTGAGCTCATCGAGCGAGGTATTGTTAAACTACAGGAAAAGAAGACCATTCTCCTTGAGCTCTTTACAGTCGAGTTTGAAAATAAAATCACAGGGTACCTGAGTGGCTCAGTCTGTTGAGGGTCCGACTCCAGCTCAGGTCATGATCTCATGGTTCATGGGTTCGAGCCCCATATCGGGCTCTGTGCTGACAGCCAGCTCAGAGCCTGGATCCTGTCTTCAGATTCTGTGTCTCCCTCTCTCTCTGACCTTCCCCTGCTCATGCTGTCTCTCTCTCTCTCTCAAAAATAAATAAAACATTTTTAAAATTTTGTAATTAAAAAAAATAAAAATCTGTCCTCATAAAACTATTAGAAGTAGCAAGCAAGTCATCCTGATTGTAACTTGGTTTTTTGTTTTGTTTTGTTTTCTGATTGTAACTTTGAAAAAGCAAGCAAGCACACATTAAGTTCTGTAGTACTGACTTTGAACATCCAGAGAAGGGATCCTAAACGGAAACTTCCCCATAAACACCCACCCTACGTGAAGATACTTACCGTGCCGTTCCCAAGGGTGGCCCATGGCACTGCCTGCTCTCTTTTGATAGCAAATACAGTACCTGCTCCCTTTGCTTTCTGTGGCTCGAGAAGGAACTGCCTGCCTGCACTGTCAGCGGTTATCTCACCAGCTATTCCTATTTTTTATTTCATTTCCATTTTTCTATTTTTCATTTTTAAAAAGCCTTCTTTGTCATTAAAGAAAAAACAGACAATATGAGTACCATGAGTCTTATCATCTTATCATCTTATCATAGAAGTCAGCAGTTCTTTCTCTCTCCCCTCCCCATCTCCAGCTCTGCTCCCGAGTGGTTTCCCCAGATAGTAACCCTCCTGGATAATATAGAAGGTGAAAAATGGAGCTGGGCAGGAGGAAGGGAAACCGACACTTGTGAGGGTATTAATTCATGTTTCAAGCATTTTCCTAGATACTTTCACATACAAAATGAGCATAGAAATTTGCTGTGGTCCAGAACTTCTTGTTTTTGGTGAACACATTGCTCTGGCCAGAGAGACCCAAGGATAAATAATTCCATCACCCAGTAGAGGGACGGAAGCAGCCACACTCCCTGTGGAGCCCTAAGCGGAAGGAAGACTTAAGAAGGCCTTCTCTCAGTGTGACTCTGCTTCGTGACCTGGGTGCTTCAAGTTCCACAGCTCCTGTGTGAGCTAATTGCAATACCTTTCTTTATTAATTCTCAGTGTCCCAGTTTTCAGTGGGTCAGCATCCCCAAACCATCCCCACAGTCTAGAAGGAACTTAATCTATAAAGAGCCCTTCTCCCAAGCCTGTTAGCTTCCTCATTAGATGTTACAGTGGATTATCTCTTTCCCAGTTCCCCACCGCCTTGTTCAAAGATGCCCTCATATTTCAGAGAAAGTTGGCTACTTAGCACCTTCCAGAAACAGAACTGAGTTCTTTTTTTCCTTCCACACTTGATGACAACTTGGTCCTTACTACCAGCGTTGTGATTCCAAGTGTCCATGCTTTCCTTGGGTTCCCAGTTCATTCTCCAAGGACCGTCGTGGCCCAACCTTAGCTGCAGCGAGAAGGGTTCCTGTGGACCTCTCCTTCCGGGTCAGCACACTTGACTCCAGGCCAGGGCCAGTCTGTCTGAATCACAGCATTCCAGTTGAGCCCCCCTCACCCCCACCAGAGGCTTCTCCAGCTTTTTACTCATACAAACAAAAATAAATCTCACTACCGGCCTCTGAACTCCACAGCAGCTTGCTTCCCCCATCTCCCCAAGCGTCCCATGGCTGTGAGTGGGGACTTGGCACTCTCCCCACCGACATCACTTTTTCACTCCCTGCGCATCCTGTGTCCTTCTCTCACCGTGCGACCCAGAGATCGGAATGGGACGTGACGGCCGGCACAGGCGCCGTGCACAGCTGCCAGGAATCTGACGGGTAAAATCTGGAAAAGTTGGGAGGGCAAATGCTAAACACACACACACACACACACACACACACACACACACACACACAGCACTGCTCAGAGAGGGCCGGAAACACAGACACCCACAGAAGAAGGCCTGCAGACTCCCGGTCCCTCATCCGTCTGCCATTCTTTTGGAAGGGACTGGGCCAGTCTCATCACTCAGGTATGACACCCCCCAGAGGCCCACAGGTACCCCAGGAGAAGGGGGAGCAGCTTCATTTAACCTCCTGAGACTCTGTGAGGGCATGTGGGGAACAGGAAGCAGTTGTGTGGTGACTCACTAGGCAAAGCCAGGTTAAGGGAAGTTGTCTGCGGGCGTCCCTGGGACCGGATGATGGCAGCACAGCTCCAACCACCCTCCTACAGCTTGACCCCACCCCACCCCTGGGGAACCAACGAGGTTGCCACCTCCCTGAGAGCCCACCGCCTTTGTTCACCTTTCTGGCCCGGAGCCAGAGGTTTGAGAACTCAGACGGTTAGAGCTTCCCTACACCCTGCTTCTAGGTGTTTCTTCTGTGCTGTCATCAGAACACACAGCAGGCTGTCAGCCCCCAGCCTCCCTTGGTCACCTGGCTTAAAAGGCCAGCACTCCAAAGGTGGGATGGTTCAGGGTCTCAGGAGCTCACCTGTGTTCATGCAGGGCGAAGAATGGCAGCCAGGTCCTCCTCTTTAGAATCAAAGCAGAGCTGGCCTTCCATTTCTGGAGCTAGGAAAACAAGTGAAGCGTCTCGGCGGAGCAGTGGCAGAGATCTAGTGCACCGGTCCCCGAGCCCCTGTCCTCTCCCAGCCATTGTCATTGCTGTTCTGTTCCTTCTCCCCCAGAAACACAGAGATTTGGGGGCTTATGATACCAGGAAGAATGTTCCCAGCAGTGGAAAAGCTGGATAGAGAACAGCAAGACCTGGGGAAACCAGCAGCTGGACTGCCGCCGCTCCCCATGAGGAAGAAGAGTAGAGCCCCTGTTCTTTTTCCTTTTTCCTTTTTAATTTTTTTTTTAACATTTATTCTTTTTTGAGAGAAAAAGAGGGCACGAGTGGGGGAGGGGCAGGAGAGGGAGACACAGAATCCAAACCAGGCTCCAGGCTCCGAGCCGTCTGCACAGAGCCCAACATGGGGCTCGAACCCATGAACCATGAGTTCATGACCTGAGCTGAAGTCGGGACACCTAACCAGCGGAGCCACCCAGGTGCCCCCGTGAGAGCGCCGGTTCTTACAGAACACCCAAGCCACTAAACAGTGGCCGGGGTCAATTTGATTTGAAGAAAAAATAAAAAGTTTTTAAAATGCCACAAGGGGAGTTTAGTGGACTGGGTGTCATCGTGCAATTGGTAGTCCCACAGGGAGGGACTGCCACCCAAGTCCCCCGGGGAAGATTGCCGGCAGCAGGGGTGCTTTCCCCCGCTGAGGTGACAGCAGCAGAATGACTTCGTCAGACTGGGCCTCTCGGCCGTGTTTCTCATGCCTGCCTGTGGCCTGTGGCCTGTGCCTTCCACCAGCTGTGGTGGTAGTGGCAGCAACGACTTACTCATAGGAAGAGGTCCCCAGTAGGTCACAGAGAAGCCACCCCCAGCATTCAGAGGCATGCCCTTTCAGTTTTACTGTCGTTGCCAGTGAAACCCGAGCACCTTCCTCCCTGACTGTTGGCGGCCGGGGCCCAGCAGTGTGGGACCCGTCTCCGTTGGCACGCACACCTATCCCCCTGCCCTGAGCCTGTGTCGGTGTCCTTTCTGGTTGACGTGTGGCAGAAGATCATGAGAGAGGGCGGGACAGGGCTGGGGCCTGCCAGCCTGGTCCCTGCCAGCCTGGTCCCTGCCAGCCTGGTCCCTGCCAGGTTTGTGTCGCACCCTCCTGCTCTGCACACAGGGAGCACACCGTCTGGGCAGATGCCAGCAAATCATTTTGCTTTTTGGCCATGGTCCCCACAAGAGGAAGCAGCACAGCAGCTACCATGTTCTTTAGGGACAGACCCAGAGCCTATCTCAGAGGGCCGCTGCCACTCGGGCCTCTGTCAGAGTTGAGAAAGTCAGGCTTTCACAGATGGGCATGGAGCGTCCCTGAAGGATGGCAACGTCCATCAGACAGACGAACCCCAGACCATGTGCTCTTGGAGTCATGGTGGCCAGACCACGGGTGCTGCGTGAGGTGTACAGGAGACGCGTTGGCTTTTTTGTGTGGAAGTACAGCTTGCACTAGTAAACTTGATACCGTGATAATCATTACTTAAGACAAAGCTAAGCCAAAAACAGTTGCCTTAAAGTCTTGTTTCATTGGGGGGGGTGGGGAATGTAAATAATCCTACAGGTTGCGCAGAGCAGCGGCAAAGGAGCACAGGTAGAACACAGGACCAATGTTGAAGAAGCACTGCTGCTGGGGGGGGTGGGGTTGGGGGGGCCATCCCGTCAGCCTGGGTGTTGCTCTCTGCGAGCATGTGAGTTGGGTCCAAATCCATCACACCGTCTGGACCCCTGCTGCTGAGGGTATTAATAACTCATTGTCAGCATCACTGTTCTTGCATAGCCTTTGAGTTTAACCTTTGTTTTCTGACGACCCAGTGAAATAAACCGAGGTAACAAATGCACTCTATATAAAGTGTTTGCGCTGAGCAGTACCCCCTCTGTATGCTGACTAAATCATGTGTGTGAAACCACTTTCCTATCCAGGGAAGCCGACTCCCCCATGGTGATTTTTAGCCCTGGGTCTGTCTTTCAGAAACCTTTAATTTTTAATACCATCAGTGCTCTCTCTGTTCAAGGCAGGGTTTTAGTCACACGCCGTTCCCCAGACCATCTAGTCTGTGTTGATTGTTATTGCGGTACTTTGCCCAGCCCTTGGGCCCGTCCCTCAGGCCTGACAGGGGCTGGCTGTCCCTCTGGAGTGGGGAGAGTTTCAGGGGACAGGATGCTGACACACTGTGTAGTCAGGGCCCTGGCTCATCCACCCACTTGCCTCCTCACTGTGGCTCACTCACCATTCTGTGTCCCTGTAGGCCGTCCTGGAGGACCAGAGTCAGATGAGGCAGATGGAGCTCGAGATCAGACCCTTGTTCCTTGTACCAGACACCAACGGCTTCATTGACCACCTGGCCAGTCTGGCACGGCTGCTGGAGAGCAGGAAGTACATCCTGGTGGTGCCCCTCATCGGTGAGTCAGGCCTGAGCAACCCACACGTGTGCAGCAGCCCCCTCTACACACATGCCCCACGGCCCAGGGGCCACGTGGGCGACGGAGCCCCGTGGCGTGTGTGTGACAGGATTTGCAAGGAAGTGGGGTGTGCGTGGGGCAAGGAAAATTGTTTAATAATCAAAGCAGTTCAAATTATTATGGCTGATCCATGGCTTAAACTGCTTGAGCAAATGGACTCCTGTGTCCCGGCAACCAGAGGCTGCATGAGCCCAGCCCTTGTTTTTATCCTTATAAAGCTTGCAGTAAAACAGCAAAGCTGGTTCCCGTTATTGGTAAACACTCAGCCCTGGCAGATAACGGCAGTGCTGCTGGGTGGTCTGGCAGGGAGGCTGGGAGGATTTTGAAGTGGTTAGATGCCTTTGGTCTGATTGTCTTGTAGCTTTTCATGATCATTCTGTTGGTTCGAGGTAGCATTCTTCTGGCCGGTGTCACCCTAAGGCCAGGCTGACGGAAACCCTCCAGAGCAAGCCCTTGGCTCATGCCTGTGGATTCCTGCCACTTGGGCCCTTACCGCTGTCTGGTCACTAGTGCTGGTGCAGGGTCAGCATCTCAGGACCCAGCTAGCTTGCGTCCACCCTCAGGCCAGAAGAGCCCAGCTGGGCTGTCTCCAGGGGACTGTCTAGGGACTGTCTTAGTTCTTGGGGCTCTGTGGTGGGTCAGCCCGAGGATGGGCTGTGGGCTCTGGGCTCCTGATATCACCAATAGAGCTCATATAGCTGATGGCCATCCTGTGGAGGGAGAGGGCCTGGGAGGTGACTGGCTTTTCAGTGTCCCCTTCTCAGGAGCCAGTTCGTGATCCTTGTCCTCTGGAAAAGCTGCCAGACTGGCAGTCTGCCTGCCAAGCCACCTCTGACATCCATGCCAAGATGTTCCATTGGGCCTCCCCTCCTAGTCCCAAGTGTCTTAGTGCCAGATGAGGGTGGAAACAAAGGGCAGGAAACATCCGCCCCTGCAGAGGCTATAGAACCCTGGGGGGTTGTGGGAAACACGTTAGCACCACCTGAGAATGTTGGCACTGAAGCAGCCCTCGTCCCGCCTCCACCCTCCCTGTCTTCCTTCCCCCTCCCCATGTGGCCTGGCCAGAACCTCTTAAAGCCAAGCCTTTAGACCTAAGGGAAGGCTGTCTGTTCTTCAAAAGTAGAGCAGCAAGGCCGTCAAGTTGTCCCAGCTTTCCCTCTTCCCTCACAGTGTCCTGGGGCGGGGCGGGGCAGCGCTCAGGATACTGTGTCTGCGTGCTTTCCTACCCAGGAGAGGTTTAGGGGCAAGAAACTGAGTGAGTGGTCACTTTTTTGCTAATGGTCAGGAAATGGTATAACTGAGAGAGGGTGCTGACATCTCGGGCCCCCTAAGACTTGGAAGGAGCCTCAAGCACTGTCTGAGGCTAGCAGGGGTCTGGGTCACGGGCACCATTTGTGCCCCTTGCTGTGCTCAAGTTCCTTGTCCCTGAGGGACCTCCTGGGAGGCAGAGCTGCAAGCCCTTGGCCTTGAGGAGCTTGTGGTTCAGTAGGGAAAGCCAGATACTGTAGGAAGGGAGCAAATCTATGAGAAGATCCACAGGAGAAGACCCACCCCATGAGTGCTGGGAGACTGCAGCCCCCCTGCAGCAGTGTGGGCCAGCCTCGTTGAACCTCCTTCGGCTGGGCAGGGCCCTCGAGTCTCAGGAGCTGTAAGGAGACTCCTGTTCAGTGAGGCTCCCTCGGTGGATTCCCGCTCTGTGACCAGAGCACAAAGGGTTAAGCCGACAGCTTTCCCTGCTTGTTTCTTGTGCTCTTTAACCTGCTCCTGCTCCTTAGGCCTGACCCTAGCATTGAGAAGCCCCGCCTGGTGCAGAAGCACAAACAAGCTTCCCCTTTGAAGCCTGTTTAGTTTGGAAGCAGGAAGGAGATTTTGGGATGGAATACCAGTTTTGCGTGTTTGATGTTCTGTTTGCTGTACCATCCCCCCGTCCACCACTACTTCCCAGCCTGAACCATACATTGTGTGGACATGCAGCGGCCTCAGGTTGCTGACAGCATGGGCATTGTGTGTGTACGTGTGTGTGTGTGTGTGTATGTGTGTTCCCACGTGGGCCCTTTCCAGAAAGTGTCTCTGAATACGCAGACAGTGAGTGCCAGGCTCCCCATGGAACAGCATGCTCACACCGACTCCTCGAGCCATGAATCATTGCACTGAGGAGAGGCCTCAGACCCCAAACTCTCCCGGAGCCCCCAAGGAGTGCATATTTCCCACTTGACCTCAGGCTTTTGGCTGGAATTTTGGAAAGAATCTTCACCAGAAAATGAAGCCGTGTCCCAGACACATAGGCAGGCAGGCAGGCAGACACACACACACACACACACACACACACACACACAAACACGTGCAGTATCAGCGGAGTGTATGTGCCAAGGGCATGGTTTGAGGGAATACCACGTCGCTTGCAAGGAAGGCCATGACTGTCACTTCCCACTTGGTGACCTGCCCGCACTGTGCCAGGGGATAGGGCATAGAACTTTGCCCCTTGTGAGCTGCTGTGGTTGGGGGCCCAGGTTGATTTGGGGGCAGGGGGTGCCTCTTGCCCTATAGCAGCTACCCTTGCTTCTCTTGAGAAACTCTTTCAATTTGATCCTATAACTAAGGAATGTGATGGAGGGGCCAGGTTTCTTCTGAATACAGCAGCTCCAGAAAACCCATGTAAGTTCTTTCTTGGAGGAGGGTGGGGAAAGATAGAATTCTGTGCAAAGTCTGGGATACTTCTTGCCTCCCAAGCTCTCCTAGCATCACTGGAAGACTCCTTTGGGCGAGATGGATTCTATGGTCTGGGAAGGGGCTGACTGGGAAAGTGAGCCAGAGGGGCTGATAACCTTGTGGGACTTTGTCCCCTCACAGTGATCAATGAGCTGGACGGCCTAGCCAAGGGGCAGGAGACAGACCACCGGGCTGGGGGCTATGCCCGTGTGGTACAGGAAAAGGCCCGGAAGTCCATCGAGTTCCTCGAGCGGCGATTTGAGAGTCGAGACTCTTGCCTACGGGCCCTGACCAGCCGTGGCAATGAACTTGAATCCATCGCCTTCCGCAGCGAGGACATTACTGGCCAACTGGTAAGACCTGTGGCAGAAAGGGAGAGCCCACAGACAACCTCAGAACAGGGTCTCTAGGAAGTCGGGCAGCTCAGGCAGCTTAGGCAGCTGAGCAGGACAGCCACCATCGAGGCCCAGGAAGGGCAGTTCTGTGTCCCGTAGCTCATTCTTGGCACAGTTGGAGCCAACCAGGCAGGGCCAAAACATGTCTGGGAGGGACTCTGGGATGTGATATTCCCTAGGACCCCAGAGGCAAAAGTATACCTGTGCCGCCTCCGAATGGCGCCCCCTCCTGCCCAGTGGCACTTCTCACACTTTCTTC
This sequence comes from Hyaena hyaena, assembly GCF_003009895.1. Lineage (NCBI taxonomy): Eukaryota > Metazoa > Chordata > Mammalia > Carnivora > Hyaenidae > Hyaena > Hyaena hyaena. Next base: position 7,062,083 of record NW_024080642.1, on the reverse strand, counting down.
CTCCAGGGTAATAACGATGACCTGATCCTCTCCTGCTGCCTCCACTACTGTAAAGACAAGGCCAAGGACTTCATGCCCACCAACAAAGGTACAGCTTTGCCTCCGCCTCAGGATCATCCACCCCCACGCCCTACCGTCCTCAGCCCTAGGTCTGGGAAGTTTGAAGAAGCCTAGGTCAGGTTTGATGCAAGCCTCAGGCCAGCCTCTGGAAATCCAGCTTCCCTGTGACAGCTTCCCCCCACTCCCAGGTGGACGCTGGGACGACTAGGGGTGGACCTAGCCCAGGAAGCCAGGCTCTAGGCAGTGAGCTTTCCCACTCAGCAGGGATCTATTTCCTTTCTTGGGTCCTCAGTGAGTTCTCTGACAGCAAGAATGTCTTTATGATTCAGAGTAGCTTATTCTGGCCATGGTCTCCAAACCCAGCCCTCTGTAGCTCTGAGAGGACAGTCCCCAGTGGTCCCTGGGGCCCACCTCCCTTTTGTGGCCGTGCTCACACTCTCAGTTCATCCCTGAATATTTGCCCTCTGTCAGGCCGGTGGCGGAGGTACTTCCCCAGCGAATAGTGGGCCTTCTCTTCCTGTCTCTGCGTCATATAATGCCACACTTTGTGGGCAGGTGACAGCATGGGGACCAAGCCTTCAGCCCAGTTTTCAAGCCCTTTTTGGTGATCGGAGTCCTGTCTTTTAGCCCAAAGGCCCACCCTGGGCCTCTCTTCCAGGGGCTTGAGTGCCTCATCCTCAACCCAGAATGCTTTCGCACGTGGCCCCTCAGAGCCCGCCAGGCTCAGGTGTTTTCTGCTCCTGGCTCCCACGACTCTGCTGTTTCTTCCTAGGATGTCCTAGCTCCGTGTCATCCACAGACTCGGTCATCCTTACCACTGGGTCTCTCTCTACGTATAGGGGACTACGTCTTGTTCTTTTCCTTTAGCTGTGGTCACCTATCTCCCTTCCCTGCTCAGTGTCCTAGCCCTGGCTTTCAGACTAGTCGGGGCACTGTCTTCCCCCCCGCCGCTCCTGCCAGAGTCTCTGCACCAGGAGCTGGTAATGAACCCAGTGTTCTTCGTGGGGGTCCCGCCATGTGGCTCATACGTTCTGTCCCTCAGAGCCACACCGGCTGAACCAGTCAGGGAGCGTGTGCTCCGCTCCCAGGCAGCTTCCTAGAGGGCACCTTCTGAGAGAGAGGCAGGCAGGACTGCAGGCCTTCTTGGCAAGTGTAGTGCGGGTCCTGCTGCGGCCCCACCCAGCCGCAGAGCTGTTTCTTTCTCAGCAGAGACACATTTTGGCTCTCGCCTCACTAGTCTCTCCACCACCACCACCCCCCACTTCACCCCAAACAGCCTACAGGAACCCATTGCCATCCTGGGGACCGCCCCTATCAGAATTACATCAGCAACGGCTAGTGTAATCAAACCCCATTTGTCAGTGTGAATTCTTAGCAGATTAACTTGTCAGATTCACAGAGAAACCGTCACTAAATGTTTATATGTAAACGATGTTGAATTTTAAAATCATGTGGATTATGGCGGATGGGGCCTGACAAGATGACAGTCTCTGGTTTCTAACAAAGTGAAGTTACCAGTGTCAAAACAGAGGATGTTTATTGTTAAAAATGTCTGAAAGTATCCACAGAAACCCCTGCAGACCCCTGCCAGCAATGCAGGGCCTTAGTCAACTGACCTAAGGCCTGGGACTCTCTTGGTCCGAGCCCCAGGGCAGGAGCGGCGGGGCTGCCTTGAGCAGCCAGCCGGGAACCCCACATAGCACAGCCCAGCACCACCACGCCAGAGGGCCCAGGCCCAGGCCCAGGCAGTGGAGCTGGCTCCGGCTCCGTGCATCCTGTCTGCTCGGCTGCCATCCTCTCCCTGTCTGCCCACCGCAGCCCCTCACCTCCCACCCCTCCTCCTTCTACCTCTCCCCTCTGCTCACCAGCGGCGGCGTCAGCCTCCTCCTCCCTCTTCCCCCAAACTCCTCCCAGGCTGACAGCCAGTTCTCAGCCTCCCTGCCTGGAGCTGGCGAGCCTAAAACCGCTCAGGTCTGACCTGGACATTTGCAATTGCCCAGCCCCGCCAGCCCCCCCGCAGTCAGCAAGCCCCGCAGGACATTTCCTGTGCCTCACTGTCTGCCAGACGGACCTCCGTCAGGAAATACCCAGCCTGGGACTGAGGGGTGGGCCTGCCACCAAGCGGTCTGCCCAGGGGTGGGATGTCGCTTGCGTGGGTACTTGGCCCTGGTTTAATTTCTCCCCGGTACATTAAGAGGTTGAGGAATTAGGGGAAGAGAGGTAGTGGAAGACATCTTGCTAAGAGGTCATCTAAAAAGAACAAAGGCTGCCTGTGCTGATATAGAGCTTTAAAATATGTAAAATCTGAATAAAGTAAATATGGCTAGTATGATCATAATGTAGGAAAGAAGCTTATGTAACAAGTGTGTGTACTCATACACGTGTGTATAGAAATCGAAAAGCATGCCCTCGGGAGCAAGACACACGAAGGGAGAGAGCCGGGTGGATGGCTGTGACTTTTCCTTTCCTTTGTCCTCTTCTCTACTGTTCAAGGTTCTCACCATTTACATGGATTACTTTCATGTAATGGAGGAAATCATTGGACTGTAGCTCGGGGCCACCTCGGCGCAGCTCTGCCAGGGACCCTGGCCCTCCTTTCCTTAGAGCTCCCCTAAACTAACCCCTCTTCTCACCTCTGGGAGCCTGGATACACTGTGGACTCCATCTTGAACTTTCTGCCTTTTAATACCTAAAACATTGGCCTGCTAACCTTGGAGGGAGAGGATGTACAAAGAGAGAGGAGTAATTGTGAGTCCAGGACCAGCCATACAGTTGGAAGGAGTAGAAGGAAAGGGGCCCCTTCTGTCCCCTCAGTCCAGCGTCCCAGGAGAGGGGTCTGTGGAGGCAAGTGGCTTGGGCAGGTCTCTGGGCACCAGGCAACACAGCCCTGTGCTGGAGGCGGGGGTCTGAAGGACAAGGCCAGCCCTGGCCCAGCACGGTCCTCTCTAAGCCGATAGGGGAGGGTAGCCTCGGCTGATTGCGTGAGGGAAAGACTTACAGAAGGGCCAGGAAATGACCAGCCCTGACCCCTACAGGACCACATCCCCACACCCCCACCCCAACCCCCAGAGAGAGGAGAGGCAGCATGTGCCTCTGCCGCCTGCCCTCACTGAAGTCCTTCTGCTCTCTCGTGCCTACAGAGGAGCCAATCCGGCTACTGCGGGAGGTGGTGCTGCTGACGGATGACCGCAACCTGCGTGTGAAGGCACTGACGAGGAATGTGCCTGTGCGGGACATCCCAGCCTTCCTCACGTGGGCCCAGGTGGGCTGAGGGGGCCGCATCGGGGTCCCCCCCGGAACCATTCCTGAGAGGCCACCAGGCGCCCAGTGTAGCAACGAAGATGCCCACGTGCCTGAGCCACCAATCCACCCAGACAATAAACCATCCTCTTCCAACCCACGCCGTGGCCGTGCTGTGGGGGAGCTGCTCCTCACAGAGCCCCTCCTGAGGGTCGGGCGGAAGCTGCTGGGAGCCTCCTGGGCTGCCAAGATTTAGCAGGGAGGTGTCTGGCTGCAGTGACAGCAGGTGGGTGAGCCAGATCGGCCACCCACGGTCTCAGCCTTTCTCCCTCCTCCTGACTAGTTCAAAGGCTCGGGGAAGGCCTTCTCAGCGCGGGGACTCAGCCACTTTCTCAGCTGGAGATAGGGTAGGGGTTGCATTTCCATCAGGTGCAGGTGAAATGACGGGTCCCTTCAAATGTTCAGACCCCTGTCCTGAATGCGTCCCAAGAGGCTTTGGTCATGCCGTGAAGAGAGTCCCCAGGTGCGCGTCTCTCTCGGAGGCCTGGATTTCCCCGTGGACCCAGGTTGGGTTCTGAACGCTAGATCCCAAACAGCAGCCCTAGGCCCCACCTTTCCTACCCCCGATCCTAAACACACACCCACCCTGCTCCTCTTCCTGCCCTTATCCATCTGGGTCCATTACACTTTGCCACTCATTTCCCCTTGGATGGTCATGGGTCTAGAGGGAAGGGACATCTGGGCTCAGGCTCATGCTTCCTGGGTGGCCTTTGCCTGCTCCCTCTCGCTCATTGGCCTTCCTTTTGCTCTAGTTCCCATTTCATGAAATTTCTTCACACTTTTCTCAGTTCCCCCTCCTCTCTTCTCCCTCTCTCTCTCCTGAATCCTCCCCTTGCCCCCCTTCCCTTTCTGGTGATGCCTCTCACCTCCCTGATCCCCTCAAATTCTTCACGCCGGGTCCTTGCCATGGGGGATCCCCCTCTGAATTTTCCTCCTCTGGTACCTCGTCCTTCTCTGTGGCAGGAACCTAATAAAGCGTTCCTGCCCAAACCACTTTTCTCAGGCCGCTGCGCTCTGAGAAACTTCCAGGCTCCTGCAGTACCACCTGAGGGTAAGATGGGCCAGTGCCTGAGAGGGGCATTGCCTAGCCTGGAGCTTGCACCGTTTCTAGCTTTGCCCTAGCAGAAGTTGACACAGGGGCCTTTTGGCCTTTGAGGTTTTTGTTGCGTCTTTAGCTGGCACCTGTGTCCAGCGCCTCACTCAGAGGCTTCCTACTGGGAATGGGTTCTCCCAAGCCAGGGCCTGGGGTGAGAGGAACTTGGAGGAAGACAGGGCTTTGAGGAGCCAGGAGCAAATTTTGATGGGACCCGAGGGGGAATCCCCCAGAGCTCCCTGTCTGGACTGTACAGCCTGTCCAGAGGACAGGAGTGAAGCTGTACCCTCCCTGAGGCCCAGGATTATACCAGAAGGAGGGGGTACTGTGGAGGAGAGCCACCAGTGGTTCAGGGCCTCAGAAGACTGGCTCTTTGGGGTACAGGGTCCCAGCCTCTCCTTTGAGACCCTCTCCCCTGGATGAAGGCCAATGACTGGGTGGGTGGGAGACCTGTCTCTCCTTTCTGTCCCATTTGCAGCACTGGTTTTGTTTCCCTCAATAAATTTTTAGTTACGAACATGCCTGAGCTCTTGCCCATCTGTCTCTGGGATCGGGGAGGGAAGAAGGCCTGAGCTTCTCTCTGCACCTGTATGAGGGTACAAGTCTGGCCCCTCCACCCACCCAGGCCTTGTGCAGGGCAGAAGAGAGGAGCGGGGTCCAGGGTCCTTGGTTACTGCTTTATTGCTGTTTGGTTCGAGTATAGAAAATGGAAGCGGCTCTGGAAGAGCCTGTGTACAAAGTAGGAAATATACAAACTGGGGAGGAGGGAGCTAAAGAGACCACGTTCCAGCCCAGCCCAGCCTGGGCTCGAGGTGGGGGGCTGCCCGGGGCGCATGCAATAAATATGGTCCGGGGCCCCAGGGGAAGGGGGAGGACACCGCGGGAGTGGGAGACCGGTAGGCTAGGGCTGCCTCAGCCCTCGGATCCCAGAGGGAGGGAAGGGTTGGCCCTGGGGCTAGTGCCACTTGTGCAAAATGAGGAACTTCACATTATCAGTCCCGGGGCTGGCGGGAGCGGGGGGGGGCGGGGGGGCCCTCCGGCCGGCTCAGTCCCCTCCCCACTCCCCAACTCTGCCCGACGCTCCGACCCCAGCAGGGAGATTCACAGTGAGAATGGGTGTGGTCGCAAGGGCCGGAGGTAGGGCTGGGAGCGCCCCATCAGTGACACCCCTCCCTCCAAGAGCAGCACGGAGCCGGGGGAGGGGGCCAACGAACCACAGGAAGAGGCGGAGAAGGGCCGGGGGTCTCCTTTGGTCAAAGCTGATATCAAAAATATAAATCTCCCTTCCCCCATCCCACCCCTGTCCCGGGGTTTCACCCCCCACCCCCACCCCGGGGCTAAGGCACAAAGCAGTGAGGCCAGGTGGGGCCGCCGCCACCGCGGCGACGCTGCCGATGCTACTACAGTTGTCCGTGCGCGGTGTGCCTGCTCGCGGCTGCCGCCACCGCCGCTCCCTGCGGACACGGGCCGGGGCCACGCGGCGGCGACAAGTCGGGCCGGCAAGAGGCGCTCTAGGTCGGGGAAAAACGGTCGATGGTCCGGCCGTCCGGTCCCGCGGCCAGGTGCGCTCCCTGGCTCAGCACCTCGGCCGCCTTGTCCGGGCTGAGGCCCAGCTCCGCGGTGAACTTGGCCAGCGGGTAGAGGCTCTCCAGCGCCACCTTGGGGTCGTGCAGGAAGTGCGTGGTCTGCGCCAGCAGCTCGGCCGCGGCTGCCTTGTCCTGCTGCTTCAGGCTCAGCTGTTCAGCCGTGAGGCGGGCCACAGCAAAGACGCCCTCGGGGAAGTCGAGCTTGCCCTTGCCGTCGGGGCCGGGGACGCCGGGTAGCCCCCCCAGGCCCGCCAGCGCCCCGGCTGCGCCTGCCGCGCCACCCACGGCATGCATCTTCATGTGGCTGATGAGGTTGCGTTGCTGTGCGAACTTGCCGCCGCACACCTGGCACTCGTAGGGCTTCTCGCCCGAGTGGATGCGCATGTGCTCGGTCAGGCGGTACTGGCGCGTGAAGCGCATGCCGCACGCGTCGCACGCGAAGGGTTTGAGGCCCAGGTGGCTTCGCATGTGGCGCGTCATGGTCCCGCGCTGCGTGAACTTCTTCCCGCAGATGGTGCAAGGATAGGGCCGGGTCAGCCAGTGCGTCTTCTCGTGCTGCCGCAGCGTGGCCGGGTCCTTGTAGCTCTTGTCGCACGACGCGCAGCGGTACGGCCGCAGCAGCTCGCCCAGGCCGCCCGGAGCCCCAGCGACCTTGTCCCCACTGCCTCCAAAAGGGGGCCCCAAGCCGGCGGCCCCCGCCGCTACCTCAGCCGCCTCGGCCCTGCCATACAGCGCCTCCTCCTCCTCCACGTGAGCTTCCACGTGCGCGTTCAGCTGCTCCGAGCTGGGGAAGCCCTTGCCGCACGGAATGCACACGTACAGGTTGTCGCCGAAGCTCTCAGGCTCGCCATAAGCCAGGTGCGGGCACGGGTAGCCCTCGAGGTGGCCGCCGGGCGGGCTGGGGTCCTCGCTGCTGCCCGTCTCCTCGCTGCTGCTCTTGTAGTCGTCGCCGTCGCCGCCCGCGCCTGGCCCGTCCAGGCTGCCCTGGTAGCGCGGCGGCGCCAGGCCCAGTGGGGGCACCCCGGGCGAAGCGGCCGGGTCCCCGCCGCGCTCCTCGCAGCGCTCGCTGGGGGAGCCGCGCTCCCGGCCCAGCTCGTCGCCGTAGCTGCCCAGGCCTGGCTCGTGCTTCATCCAGCGGTAGAGAAGGCTGGGCCCGTCGGGGCGGCCGGGGGGCTCGGGTCCCGGGCTGCCGCCGCCGCCACGGAACGGGTCCGGAGGCGGTACAGCCTCCTCCAGCTTCTGGAAGGGCAGCGGCGGCAGCGGTGGCAGGGCGAGCGGTGGCTCCTTGTAGGCTGCAGGGCCGGCACTGGGAGGACTGTCTGGGCGCGGGGGCAGTTCGCGCTCGCCCGGCGGCCGCTCTGGAGGCGCGGAGCCCGGCGGGCTTTTCTTGGACAAGTCCAGGCCGCAGAGCGGGGAGCAGCGGCGCTCCGGGGCGCAGAGCGCCGAGGCCGGCCCGGGACCCGAGGCGTACAGCTCCGCGCAGTGCGTGTTCACTGCGGCCTCGGGGCCCGAAGACGGCTCGGCGGCGGGCGGCGGCGGAGGCCCGGCTGGGGACGAATAGCAGGCCTGGATGACGGGCGTGGCGGCCCGAAGGCCACGGCCCGGCCGCCCGTAGGGGGCATAGCCGCCGCCGCCGCCGCCGCCGCCCCGCAGGTGGCAGTACTTGCCGTGGCGCTTGAGGCGCTTCTTGCACAGCGCCACGAGGTCGGGGATCTGCAGGTAGCTGGCGGCGGCCAGCACGGCGCCCAGGCTCGGCTCGGCCCCCGGGGCCACGGCCGCTGCCGCCGCCGCCTCCGCGCCATCAGCCAGGCGGCCGGTGTAGATGAAGTCCAGCACCAGACGGAACACCGCCGGGCTCACCATGTCATGGTCCAGGTTGAGCAGGTTGTCATGCACCACCAGGGACTTGAGGTAGGCGCTGCTGGCCGCCAGCACGTTCTTGTGTGCGCGGAAGAGGGCGTTCTGCACCACGATGATCACGTCGCACAAGAAGCCCTTGGTGCGCTGGTTGTTGAGCTGCAGCAGCAGCTGCCTCGAGTGGCCCGGCGCCTCCATCGTGTCCAGCATCGTCTGCCCAGCACACTCTCCTGCAGGGACACACAGCAGCCGGGTCAGAGCCTCGCCGAGCCCCCGCTGCCTGTATCCAGCTGGGTGCTTCTCCCCCCGAGCCAACTTCCCCTTCCCCTTCCCCTCAGCTGGGCAGGGGCATCGAGCACCGGCGGCCTGGACACTAGCAGAGGATCGGCGGCCTCCTAGTGTGGAAGTCTGGGCCGGTGGCCTGGACCAGAAGAAGGCTCAGGAGAGTGGCTGGTGGAGAGGAGGCCAGGCTGGCCTGCACACCCAGGCCCGGATGCCACCGGGCCCACGGGCTGGGTCTTGGGAACTTCCTAGGAGAAAACTGTTTGGGGGAAGTGACCCCTTCGGAGACAGTTACCCGATTTGAGGAAAATGTCCGCTTCAGGAAAAGTCATTCAGGGCCGAGAAGTTTGCCCAACTGGGATATTAGGGAGCCGAGTACAAAGCGCCTCCCGCCTCGGGAGAAGTTGCCCCAGCTGGGGGAAGTGATCCAGTGGAGGGGAGCGCGGTGCCCGCCGTGGCGCCGCCCTGCCTGGGGGCTGTCAGGCCCTCAGTTGGGGCCGGGGCAGGGCCGCGGCGCGGGGAGCGGACGCAGAGGCAGCCGTGGCGGGCAGAGCACGAAGGCCGGCCCCGGCGCGGGGAGGGCGTTATATCGGGGCAGGAGGCTGAGGCAGGAAGCAGGTGGGGGGGAGGGGGGAGCCACGCAGCTCCCAGGGGAGGGAGGGGGCAGCGCCCCGGGCGGGCACAGCGCACAGCCGGCTTCGGCCCTGACCCCGGCCTGCGCCCCACCCGCGCGTCCCGGCCCCGGCTTCGGCCTCGGCCCTGCCTTCGCGGGCCCGGCGCCTCCCTCCCCAGCTCCCTTCGGCCCCTTCTCCGCGGGAACTCCGCCGCCCCAAACTTGGGGAAAAGTTTCCCAACTTCAGACAGGCCCGGAGAAGCGCGCCAGCCCCCGTCCCTCGACTCTCAACTTTTCCTCTCGGCCCCCAATTTCGGCAGCCAGGCGGCCCTGGGGCCTGAGCCGAGCCCTGAGCTCCCCTGCCCGCTCGTTCGTCCGCCCACCCTGTTCCCCGCCTGGCCCGCAGGGCCTGGCGGCCCGTTACCTGCGGCCGCTGACCGACCCGGCTTCCCTCCCCGTGGCGGTGGCAGCTCCTAGCCGGCGCCCCACCCGCCCCGCTGCCAGGCGCCGAGCTGTGCCAGGGCAGCGCCCCTGCCAGCCCCGCCCGCCAGCTCCCCTTCCCTTCCCTTCGCCTCTCCAGCCCATGTGCGGGCAGAGTCGGCCCCGGGCCGCTGACCCCGCGGTGAACCCGGCGCAGAGCAGCAGCCCGGCGGTCCTGAGTCCTCGAGGGGCGACACCCGGAGTCCTGAACGCCAGCCGCGTTGGGGCGCCCGCGCCGGAGGATGCACCGGTGGCGGCCGGCGCGTGAGGACCGGGCTGTCCGGGTCCCCTGTCCCTCCCGGTGCCGAGTCTGAGAACCCACCTGGGGGGCATGTCGGAAGCCCCGGGCCCGGCTGCCGGCGGATCCAGGGGGGACGTGGCTGCGCTGCGCTGCCCTCCGCCCGCCGGGCCCCCGGTCGGTCTGTCCTGCTGGTCCGTCCTCCCCGCGTCCTGGTCGCGTCTCAGCCCCGCCGCGCTTTCCGCACACTCTTATCTGGAGCGGCCCGGGCCAGCCCGCGCTGCTGCAGCTATGGCGCCACCTCGCGGCCGTGTGGGGCTCTGCGCGACACAGCCGCCGCCTCCCTTCCGCGCACCTGGGTTTGGAGGCTCACAGATGCGGAGCTGTACCGGGGAGTGGGGTCTATCCGCAGCTTCACCCTTCCAGATGTGCCCTCGTGAGGACCCAGGTTCCAGAACTTCGAGCCCTACAGGCTCCGGGGCGTTGAGCTGAACGCTCCCGTGTACGTGTTTCTAGATTCTCACATTGCCTCAGCTTGGAGAAGTCCTGCCCACAAGGAGGGGGCTCTGGTGACAGTAGATAGGGGGAGGGAGGTTATAGAAGTCCTAAGAGAGAAGAAGGTAGACAAGATCTTCGGAGATTTTCCGGACACATTCCTGGATGGGACTGTCCATTTATACCCACCCCACCCCCAACGCACCCACCTTCACTCAGCCACCTGAATTAGGTACGCACAGAATAAACCCATTTGCACCCAGACCCTCTCCAGGCACTGACACCTGCGGACACCCATGTTGGCGCAAACACACATCTGCCCCTTTCTAAAGTTCAAGTCCTGGCTCTCTGTGATACTCGGAAGACTGTCACATAGGGGCCCTCCACGAGCCTGGGCAGAGCCAGTCAGCCCACCCTGAACTTGTAGGTTTCTGGTGACACCAGGGTATCCGACGGGGAATGGCTGGACAGCGCCTCTTGGTGGTCCCGCAGAATCGACCCCAGATCGCAGATTCCCGCTGTGAGCCATTTTGAGGGACCTGCTTGCACGACTCGTCTCCAACACACTAACCCCCAAACGTGACAGCAGGGCCTGCAGCCGGGGATCCCCCGGCAAGGTTCTGCACTCCCCCGTGACGGTCCTTGAGGTGATGCCCCTTCTGGGGGGAGGAGACCCCGCACTGGCGCGTGGGCACTCGCACGGCTACTCCGGAAGTGACCCCGCGTGGCCCCGCCGCCGCACTGGGCCTTTAGTGAGCGCCGGGTCTCCATGGCCCCCGCTACGCCTCCTCCCGGCGCCTTCTGACCCCTGCCCACACGTAGGGGGAGGTAGTGGGTCCCGGAGAACGCCTGCAGCTTCTGATTGGCTGCGCCTCCCTCAGCCGTCGCGCGCGAGAGGCTGGGGCGCAGAGTTACTATAGTAACCGATGAGGTTCGCCCAGATCGCGTCTCTCTAAGGCCTTGGAGAGCTTAGCAACCGCCTAGGGCCGCTGGGCGGGTGGGTGCCGCGCTCGCCGCCCCTCGCGCCGTCCTCCACCACCACGCCCCCGCCAGAGGTAGTAGCTGAGTCACTCACTGAGGGGCCGCCGGCGCGGCCACTCGCGGTCCCTGACAGTAAAGTCTCGGGCGCCCCCCAGAGGCTCTCTTTCCTCCACGGACATCTTCATGGCCTCGGGGCCATGGTCCCCGCGGGTCCTAAAGACTCCCACTGCGCCCTGACTCTGCCCTCACCCTGCTTCTACTCTGTCTTTTGGATCCATTTTATTCCAGTCCTCTCCTCCGTCTCCCCACGGTCTCCTCGCTAGGCTTGCAGTGAGCTTCCGAGAATGATAACGGTAGGTTTCGGAGCTGCCGCGGCTCAAGGAGAGGGACCCCGACATATTGGCCGAGGGATGGATACGTTCTGCACTGAGGTGCGGGGGGGGTGTGTGTATGGAGTGCTGGAGAAAGGCAGGCAGGCTCCTCAGAGAAGTACTCTTTAGAGCTGGGCTTTGATGGATGAATAGGAGTTCTCCCACTCCCCGACCCCACCCCCCATTCCCGTAGAAAGGCAGTCCTGGAGAAGAGAACCACAGGGACGAAGGCTGGAGGCAAAAAAAATTAATTAATTAATTAATTAAAAGGCAGGGGGCGGGGTAGGCGGGGACTCCAAGAGGCTAGATTCCAAAGGTTGCGCGGGACTCTCCTGTAATCTTGATGGGACCAGATCCTAGCCCCAAAAGGAGCCCCTCAGCCCAGTGTCTCATTCGTGCAGTGTCCATTGTGCCCACTGGCTTTGATTTTCTTCCACACTCTCCCAGGATCCCCACTCCCTGAGTTAACTCGCTCACTGACTCTGTCCCTACCCTCAAGCTGTTCTTACATCTGTATGGGAAGGTCTCACAGACCTGTCACTAGCCTTGCTGTCTTCCCGCGGCCTTCACTCTTCTTCAGTCTTCGGTCCTCTCCTCCTCCCTCGTTTTTACCTACCCTATGAGCCTGGCACTGCTCCCTCGGCCCCAACCCATCTCCTCTCTCTGAACACAGTCACCCTCCTCCATTTAGAACTTTCCTCAATTGATGGAGCCAGGATCATTCATTTCCCTGCTCTTGTTCAGGGGACTTCTGCCCCACATGGCATAGACCCTTCCTATCAACTCATACCTCCAGAACTGTAACTCCTTCAGAAAGTGCTCTTGCCCCTCCACCCTCTGGAGACCCCTCTCTGCCCTTCAAGCTGCTGAGCCCTTGGTCTCCCTCACTCATTACAACGCTCATATGAGCTCCACCAATGCCCACAAATGGGTCCTAAATGGGGTCTGCTTGGTGCCAGGCTCTGAAACTGGCACCTCCAACCTGCCCTCCTCCCCTCCATTTGCTGAGGCTTCCCCTTCCACTCACCCGCTTCTGCCACCTTTCCCACAGATCCCCCATGGAGGAACCCCTTGCTCATTTCTGGAGGGTCCAAGCCACCTTCCTCAACTTTTCTGGGGTCTCCAGCTACGACTGGTACCGAAACACCCCCCCTTCCCCATTGGGCCTCTCTTCTAGGCCCAGACTCCTTCTACAAAGCTTCTGAGAGTCCTGGGAGCCTCCACTCTTCTTCCCTCATCCCACCGACGCCACAGTTCTAGATGCTGCCTTAGCCCCTCCTGGGGTGCAGCTTCTTCTCCTGTACCTCCTGCCTCAAGGTGACGACACTGCACTGCTACGGGGTATAACGCCGCCGAGGGTCATCTTGTGAAGCCACCGAGCCATCGGGCTCAGGAACCGAGGAGTGGGAGTGGGGGGCTACCGGGCGAGCACCTCCGAAGGCCAGACGGGAGGTGGGATTCACCTCCAGGTGTTCCCGAATGAATAAAGGAGTAACGGACCGTGCGCCCCCCCCCCCCCGGCACTATCCTCCAGCCGGCCCCCAGCCCGCAGTTCCGGAAAGTTAACCCTTTGTTGGCCGGCACAGGGGCCCGGGCGCCCCCTCCTTGTTCCTACTTCCGTGCGCCCTCCTCCCCCTCCCAGCTCCCTGTCGCCTTGCCCCCCCAACCCCCCCGCCTCGCCACTATAAATAGCCCCTCTTCCCGTTTCCTAAATTCCCTGCTGACGTCGGCAGCGCGTCAGTGTGTAGGAGCCGCGGCCGCATGAATGAGCCGCCGCACGAGTACTACGCGCGCCTATAAAAGCAGCGGCGCCAGCCGGGCTGCGGGAGGCGAGCGGGAGCGGGCGCGACGCGGCCCGACAGGTAAGCGGGACTGACCGACCGACGGGCTACCGATGGACCGATGCACGGACACGGAAGGGAGAGCAATGAGGAGACCGGCAGGCGGCAGGTTGGAGGGCCCCTACGGGGTGGGGTTGGGAACAGGGTGGGGGACGAGGATCCCCTCGCAGCTGGTGGAGCCGGCCGGAGGCGTACCCAGAACCCCGTGCAGCAACCTGCCCGCGCCCGGATGAAGACGCAGCCACTTTGGAGGAGCATCGAACAGAGGACGGACCCCAGAGTCCCCGCGACATGTCCTGGGGCTCCTGCGCCATCCTCCCAAGAAAGTGGGGCGAAGGTGCTGACGCCCCAGGAGAGGCGCCCCCTCCTCCCCCTGCCCGCAGCGCGGTGACTCAGCCTCGCTGCCCCCGGCCGGCTGAGCTGGGCCGCCAGCGAAAGACAGACGCCCACCTGCCTGCCGACCCAGCCGCGACTCTCTCGGGACCCCTACCCCGCATCCAGACAGGCGCCCCCTCCCAGTCCCATCCCGTCGGGCTAGTCCCTTAGCGCCCCCGACTTCCCGCCTCTGCGCGAGGAGCTGTCCTCTCAGGACCAGGCGGGGGCGGGGCCTCAGCCGGACTGCCCCGCCCCACCCCCACTGACCCCCCCTCCCCGCCGGAAGTGCCTCTCCGCAGGGACATATTTGACGTCACAGGGCTTTGACGTCAAGGGCCGCGTGCCTGTCGGCGAGCGCTGGGGCCGAGAAAGGCGGGAGACGCGGGGGAGGAAGAGCAGCAGCGCCCCCAGCTGCGGGCGACGGAGGCACCCCCGCCCGGGCAGCGCGCCGGCACCTTGGCTCTAGACTGCTTACTGCCCGGGCCGCCCTCAGTAACAGTCTCCAGTCACGGCCACCGACGCCTGGCCCCGCCCCAGGACCGCGGACCCGGCCACCTGCCGCGCCCCCGGCCCCTCTGCCTCTCAGGGCCCCTCAGCCCCGAGCGCGCTGCGCGCGCCGCCGCTGTCCGCGGTGCTGATCGAGCTCAGGCTCTACCATCCGGCAGTCAGGTCCTTGGTCACCAGAAGCTGCGAGGGGCGGCCGGCTTACACGCACATCGCACAGCCCCCGAGCCCGGTCCCCGTCGCGCGTGCTACCCCCGCTATCGCCTCCCCCTCCCCCAAACTCTCTGTCCTGACGACTGCTTGACTGGAGCTGCCGCGGTGCCGTCAGCAGCGCGCGCCCCGCCCCCGCGTCTCCAGGGCAACCGTGGCTTTCGATTGTTACTGTGGGAACCGGAGGTAACAGTCTACAGCCATGGTCGCCCCGCAGCACGCCCACGCGCCGCACCGCGCAGCGCTCTGCCAGCCGCGGAGGGGGGAGACAAGGAGGAGCCGGAGGAAGCGGGGGCGGCAAGTCAAGATCGGATGTATCTGCCTGGGCGGAGGGAGGTGCGGTGCTGCGGCACATGCTACCCTAGGGTCTGACTGCTGCGCATCTACCAAGACAGAAGGCACGGTCTGGGGAGTATGTCTGACCGTCCGGCTCAGTAACCATCCTGTTCTCTTAGCCGAGGAGGTTACAGCCAGGGGGATGGTGAGAGAAGGGGTAGCTCTGGGATTTGTGTTCTTTTTACCTCTTCGGTAGGAGGGAGGCTACCGGGACCTGAAGGCCTCCCGGGGACTGAACGCAGTAAAAGGAGGAAAGTTTTTCTAAATATGCCACAACCTCATTCTTCCAGGAACCCCTCACTGGGTAGGCAGAAAGCATGACTAATCCTTGAACCCATTTCCTGATGGAGTCACAGCCTTCCCTCATTCTTCTCCTCACTCGCTCTTCCTCTATTTCATTTAAGACCATGAGAAGGATTCTCAAGCCTCAAGAAGCCAGTGTGCTAGTAAAGGTAGCCCGAACAGTAAAGCATTGTCTGAATGTATCAGCAGCCTCACCTCAATCTGTGCTGGATTCCAATCTGAGAGAGTGACTCAAATCAGCCCTAAAATGGAGGAGTGAGTATCAGACGGGCTGAAGTCCTATTGGTCCAGTGAAGTGTGAGGAAGGACCTCTTCAAAAACATGCTGATGTCACCTGCCACCACCTACATCACCCACTGCAGGGGCTGACTGATGGATATTGGGTGCCGGACTTCCCTAGGGAGAGTGCTGGAACTGGTCAATGCAAGCCAGTTCTGACGTTCATTAATCCAATTTTTTGTTACTTCCTTATGCCCACCTCTTCGCTAAACTGCTTTTAAGACAATTGGTGCTGGTTTCATAGCTAATCAATGCCCACATTATTCCTCCCACTCAAGGACCTGGAGGTATTAGATTAAATGTACTTGATTCTGGAATCCAGTGGACATCCGTGGGCAGACTGTAGTGTATGCAGATATGAGTAGTGCACTGGGAAATAGGAGGTCCAACCTGGCTTCATCACCAACTGGTTATTATTTAAGGGGCCATGTTGTTTCTGAGCCTTGTGTAAAATGGGATAATGATCCTTCCTTCTTGGCAGACTTGTGAGGATCAAATAGGATCACGTGAGGTAAAAACTTTTGGAAACTGCAGAATGCAATTTCAACCTTAAGTATTCTATTAGGTTGCCAGGTCTTTGTGAGAGTGTGGTGGCATTTGGGAGACCCCAACTCTGGCCACTTAGGCAGAATGAACAGGGGAGGGGAGCACACCTTTCTGAGCAGATCTGGAACTGGGGCTGTCGAGGGTTTCTTTGCTCAGGGACTCTTTCAAGAGCTTTAGGTAATGAACGTGGAGTGAGATGTTGAAAAGAGAAATTGTAGGGATATTCTGGAAAGACCAATTGTTTGCAATTTGAACCTATCAGGAGAAGACGGTCAGGGGAGGAGAAACCAGAGAACTGACTGTCTAGTTTCTGGTATCTTAGAACTCAGTTAAGTTCACCCCACCCCCAACCTATCTTACGGATTAGGAAGGTAAGACCCAGACCACATAGAGCCCAACAGTAGTGAGTGGTGGGTGGCCTCTGCTCATATTCTGTGGTGCTAGAGAGAAAACAATGACTAGTAAAGGTCAAGAATGTGAGCTCTGGATCTGAATCCAAGTTTGGGTAAGTTATTGAGCACATATCTACCAGACTTTTATTCTAAGGCAGTGGTTTTCGAAAGTTGTGTAGCATGGGAATGTCCAGGGACAGTTTGCCAAAATGCAAATTCCTGGGTCTCCGTGATTGACTCCGTAGGTCAGAAGTTGGCCCCAGGAATCTAGGTTTTGACATGATTCTGATGCAAGTGGTCCACAGAGTGTATGTGTGTGTGGGGGGGGGGGGGCGATGACCCCTAACAGACTCTGTTGTTGCTGGAGGACATGACGGTCATATTCTCACTTGTTTCGAACCCGGGGACCACGTGTTCTCCCTCTACCTTGGACATTTTCTGTTCTTGAAGCAGGAGGTGCGGGAGGCAGAATTCTCACACAGAACGTGAGGACTTCTGCTCTACCTCATACTGTCCTCCTCTACCGTCACCCTTCTAATTTTAAGCCCTGGCTAAAAATTCATTCCCCACTATTATCTTGCCCTCTCTCCTCTAGTCCTCAAAATAATTCAAAGTAGCAACCACTGTGTAGCGATTGTCATCATTTTCACAGCTTGGGATGTTCCTAAAGGGGGCAGCCTACAACTGCCAAGGGGTATGTGAGCTCTGAACTGCAGATCCACTGAACCGCTTATTTCCAGAGAAGCCAGGAATCTGATTTGCCTGTGTGAAGTTCCAAAAACCTTAAATATCAAAAATTGAGTATTTTCTAAAATCCTATGGGCCAAATCCAACAGGTAGGAGTAATTCAGTCCATTTCTGAGTCTCCTCCTTTTCCCAACGAAGGGATCCCTTTAAACACCAAGAGCAAGGCAAAGGCAGACTGTGGCAAGGGAGAGCCATCCTCCTATCCCCACTTTCTGCTGTAAAGGTCCTAAATCCAGAAAAACTCCAGTTTTTTCATCTCAGATGTGCTGTATCCCCTAATCCTAATTCCTACTCAATTACTAAACTCCCTGGCAACAACCAACCATGAGAGTTAGATCACGGCCTCCTGTGATCTTCCAGAAAAGGAACGGGCTGGTGAATCTGCAGGCACAGGGCTGAAATCAAGAGTGTAGCATGGACCACAGGTGGCTGCACTGGTCATAGGGCAAATAACGAAGTGGCCCTGGCAGTGACCCAGGAACAACTAACTGTACCCTAGAACTGGTGGGGCTCCTCAGGCCTTAGCTGGATCCTTGAGAGGTAGTATCAGCCCCAGAAACTCTGCAGATGAGGTCAGGTCTGTAAAAGGGTTTCTTCTGTGCAGTCTTGGGCCTCTACCCAAGGTCGAGCACCATCCCACCCTTCAAGCTGGTAGTTCAGAGGGTCTATGGCAGTTTTGGAGGAGAAAGCAGAGAACCCAATATGCCCGAATCTGACAGCACTAGCACACAGCCCTCAGCAGTCAGGGCAGAGGACCCTAACTCAGTGTAGCCCAGGTAGGACCAGGCCAGGGAATCTCTTCCCAAACATCTCAGACGTAAACTCTCCCACCTCAGCCACCAAGGCCTCCTTTCCTTCAGCTTGGCACTTAAGACTTCTACCACGAGCTGGTCCTGAAGACTCACAACTGGAAACACTTCCCTGTTTGGTGCTGCCCTGGAGGTTTTTGGAAGGACAGAAATCCAGACTTCGGTTACAAGACGGGTTTTTCTGTACGAGGAAAAAGATGCTCAAAATCCAAATCACCACTTTATTACGTGGCAGTCACAGTGCCAGCCCCTGCTTTTCCCATGCCACCCTCCACTCATCCAGGGCTCCACTGGCTTTTTTCCTGTTTGAGCATCAGACGCCATGTTTCAGTATCCTGCCCCCTTTTGTCTTGAGTGTAGAGCTGGGCTTACAATAACTTGAGCCTGAAGAACTGATATGTCTCTTAACTGGCGACAGTGAGGAAGGCTACAGCAGCTGAGCTCCGAGGACAGGAGAAAGGCAGAGAGGCTGGAGTACAAAGGCTGCGCCAAGGTCATGTGGGGGTAGGGGGCAGAGGGGCAGAGCCCCTGTTGATCTTTCACTCCGCAAACTGGTCCAAGAACTTGAGGTAGACCTGGCGCTGGGCTGCAGCTGCTGGAATGAAGTGGCCACCAGAGTGGGTGAGGGTGACGGCTCCAGAGAATCGGCTAGCCAGCTGCAAACTTTCCTGAGAGGGGATGACACAGTCAGTGTCCCCGAAAACATGGAGGGAAGGCAGCGACAGGGGGCCCTGGAGGATGGGTTCTTTGAGTCCAAGGCCCTGGGGACAGAAACCAGACACCAGGATGATAAATCTTGGCAAGGGAAAGCGGGGATCCCCCGCTTGGCCGAGGGCACACACAAGGGCTGCTAGCGCGGCCCCCTGGCTGAAACCAAGGAGCCCATCAAAAGGCCCCAGTTTCTTCAGTGCCTGTGCCACGGTTCCCAGGGCTTCCTCCAGACCTCTGCACACTGTGGGGTGGCTCAGGGCGTTGAAAACGTCTGCGTCCTGTTCTGAAAACCACCAGCCTCGAGGCTGCTCCTCCGGAAGGCAGGGCTCTACAGCGATACAGGGGAAAGGATGGGGTTAGGGCAAGCGGGCATCTCGGGGAGAAGAAATGAAAAATGGAGGCACGGAGGATTTGGGAGCGGCAGTAAGGAAAGAGGGGCGGCCGAGGGGAGGGAGGAGGAGAACGGGGTGGCACGGAAAGAGGGGGAAGGCACATCAAGGGGAAGCCCGAGAGGCCGGGAAGGAAGAAATGAAGGGTATGCGCAGAGGGAAGGAGCGAGGCGAGGATACAGCGTGGGGTATGCCGACGGCTGTCGCGGAGACGAGGCCAGAGGGAAGACTCCGTGCATTTCCCCGGGCAGGGCCGTCTCACCGGAGTCTGGCCCGGCACCCTCGGGGCCCGCGGCCCCCGCGACCAGGTGCGGGCCGCTGAGACACACGAGCTCGGCGCGGCCCCGCAGCGCCTTCCTCAGGGCTCCCGTCTTCTCGCGGAAGCCCCGCTCGCTCTGCCGGAAGCCCGCCAGTCCCAACACCCGCAGAGGCCGCCGCGCCGCCATCTTGCCGGGCAACGCGCCAGGGCCCGGAAGCTGACTTTCCCCGAGCGGAAGTCAAGTGTACAAGAGGCGGGACCAAATGCCAGCACCACCCCGAGGGCGGGCCATCGAGCCAGCGGGCGTTCTCAGAACAAGCGGGAGGGGTAAGAGGAGGGGTAAGGCGCGGCCGGAGGAGGGGTGGAGACCTGAGACCTAGCAGGGTCTCACAGGACGAGCGGCGCTCTCTTTTCTTCTCTGCAGCTGCAATCGTCGCAAGCCGCGGCTGGAGTGGGGCGCGTGGGCTCCTCCTGCATTCGCACCTGAGGTCCCAGACTTTGGTCAGGATCTCAGTTCTGCGACGACCTCCACCCTGCTCCCGTGCATTTCCCGTGGTGGCCGCACGGCGGCGGCCTCGGCTCGCGTCGCTAGGGAGGCGGCCAGTGCCAAGGCCGCGCCTTTGGTCTCCTCCCTGCTGGGAGTCCCTGCCTACCTTCTCCTGCGCTGGCCCGCCCAGGGCATGGGGGGGCCGGTTCCGTCCGTGGTTCACTGTCCAGGGCCCCAAGGAGCTGCCAGCATAGAAGTCCATGGGGTACGGCTGCTGCCAAGAAATGTCCCTCAGGGCCACCACTGCCTAGGAGAGGACAACAGGACAGTAATATTTGCCAACTTTTTCTGGGCAGGATTTCTTAATTCGGTCTTCGAGGGCCTATGAACGTCCTATTATCCCCATGCCACAGAAAAGAAATGTGAGGCTCAGAGGGGTTAAGGGACTTGCCCAAGGCCACACAACTAGAAAGTGACTCAGCTGAAACTAAGTGCTGCCCACCCACCCCACTCCAGATCCCTCCCTTGACGGAACCAGGTGCAAAGCCCACTCTATCTCGGGGATTTTCACAACTTGGTGTTACCTCATAGGGTGTAAGCAGCGGCTTGGGGAATGCTGTGCCCCAGTCAATGGAAAGGCGTGGACATGCCACCTGCACCCACCTGGAAAGGGGAGTCAGGTCAGACCCAAGGAGGCGGGTGCTTCCCTTCTCCTGGGTAACATGATGAAAACCATGACTGTGTCCCCAACACACCCAATGAATGTTTACTGTTAATTCTAAAGTAAAGACTGTCACCTGATGCCGTTTAGAATAACACTAGAGCTTTGCTTGTTTTCTCCTGTTTCCTCCAGTGGCTGTGAGCTTTCTGAGGGCAGGACCTGGGCAGCTCCTCTATGATCATATCCCCAGAACCAAATTTAGTTCCGGTATACTGCAGGTGCCAACCACCCCTCAAACACATCTCACACATTAGGATGCTGCAGTTACCTGTGAGCCCCCAAGCCAGAGTGGGGTGACCCATAGCCAAGGGTAGCCCCTGCTGAATGAGTGCTCTGTAAACAGTAAAATGTCACGGAAGCAATCCCCACTGACTCCAGCCTTCAAGGTGTGCTGGGCAGGACTCAGATCTAAGCTTTCTTAGCCAGAGTCATAGCTAGGGAGGTAAGGGGAGGAGACTTACACATCCACCTCAGGAAACAGGCTAAGCTTGCTGGGGAAGATCTCAGAGAGCAGCAGTCTCATGAACGGAAGTCCTAAGGCTTGGAGCCGAGATTCCAGATGCTGTTGGAAGAGGGAGGCCAAGCTCAGATCACCATAATCAAGCAGCCAAGTCTAAATTTCTTAGCCTACTAATTTTCCCAGCTGGGTGTCTAGTCAGTCCCCTCCTCCAGAGGCCATCCCAAGCCCTCTGACCTCCAAAATCTTGGGGCTGCCCTGGCGGCCCAGAGTACCCAGGATAAGGCCCCAGGATTTAGCTGAACGGGCTGTGGCTATGGCTTCTTGGCGGTTGGCCTGCATGCGCTGGTGGTCATAGTGCTCTCTGGATAGGACTTTGCTGTATGGGTCATATCTGGAAAAGAAGCAATCAGGATCACGGTGACAGCCATTCACAGTACATGTTGTACACACAACTCCCCGACCCAGCCCCTTGGTCTGCTGAGCCTTCAGGCTCCATGAGGAACAGAGGGGAGAGCAGAGGTGGTCATTGGAAAGATCAGCCCCACAGCTGGAGTGGGCAAAAGTGGAAGAGGGGTTTGCGATCTCAATGTAAATGCCAGGGGACGGGTGGGTACTGCACAGCAGCAGCCCGGATTCAGGACCCAAGTACTTAGCTCCTCAGGGCTGCTGGCTGTGAAGTGCCAGGAAATGGGGAAGTTTGGGTCCATTGAGGACCTCAGTGGCAGGCAGTCTCACCCCCTCTCTAGCCGGTCAGCCTAGCTCAGCCCATACCGGTAAGTGGGGACATCGGGGTTAGCAATCATGACAGACTCAAGATGGAAGCGGCCGTCTCCAAGATACCTGCAACCGGTAGAAAGGGGACGGTAAGTAGGGGGTGGGACGGGGCGGCAGAAAAGGCAGGCACTGACTTGGAGGTCCAGACTGTGCTCTGTGTGTTTGTGTGTATGTGTACATACTGGCATAAGCCATCATTTCACCTCCTGAGGCCTTGGTGTGTGTGTGTGTGTGTGTGTGTGTGTGTGTGTGTGTGTGTGTGTGTGTGTACACGTACTGGCATAAGCCATCATTTCACCTCCTGAGGCCTTGATTTCCTCACATGCCAAACAAGGAGTTCGAATCGGAGGAGCATAAAGCCCCTCTACTTTGTGTCATGCAGAATCTGAGAAATGCCCCCCTTCTGGGGGAAGAGTAGACAGGCAGCCAAGACCATGGAAAGGCCACTCAGGTGTCCAGAGACCCTAACCTGGAGGGGGCAGGACAGATTCTCTCTCACCCAGCTCAACACAGACCTGGCAAGCAGTACTCAGGGTATCATCTATGCTGTAAATGAGGTTTCAGGGTAGACACTGGCTCTCTCTGCCCAAACTGGCACTCAGGTCCTGTTACTGAGTTGTACCAACCACCGTGATGCCTTTGTGCCTTCCATGTACCAGGCCTGGGCTAAGCATGTGACATGTAGGACTTCACTCAGTCCTATCAAATAATCCTCCAAGCTACCTAGAGTGTCTCTGTCCATTTTATAAGCGATCTAACCGATGTTCAGAGACGTTAGGAACCTTGCCCAAAGTCACACAGCTATTAAGCAATCTATCTGGATGGGGCGCCTGGGTGGCTTAGTCGGTTAAGCGTCCGACTTTCACTTGGGTCATGATCTCGCGGTTCATGGGTTTGAGCCCCGCGTCGGGCTCTGTGCTGACTGCCAGCTCGGAGCCTGGAGCCTGTTTCAGTCTGTGACCCCTCTCTCTCTGGCCCTCCCCTGCTCACGCTTTCTCTCTCTCTCTCTCTCTCCTAGAAATAAAAAAACATTAAAAAAAAAAAAAAAAGCAATCTATCTGGGATTTGACTCTAGGCTTAACCACCAGGACGTATTCAAGCGTGCCCCGGGGAGACACTGTCCTTAAAAGTAGCTTCCCAGGCCACAGAGAAACCAGAGACATAGGACAATCGGCTATGGCAGCTCCTTCCTTCTTGGAGACCACACTGAATTGTGATGAATGGCCAGCACACATAGAGTGTCCCTCCCTCCAAAACACACCTTGAACAAGCTCCCAGGGTAGGAGTCTATGAGCTCAGAAATATGCTGGCACAGGGGGAATGCCCCTTGGAGAGCAGGGCTACTGGGTCTGGGCTGGGGAAGGCCCTGATGTGGGCCTGTCTAGGGGCAGGGGTGTCCTGTGAGGGAGCGGCAAGGCCTGTGGGACCAGCATCTGCAGCCCCAGAGGTGGGGCCGAGTCACGGGAGTGCCCCTCCCTCTTTTCCTGCCATTAGCTAGGAACGGGGCTCCCCTCCCCAGCCCCAGCCGGGGGAGCTGTCGGCTCTGAGGCTGGCTGCATTCACACAACATTAAGCATTTCCATTACCTAAAATAATTAGGCGGCAGGAGACATGCTGCTCCTGCTTGTTAGCTGTCCGGATGCTAAATTAATGGGGCTGCAGCCTGGGCGTGCCCATCCATCTTCTCCAATTATATTCCCAACATTTGTAGCCCCCCTTCACCCCCTCCCCCCATAAGGTCCCCGGATTCCTGCCCCACTCTGGGCCTAGCCTCCTAGTTGGTGGACAGAGTGCCTGAGAGGTAGATAGGAGATGTGAAACCCTATTTAGTCCCCATTTTGCAGGATGACCTTGAGCAAACAGTTAAGGAGCTTTAGACTCAGTTTCCTTTCCTATATGATGAACCTCAAGCACCCTTCTAGGGTACACTTCTCATGTCTCTACAACTGGCCCCCCAGTTTTCACTTACACAACAGCCTGCACCTCTTTGGGCAGGTGGGGGGACGTGCAGCCCAGAATCTCCCCGGGGGACAGGGGCTTGCACTGTGGGACACTCACACGATACTCCGCTTTCAGCTCCTGGGCAGCTGCCTGTAGGGATAATGACGGAAGGGAAGCAAGTGGGTGATGGGGGAAGAGCCAGGGCCAGGTGACCAGCCTGGAGCACCTCACAGGGAACCCCAGGAAGAGTCTGGAGGCTGGCTGCTCTCTGTCCACTTACCTGCAAGGTGGACACAAACTGAATGGTGCTGACCAAGGCAAGGGAGCTGGCTGGGGGGAAGGTGAGGCGGATAGACTCCAGGAAGTGGGTAGTATCTATCCGGATGTCCACAAAGACGTACAGCACCCGGAAGTCTTGGACCGAGGTGTCCATGGGAACTGGGAGGAGGGTAGAGATCAGGAGGCTATTTTGGGGCAGAGGGCCTGCTAGGGCCAAAGCCTCTGAGCGGCCAGCCAGGTCCAGGGACTTCAGCCTAGGGATACAAGGAGGGGATTGGGGGGAGAGGGGTGGAGAGGGGTGTGTGGCAGTCACAGGTCCCTCAGAAGCTCCTTCTCTGTCACTCGGCCAGGGGCCCAGCCTGCTCTGCCACCAACACCCTTTCAAACACCCACATCTGGGACAGCAACATTGTTTCCAAGGCAACCAAATCCAAAGGAAATATCCACCTGCAGTGCAGGAAGGCCAAGGCCATCCCAGAAACCGGGAGGGACCTCCTGCCTGCAAGCAAGACAAGAAGGCCCGGTGACGGGGGATTAGCATGCAGTCCTGCCCCTCTGCCTCCCTGCCAGAACCCTGGCCCACCGTACCCAGGCAGCTGTGACCATAGTGCACCAGGAAGTCCGCTCCCAGGGCCCTCGCAGTAAAGTCATCCACACAGCAGGCCCCATACGTCACATCACCCATCACCATCGCTTCGGCCTCTGTGAACCTGGGGGGTGGGGTGGGGTGCCAGGGGGAACAATGAGCCCAATGAGCCGGTGACACAAGGGTGGGGTGGGACAGAGACCTCCCCCTGTGGGGCTACCTCAAGGCCCAGCTCTTCTCTCCCTACCCCCCATAATCACTTGGGCTGGCAGCTGCCACTTCTGCCAACAGAGAGTAGGAGGGGCCCAGCTGCCACATCCCCCAGTCCTGGCAGCAGCTCCTGGAACCGGGACCGTACGAGGATGGTCTCTGCGGCACCCGCTTCCTCAGTCCCAGCTCAGGCTGCAACGAGGACCCCCACCCCTGCGGTGGGCATGCACGGGGTCAAACACAGACCTCTGCTGCCCTGACTCATCCCACCCGAGCAGTGAGTGTGTACACACGTGCACAGGCGCCCACTCCCAAGCCCTGACACTGGTGCGCGTGGGCACGCATGCATGGGGACACACAGCCTCCCTGTCACCCAGAGCCCCTACTACCCCCCCACCCTTAGTTAGGGCCCTCTGTGCCCAGGGTGGGGGCCCATGAACAGCCCCCCCACAGCACATGGCACCACCCACACACCTCATGCGTCAGAAAGAGTGGGCTCTGGCCAGCACATTGC
This sequence comes from Hyaena hyaena, assembly GCF_003009895.1. Lineage (NCBI taxonomy): Eukaryota > Metazoa > Chordata > Mammalia > Carnivora > Hyaenidae > Hyaena > Hyaena hyaena. Next base: position 7,037,054 of record NW_024080642.1, on the reverse strand, counting down.
CATAAGATCTGCTGCCAGGCCTGAATCACGGGGGACAGGGGTGGGGGGGGAAGACCCTGTACTCCCCAAATCCTCCAAGCGGATGGAAACGGAGGACCAGTTCTTCCCTGACAGACCCACCCCGGGGGGCCTGGGGCCTGGGGGGGGTGGTTGGTGACCACAGTCTCCCTTTTCCCTCCTGGAGGTGTGGTGGGGAAAGCTGAGCTGCTGTCAGTCAGCATCCGTCCCTCCTCCCCCTTCCCCAAATCAGTCTGTGCACAGAAGATTATTCAACTCCTTAAAATGCAGCCCAGGCTTCTGAGTCAGCCAGAGCACTTAATTTTTTATAGATTAAAATGTATGCAAATTGGCCTGAGCCCCAGAGAGCATCCCCAAGGGGCAAGAGGGTGGGAGCTGGGAAGTGAGTCTGTGGCAGCAGGATGAGAAGCGGGGTGGGGGAGGGCAGCAGCAGGGAAGTGGGAGGTTCCCATCACGAGATGACCTCCCCTTTCCCCATTCCCCCTCCCTGTTCCAATGCCGGTTCCAGATGGCTGAGCACTCCCCACCCCCCACCCCCAAGGGTGTCTCATTGTAAAGAAGAAACTGAGATGGAGGGAAGAGGAACTAAATACCATCTCTTAGACATTTCTCCCACCCCAAGCCCCTCTTTGCCCTACTCTCCCAAGTGTGCCAGAGAAAAAGGTTCACCCTGGCTACACAACTGAGCTCATTCCGGGTCGGCACTGAGGTTCTTAGGTTCCTCTTCAGGCCCCGCCACCTGCTCTGGGCTCAGCTTTGAAGATACTGGAATCGACTCTGTCCTCCCCCCTAAATATTTTAGGCAAAGAGAGTTATGTGGACGAACCAGGCAGGACAGGCTGGGATCTCAGCAGGCTGGAAGTTAAGTTTTGGTTTTCCCTTTGTGTGTACGTGGTTATGGGAGAGGACAGGATAAGGTGGAGGTCCAGAAGGGAAAAATGTTAACAGGCAGAGCTGTAACAGGCACTGGGAAGATCTTGGGTCAGCTTCTTCTCCAGTGCCCAGGGCCTCACCTTTCCAAGATATCCACAATGGTGCAGGCAAAGAGGAGAAGGCCTTCAGGCATTTGCAAGGCCACTGAAAGACAAGAGCAGAGACATGAGAGCAGAGGGCTGGGAAAACGGTGGGATGGCGCTACTGCCCCTGCCTGAGCCAGGCAACCCTAACACCCCTACCCCAACTCAAAGCTTGTGGGCTCACCCTTCTTGGCCCCGGCCTGTTGAATCCTCCAGATGGTCTTGGGAATCTCAAAGTTATAGTTGGAAGGCAGGACTTGAATGGCTGCCTGCAGCTGGGAGTTGTTCAGGATCTCAGGAGGGATCTGATTGGCCAAGCGGCCCCGAGGGGCTCGACCTAGGAGGATGCAAGGCCTGAGTTGGCCCCTGGCCTAAAACAGAGCCAGACCCAGCTAAGTGAACACCACCAAGTTTCAGGCCCAGATCCCAGAGGCCAAGAGGGGCTGGTCCGGCCTTCTTCCCCACTGAATTCATTTTGAAGCTGGAAAGACAACCCACTAAGCAAGGAGGAGAGCTGCATAATTAGTTTCCAGGTTGAGAGATTACTGGGGATCAGCGACTTAAGCCCATGAATGGGGCGTGGGTCACGCCTTACCTCTGGAGAAGAGGTGATACCAGGAGACTGAACTGAGGGACAAACAGAAAAAAGTCCACACAACTGCTCCTTGATAAAGAACACCTCTGAGGGAGAGCCTAGCCAGCCCCACCACCCTGGGAAAATGTCTCTCTTCCCCCAGTCCCTGAGAACACCTTGAAATTCTGAGGTCCTAAATATGAGATGTATAAGCAAACTGTTATAAGAACTATTTTAAAAGACTGCCCTCTTTTTTTTTAAGTTTATTTACTTATTTTGAGAGAGAGCTCACAAGCCAGCAGAATCCCAAGACGTCCCAAAAGACTGCCCTCTTTACTCATGTTGCACCGACTCGGTCTACACTAATGAATTCCTACACTCTTCCCTCTCCTCATTTAAAAGAGAAATAAACGGGGCGCCCGGGGGTCTCAATCAGTTGAGCATCCGACTCTCGATTTTGGTTCAGGTCATGATCCCAGGAATCAAGCCCCACATCTGGTTCAGCGATGAGCATAGGGCCTGCTTAGGATTCTCTCCCTCTGCCCCTCTTGGGCGCTCTCTCTTAAAAAAACAAATAAATAAAATAGTAACAGATTAGATTTTTTTAAAAAGGGAAACAAACACTGAACATTTAACTGACTTAACAAGTTCCTTAGTCCCACTGTTCCACTCCAGGAAAGATGGAAAGAACATACTTTAGTTAGGACTGGGGGCAAACAGCTAAGGACAGAGAAGTGATTTCGCCCTTTAGGGGCCAGTAGTACAGTGGGTGCAAATGCAGGTGTACAAATTACAACCCTTTGATTAAAGAAGAAGACACTGTAGCCCGTAGCAAAATTTCCCTTAATGTGCATCCTACTCTCCACAATTCAATATAGCTCAACCCCTATTATATCTTTAGGAACAAGATAGTTTGGGAATGGGACGAGGAAGGCAAGAAATTTATGGAACGACTATTTATTGAACCTGTACTTTGTGTGAGAACTTCTACTAGGGCTCTTTACTACAGTGGGAGGGTTTCCCCTAGACATGACCCTTCACCCTCTGCCTGTGGATGGATAGTGGTAGTGATGATGGTGCCGTGGAAAATTAGCATGGCAGGCTGGGATCCTGAGACCAGATGTGAATGTTACCACTGCCATCATTTCTACTCAGTTGTTTCAAAGGCCTTGGAACAACCATACCAGAACCCCGGGCCCCTCACAAAAGCTCCTCTGACAGGCCCAAGTCCCTTGCGGTCTTAGGGGTGTGGGAACTGCTGGCCTTAGTAGCTCAATTAGTCCCCTGGACTAGTAGGCTCCTCCTCCTTTGTCACGTGTCTGTATCTTTTGTTTACATCAGAATTCTCCGGTAGACAGAGATTCTTGAGGGCAGGGCTGTCGTCTAGTCCCTGCATTCAATGGGCCCTCAGTGAGTGCCTGGTGAACGAAACCAGCCTCTTTCCTGAAAGCACTGCCTGAGGGCCCACTTGCAACGCGCCAGGTTCTTTTCCTGACGGGTCCGCCTTATCCGTGAGTCCTCCAGAACCTGTCTGCCCACCAGGGCAGGAGGGCCGCGTTTCCAGCTTGAGGACTACCAGCTCCTAAGGAGGGCTGCTCCCGATCGAGCCCGAAGGCTGCAAAAAGAAAGACCGGTCTCTCTGGGCTCCAGCGAAATCCGCCGGACCGAGTGACCGCGGGGCCTTCCGGGTCTGGCGGAGAAAGGCCGCCGCTGTTAGAGGGGGCTGGTTCTGTCTCTAACTTGAGGGCCCTAACCTGGGTTAGGTTAGAGGTCTTGCGGCCGCAGAGTCGCAGCACCCACCTCTGCCAGGGCCGCTTCGGCCGCCCGGCTCCGCCGCCACCGACTCCACCAGCGCCGCCATCACTGGCCTGCCCACGTGGAGACCAAAAAGGCAGCGCTGGAGGAACGCGGAGAGCTCAGACCTTGCGATCGACCGCCGATCGCTAGCGAGGGGCGGGAATTTGCTGGGCGGGGACCAGGAAGGAGATGACAGGGGGCGGGGCCAGCGCAAATCCGTCTCTGCCGGGAAGGGGGCCACTCCAGAACCCCTAGCAGTCCGGGACCACGGAGGTTGTGCTCTCCCGGTTGTTCAGTCTTCTCCGCTCAGCTCCTGGCCCGCCCGACCTAGCACTCCCAGGCCAGTGCTCCCCTATTTGCCGACTCCTTGCCCGAATTCTACAGGCCAAGTCTTGTGAATGGGAACACCCCCCCCCCCCGCGCCCCAAGTCTCCCTTCTGCCCCTCTCCCAGTCTCCTCTCCTGGTAAGCAATGGAGGCCATGGTAAAGGCCACGTTCTCTATCTCAAAGGACCCACTGCCCAAACAATACAGAACTCAGCTCCACTCAGCCCAGCTCTAAGTTGAGTCCTGATGCTGATTTCAGGAGCACCAGCGTGTGCTTACCTTTAGAACGGAGTGTGGAAGTTTCCCATATGCAAAACTGCTACCAAGGGAAGACCCCAAACACCAGGGTGCTTTCCTGGGGCAGGGAGATGTCCAAGGATTCGAACTGCCTATACCGTTTGGATTCTGGCCAACATTTACTCTGCCTAGGCTGCCCCCCCAGGCCTAGATAGTCTTTCTCTGGATTGGGTCTGGGCCCCTCTGATCCCAAAGAGAAGGCAGAGCAGCCAGTGAGGCAGCCTTGACCTTTGGAAGAAGCAGAGTACCTGCAGGACTGGCCTTCAGCAAGGTCTGCCCCGGAGAGCAAATGTTCCCCCAGAGCTATTTGCCCATCCAGCCCTCTAGCACCATCTTCCCCTCTTGGTGGTGGTGACATGAGCACGGCTGGCCCTTTAAGGTAGCTCTGTGGCCTCGGGCTCCCCTGGAGGCCCTCCTTGCTTGGAAACTCCTAATTAAGGTGCATGGAGAAGTGAAAAACAAGCAGCCAGGGACAGGCCCTGCCTGGGAGGCTGCCCAGAGAAAAGGGATATATGGGCTGGCTGAGAGTGAGCAGCCAAGGGAAGGACCAGAAGGGGTCAATACTCTGCCCCTCAGGCCACTGACCAATGCCCGTAGGACAGTTATAGCTTTGGACAGGACCACGGGTCTCAGGAACACCCGTCTTGCCTTGATAAGAGTCCAGGCCAGACTTTCCTTGGTTCTTTGGACCCCCAAGGTGCAAGATCTCAATTCCAGGGACCCCCTGAGTCCAGCCCTTCTCCCTTCAGAACGAAGCCCCAGCCTATGGACAGCTTTAGTTCTGGCTGCAGCTGTGAGTTTGGCGAGGGGGAGAGGAGGCAGGTGGGGATGGACTCCAGCAGAGTAGTGGCTTCTCCCTAGCATGCCACCCCTTAGGGCCTTTCCCTAGGCAGAGGTGGGGGCCTGCTGCTGATGGAAGGCCCCCATCCTCTTACCACACTGCCCAAAGCCTCAGCGCTGAATGAGCTGCCCTGGTGCCCATTAGGAAACCAGGTGATGTCTAGGGGAACTAACATGTCTCCCAAGATACTGCAGGGAAGGACACTGAGGGCTGCCACTCAGCTTGGGCTGAGAACACCTCCATCTGTTTGTGGGGGGTCTCCCTGCCTGAGTTACTCAGCAGTCTGAGTAATTACTGCCTGACAAGAAGGCGGGCACAGTGCACCCCCACGTTACACCACAACACCCGCCTACAGTCACCCCCACCCCCTGGCTGGACTCCAAAGCAGCACCCAGCCCTCCTGAGGCCCGAAATAACTCTGCTTCTCACACTCACGCCCAGCCCCAGCCAACTTTGCCTGAGAAGCTAGAGTTTGTGGGGCAAGGGGGTTATGGGGAGGCAGCTCATGGAGTTGGAAGGAGGATTAGCATACCCTGATTCAGGCCTACACTTTGGCACTGATCTGCTTTGTGACATTGAGCAAGTTGTTCAGATTTCCTGGGCTTCAGTTAACTCATGGAGAGCCTCTGCAGTGCCCAGTGCCATCAAGTTCAGCTTTAATGTCTGCCTCACAGGGCTGACGCAGGGTGTGGAGTCAGCCCAGCTCTGCAGCTGGTCAAAGCTAAGAAACTAGCTCACCTTCAATTCATCCCAAGATGGACCAATCTTATTTTTTTTTTAAGTTTGAGAGAGAGTGAGTGAGAGAGAGTGCGCACGCACATGTGAGCAGAGAAGGGACAGAGAGAGAGAATCCCAAGCAGGTTCCACACCATCAGTGTGGAGCCCAACGCAGGGCTCGAACTCACAAACTGTGAGATTATGACCTGAGCCGAAGCCAAGAGTCAGACGCTTAACTGACTGAGCCATCCAAGGGACCCCCAAGATGGGCCAATCTTCTCAATCTTCAGAACAAAGTTACTTTTTCACTACCATGCATTTGCACATTCTTTTCTGCCTGGAATGTCCCTTTTCCTTCTCAGCCCTCAAGACCCAACCTAAATGGCATCTCTTTAGTGAAGACTTCCTTGATGATCCACTGCCTTACACAGCTAGCTGAGCCCCCTCCCACACTTGGTGTCTCCTCGTCATATTCTAAGATGGCTTGTGGGTCTTTCTTCCTTTTTTTTTTTTAAATTTATTTCTGAGAGAGACAGCGTAAGCAGGGCAGGATCAGAGAGAGAGGTAGACACAGAATCTGAAGCAGGCTCCAGGCTCTGAGCTAGCTGTCAGCACAGTACCTGATGCAGGGCTCAAACCCACGAACCGTGAGATCATGAACGGAGCTGAAGTCAGACGCTTAACTGACTGAGCCACCCAGGTGCCCCTGTGGGTCTTTCTTCCTAAACTATGCCATAAGCTCTGGAAGTCCATACCTACGTAGTTAGTTCAAATCCAGAGCCTCAGTGCCATTGAATCCATATATGAGTGAATGAATGATACTGGCCTTCTTTTGAACCTATCATAGCAAGTTTTTCTGCATGGAATCATAACTCATTCTCACTTCAGTTCACTCTCTCAGACATCACCTGCTCAAAGGAGCGTTCCCTGACACCCTCATACCAGTTCTGTACTATACCCTGCTTTTCTTCCAAGCACTGTCTCATCTCGAGTTTTTTCATTTGCTCCCTATTAACTATAAACTCCACAAAGGCAGAGACCTTGTCTTTTCCATTGGCTGCATCCCTAGGAATAGTAGTGTCCCACAGGATAGACCCTCAATAAACGTGTATTGAAGGAGTGACTCTTTTTCCTTTTCCAGGACCCCTCTTATCCCAGGCCAGTAGGGGGTGCCGCCTCCACCCAGGATCTCTCCTGGCCTGAACCTTCTCAGCTCAACTCAACTGGCCCCCTGCGGGGCCGGCTTTCTAGGCGGTGCCTCTACCATTTTTCAGGAAGCCCCGGGCGGGGTCTGTGCAGACTGAAGGAGATCAGAGAACCCCCTAGGCGGGGATAGCTCACTTGAGCCCCACTTTGGTTCTTCCCTCTCTCTAGGATTTGCAGCTGGGCCTCCCTGAATGCTTGCTGCATGGACTAGACCAGCCCGGAGGTTCGCCACACCTCCCGCCGCCAAAAGAATAGTATCCTGGGACGCGGGATGGGAGGCGGCTGGGTCCGCCCGAGCTGTCCTGGCCGAGGAGGAGCCGTCGAGCCTGCGAGAAGCAAGCGGAGCCGGCTAGAGAGGACATGGGCGGGGGTGCAGACTCGTGATTGGGGTCTCAGGGCGGTTGTCCTCCTGTCCCAGCGGGTGGGCAGAGCGCACGGTTCCAGCCGCCTCTCTCGGTGACCTCCAGCCGGGAAGGGCGAGCGGGCGGGGGTTGGGCTGCGGGTGCGCGCTCCGGGAAGCCCGCGGGGCTCGGGAGGGGTTTTCGAGGGACCCGACGGCCGGCCCGGGGGCTGGGGCAGGTACTTGGATGGACGCGGGCCAAGGATCGTCCCCGGGGGCGGGCGCTGCGAAAACACCTTGGGAGGCGGCGCCGCGCGGCTGAGCGCCGCTGCCCTGGGAATAGGACGGCGCTCGGCACCGCGAGCTGAGAGCACTTTCATAAATTTTGTATGGGAGGCGCTCCGTGAGCGGGGGCGGGGAGCGGAGCGAGAGGGAGGGAGCTAGCGAGCGAGCGAGCGAGCGAGGGAGGGAAGGAGGGAGAGAGGGAGGAGAAAAGGTGGGGGAAGCCGGGGGGTTGGGGGGAGGAAGGGAGGCGCCCCGCTCCGCCGATCACCGGGTCCTGCAAACGCGCGCCGGGCGCTTTCCCCGGAGCTTGGCGGTGCGTGCGAGCGCCCTTTTGCAGCAGCCGCGGCGGCGGCGGCGGCCCGAGGGGGCGGAGAGGAGGGGGCCGCAGCCCGGCGGCCGGGCGGCCGGGGGGCGTCGTCCCCCCTCAAAACCGCCTGCAAAGAGCTCGGGGCTGCAGAGGCAGGCCGCCGGCTCCGCGGAGCAAGCCGCTTGTCCCGGAGCTGAACGAGCGCGCCGGGCTGCCAGGCAGCGAGCGCCGCGGTTGCTAGTGGGCGCCGGTGCCCTGGGCGCGGGGCTCGGGCTCACCATGCCCCTGAGGGGCCTGGCTGCCGGGCACAAGCGGATCCCCGGTTTGCCCCCGCCTCGACGCGCTCGGATTAGCTGCAGCCGGCGCCCAAGGATTTGAATCCGGACTCCAGGAGGGAGCGCGCCTAGGCCGACCTCGGAGTGGCGGCCCCACGGCCAACATGCTTCGCAAAGGTGAGTTGGAGCTGAAGGGGCAAGTTGGAGTTGAGTGTGTTCGGGGCAGAGCCGCGAGGCCGGGAGCCGCCCCAGAGCTCCCCGGCGCCCGGGCTCCTAGCCGGGGAAGCAGCCGCTGGCGGGCTGGCGGGCTTTGCGGGGACGCACCTACGGAGGGGTTGCTGCTGGGGCTCAGCCCCTGTCGGTGACCGGTTGCGAGACACGGGGTTTGCTCCATGGATCAAGCGGCCAGGCCTAGGGATCTGGCTCAGCGAGGTCATTTCGAGACCACGCTGAGCTGCCCGCGATGGAAGGGGAGGTGGCCTTCTGGGACCTTTGCTTTGCCATTATAAAGTTTTGCAGTTGCAGGCTCCATCCCCTGCGCGGGCACATGCTGCCAGTTCTGCCGCTTTGGAGGTGCCGGGTGTAGCCCGCGCCCCAGTGCGGCCAGCGGTCAGTCACCGCGGGCCCGGGTGCTCACTGCGAGCCCTAACTGCTCAGGCGGGGCCCGGACGCGGGCACCTTCCCTGCAGTCCTGCTTTGGGCCTCAGGGATGGGCTCTGGGTACCCAGCAGCCGAGGGAAGGTGGCCAGCGCCTGATGTCCGGTTCTTCAAACTTTCCTCTCTGACTGGAGCAAAGACATGCGAAGGCGGGGGGCGCGCGGGCGGCGTGCGCGGCCGATGCCAGGCTCAACTTGAGGAGAGCTGGCCCCGCGCGACCGCCGAACCACGACCCTCCCTCTCGCTCCGCCGCCCGGCTCATTGCAGAGCGTTGCAAAGTTGGCGCGGGTGCTGGGGAAGTCCCGCCGCGCCCCCACGTGGCTGCCGCGCGGGGAGCTGTCCCCAGGGCCCAGGGAGGGCAGGTGACCACGCCGTGAGCCCGCAAGCCCCGTCTCCAGCCACCCCGGCTTCTGCGTCTGCCTCCCTCCCTTCCCAGGTCCGGGCGAACCGCGGCGCTCCGCTGGGACCCTCCGGTCCCTGGACCCGGCCGGGTGACCGGCGAGTCGCGGCGCCTGGGTCTGGCAGCCGGGGCCCTGCGGGAGCCGGCTGAGGCGGGAGCTCAGGTAGCTGAGGGGCCTGATCCCTGCGCTCAGCGCTCCTGCCTTAATCCGCCCCTGTTTCCATGGCAACAGACCGAGGTGTCGTAAGCACTGGATTCTGACCTCACAGTAGGATGGGAAAGGAGAAAACGGGCAGGGGGAGGTGGCGGAGGAATGGGAAGCGAAGCCCCAAGATGGGCGGAGGGGAGCAGGTGCGGGGGGCATGGAAGAGAGCCCACAAGCAGGTGGGACAGGTGGGTGAAGAAACCACACCTTCGCTGGTGGCAGTAAAGGCTCTGTGGTGGTCCCGGCTTGCTCAGGCCTACCGGGAAGCCTGGGTTGCCCCATTGTGTCAGTAGTCACAAACTTGTGTGTGACTTGTGCCCTCCACGTGGGCCTGGGCAGTGCGGGGGAAATGCTGGCTGCCTTGTACTGTGGTGTGGGAAAAGTCTCTGCGGCTCTTTGGAGAAACCACTTTACTGCTACACCCGGTTCCTTTTCCCTGCAGAAAAGGACTAAAAGTCCTTTCAGCAGCTAGCGGTGCCGGCCTGAGTGTCTGCACACAGAGGGTGCTTTTTAGAGACCAGAGCAGAAACCCGGGTCTGAGAAGCTTCGGCCTGGAGGGTGCAGACTTGCCCTGGCGCATAAGGCCTCCCAGGCAGTTTTAAAAAGCCGCCATGTCCGGGTTGCCTGGTTTGTGATGGAGATAATAGAGGGGAACTGACATCTCATTTTTGTTGTGGCCTGTTGTCTTTTGGCAGTTTATATTTTAAAGTGAGCCACAAAGCAGCCCGTGCACTTTATTTATATGGCTTAGGTGCCCAGGGAGGCTCGAGTAGCCTCCGGGAGCCTGTCTCTCCCATCCAGAGACCCGACCTGGAATGAGCCCAGTGCATCCTGGGGGCCACTCCCGGTGGCAGAGGCTCACTTACCCCGCTCAAGAGGTGGCCAGTGGAGGCTTGGCAGTCATGTGTGTTCACCACTCGGGCTATTTTTCCCTTCCTGCATGGCTTGGTTGATGAGAGAGGTCCTTCCAACAAAGAGGTTTCCACCTGGATTGGGGGGTGGGGGGAACAGAGCAGAAAAACCTTTTGATGGGCTATGCTCGGCTCCAGTGGTCTGCAGCCTTCTGCTGGGACATTGTGCGGGCAAAAGACTTTTATTTTGGTCCTTTGCTGGGCATTCTTCTCTCTCTGTCCCTGATTGTGATCACTAGGACTTGTTTCTTTTGCACACATGTATAAGACACTCAGATGCTCTGTGTGGGTTCTAGGTGTGTGCTGAAAGCCAAAGGTATGCCTGAGGCCAATGCCAAGGGAGGTGGCCATTGAAGTTTTTGTTTCTCGAATTGTTCCCTAGAGCTCCAAGCAAAATGTTACAGGATGGGTTCAGACGATTGTTGCAGTCTCCCTGCCTATCAGCGGCAGAGCCCTGCATGGGCCCTGGACCTGAGGGAGTTTTACAGTCCGGATTTGGGAAGGGGTTTGAGAAAAGAAAGAGCAGCCATCCCTAGGTCCTGGGGGTAGGGCGGAAGAGAAAAACCCTCTTGTCTGTAAAGGGCTGGGCTCATGGTCTTGACAGTGGAGTGCTTTGTGGATTTAGGAGGCTCGGTGGTCTGAAGCCCCAGAGGAGGAAGGCGGCGAGTGCAGGCATTAGGTCATGAGGGTCATTGCTCTGATTTCTGATTGTCCTATTACAGCAAGGTGGCTCCCGTCTCCTGGTAGGACATTTTAGCAATCACACGTGCTGCCTTGTGTCCCTTAAGGAGAGGACTCTACTGGCCACAGCCCCACCTCTGTGAACCAGAACAGCCTGAGTCGTCACTGGATCCTGCTGCTGACAGTGCTGGTAGCTGAAGGCTTCAGCAGCTGCCTGGCCTCTTTTCCATCTCCTGGCCTACCCTGGCAGAACCAGGGATATAAAACGCAAGCTTCTGGTCAGAGATGAGAGGCAAGCAGAGCAAGCCAGGCCCCGAGCCACCCAGCACCATCCAGAAAGAAGGAGCAGCCTGCTGGGGGTTTTGTTTTGCCAGAAGTGGCCTGCTTAAGGTCAGGATCTATGGTTTTCATTTTTAGAGCTCTAAAAACAGAATGCAAATCAACAGCCTCGGGGCTAATAAAGAACCTATCCTTAAAGTTTTTGTCTTGTTAAGCAAGGAAATAGAGTGCCAAATAGGCTTTGTTAAGTGGCAGTCTAATTAATAATTTAAAATCGTGTAGCTGTCTTTCATTAGAATTTATCTGTACATCAACCACAAAATCAGTCAAACACACTCATTTATAAGTTAATGCCATCTTTGAATAATTCAGCAAGAGCTAGATTAAGGTCTCCAATCCAGTAAGATGCATTTTGTTCTTTTGGTTCCCATAGCCTGATGGCCTGGCCTGGTGGCAGGATTGGGTCTCCTTTGTGTGAAGAAGAAGGGGAGGCGGAGGAAGGGACCATGGGGTGGTCAGGGCTTCGTTCGTTTGAACGCAGAGGTTCCCCAGGCGACCTGAGAGTCTCCGCGGGGCCAGGTGTAAGCAGGCCCCATCTCTTGGAGGTGTCCACACTGTGGCCCTCTTTAGCTCTAATCCAGAGGAGAAGGGAGGAGTGTTCCACAGACAGCCAAGACACTTTCCTTTCCGCTGCAGAGGAAGTGTAGACGGGAAATACAAGAGCCCTGCTGCAGAGGGTTGAGATATGAGGCTGTTGTATCCCAAATCTCAGTGCAGAAATGGAATTTGTCTTCCCAGCCCAATCCTGTCCCGCCCAGGGGACGCAGCCTGGTGGACCCAATGTGACCAGAACAGCTTCTATCATTGGGAGCCTCTGGACTGCTTCTCTCCTCAAAGCTCCTGGTCCTCATGCCAGAAAAGAGAAGCCAAGAGGAAGAATTTTAGGGGAGCACCCGGACGCATCAACAGAAGAAGAGAGGCAGGGAGAGCTGCTAAATAAAGCCCATGCATGCATTTTCTCACCCGTAGCCAGAATAAAAGCAAGGAAAGCAGTGCATTGTTTCCCTTGTGAGCTCCCACCACACAGAAAATGTGTTTTGGTTCGATTCCTGTCATGCCGATGCGTGGCCAAAGCCTCACTGCAGCTCTCAGGTCCATTTTCGACAGACAAACTGTTCTGAACCCAAACTTGCAGGATGGGCACACTGGCTTCTGCACCGCAGGAAGGAATCCTGGAGCCTGCGGTCTCCGTCTCGGGCTGCTGCTCCTGAGCCCCTGAGCCCTCTGGAGGGTTCAAGGGCACTATTTATGGACACCGGGTAGATAACTGGAGCAGACGGTGGACTTGACACCAGGAGAGGTTCTTGGCCAGGTTTGAAAAGGGGAAGTCTTGTTAGGAAGAGGAAAAGGCAGGGGAAAGGGTAGGTGTCTGTCCCCTGACCTGTGGCATAGTTGAGCAGATGAGGCTGAGGACAGAGGCTTGTGGGGCAAATCCAACTCTGAGCTTTGGAGTCACAGCCTGAAAAAGGACAGAGCAGAAGTTCCCTTGCTGGAGATGAGAAGGAGGGGGCAGGCATCATGAAGGATGTCAAGAACGGATCTGTTTGGTACCATCTGCAGCAAAGTAGTGGTTAAGGTTAAAACAGAGAGGAGATGACAGGGAGAGAACAGATGGCCAAGGAAGCAAAATAGCTGGTGAAACGGGAACAGAGCCTCCAGGGACAGCAGAAGGCAGGACCTCCGCGCAGAATGCCGGAAGCAGCCCTTTCTCGGGTGCGCTGGCCAGGCCACCCTGAGTAGAAGTGAGTCAGAGAGAGGAGTGGGGCAGGGACTTCAGGCTGAGGGCTTCCTCAGGGCCTGGGAGAAGACCTAGGGAGACATGCGCTCCAAGGTTAAGGGGGCCCAGAGCAGGGACTTCCTTGGATGCCTTTGAATTGGGGAGAGGAGACACACTGACTTGGTGTCCATCACCAGGACAAGGCAAAGCCACCTCGGGTCTCAGAGCGTGCGTGGTTGAACCCACTGAGAGGAGATATGGATGCTAGCTGGAAACGGGGGCAGCAAAGGTCCACTTGTGCCAGTCCCAGTCCATGCAGTGGCAATAGCTGCCCGTAATTACTGATGTGCCAAGCTAGGTGTACTCCACGCCTCATGTCATGTAATCTCCATAATCACCCTTTGAGGTCAGTCTGTACCTGTCCCTGCTATGCAGATAGGGAAACTGAGGCACAATAAATGAAGTCCCTTGTCCTGGGTCACTCAGCTGGCACACTGGTGAGTCAGAGTGCAGTCCCAGATCTGTCTGCTACCACACTCTTTCACTTGCTCTCTTAACCCCTAAGCTGCGCCGTCTCACGTGCCCATCTGCCTTGAATTTCTATGACATTTGTCTTGCGGGGTGCTGGACACTGATGAATCTTTTGTATCTTGTTACAGAGCTCCCTGCTAGTTGCCATGCACTCCCCTTCTGGAGTACCCCCAGGAGCATCTCTGGCTGGTACCTGGGGCTCGGGGACCCTGAGTCTCCATCCCACCAGTCCTCCTCTTCCCTGCCCCTCTTTGAATGGGGCCAGACACACCCTCACCTACTGCCTTCTGCTGTGGTTTCTTCATTACACACAGGGGCCAGCGGCCCAGCACCTGCTTTCATGCCCTTGAGAAAGGCTGGGACACGGTTTATTTGGGGGCTGGATCTTCCCCCTATGTTGCTCTTCCCGGCTAACCTGGTAGACCTGTTAACATCCACGCTCCAGATTGGCTGGTGCTTCTGTGGAGAGCAATGGCTCCAGGATGTGGCCCAGGTGGTGGGTGGGCCACCTGTACCTGCCTCCCACCTCTAGGGTTCTCCCTCCCTCCTGGGGTGGTGCTCCCAGGGCCCAGCCCTAGCCTGTTAGCTGGACTGTAATCCAGAGCTCAGAGCGGTCTTCTAGAAGCGACTTCTCCCACCCCCTTCAGACCATGTTTGAATCCGCCGAGCGAGAGCTCCCATCAACCATGGTGAAGCAGGGTGTCTGATCTCACAGATTCACTGGTGCTTCCGAGCCTGTGATTATTGTCTAATCAGTCAGCGAAGTTGGGATCCAAAACAGCAAACAGCCCTGCTATCTGATTCAGCGGAGTTGCTCTGGAGGCCTCTGTGTTGGCACAATATGGTATGTGTGTGCATGTGTGTGTGTGTGTGTGTGTGTGTGTGTGCGTGCGTGCAGAAACACACCTGGCAAGCGTGCAACAGGCTCCGGATGTGTGCGAGCCAGAAGTCTGCTGAGTGCACGTGCCGACCTACCGGCCCTGGAGCCTACGTCGGCGCTCACGCCTCGGGTCCGCTGGTGGTGCCATTGGTGAGCTGGCGAGCTGCTCAGTGGGGGGTCCAGGGGTGAGTGAGCCTGTGCTCCGGGCATCACATGGCGGTGACCAGGCTCCGGGAGCTGGCATGTGGCTCACCCACACGGCTGGGGGCACTGGGTATTTTCTAGGGGCCAGACCTCCTCCGGCCTCGGAGATGGGTGTCTTGGGAGCTTCCTGGGCTGATTCCAGAGGGCGGGGGCAGCATGGTCCGCGTGCGTCCACGGGAAATTGAGGAAGAGCCTTCCCTGCAGCAGGAGAAAAGCTGGGCTCCCGCTCTCAACCCACTGAGGTGGTGTGAAAGTTTGCTTCTGCCTCTAAAATTGCCCTCGCAGAGCCTGCCATCTCTCTCTGGGCTCTCGTGCCAACACATAGTGAAGGGGGCCTTTACATATGCTTATAGAGAGAGATTCATGAGGCCCTCGGGGGAAAATTGGCATTCTTCTCGCAATGATTTATTTATAGGGCGATTGGATGGTGGGGATACGGAGGCTAAGGTGCCTCCATTAGTGAGAGGCGCACAAGGCAGGAAGCCTTGCTCTGTGTTTGACATTTAGTGGGGCGACTCCTACCAGGGAGCTGCTTTTTCCTTTAGAAGGTTTTGCCTTTAATGTTCTATTCATGGGCTTGTCTGAGCAGGCTGGGAGAAGGAAGGGGCCTGCGGGGCGGTGGGCTACCCGGCTGAGGCCGGCCCGCCGAGGGGGCGGCAGGGCCCGGTAGGTGGCTCTGTGGCCGTCGTGGGGCAGGCTGGGCAGGCCTGCCGCCGGGGGCAAGCAGCTCAGGTGGCGCGCCTTGGGCCACCTCAGTGGCAGGTGCTGCACGCGGCGCGTCGTTTAGTGTTTCCTCTCCCGGCTGTGTCTGTCTTCACTGGCCACCAGGCTCTGCCTCAGATAGCGGCTCTGTGTGGCCCCGGCGTCGGCTTGGCGTGGCCCTTCTCTTCCTAGGGACCGTGGGGTTGTCGAGAGCAAAGCGAAGTAGGAGCCCCAGGGCTGTGCTAGGTTCTGTCTCCGTGGCTGACTCACGAGGATCCTGGGTACGCTTCCTCCTCTCTGGGCCTCGGTTTCCCCATCTCTAATCTGACTAGACTGATGGCGTTTCAATGGTTTTTCGGAGGTAGAGAGCAGTTTCTTCATTCATTCATTTATTTTTATATTTTTATGTGTTGTTATTGAGACAGAGAGAAACTGAGCATGAGCGGTGGAGGGGCAGAGTGAGAGGGAGACATGGACTCTGAAGCAGGCTCCAGGCTCTGAGCTGTTAGCACAGAGCCCGATGCGGGGCTCGAACCCAGGAACGTGAGATCCTGACCTGAGCCAAAGTCAGACGCTTAACCGACTGAGCCACCCAGGAGCCCCTAGAGCAGTTTCCTCAAATGATAGCCAGTGACAGAGCCCAGGCATGTAAACAGATAAGGGTATGTGGCCCTGGTCGGAGCTGGGGACACGGCCTCCAACTCTGGCCTCCCTGCCATCCCAGCAGCCCCTCCAGTTTGGAG
Source organism: Hyaena hyaena (assembly GCF_003009895.1). Lineage (NCBI taxonomy): Eukaryota > Metazoa > Chordata > Mammalia > Carnivora > Hyaenidae > Hyaena > Hyaena hyaena. Next base: position 7,021,085 of record NW_024080642.1, on the reverse strand, counting down.
ACTGGGGAGTCTTCTGTGGTCCCTTTTGGCAAGGCAGTGCAGGAAGGCCACCGGGCGTGCTGAGTGTCGTGTGTTAACAAACGGACCCGGCACGGCACTGCCTGCTGGACGCGAGGTTCAGCTCTCTCCTGCGTGGGAGGGGCCGCTTCCTCCTCCTTTTGGACCCCACGTGACCACTGAGAGCTGTCTACACGTGGTGTCTCCTTGCCCTCACCTCCCTCTCACTCCTCCACCCAGACTTCAGGCTGTGTCCTCTGCCACTCGACTGTCGCCGCTCTGGCTTGATGCTGGCCCTGCCGGACGTTGTCCTGGTCTCATCCAGCCTCCTGGTGGCATTTGCCTCTTGGCCGCACTTTCCCCTTGGCTTCCCTGATGGCAGCTCCCCTGGTCTCTCCCTACTTGCCCGCCTACAGAGCAGGCTGCTCCTTCTCAGCCTCCTTTGCCAACCCCACCGCTTATCACCATCCTCGATCGTGGCACCTCCCCAAGCATCGCCCAGGGTGCTGTCTGACCCCCCCCCCGCCCACCTCTGGGGGGCTTCAGCGCGCCTAGGGCCATCCCGCTTGCCAACTCCCACTAACTCCTGCAGCTCATTCTGCTGCCCGCACCACCACGCACCCCACCCCCACCACCGTGGCCACCGCTGGGGCAGCTCAGACCCCTCCTACCCAGCGTGCCTGAAACTCTTCTTCTACTTCTACCTGAGCTCACAACAAACCCACTCCTTCCCCACATTCGCCCACCGTCTTGGCATCTGGCACCCTCAACCTCCCAGGCACCCTCAGCTCAAGAACTGGACCCTCGATGATGACCCCCCCTCACCTCGCCCCTTCCCATCAGTCTGTCTCAAAATGCCACCCCTTTCCCCCCTCAGCAGCCTTCACACCTGCCCCTCTCCCCCCTCCCCCCTCCCCCTTAGCCCAGGCTGCCTCCTTCTCCCTGACCTTATGGGCAGCTCCCAGCCGCCTGACCTGCCTTCACCCACTCCAGGTTTTATGCTGTGGCCACGTTCTACAAGGCCACCCACTCTCATCCCCTCCCATACTTAAACACCTTCAGGGACTTCTTTCTCTTCGGGAGATGGTCCAGATCTTTCAGCTGGACGTCCCATAATATTCTGTGCTTCCTGGTCGTTGTACTCAACCCATTTGATTGCAATTACTTTTATATTTTCTGCCCTCCTCACTGGAAGGTAAGTTCCGAGAGGAGGCTGGTTACTCTTTCCGCCTGGCCCTCCAGATCTGCTCTCTGTCGCAGGAGGTTGGCCCGTCCAGCGTCAGCAGTGAGCTCCCACCCTCTCATTTCCAGTTGGGCTCAACCAATGGTGAGTCACCGTGAGCTCTTGTGTCCCTCCATCAGCCCCCAAAGATTCTCCCAGAAGTGCAGCCTGAGAAGAGGACTCAAGTTGAAGTTGTATATTTGGGAGGCATCCTAGAAAATGCCAGTAGGCGAGTCGGAAGTAAGACAGAGAAGGGAAGAAGCCAGCAATGGGCCTGTGGTTGAGCAAATTAACACTGTGGGCAGAACTCGAGCCCACCAGGGAATTTGGGGATATAGTCTAGAACACGCACCTCAAAGTCCCTTCAACAGAAGGGAGGGAGGGAGTAGGGGTATTTATACGCGGCTCCTATCCGTCATTGGCTGAGTGTTCCTGGTGTAGGGATTCGTCCCCCCCTCACTGTTGGCCTGCTCTGTGGGTGAGCAGAGCCCGCTCCACTGCTAGAAAAAGCCCTCAGGCAAAGAAATGCAGGTTCTGCCAGTTGGAAGTCAGGCTGGTGTGTGCTGAAACGGTGAATGCCAGGGATAGGCAGGCCTTCATAGCATCTGCTACACAGCTCCTGCCAGGGAAGTCCAGGGCCAAGGGAGCCGCCTCCCCTCAGCCCCCGGGTGGGGTGCCGGTGGGGTAAATGACACTATCTCTTGGGGTTTCCCTATCCAGGTTCTCCGGGTACTAAGTATTCGTCCAATGAAACTGAGCATTTCCTATCAGGACCCGATTAAACCAGCATCTGGCACAAAACAAAGTGTAGCAATAGTGACATTGGGTAAATAGTGTTGAATCAATAACTAATGTCATGTCTTCATGAATTGATTCGAAATGTTAATTCAGGGGCGCCTGGGTGGCTCAGTCAGCTGAGCGTCTGGCTCTTGGTTACAGCTCGGGTCATGATCCTGGGGTCATGGGATCGAGCCCCTGCTTAGGATTCAATCTCTCTCTCTCTCTGCCCCTCACCCCCACTCACACAAACACACTCTCTCTCTCTACCCTTCTCCCCCACTCACTCACTCACTCACTCACACAGACACATGCACACACACACACACACACACTCTCTCTCTCTCTCTCTCTCTCAAATTAAAAAAAAAGGAAGAAACGTTGATTCAATGATTGTACACATAAATTGGAACCCAAAAAACTTAGTACTAAAACCCAATTTTTAAACTGTTTTAGGGTGATGGGCATTGAGGAGGGCACTTGTTGGGATGAGCACTGGGTATTGTATGGAAACCAATTTAGCAATAAACTATATTTAAAAATAAATTGTTTTAAAACCTAATTTTTAGGGCGCCTGGGTGACTCAGTCAGTTAAGCGTCCGACTTCCGCTCAGATCTTGATCTCACGGTTCGTGGGCTCAAGCCCCGCGTCAGGCTCTGTGCTGACAGCCAGCTCAGAGCCTGGAGCCTGTTTCAGATTCTGTGTCTCCCTCTCTCTCGGACACTCCCCTGCTCACGCTGTCTCTCTCTCTCTCTCTCTCTCTCTCTCAGAAATAAAGAAAACATTTAAAAAATTTAAAAAAAAAAACCTAATTTTTAAATTGTTCCATAGCCATTAAAAAAAAAAAATCAAACCATGATAACCTGGAGCTTAAAAAAAAAGAAAAAGAGGGGCACCTGGGTGGCTCAGTTGGTTAAGCATCCAGCTCTTGATTTCAGCTCAGGTCATGATCTCTTGGTTTGTGAAATCGAGCCCTGTGTTGAGCTCTGCTCAGAGCCCGTTTGGGGTATTCTCTCTCTCTTTCTCTCTCTCTCTTTCTGCCCCTCTCCTGCTCATGCTCTGTCTCTCTCTCTGTCTCTCTCTCAAAATAAATAAATAAATAATTTTAAAAAAGAAAGATAGAAATAACAGAGGCTAAGTAAGGTGAGAGTGGGCTCTCTGCAGCTATCCAAGCAGCTGCTACTTGGGAAGAGCTCTCTAGGTAGAGGGAACAGCAAGTGCAAAGGCCCTGAGGCAGGAGCATTTTTGATACAATACCTGACAGCTTCTGGGTGCTGCGGCTTTAGTACCAGAAACCAAGAGGACACACATTTTTTCCTCCCCAAGTCTTACAGCTTTTCCTGTGCAGTGGCTCATTAAATTTTTTTAACGTTTATTTATTTTTGAGAGAGAGAAAACGCTGGGGTGGGGGAGGGGCAGAAAGAGGGATACACAGAATCCGAAGCAGCCTTGAGATCAGGACCTGAGCCAAAGTGCTCAACTGACAGCCACCCATGTGCCCCCGCAGTGCTTCATTAAAAGCAGGAAGGGCAGGGCAGGTCTTACTGGCCCCAAGTTACAGATGAGGACACTGAGTCTCAGGGGGGCTACATGGCTCGTCCAGGGCCCAGGCTGCCTCACCTCAGCCCAGCTCTGTTCCTCTGTGGACCCAGGAAGCTAGAGGCACAGAAAGAGGGGCCAGCTGGACCACAGAGGACGTCTAACAGGACGGGAGCTGTGTTGGGAAAAGAAATTGCACTCTCTGAAAAGTTTAAGGTTGTACTTGGCAGATTTTTATGGAACAAAATTTGCACTATTGATTCTGTGGCAAATAAAAACCTCTTGTGGACGCTCTGGGCTTCAGAGATCTGAAATACTTAAATGAGACTGAACCGAACGCGAGGAGATAAGCCGAGCTCAGGTGGTGCCTGGGGTGAGGAGACTGCCTCTTTTGTCTTCTCTCCCGTCTTTGAAAATGACTTGTTACTTTGAACTGCTCCCTCTCCTCGCAGGGAGGGAGGGAGGGCTCCCGGGTTGTTGTCCAGGCCCCAGGCCTGCAGTCTAAATAAACTCTCGGAGCCGAGGGAGAGAGGCCAAGGCAGTTCAGAGGGCCACACTTAGGAGACTGCACCAGGCAAGGGGGGCATTGTGCCACCAAACTGTGGGGCAGCAGTTGGCCCTGGGACTGCCTCGAGGTAGCAGTGGTTCGCATCTTCCTGTAATTGGCCCCCCGCCCCTGGTGGGCTGCTATTTCTGCTTCTTCCAGTGATTGCAGGGGTTCAAGGTAGCTGGCTGGAAGGGGGCGGGGCGGGGGGGAGATTATTGCAAAGAGATGAGAGAGCGGGACTCCAGAAGCCTCCAGAACCGGAGTAGCTCTAGGAGGGAGCAGCCTCTCTGTGGTGCCTCTCCTCCCACCCACCCCAGCTGCCCCGGCTTCTGCCCCACTGTTTGCACCCATGACTTGTCACCTTCCGGGACAAAGCCCATTCCGGCCCCCACGGCTGCTTGCTCTTTAAGATTGGTCTTTCGCCTCCTCCCTCTGCCTATTGACTCACTGTCTTTGTATCCCAGAAGGAAGACCCCAGTTGAGCCAGCCATGTTTTTCCATGTTATAGATCCCAGTCACCTCTGAATTGTCTCTCCGTGGACAGCTGGCTGCCTTTTATTCTGTGAGCCAAGAAGGGTATGGGAGGGTCTCTCCATCTGACAAACATTTAACAGCTATTGAGTACCTCCCTACTGCTGGCTTGGCACTCAGGATGAAGCAATGAATCAAAACGAAGTCCTCTCTTCTTATTGAGCTTGCATTCTAGTGGGAAGAGATAGACAATGAATAGCTATATTCTGTTAGGTAGGGATAGGTGCTTAGGAGAAAAGCCTATTAGGGGCGCTTGGGTGGCTCAGCTGGGTTAGGCATCCAACTGTTGATTTCGGCTCAGGTCCTGATCTCATGAGCCATGAGACTGAGATGCGCATCAGGCTCTGTGCCACAGAGCCTGCTTGGCATTCTCTCTCTCCCTCTCTCTGTTCCTACCCTGCTTGCACTGTCTCTCTCTCTCAAAATAAATAAATAAACATTAAAACAGAAAGAGAGAAAGAGAGAGAGAGAGAGAAAGAAAGAAAGAAAGAAAGAAAGAAAGAAAGAAAGAGAAAGGAAGGAGGAAGGAAGGAAGGAAGGAAGGAAGGAAGGAAGGAAGGAAGGAAGGAAGGAAGGAAGGAAGGAAGGAAAGGANAAGGAAGGAAGGAAGGAAGGAAGGAAGGAAGGAAGGAAGGAAGGAAGGAAGGAAGGAAAGGAAAGCCTGTTAGAGGGTTAATTAAGGAACAGAGCGTGACCAGAGAGGTATTTTCTCTGATGATTGGGAAGCTTTTCTGATAAGGCGACATTTGAATAGAGGCCCAAGTAAAGTGAGGGAGAGCTTTCTGCAGCTATTTATGAGCTGCTTCTGCTTGGGAAGAGCTCTCCAGGCAGAGGGAACAGCAAGTGCAAAGGCCCTGAGGTGAGAGTGTTCTTGTTACAATACCTGGCTGCCTCCGGGGCTGGGGCTGGGGTTGTAGGCAGGGCTGGCATTCAGAGGTATGGCCCAGGGAGTAGTTTCAAGTTCCCTTGGAGAGGACTAGAGCTTGGTGTCAGTCCCAAGTCCACCAGCCACTTGGCTACAGGGAGGAGCCAAAGCACAAACCACAGCACCATTATGGCAGGAGGAGGAGTGGTGGGTCTAGGCATCCCCCTTTCTCACTGAGATCTGACACTTCTCCTTATTGGCTCTACTGTTAATAGTACAAGGTCATAGATCAATTCCCATAAGCTCTTCCCTTTTATTCCAAAGCATGAAACACAGAACTTAATTCTGTGTATAGTCTTGTCTTTTTCATTGTATACATCAGTCTTTCCTCCCCAGTTAGACCATCATCTCGGCCAGGCCTGAGCCCCTGTGCTCCGTTGTGTTTGTTTTCTAAATAACCAAACTCTCACTCTCGACCAGGTACTGTGGGGAGTGAGCAATCCATCCCCACTCAGGAAATCTACCGTCTGGTGGGAGACAGAAGCCACACGCCAGAAGTGAAAGGCCTATCAGTTGTAGAACGGGTCGGGGGGAGCCCGGTTGTTGCAAAACCCTAGTACCAGGGAGGAGGAGGGTCGGTTGACTCATCAGCCACCGAGTAAAATTTCTGAACATCCCAATAATGCACACACATAACGGAAAACATTAGATTGGCAAAAAGAAGACAATCACTGTAATCCCACAACCCGAAGAGGGAAGTGCGGTGTATCCTGTGCCTCTTTCCCACATTCATGCAAATGCGCCCTGTCTTGTTGAATCTGCAGTATATCTCGAGCACTAGGCTGAGGAATTTCCAGATTGGCAATTCTCTTTTTTTCTTTTAAGTTTTATTTATTTAAGTAATCTCTACACCCAACGTGGGGCTTGAATTTACAACCCCAAGATTGAGTCGCACACCCTTTCGACTGAGCCAGCCAGGCGCCCCTCTACGTTGGTGATTCTAAACCTATTTGAATGGCTGCACAATGTTCCATTGTACAACTGCCTGTCCCCTCCGGTTGTGCACAGAGGCTGTTGCCAGCTTTTTGCTGTTAAAAGGCATTAGCTGATACCTGTGCACACGCCTCAGTCCCTGTGTGGATGGGCTCCTGAGCAGAAGGAAAGAAGGGTGAGAAGTCAAGGCCTTTCCAGAGAGCCAGGCGTGCGGAGGCCGTTGTGCGATGTCAGTGACACCGTTAGGTGGGTGGGCTTGATACTACCCCAAGTAGCAGCCAACCACACCTGAAGGCTTCTAGCTATCTGCAGAGGAGGAAGGTCCGTGTGTGTGTGTACACCTGTGTCGTGGCCGTGAACATGGCCTAGGTTTCCAGTGAAACTGGCTATGGGTGAGCCAGAGGGGAAGACATACAGAGGTTTTAGTTTTCCTTGGGTTTAGGGTAGAACCAAAAACTCCTGAGGATGGACTTTGAGGAAGAGCATGTTCCTTGCTCCGGATTTGGACCAGGGGATTTGTGTGATTTTGAGTTTTGTCGGCGTTTTCATATCTGGTGCTGGAAGGGACCTTAGATAGCTCAGCTGAGGAGACCAGAGCCCCGAGAAGGACTGTGGCTTGCCCACCACCGTACAGCATTAGGAGTGGTTGGCTGGTGTGTTCTCCAAAATGTCCAAAGCATGCTGCTTGCTGGCTGGTAGCATTGGTAACGTGCCCTCATCTGTCCAGGACCCTGTCCCCAGCCTCTTCCTGCTCCTCTAACCCAGCGGAGGACACAGTGCTAAGTGGCTCTCCTTGCTCAGCGGAGGCCGGTAGGTAGGGCTCATTCCAGGGGTCAGTGGACGAGCCCTTCACCTCCCAGTGGGTTGGCGAGGCTCACAGGATCTGGCCAGACCCAAGTTCAAGTCCTGGGAATGACCTGATTCCTCTGAAAGTTTTTCCATCTGTAAAATGGGGCAACTGACAAGAATACCTGCCTTGTCAGGTGGTAAAGATGAAACAAGCTAATCCTGATAAAGTTCTTGGCACTTGACTGTGACAGGAGCTCAGCAAATGCCCGCCGTGTCAGTAGCAACAGCAGTAACTTCCTGTGTCATTTTTCCTGCAGGCCAGACCTCACTATCCTGTGAAGTTTTGCCCCTTTGTGACCAGGGCTGAGTCCTGAGTAGTCAGGCTGACACAGGTCAGCCATGGTCAGGAGCAAGAGTCTCAGGACCAGAGGGGATGGGTCACCTTGGGCAGAGAGGGCCGCTCTGTCGGGGGGGAGGACTGACTCTATCTTGACCTCCCTGCCCCCTCTGCCCAGCATCAGGGAGAAGTCCCCTAAGGCAATGCAGGGGGAGCAATGGAAAGTGCCATCCAACAACCACCTGCCTCGGCCCTGACCTCTACTCAGAGGCTTCTTCCTTCTCTTCCAAACAAGGTCTATGCAGTCAGAGAGGAAAACTCAGGCCCAGCCCAGGGCCTTCGTCTCCTGATCTGGAAATAGTCACTGTTTTTTTGCCTGGTTCCTCTTGAACTTATTTCTGGTCTTTCCAGACTTCCTTGTTGCCTCTGTATCTCGAGCCAAGTAGATGAGAGCAAGAGCTGTTAGAGTAGGACAGGCGGGAAGCAGGGCCCTACGCTGCCACTTACCAGCTGCCTGACGGTGGGCAAATGCTTTTCATTCTCTGGGCCTCAGTTTCATCATCTGAAATAAGGGGCTAACACCGCCTGCCTCTTGGGGCTCGGAGGATGCTTGACAAGATGGATGTAAAGTGCCTTCCTGGCATGTAGCAAGGTCTCAGTGAGGAATTGCTGCTGTTCCATCTTTAACCTCCGCACCTCTTAGTCAAGAGCCATGTGCCGGGGCCTGCTGTGTGCCAGGCTCTGCGCGGACTCGGAGAACCGAAGTGAGTGCCATAGTCCTGTTCTCAGGGGCCTGGTTGCCCCTGTTGCCTTTCCTCCCATTGTAGATCCCTCTCTGCTTGGTTCTAGGGTCTATGACAGGAGAAGATGGGGGTGTCAACCTCTTGGGGATCAGGCCTCAGGGGCCCCTGGGACTGCGGGATGCCTCTGTATCTTTGCGCTAGGCTGACAGGCCGCCCCCTCTCCAACAGGCCGAGACAGTCACAGGAGGGGAAAGGTGTGTCTGGGGAGCTGGGTGAAGCCCGCAGAAGCTCTAGGCCAAGCTCTGACACCTCCCCTCGGGAGGAATCCAGAATGAATTTCTGTCTCTGGCCACTTCCTTAAAAAGAACAGGAACACCGAGAGCAGTGGAAGGAGGGAAAGAGCTAAGGACACCTGCATGCCACGGGTCCAGTCTATGCAGCCCAAAATGGGACACCGACCCCTCCCACTCCACCCCCTTCCCTCCACTGAGATAAAGTGTGGGCTCTTCCCTGTGCCTGGGGTGTAGGGGTCCTGCTCACCTGTCTAGTACCACGGTCTTCCACCCGCTGGAAACTGGCCAGGGTGGTTTTCCTAAGAGGCTAGCCACATTACAATCTCAACACAATTAACCAAAAAAAAAAAAAAAAAAAAAAAAAAAAAGAGAGAGAAAGAGAGGGAGAGAGAAAAGAGAAAGAAAAGAAAATAGTCCTTGTGCAAATACCACTGCAGTGTCTGCCAGGACCTAAGATCTGGTACTATCTATTTTTTAATAATTGAGGGTAATAAATATGTATTTCTTTCTCCTCACCACCCCCCCATCCTCCACAGCTTGTCAGCTCCCTGCGTCTCTCCTCTGATCAGACCAAGTCTTCCCCAAGCAAAAAAAAAAATCCTTTAAGCAAAAAGGATTAAAGCCTTGAAAGTAGGTCTGCCTGAGCTCTCCCCCACCCTCTCCGTTCCCCTTCCCCAGGGCAGGTGGAGAAAGGCCCCTCTGGGGAGCTAGGGACAAGGGAAAGGGGGGAGGCGGAGGCGGTGGGTAGATGCATCAAGTCTCCCTCCCCCGCACCCCCCAGAGGGGCGGTGGAGGCTTCTGGAACTGGGAACCACGCCACCCTCCCTCCCTGCAGCCATCCATTTCCAGTCTCTGCCTAGCCTGGAGGAAGCAGCCCCACCCAGCCCCCTCTGCACCCCCCCTCCCCCAAGGAGGGGCTCACCTGAGGACCAGGGTCGCCCAGCCCCCCAGAGTATAGGATGCAGGAAAGAGGGTTTTAGTCTCAGCCCTAGCTTGGCTCTGCACTCTGGCTTTGTGCTTTAGGGGCCTGTGTGGTCTTGGAGCAAGCAACAGAACCTCAGCTGCTCAATCTGTAAAATGGAACTATAAACTAGATACCTAACAGGGGATCAAATAAGCCAGCCCAGTGCCTAGCACATGGCAAACACCAAATAAACTACATAAATCATTATTGTTATTTTGATCCAGTTCTTCTCAGACACAGACAGCAGCCTGCACGCTCCCCCATCCCATAGTGCTCCACAGTCCCCAAGGGCCTGCCAGGCACACCTATTTTTCTTTTTAAAAATTTTTTTTAATGTTTTATTTATTTCTAGGAGAGAGAGAGAGACAACGTGAGCAGGGGAGGGTCAGAGAGAGAGGGAGACACAGACTCTGAAACAGGCTCCAGGCTCTGAGCTGGCAGTCAGCACAGAGCCCGACGCGGGGCTCGAACCCACGAACTGCGAGATCGTGACCTAAGCGAAAGTCGGAGGCTTAACCGACTAAGCCACGCAGGCGCCCCCAGGCACACCTATTTTTCTTGCAGTATCGTCCACACCATGTGAAGAGGGGCTTGAAGCCAAGGCTGAATGGCAGGGTTAGGAGCCTTGCTGGAGGACCTTGGGGCCAGCAGGTGACAGAACTGGAACGTAAAATGGGACCTGTATCCCCTCCTCCACTTCCTGTCCTGATACGCTTTCCTCCACCCTCTGAGGTTACTTGGCACCCCGCATCCCCCACTCTGGGCCCAAGAGCGAACCAGGAACCAACCCAGGGAAGGCCTGGCCTGGCTGGGAAGACAGCGCCCGGGGCAGGCGTGGCCGAAGCTTGGCAGGCCCGCCTTCCTTTCCCTGCAGCTGCCAGCCTTCCAGTTCTGCTGAGGCAGCAGCCCAGACCCAGTGGGCCTCCCTCTCTCTCAGCTGGGCACATGCACACAGGACTGGCCGCAGATGAGGGGTCCAGGGTCCCTGCACCCACCCAGGCCCAGAGCCCCTGGCCTGCTCTGATGGCCAGTGCTAGGCCACACGGCCTCTAGGGCCCTGCTGCCTACCCTCGGGGACAGCCCTGCCCTCACTGCTGTGGGCCTGAGCTGGGACCTGAGAGGCAAGGCCGCGAGGCCGGAGGGCAGGAAAAGCTGGGAGGGAGGTGGCTATTTATAGCCGGCTTTGCTTTTGTTCCTTTTCCAGCAATGCTTCTCTTTAAATAGGAGCAGGGCTGAAGGCTGCAGCTCTTCCCCAGCCGCCTGTAGTCAGCGCGCATGCGTGTGTGTGGGGTGTGTGTGTGTGTGTGTGTGTGTGTGTGTGTGTGTGTGCGCGTGCGCAGTGTCACACATGTATAGGGGTGGAGTGGGGGTGGACAGTTTGGTGCACGTGTGTGAGTGTGTGCCAGGATGAGGGGATGGTCCGCTGTGTGTGCGTGTGACGCCAACATGTTCACGGGTAGAGATGGGTGTTCTTTGTGTGTAAATGTGTGTGTGCCGGCTTATATACGTGCGCGTATAGGGATGGGGCAGCTCTTAGTATGTACACACGTGAGCATGTTTTTACTGGTGGGCACGCACGAGACGGTGAGGCGGCCACTCCTTTGTTGATGTGTGCGTGCGTGCATGTGTGCATTTGTACACATATATGTGTAGGTGGGGTGGGGTGGACAAGTGTGTGTGCCTCCTGTGTAGAATGGGCTGTAAGCAGCTCTTCACGGCGGGTGTACATCCGTGTAATAGGATTGTGGGAGGGTGGTCGTGCAGGTGTGTGTGCATGTGAGCCGTGTGGTAGTGTAGGTGGGAGTGGAGGGAGGGGAAGGGCAGCTCTTACTGTGTATATATACTCACTGTGCTGGGGGAGGGCAGGGCTCTGCTCTCCACCTCCACTGGGCCGATTCCATGTGTGGAATAGTAAATGGGTGACTAGCAGGTGTGTGTGCCCATGTAAAGGGACTCCGGGGTCCCAGCTGGCTGCCGGAGGAGGGTGTCAACCCCCCCACCCCCAAGCAGGCAGTTTCAGAGCACTCCCAGAGCCCCCCATTGGGTCCCGGCCAGGCGAAACCACTTGCCACCTCACTCCCAAGGCCGGTGGGCAGAGCGCGGGTGAGCCAGGTGAGGAAACCATCGAGCTTTGGGGTGGACCTGGGTGCCCAGTCTGGCTCTGCATCCACCCTTCTCTGCCTCGATTTCTTTCACATCTGTAGAATGGGAGAGTGGAGCCCTCTGGGGGCTGCTCTTGGGCTAGGAGCGAGCGCACTAGTGGTGCGGGTTAGCATAGCCTGGGCGCTGCGGACCGCGGCCGGTCGGGGCGGGTCGCGTGGGGCCCGGGCCGGGTTCCCGAGTCCGCCGGCAGGACCTTCGGGCGGCGGCGGCGGGATTAGCAGAGCGCGGGGCGTCGCTCGCAGCCCCCGCCCGGCCTTGGCGCCCGCGAGGTGGGAATCGTTTCCAGGGCGGGCGGCGGCTCCCCGCGCGGTAACCCAGATCTGTCAGCGCGGCCGGGCGGCTCGGCGGTGAGAGATCCGCGCCCCGGGAGGGGTCGGGCCCGAGGGCGCGCTCGGCCCGGCCCGGCCCGCCCGCCGCGGGGAGGCTCCGGGGGCCCAGGGCCTGGGCTCCGCCCTCGCCTCCCGCCCGGCCCGGCCTCGCCCGCAGCTCGCGATCGATGCGACCGCCCTCCCCGCTCCTCCCCCAAAGGCCAAACAAAACAGTAAATATTTAATCCGGGCCAGGGAGCCAAGGAGGCCTCCCCACCGCCTCCGCAGCCGTCTGGCTCCTCTGCCAGCCCCGGCAGCTTTCCTCGGTAATGAGGCCGGAGTGGCAGGGATCGATCGCGTCCCGGGCGGGGGTGGGTGGGGGGGTGGGGGCTGTGCCCTCGGGTGGCATCGCTGTCCGCCCCAGGCCTCGGACCCGGGAGGCCTGAGCAGACTATTGCCTATGTTTTCCCAGGAAGGTCTTAGGAGGGCGTAGGATCCAGGGCCGCCACAGCCTCCCCGGCCTACCCCCATCTTAGACTCCTTGTTTGAGCTTGTTAGGGGAGAAGAGGAGGAGAGGAAGAGGCAGTCCTCAGGAGGGGAGCAGTGAAGGTGGGAGGGCATCCCAGTTCCTAGGCCAGGAAGCCCAAAGCCTGCAAGGGGCCTCGGGTGAGGTGGGGGTGGGGTAGCCAGGGAGGCCCAATAGAGAGGCCGGCAAGATAGCTCTGTGGTGGTGTGCTCCAGGCCTCCTGGGCCTTACCCTGGAGGGACCACCACATCCTTGCTGTCCTTTCATGCAGCAGTTAATTATTGAGCACCTATTACGTGCCAGTCATAGGCTGCACCCAAGGAGACGCCCAAGTCTGGGTCTGCAGAGAGATTACATTCCAAAGGAGGAAACAAGTGAACACATAAGGGGATTTCAGAGAGCAGTTGAACTTAATGTAGACAATAAACTGTATTATGATCATGTGTTTGGCCAGGAAGGGGAACAGCACTAGCTTGGGCGGTCAGGGAGCGGAACCGTGACAGTGGGTCGGGGCAGGAGCATCCCAGGCAGCTTACAGGGAGTGCCAAGGCCCAGAGACAGAAGAGACAGAGACACTGGTCTTCTAGGTCTGGGTAGAGAAGGTAGGGGAGGCAGTATCGAGTGGAGAGAAATAGCAGCACATCCCTGAGGGTTTTGTAGGCCACGGAGGAGCTCGGATTTTATTCTAAGTGCGGTACAAAGGCATTAGAGGTTTTAAGCAAAGGAATGGCATGATCTGATTTACATTTTTAAAAGCTTCCTCTGGCTGCAGTATGGAGACTAGAAGGTAGGGAGTTAAGGGTAGAGGCAGAGAGGCCAAGCTTGGAGTTGGGGGTGCACAGCAGTGGTGTATGAGTGGCAGAGTGGGCCCAGCCCGGCTTGCGCAGTGACTACTAAGTGGCCACTTAGGCTTCTACAAATAACAGGCCCCCAGGAACAGTGTGCTCCTGAGCTCCTGGGCTCCTGACTTGGACAGTCCCAGGGGGCCGGAGCAGAGGCCAAGTCCGGAGTGCCTCCGCCCTATCTCCCAGACCCAGACTCCACACTGGGCAGCCCAGGAAGTTTTTTGAGGAGCATTAGAAAATGTTGACATGTTTTTTGAAACAATTTCAGATCTGATATCTCCGCCAGATTGAGTTTGTAACCAGCTTTATTGTTTAAGCCTGCTGGGATTTCATCAAAGGCGGCTGCTGTTTACCCAGAACCATTTCATTGGATAAAACAGCAAACAGACCTGCATTTCTATCTGATTTCACTTTTTCCCTTTCCTCATGAATTTAAGTGCTTGTGAAAAGCAAGGCTGATAAGGCCAAGCGGTGAGGATCAAACCCCAAGGAGGGGCCTCAGAAGAATCTCAGCTGAGGTTTATTAATAGAGCAGAGAAAAGTTCGGGGTGGCTGGCCTGAGAGAGGCACTCCTGGCCAGGAGCTAGCCCTCCGCAGGGCGGCACTGGAGAGTGAGGGCCGGTTGGGAGGGCTGCTGTCCACCCCCACGCTGGACAAGACTTTTAGGCCATCTCCTGGCGTGTGTTGTCTTTACCAGCTTCCAGACCCTTTCAGACACTGGCAGCAGCAAAAGGCTGAACATCAGCTGCCACCTGGAAAGCAGCAGTGACCCAGCCCCAGAGATGGGCTCAGTGAGATAGAGCCGAGCTTTCCTGGGAAAAGGGCGAGCGAGGAAACAGATCAAAAGACAATGTAAGCCAGATCATAGAACGCTCTCCTGCATCTCTTCTGCCAGCACTTGGGACGCAGTCAGCTCCTTCTCCTGCCAGATGGCCTGAACCAGGGCAGGGCAGGGCAGGGCCACAGAAGCTCCCTCTGCTTCCCCCAGGAGTCTACACTGGTGTTATCACCACCCGCCTAATGGGATCCGATGCCTTTAAGCAGGCCTGTTGGCCCAGCAGATGCTTTAGCCCAATGGGTGAAACGCTGACTCTGCAGCCTATCAGGGGAAGGTGTTCTGAGAAATTTGGGTTAATGTGCCTTGTTCGGTTGCTTGAGCGACAGCTAGTTAAGTGCCCAGGTTGCTCGGCATACGGGCCACCCGTTTTACATTAGACCCACTTATAAGGTCAATCGATTTGAACCAATTAGCAAGAGGATAAGGACTTGTTTATCTTTAACTGACTATAGATCTTGCAGCAAACCATCTAAGAGGGATGGTGCAGGTGCCTGGGTGTTTTTATCAGTGCTGAGTACAAGGCATAACCATTGGGCTCTCCTGCTTTCTGGCCAATGTGCTTCTATTGACAGCAAGAGTTGAGCCCCCTCGTGTCTGGGAGGAGCCTAGCAGGAGGTGAGCTGGGGAAGGCCAAAGGTCTTGTTCTCACAGAGCCAGTCCATGCCCTCCCCTGCCCTCCTTTCCCAGAGCCCAGTGGGTCGCTGGGGCATCCGTGGCTCGTTTCCTCCCTGTCAGCTGGGGGCACGGGCCCAGGCTTCCTGTGAGAGCGAGGAGCCGTGCACTGCGGGTACCGGGCCGGCCCCCAGGGGCCTGTGAGTATTTGCTGCCACGTGTGAAGGGGCTGCATCATCTCATTTAATCTTTTTTTTTTTTTAAGTTTACTTATTTACCTTGAGAGAGAGTGGGGGGAAGGAGCAGAGAGAGAGAAGCCCAAGCAGGTTCCACACTGTCAGCACAGAGTCCAAAGTGGGGCTCCAACCCACGAACCGTGAGACCATGACCTGAGCTGAAACCAAGAGTCCCAGACGCTTAACTGACTGAGCCACCCAGGCGCCCCTCTTTTAATCTTTATAAGCCCCTTCCTGACGCCCACCCCCAACCCGAGTCGGTATCATCCCCTTTCCTAGATAAGAAAACAGGCTTGGAGGTGGAGGCAGCAGACCCTACTTGTGCCACTTGAACGATCTGCACATAGACCTGGCTGCTCTGGAGTCTAGGCTTTTCACTCGGCTGCGCTGCCTGCAGTCTTCTTCGCGATTAGCCAGGGGCGGGGGCTTTTTCCCAGTTGTGGGTTTGGGAGTCTATGAGCGACAGCAAGAGGATGCAGCGGGTCCTTTGACATTTTCTAGCCTGAGACTATGGGGGGGACGAGGCCGGGGACGCTAGGAACACAGGCGATGTTTGCCCTGCTTCTGCCCTAGGAGGGGCCAAGCAGGTCTCTGGCTGTAAGAGCTGGTGGGGCTGTTGTAACAGAGTGGGTGTGGGCATCAGGGAGATGCTGTGCCCCGTTCCTGGAAGTATCCCTTCTCCAGCCCAGAGTTCCTGGCTCCTTTATCAGTATCCCCTTAGGGATGGGGGGGAGGCCACTCGTGCCCTCAAACTCCTGCGCACCGCTTCCCTCTCAATGCCTTCCCCTCACGCCATGTTTCTGACTGCCACCGAGCCCCGACTTCAGTGGCAGCGACATCTGCTTTTACCCCAGAGACCGGGAAATGTGAGCCAGGGTGGGGCCTGGGGCCAGGTGGCCTTCTGGTAGACCTCTTCCCCCAGTACTGCTGCACCAGCGCAAAACAGTCGATGAGTCCTTCCTGGGAAATTGCTTCAGATCTCACAGCATTTTCCTCCTAATAGCCTTGGTGGTGGCGAATTCTTGACCTTTGAGGGTCGGTTTGATTTTTTTGGAAAAGGCCAAAAGTAATTTGAAGCTGTGTGTTGTGAATAAAAGGAATGAGCAATTTGCAGAATGTGGTTTGTTTTGTTGTTGGGATTCTTTTTAAGGTTGAAAACAAGATGGGACTCAAGGTTTTAGCTAGTTTTCTCACAAGGAAGTTCCGGAAGTGTTTCCAGTGATGGCAGCCCCCTGAAATGGGGGGGGGGAGGGCTGGATCTGAAAGTGACCACTTTGCTAGAAGCTCAGGGGAAGGGAACTGATGCCTTATTGAGCCGCTACTATGTGCCAGACACTTTACATACATTATCTCAACTGCCTGAAATCATTTTTGGAATAAGGCCAGTCTATAAAAAAATTCATAAATAATCCATTGTCTTGCTTACTCTTCCCAGTAATCCTATTAGAACAAGCCCTTAGCCCATTTCACAGGTGAAGAAATGAAGGCTCAAGGAAGTTGAACACCTTCCCAGGGCCACAGGGCTTGTAAGTGGCAGAACTGGGATTTGAGCCCAGGTCTGATTGGCCCCACACTCAAGGCTGATTCTTTTTTGGGGTGTATAGAGTTCCGGTGTACCTACCCCACTCCTCCTTGCCCTCAATAACACACACATTTAGTTTCATTGTGTCACAGCAGCATCATTTGGGCTGGATTCACCCCTTAAAAAAGAAAGCAGGTCATAAAGGAGCCGCGTGCCAAGGCGAAATGCTGACTATGTGCCATGGCAGACGTCAGCAGGCATCAGGGGATGCGTGGGTGACAATGGCAAGGGATGAAGTATGGTGTTTATTAGGTACTGGCGAAGGCCTAGGAGTTCCGGATGCCAAGCAGTGATGAGTGGGGACGGCCTGTCTCAGCTCTCACCCAGCCCCAGATCCTGGGCAGGTCCCGGTTTGGTGCCTTCGAATCAACTGGACTGTTGAACAGACCAACTCTGGGAGCTTAGCTGCCCACTGACAAGACAGGGCTCCTTCTTGGAGGATGACGATGATGATGATGATGACAAAACGTTAATTTAATAATAATAATAATGGTACCAATAGTAACTCATCCTGATGGAACATTGTGGCAAATGCCTTACCATTAAGCTTTGATCCCTTTACACACTCTTGGCCCCTCTTAGTTCCCACTGGGTCCCCAGCCACACAGGTTGGTTCTCTCAGAATCCAGAGAGGGAATCTTTCCCTGGATGCCGTGGCCGCAAGTCGGGGAGGGGCTTGTGGGTACCAGAAGGAGGGTGGCCAGAGGCTCTGTGACACACCATCTTGTCTCCTGGGGGGACCCAGCTCCAACAGGACTTCTCAACCGCAATGCCAGGCACAGCTGTCTATATACAGCAGTTCCACATCCAGGAGTTTAGGTTCCGGATACTCTGGCACCTGTGGGCAGAAACCCACATACAGGAGCGTGCATGTTATTGACTGCAATAGCAGAAACTGGAAACAACCTAAGTGTCCATCAGTATGGGAGCGATTGGGTAGATTACAGTACACCCCGCACAACGGGATGCCGTGCTCCGAGGAATGGATGACTTTGTGTGCGCTGCTATGGGATGGGTGCCAACATGTATTGCTAAGTGAAAAAGCAGTGGTAATACACTGCACTACCATTTGGTTGTAAAAAGAAAGATATACTTGTACGTGATAGAAATTTTCTGGAAAGACACAAAAGAAACTGTTAACAGTAGGATGCCTCTGAAGAAAGGTACGAGGGACTGGAGGTCTGGGAGAAGAAAGGAGACTTATTTTTTATTGTATACCCTTTTGTGCTCTTTGAAAAAAAATTTTTTTTTTACTGTGTGCGTACATTATTTTTTTGATTAAAAAGGAGGTGGGGAGGTTTAGAAAAAAACAAATCCCCAGGCTTTATCTGGCTTTTCAGTCTACCTGCCTTCCCTGTCTGCAGCCAGGTCCTGCTGCCCTGACCTACGGGCCATTTCTCAGCTCCTTTCCCTCGGCCCCAGCCCATGGCCACCACTCCCCAAGGCATCCATTACTGCCTCTTACAGGTACTTAAAACCTACCCTTTGCCTTGAAATACAAATAACTCTAATCTGGAGACAAGGCTGAGCTTCACTGCACTTCTAGAACAGACAGGAATCAGTTGGCACTGAGATGCTCGATAAATGTTTGCTGAATTGAATTGAATCTTTGACTCGGTTGGTTACCCTGAGCAAGGTACTAATTGGCCAAGGTCAGACATCCAAATCCCATATAGGTTGGCTCTTTCTGAATCCAAAGCCTTGCTCCCATGAGCACCGTCGTGAAGGAAGGAGTGCCTCCATTGTCAAGGATGGAGGGTGAGTGTGAGACAAGGTGGGGGCACCCTCTCATTTCCTGGAGATGCAACTCAAAGTGACTTTAGCAGGCAGGACCGAACACGGTGTGATAGGCAGGAAGGCCCAGCTCTGGAAAGATTCTGACTCAGAAGAGCACCTGTGGTGGGTTCCAAAAGCTCCATGATGACTTTAAAAAAATTAGCCTATTTGATATCACCCAGTGGATTCTAAGAACTTTCTAATAGAGATACAAAAGATGGAGTTCACCAAGCATGGTAGTGACTTGTCTGGTGGGGGTGGTGTGTCCAACCATAGGCCGGAAGACAGCCAGCTAACAGGCATTTTGTGGGAGAGATGACAGCGTGAGGTAGTGGATTATTGCAATGGACTATAAGGTTCTTTTAAATTATATACTTTGTTATTATATACTTTGTTATATTATATTATACTATTATATATTATATTATTATTATGTATTATTATATTATGTTATATTATAATATACTTTGTGTTATTTAAAACACAAAATTTACCACTTAAACTTTTTTTGAGAGAGAGAGAGAGAGATCATCATCAGGGAAGAGGGGCAGAGGAGCAGAGGGAGAAAGAGAGAATCCCAAGCAGGCTCCATGCCGAGCACAGAGCCTGATATGGAGCTTGATCCCATGACACTGGGATCATGACCTGAGCCAGAATCAGGAGTCAGCACTCAACCGACTGAGCCACCCAGATGTCCCCCATTTAAGCCATTTTTAAGTGTCCAATTCTCTGGCATTCAGTGCCGTCACATTGTTGTGCAGCCCGCGATGGTCATTTATAATGGCACCACCGACACAGGTAACAGGGAAAGCCCGAGAAATGCGTCTGGGTGGCCTTTGATTTCTGTCGAAGGACGGTATCCTTGCTCAGATGTGGCCTGTGTTCAACCTACATCCTCCGGATGCCAGCCTCTGGAACCTCCACCTCAGTGGATTCCTTCTCTGGTGTCTGGAATCATGCACAGCTTTGGCAGTCCGGCAGAACATGGGTAGTGGTCATGGAAGCCTCTAGAAGCAGAGATCTAGGTAGTATAGTGTGGTGACATCTCTCCTGCTATTTCTCTTTTCTCTCAAAAATTCACTAGCCTAGGGGCTTCTGGGTGGCTTAGTCGGTTAAGCGTCTGACTTTCGCTTAGGTCATGATCTCGCGGTTCGTGGGTTCGAGCCCCGCGTCGGGCTCTGTGCTGACTGCCAGCTCAGAGCCTGGAGCCTATTTCGGAGTCTGTGTCTCCCTCTCTCCCTGACCCTCCCCTGCTCACGCTGTCTCTCTCTCTTTCTCCTAGAAATAAAAATATTTAATAAATAAATAAATAAATAAATAAATAAAATTAAAAAAAAAATTCACTAGTCTAGAGGAAGGAGAGCATGGGTGTCTCTTGCCCATGACTGCTTTCATTCTTGAAATGAAGTCCCCCGCGCCCCCTGTGGTTCTGTGGCCTCAGCCAACAGGTGATGGGTGATGTCCTATCATCTTTCCCCAGGCTGTGATCTGGCAGCCCCCCCGCGGCCCTGGGACCCATCCAGCGCCCTCACAGGAGAGACTTCTTGTCCTGTAAGGGTTATTATGATGAGAAAGCATTTGCCTGTAGGCACAGTGAGTCAGAAAGTTTGATGTGCCTTCCAAAAACAACAACCCTCACCCCCCACCAAAACGTCATCTATAATCTTTGGCCACATTAATAGAAGCGTTCAAATCTGGGACATGAAGGGCCTGCTTCCCTCTCTGCTAAGCACCCACTGTGTCATCCTCTCCAGTCATCTTCTACCGATCCAGTCCATCACCACCACGATGCCTAAATTCATCCCCAGCTCCTCATTTCCCCTGCTTCTACCATCCCAAACCAGGGGCCCACATCTCTTGCTTAGACCGTTGTAGTAGCCTCCTGATGGTGCTCTAGCTTCTTCTTTTTTTTTAAATTTGTTTTAACATTTATTTATTGTTGAGAGACACAGAGAGACAGAGCATGAGCAGGGGAAGGGGAGACAGAATCTGAAGCAGGCTCCAGGCTCTGAGCTGTTAGCACAGAGCCCGATGTGGGGCTCAAGCTCACGAACGGTGAGATCATGACTGAGTCGAAGTCGGACGCTTAACCGACTGAGCCACCCAGGCGCCCCTCTAGCTACTTGTCTTCGGGCTGCATGCTGCAGGCAGGTGATGTTAGGGAACATAATCTGATCATATCACTCTGATTGGTTAAAATCCTTCAGGCTTCTCACAACTCTGTCAGTAAAGACCTAATTTTTTCCTTTTAAGATTTTATTTTATTTTTTAAACGTTTGTTTAATTTTGAGAGAGAGAGTGTGTATGTGCACGCGTGCTTGTGCAAGCAGGGGAAAGGCAGAGAGAGAGGGGATGTCCCCCTCTGTGCTGACAGCACAGAGCCCGATGTGGGGCTCAAACTCATGAACTGTGAGATCATGACCCGAGCCAAAATCAGACACTTAACCAACTGAGCCACTCAGGTGCCCCAGATTTTTTTAAGTAATCTGTATACCCAATATGGGGTTCAAACTCACAACCCTGAGATCAAAAGTCACAGCATGTTCTTCCGACTGAGCCAGCCAGGTGCCCCTAGAGGCCTGATTTTCTTTTTATTAAATTTTTTAAATGTTTTTTTGTTTTTGTTTTTTTTTCCCAGAGAGAGAGAGAGACAGACAGACAGACAGACAGGACAGTGTGAGCAGGGGAAGGTCACAGAGAGAGGGAGACACAGAATCTGAAACAGGCTCCAGGCTCTGAGCTGGCTGTCAGCACAGAGCTTGACGCGGGACTCGAACCCACAAACCGTGAGATCATGACCTGAGCCGAAGTCGGATGCTCAACCGACTGAGCCACCCAAGCACCCCTTAGAGGCCCCATTTGTAACAAGGCTTTCAAGGCCTTATGTCAGTGGGGCCCCTGCCTGCCCCTTTGACATCATCTCACACCACCTGTTCTCATGGAGCTCACACCCCTGCAGTAGTGGAGAGGGGGCTGAGTCATGGACCAGAAGGCAATGGCAGGGCTGATGAGGACCAGGGAGGTGGGGGCACGGGGGGGGGGGGGGGGGGGGGGGGGGGGGGGGGGGGCGTGGGAGGGAGTTTGGGATAAGGTGCTTAAGGAAGCCTTAGGAGGAAATGACATTAATCAGAGACCTGGTGAGATGAAGGAAGGAGCCTATGGATGCTGGGCCAAGAGAGGGCCTGGGCTGAAGACATAACCAGTGCAAAGGCCCTGAGAGAGCCTGTGCATCCCAGCAAGACAGCCTCCAGGGGCTGGGAAGGGAGCAAGGGAGTCAGCAGTGTGGTCATTGTGGTCAGATCATGCAGATTTATGCTCAGTGTCATGGGGGCCACAGAATGGGCTGGTTTACATTTTCAAGGACTTCGTATTTTTGGAAAACCACCCTGACCACCAGGGGGGACAGAGACTCTGGCGAGGAAGAATGGAAGAGAACAGAGAAGTTACGTGACACTGCAGTGTCCCTGAGGAGAGTAGTCCCTTGGACTAGCGGCCACATGGCAGTATCTAAGGGCTGAATGGCTGTGTCGATTATTTAGTGCTATAATTCATCATGCATACCTCTGGACTGTGAGCTGTGTGTGGACAGGGGTTGTGTCTGCTTATTTGTTTTGTATCCCTAGCTCTCGCCTGGGCCTGGCACGTATTAAGTGCTCAGTAAGTACTCGTTGAATGGCTGCGGACTGTACAATAGTGAAGATGCTAAAAACTGGGTTATGTTAGGAACTCCTGAAGGAGCTCTGTAAGTGCTTGCCCTGAAGAAGAAAAGGGGGCGCCCACCATCTTCAGAGGCATAAAGGAGCTAGACTCAAGGGTGCTTGGCTGGCTCAGTTGGTAGAGCATGTGACTCTTGATTTCAGGGTCGTGAGTTCAAGCCTCATGTTGGGTGTAGAGCTTAACTTAAAAAAAAAAAGGGGAGGTTGGAGGTGCCTGGGTCACTCAGTCGTTTAAGCATCCAACTTTGGCCCAAGGAATGATGTCGTGGTTCAGGAGTTTGAGCCCCAAGTTGGGTTCTGTGCTGACAGCTCAGAGCCTGGAGCCCCCTTCAGATTCTGTGTCTCTCTCTCTCTGTGCCCCTCCCCACCCTCAAAAATAAATAAACATAAAAACATTTAAAAAAAATTTTTTTCCATGAACTTAAAAAAAAGGGGGAGCTAGGCACAGAGGCTCCGGGGTATTATCTCGAAGACTCTAGGAAGAGTTTGGTGAGGCTTGGTCTGGACCCCAGACGACCAGGGGCCTCCTAAGCGAGCTATCTAGAAGTGCAGGCTTCATGATCTCTTGCCAGACGTGCTGGGGGGAACCCTGTGTGGAAAGGACACGTGTCCGTGCGTGCCTGGGAACTCACACACGTATGCATTGCAGGCAGATGCAGGCACTGCAGATTTTCTGGCTCTGAAATCACACCACTTCCCAGCTAGAAGGACGCTTGGAAATGGGCACGACTGGGAACCTGAGATTTGGGAGCCTCTGGTTACAAATGACAGAAACCTGGAACCGTTGGAACAAACAAGGGGTCTTACAAGCTCCAGAAACGGAAAAGATCCATCTTCAGGTGCAGCCTGATCGCCCAGAGTCACCCGGACCTGGTTCCTCCCCTGATCTGGCATCATGCTCAGAACATTCCAGCGATGGGGCGCCTGGGTGGCTTAGTCGGCTAAGCATCCGACTTTCGCTTAGGTCATGATCTCGAGGTTCGTGGGTTCGAGCCCCGTGTCGGGCTCGTGCTGACTGCCAGCTCAGAGCCTGGAGCCTGTTTCAGTCTGTGACTCCCTCTCTCTCTGACCCTCCCCTGCTCACGCTGTCTCTCTCTCTCCTAGAAATAAATAAAAATATTTAAAAAAAAAAAAAAAGAACATTCCAGCGACTCTATGTTCAATTTCCCCTCCCCTCAGAAAGAGAGAGCTTCTTTCCCCCCCAACACTTTGAACAAATTTGGGGGCCCGTTGTCATCAGCCCACAAACCAGTACTGAGGCCTGGGAGCCCTGAGGGTGGGTGCTGGGATCGGCTCACAGGTGGAAAGCTGAGGAGAATCAGTTCCCCCAAGGTAAAATCAGGGTGCTGTGTCCAGAAGGAGGGGGACGTACGGTGGGTGGTCAGAAACCCCCACAAATTGTAGGCTACAGGTGGTTTGCTAAGTGTTTTCTCCCCCTCCTCTTTATGCCCGTCTTCCTCAGAACTCCATCTGTCCTGTTCCTGCGGCAGCCCGGGAGGCACCCCACTTGTGCTGTCGAACCCCCTCATTTTGCAGATGAATAGACGGAGGCTTAGCAACTTTCTCAAGGCCCCACAGCTCGACTGCAGTGGAGACAGGACTGGCACCCAGACCCTGGGGCCCGGCAGCATCCCTGGCGGGATGGAGCCTGAGTCCGAGGTCAACCTGCCAGATCTGAACGCTGGCTTTGCTCTTCGTTTGCTGTGGGGCTGGATTCACTTCCTAGGGCTGCCGTAACAAATTGCCACAACTTTAGGGGCTTAAAATTGCAGAAATGTCCTTATTTTTTTTAATTTTGTAAAATGTTTTTATTTATTTACTTATTTCTGAGAGAGAGAGAGAGAGACAGCTTGAGCAGGGGAGGGTCAGAGAGAGAGGGAGACACGGAATCTGAAACAGGCTCCAGGCTCTGAGCTAGCTGTCAGCACAGAGCCCGACGTGGGGCTCAAACCCACGAACTGTGAGATCATGACCTGAGCCGAAGTCAGACACTTAACCGACTGAGCCACCCAAGTGCCCCTATTTATTTATTTTAAAGTTTATTTTATTTTGAGAGAGAGAAAAAGTATGAGCCGGGGAGGGGCAGAGAGAGAGAGAGAGGGAGAGAGGGAATCCCAAGTAGACTCTGGCCTGTCAGTGCAGAGCCTGATGCAGGGATTAATCCCCACGACCGTGAGATCATAACCTGAGCCAAAGTCAGATGCTTAACCCAACTGAGGCACCCAGGCACCCCCACAACAGCAGAAATTTATGCCCTCACAGTTCTGGAAGCCAGCAATCTGAAATCACAGATTTCAGATTTCAGCTGGCAGGGCCGTGTTCCCTCTGAAGGCTCTGCTTCTTGCTGTTCCCAGCTTCCCGTGGTGGTTGGTACTTCCTGTGGCCACATCACGCCAATCTCTGCCTCTGTCTTCCCGAGGCTTCACTCCGTTTTCTCTGCTGTCTCTATAAGAACATTTGTCATTAAGTTTGGGTAATCCATCTGGGTAATCCAGGGTGCTCTCCTCTCAAGATCCTTAACTGCATCTGCAAAGATTCTTTTTCCCGAAAAAGCTAACATTCGCAGGTTTCAGTGGACATACTTTTTTTGGAGACCACCATCCAATACATCCCGGGACGCTTGGGGAAGTCACTTAACCTCTTTAAACCGCGGTTTGTCATCTGTAGTGTGGGGATGATAGCAGTGCCTACTTCATAAGGTTGTCGTGCAGGATCATCCTTGTTGGGTTCTTCACCGAGGGCCGGGCACTTCGTAAGTGCACGGTAAATGCCAGCTGTTGTCAGTCTTCAGACTCCAGGTCCAGCCTGCTCTTCCTTCTCCCAGGTGGCTTTCTTTACACATAGGCTGACCTCCCCTCAGCTAGTAGTCGTGGATACAAGACAGGGAGTTGACATCTTGGTGGAGACAGAGCTGTCAAGGTGAGGCTGGGGTCCTCCCGCTTGCTTCCTCCGTGGGGCCTGTCATCTGAGCAGACCCTGTTCCGGAGGCCCGAGGCCTGAGGCGGGGTGGCCTGAGGAGGCTTCCTGCCAATCAATCTCTCTCCCTGGCCTAGGCCAGCTTGGGAGCCCTAGGGTTTAGAGTGATGAGTGTAAATTGCAGAGATTCCTCGCTTCTGTTGCTTCCGTTTGTTGGGCCGAGATCCCATCAGCATCTCGTTCCCCTTACCTCGGGGCCCCTCCAGGTCTCACCCAGTAGATTCTGTCGGCAGGGCACCTCCTCGGCGACCATGACGGCTTGCTACCTACATCTATCACACCTGTACTGTGACAATGTAATTTTTATCTCTGGTTGTTTATTTCTCCGATGGAACTACTTGTAAATTCCAAGAAGAAAATATATCCGTGTGTGTGTGACAGAATCAGCCCAGGGCGATTAATCTGAGCTTTTAAGCTGGGGATGCAAACCTGGCTCATGCTGCCCTATGCCCAAGTGGCCAGTAATCAACCCCTGGCTGTGAATTGTCCCCCAAGGAAGCAAAGGCCTGGGAGGGGTCAGGCTCAGTAGGATTTGATCCAGCTGGGTGGGAATGGGGTCCTTGTTTCTTTCAGGTAGCTAGCAGGCCCTGGGGACAGAAAGTGGGAGGCAGGTGGCTTGAGGCCAAGAAGTGCAAGATGTGGACGGAGAGCCCCATATTTCAATGCAGACTTGACAGTGGTGTGAGGAGGAGGGGCCCCAGGGCGTTGGTTGTGGCCACTGGTATAGGCACAGGCTTGTGCAGTCCAAGAAGCCAGTTTCGCTCATTTGTTTGCTTTAATGTTTATTTTTGAGAGCACAAGCTGAGGAGGGGCAGAGAGAGGGGGATGGGGGATCCCCAAGCAGGCTCTGCGCTGACAGCTTGAATTCACGACCTGCGAGATCATGACCTGAGCCGAAGTCAGAGGCTCAACCAACTGAGCCACCCCGGTGCCCGGAGACCCAGTTTCACAACCGAACCCACTGCTCAGCACGCACCCCACCTCCAGACAGGGGGACCTCTTGATCTGCGAAATGGACCAAAGGATATTTGTGTCACAGGCTAATTGAGAGAGTTAAGTATGCAGCGTATGAAAAATGCTTGTTGCATGTATCACAGAAATCAGAATTCTAGAATTGGAAGGAGTTTAGGGAACAGTTAATGCAAAGCCCAGTGGAGGTTTGGGAGACTGAAGGGACTTAGAAGCCAGAATGGAAGCCACGTCACCAATGTTCATCGCCATACCATGTCTCCATGGCAGGGGCCCGGCCTGGCCTTCTCCAAGCCCTACAGACCCAACCGGTGGGCCTCAGGCATCCATAACTCATCCATAAATGATAAGTACTGTTCCATGTGCGGGTACATCTTAAAGCATCTAGCGCTTTTATTCTCAAGAGTCCCCCACTTGAAACAATTAAGAACCCACTGGACTCTGTGATAATGTGACTACATGAGGGTGCGTATTTGGTGTATACATGGCCTCAATTATGATCAAGACCTGATTGTCACTGGGGTTTCCTTGGCCTCAGAGCCCCCACCAACCCTTGTCATTGTGTCCTGGTTCTCGATTTCCTGGGAAGACCGGCGAACCCGTGCCAGCACAGAGCAGGGTGTGGGCCTCGTTACAAGCAGAGGGAGTTTCCAGCTTTAGGCATCTTGAGCCAGAGCCAGATTTCATGGAGCCTGAAGCTTATACAATCCAGGGGTCCCTTCTATGAAAAAGTACAAGTCATGAATACAGAATTAGGTGCATGGCCTTGGGAGGAGCTGTGGCTGCTCCGTTAGCTGTCCCATTAGCTGGACAAGTGTCCTCAGTAGAATGTGGGGTGCCAGCATAGCTCACTCACCAGATGGCCCCCTGTTGCCCCCCCAGAGGCATTTACCCAGTTTTATGGTTGCTGCCCCGCTGGGTACTTAAGATTGAATTGTGAAATAAGACCAGCCCCACCTTCAAGAAGCTCCCAGTAAAGGGAGACTCAGTTTGCCAGTTAACGACTTGTCAGCCATTACTCTCCCCTGCTTGCACTTTGCTGCCCCCTGAGCCTCTCCCTTCCTCATTCCCCCAGTTCAGCAAGTTGCTCAGCCCCCCTCACTCCACTCTCAGGAGGCTGGCGATATAAGGGAAGCCTGGAAGCCTACCTCTGCTCAAGAAGACGCTGGGTCTTCCCGCAGGGCATCCACGGAGGGTCTCGGTGTTTGTGGTTAGCCCCTTCCATTCGTTCCTGTTGGGGTGAGCAGAGCATGGCTCTTTGTCTGAGCCCAGGCTTCGGGTGGGTCCCCTGGAAGCTGGGAGGTTGGGTTGTAGATGCTGGGGGCTGCCTCCATCCCCGCCTTGTTCAGTCTCCTAGTATTCGTGAACAAGAGGGTGACGCCAGAGAACCTGGCCTTGGCTCTTGCTCTGCCACTTTCCACCTGCGGGTATTACAGGAGCCTCTGATTTTCTGAGCTCCAAGCATGTCATCTAGAAGACAAACGAGAGCACGCACCTCGCTGGGGTGTTGAAGAAGTTAAGGGTTTCACACAGGTAGGGCTGACCCCAGTGCGTGTCCTCCAGTTATTTTGGGAGAGCCAAGGGGTTTACACCTTTTCCTCTCTAGCATCCTGCCTGGTAAGTCTCCTTTTCTGTAGGGGCCCAGGGCTTCCTGGGTCAAGGCTGGGCAAGGCTGGAAGCTTCTGGGGCAGTGTCTTAGGCAGCATTAGCCTCATCAGGCTGGAGGCAGGCAGAGCTGGGAAGGACCAGAGACCTGTATGGGGTGGCTCAGGACAGGCAGATGAAGCGGCTTCGGGGATGAGAGAGGGATACCCCCCAGCAGCAGCCCATTTCCCCAGAGCGCCTGCACAGACAGAGCTGAGCAAAGGGAAATGGCTGCTGGATTGAGCTTCATTTCTAGGCCTCATAACAGAGCAGGTTCTGGCCGGTGCCCTGGGAAGGTGACTCCCAGGAAGCTGCTGGCCTCTTTGCACCCACTGTGACCACAGCCATTCCTGTTGGGGTCCGCCCGAGGCTCATCTGGAGCGCCTTGTCCCATCAGAGCCTCCCTGCCCTTCCTGCCGCGTGTGTGGCTCCAGGAAGCACCCCAGAGCCAGGAACCGAGACTGGTCTGACCCCCTGGGGAAAGCCCTGCTACATTTCCGATAAGGATTTAAACAGGTTGCTGAGCGGGCCCAGCAATTAATCTTGTGTTTTTGTTTACTTATTTTTACTATACAAGTAAAACATGCCATCTGTGGAAAATTTGAAAAGTACGGAAAACGATGGAGAGGCAGGGAGGAAAAGCCCGTACGCCCAAGCAGAGTCAAGCACAACTGTTAGCATGTTAATATGTTGGCTTCCCACTGAAAAGCAGAAGCTTTTAGAAACCCCATGTAAACATCAATGTCAAAGACTGCCTGGGATTCCGTGGATTAATCTTTTTAAGAAAACACATCTGAGCCAAGTGGATTTGGAGTGCAGGGATTTGGAGGCACCCCTCGGCAGGGAAGTGCGGGACAAAGTCTGGGTCTTCAGCCCCTGGGGTTCAGCAAGGCTTCCCGGGAGCCTCCCAGAAGGTCGAATGAGGTTGGCCTCAGTCACTGATTTCCTTCTCTGGACCCTCCCCGGCAGGAGCACCTTTTCACACTTGGCCTGCCTGCTTGCCTGCCTGTCAGCAAGTGGAAGGCAGTAAAGGGTAGATGATGGAAGCAAGAAGTGGGGGAGGCGCTCTCCAAAGAGAAGTGCCCCACCTGGCAAAGGACGGGAGTGGGCTGGCTGTGTCCCCTCTTCTTTCCTGAAGGGTGTGTGTGTGTGTGTGTGTGTGTGTGTGTGTGTGTGTGTTGGGGGAAAGTGGCTGGTCCTGCTGAATTGCATGTGAGCAGCCTCTGCAGAGGGAAGGTGAGTCATTAGTGCACATTGATGAGGACTCCATGGAGCACGCCCCCTTGGAGGGAGAGAGAGGAGGCAGAGCCAGGAGAGGGTGGAGTGGGTCAGGTGGAAATCTTGAGGGCCCACACCAGCTGCCCCCTCATTTAGCATTTCTAGAGGCAGCCAATGCAGGGACCCTGACTTCTGCTGCCTGGGCTTGGCCACCACATGGGGAGCAGAGTGACCCACTGTCCTTCACTGGGCCCCACCCCTGAGAGGCCACCTGCAGAAGTGACTAGTGGTGGTGGTGGTGGGGGGGGGGGAGCTGGAAGTCTCCTCAGCAACTCCGCGACTTGTTCCTGGCGGCAATGGCTTCCAGACCCTAATGGAGCTATTTTTCTGAAAATGAGGACTAAGAATTTGCCAAGCGCCATGCTAAATGTTCTGTATGTGTTACTTA
The DNA here is from genome assembly GCF_003009895.1 of Hyaena hyaena. Lineage (NCBI taxonomy): Eukaryota > Metazoa > Chordata > Mammalia > Carnivora > Hyaenidae > Hyaena > Hyaena hyaena. Next base: position 6,991,630 of record NW_024080642.1, on the reverse strand, counting down.
CTCTGCACAGCAGCCCTGTAACGTAGGTCTGGGTCCCCCCGCCCCATTTTACCGGTGAGCAAACTGAGAGGTTACAGGACTTGCTTAAGGTTACTTAGCCGGTCAGTGCTGAGCTGGAATCCAAACGCAGGCCTAATTTCAAGCCAGCTCTCTTGGCCACTATTTCTAGCTGTTGGTGCCGGGAGGCAAGCTGGAGAACCACCTGGATGCTTCGACAGGCGTCCACCAGATCCGCCTTCCTAAAGCTTCTGCTCCTTTAGCGCTTTCTCTGGGCACGGAAGGGAGTGTATCTATGTGCCAATGGAGAGGCCAGATCCCAGAGAGGGAGGTGTCACCTGTCCCCATTCTTGGGTTTCTCTGAAATGCACGGTTTGGGCCCGAGTGTGTGTGCACGGGGCGGGCAGGAAGCCGTCTTGCACCAGGTCTGGGCTCTTGGCTTTTGATTCTGAAGCCGGCGACCCAACACCGGCGACAGGCAGCAGTGGAGGCAGCAACACGGGTGCCGGGGCCTGGCAGCCGTCCAAACCTCGACCCCCAGAGGCAACTGGCAGTGCCTCCCTTTCGCAGGGGGTCAGGAGGAGTGGCAGCGGAAGGGTGGCGGGGAGCCGCGGGCGGCGGCGGCGGGCCCCTCCCCGCACCGGCCCCCACCTGGGCAGGCCCGGCCCGCGCTGGTTGGCTCCCCGGGAGCGCCGCTCGCCCTATCACACACCTGCGCGGTTGCCAGGCAACCGAGACTGAGTTGTAACACCTCGGTGGCGAGGACCAGGATAGTGTTTTATTTCCTAGCTGTTCCAAGTCTCTGCTTGGAAGTTGTAGAAGGATGGCATTTGGTTTCCCTCTTCAAAGGGACCACATCCCACACATTCCCCTTGCCCCCCAGTCTCCAGGCCAGCGGTCTCTGGCCAGATTCGCCTCAAGATCCGTGATTCACTCCTGGGGCTCAGGCCCCTCAAGAGGCAGTCAGGCAAGAGGCCTCTGGCGGCTCTTCATGGTGCCCTCGTTTTGGGAAAGTCATCCTCGGGGAAGCCGGGGACTTCCACCGGGACAAGATGGTCGATCCGAGGGAGGATCTTGAAGGTGAGGAAGGGGAGGGAGGCTCCAAGGTCCTCGACCTCTGAACGCCCTCGGGATGGCCTTGGGGTAGGCATGGGGTACAGCTTGGGCCTCGCTTGTGGCTTTACACACAGGTTATTTTCTTGGTGTTTCCCAAACATCAGTCTCTGCCTCACACCTTCCCAGCATTTCACCCTGTCTTTGCACCACGGGCACTATTTTTTCACTCCTTTTTCTTCTGTGTATTGACCCACTTTAGCTTAAATAAATGTATTTAAAAAGGAAAGGATAACACTTCTATAAATGGAAACTCAGTATCACTTGCCAGAAATAGAAACTAACTACAGAAATAAGTACAAAGGAACAGTGTTATTAAATTTTAGTACATGCAGTCTGATCTGGAAAGACCATGATGATAACAGAAGTGAGCTTATTAAGCATTTAGCTGTGCCAGGCAGTAGCTAAGCACTTTGCATGGATTGGGTCGCTTGACCTGGTGCTACATATTAACATTCCCATTTCACAGATGGGAAAACTGAGAGTCACAGAAGCTAAGGGCTTTGGTCATGGGGCATATAGACACTAAATGACGAGCTGAGATTCAAAGCAGAGTCCCATCCGATGGCTTTCAGCCATGGCCTGTGCTATTTTCTGCATACTGGCACCTCTGGCTCCCTGCCCTGGTGACTGGGTGGTGGCCCTTTCCAGGAGTGGGGCAATGAGCTGAGTCCCAGCTGCAGTGGTTTTTGCCTGTCCTCAGGGAATATAACCCAAGGGTTTATCTGCTCTACTAGAAAACCACACTTTCTCCCAAAAGCCCTGTCAGGTGTCTCATTCTACACCTTAGAGGACTGAAGCGCAGGGAGGCCAAGCCACCTGCCCAAAGTCACACTGTTGCAGAGTGGCAAGTGTGCAATGTGTGTCCTGTCTCCCACGGCAGCACTCAGAGGGAGTATTCTTTGCATCTCTTTGTACCTCATTCAACTTTATATAGAAAGAGGATTCTTTTGGGGCGCCTGGGTGGCTCAGTCTGTTGAGCATCCGACTTTGGCTCAGGTCAGGATCTGTCAGTTTGTGAGTTCGAGCCCCACATCAGGCTCCCCGCTGTCAGCCTGTCAGCACACAGCCTGCTTCAGATCCTCTATCCCCCTCTCTCTGCCCTTCCCCTGCTTGTGCTTTCCCAAAAATAAATAAATATTTTAGAAAAGAAAAGAAAAAAGGATCTTTTATTCTGAGCAAACCTGACAGCGAACGACACTCCTCACGGGGGATCAGATCCCCCCCTGGGGAAGGTAGGCATTCGTTGAACTCAGCTTTGACTGTGGATAGACACCTCCTCAGAGCCAGGTCTGCTGGCTGCCACCGTGGCCTTCTGTGGGTGGGGGAAGGCCGAGGGGGGGGGACAGCCCCCAGAACTTGGGCTTCCCCACACACAGCAAGTCTCCTGCAGCACTGGGCAGGGATGCTGTGTTGCCTTTCTTATCTGCCTTCCCGGAAACATAGTCTATCATCCCCTATCAAAATGAGTGACTGCATTTCTCACTCCAGAGCTGGCTCATTCTTACCTGGAAGAGAAAGAACAAGGGAGCCTTTGGAGAGGGAGGAAAATCATATGTTATTTTTAAAAGGCATTTTGAGTGAGTGCTGAATAGAGTTCAAGAAAATTGCCTTAAAGACCTGCTCTCCACAGGGATGGTGTTACTCTTGGCTCCCAAGTATTTGGAAACTTAATTGCACATTTGTGGGGGCTACTGTTTTTATTTCTTTCTGGTCTCAGAGGTGGGCTTTGAAGATTGCGCTGCTCTCCCTGTAATGGTTTTCTTTATCTCAAATGAATTTTGCACACCTACAAGGTAGAAGTGCTTGAAAGAAACTGTGTCAGAATTGGGTCTCGATTTAACAAATCTGCAAATGGAGTGGGGGTGCGGTGAGATGATGTGGCGTTGGCTCACCCTGAGTTGGCTCACCCCGAGCTTCTTGACACAAGGGTGCGGCCTAACCCTGCCCCCGAAGGGGTTGTGCCCTGTGCTGGTTCTCTGAACTGCAGAGCCGCAGCCCACACCTGTGCCGAAACCCTTTCTCTACCCCAAGCTGGAAGCCAGTCAGCGTGGGGGAGACCCCGTTCTGTGTGGGTGTCCGGGCCCTTTAAGGCCAAGGCGCTAATAAAAGGCTTTTAGGTTAATTGTAGAAGCATAGCTCCCCTCTGCTGGGGACTTCCGCAAAGCTCCCACACCATATCTTCTCAAAGAACTAGAAAGTCCGCTTTGGGGTCAGAACCACATAGTGCGCAAGATAGGGGTTAGGCCATGATGCTTGGGATTGAAAGGGGTGCCAGAAGCCAGGACAGGGAGGGCCCTCGGACTTGTGTGCACCCCCTCTGGGCCTCCCTGGCTCCCACCCCATGGAGATATGGCAGTGGAATGGTTAAATATTTGGCCTTGGCAGGCAGTCAAGTCTCAGTGACCATCTCTGCCACTTTCCAGTTGGTGCAGGTGCTAGAGGATTACACTTGCCCCGTCCCCGTGGCCAGGGGCTGACCTGTATGTGTATATATATGTACATATATACACATATTTGATGTTTTATTTGTTTTTGAGAGAGCACAAGCTGGGGAGGGGCAGAGAGAGGGACAGAGGATCTGAAGGAGGCTCTGCACTGACAGCGTCAGCGAGCCTGATGTGGAGCGTGAACTCATGAACTGTGAGATCATGACCTGAACCGAAGTCAGAAGTTCAACCAACTGAGCTCCCCAGGCTCCTGGGGCTGACCTGTATATTAACACCTGTGGGCTCCTGCCCTCTCACTTCCCGTTCAGGAGGCACTGGCAGGTGATCAGAGGGAGGAAGGAGAGTGAATGCTGGATATTTATCCCCCTCCCTCCAGGCTGGTCTCAGTTCTTGTCAAGGGGTGCTCTCCACACAGCTTCTCTGCTCTGGGTTCTGATCTCCAGTCCCTTCCCTCCCCACTCCAGGCCCAGGGGCGGTGACACTCGCTGGCGCTTTCTTGCCGGTTAGCTGCTATCCCTGCGGATTCCTCGGCCCTGCCTACACCTTTGTCAATTATCTCTAACAAACTGTCCTCAAAGTACCTGATGACACCTGACGAAGACAGCAGTCCTGGGCAAGTCATTTACTTCTTGGAGCTTTGTTCCCTCACCTACAAAGTGTATTTTACTATTAAACTGCTTGTGTGGTTGTAATGAGTACAATATGATTGACCCAGGGCCTGGAGGACAGTAACCCTAACCTTCATGAGGGGCAGGGGCCAGCCCACCCGGACAGAAATGGTGTACATGAGGTGTAGAAATTGTAGGGGGAGAGGGGTCAGTCACCTCTGGCCTTGGGTCTCGGGCAGTCTCACACCCTGCTCTCTGCTTTCCGCCCATGAACTGGGCACTGCTGAGCACTGCTGACTGGGGCCCCCTTTGGGTGGAGGGCTCCGTAAGAACAGAATCCCGTGGGATTCAGGAAGCTGGCATTTCTTTTGTCTTGTGATCTTTCACAGAAGCTGTCTGTCTGACCAACATGTACACGTTGTTTTTAGTCTTTATTCACTGTCCTCGGGAAACAAAGCAGCCACGGATCTCATGCAGCATGGTGTCCCCTGAGAACACAAAAGAAACAGATGCCACCAGATACCCCTGCTGCAGTGACCAAGCAGGGACGGGGCCCCGGCTTGGTTCTGAAACTGCATTTCCGCTGTTGCTTCTCTGCTGAAAGGAGACACATCATTCCTCTGGCCTGGTCCAATCCGGGGTCTCATTCAGCTCTAGAGTTTGAGGATCCAGACTCCAGAAAGAACAGAGAAAATGGGCCCCGGGGGGACTCTGTCTAGGAAGGCGAGAAAGAGCGGAGGAGGATGGGTGTCTGATGTCGAGGTGACCACAGCTGAGCTGGGGAGTTAGCACTTACTCAGGAAATGGTAAGAACCCCAAGCAGATGAGAGGGCAGACTCTCAGGGAAAGCTCCAGAAGAAGAGAGCCTCGACTTTTGGGGGAAGACCAAGGATAGAGAGAGCCTTTCAGAGGAGGGGCCGTGAGGGGAGGAGGGTCAGGTGGCCAGGCTGAAGGCAGCAATAGGCATGCTCTCAGAATAGCCAGATGCCCCGTGGGAAGCACAGGGTGGGGTTGGCTTACTTAGTGTCTTGAGGCCAGGCAGGATGCTTAAATCAGGAAATAAGACTCTGGGGGCGCCTGGGTGGCTCAGTCGGTTTGGCGTCCAACTCTTGGTTTTGGCTCAGGTCATGATCTCACAGTTCGTGAGTTCAAGCCCCACATCAGGCTCTGAGCTGACAGTGCGGAGCCTGCTTGGGATTCTCTGTCTCCCTCTCTCTCTCTGCCCTCTCGTGTTCTCTCTCTCTCTTTCTCTCAAAGAAAGAAAAAGGATGTAAGACTCTGAGAGCTCATAGAAAGGAATTCTTAACCTGGGGTTCACAGCTGGGCTTCAGAGCATCCTGGAACCTTCTGCAACTCTATGGTGCACGCACTGGGTGTGTATGGGCTTTGTGGTCAGAACTGCCTGCTCTGAGTCCCAGTCCCACTTTCTAGTTATTCCTTGACCTTTTTTGTTTTTATGTTTATTTATTTTTGAGAGAGAGAGAGAGATCATGAGCAGGGGAGAGGCAGAGAGGGGCGGGGGGTGGGGAGGGACAGAGGATCCCAAGCAGGCTCCATGCTGACAGCAGAGAGCCCAACGGGGGCTCTAACTCACAAACCGTGAGATCGTAACTTGATCTGAAGTCAGATACTTCACCGACTGAGCCACCCAGGCGTCCCATTCCTTAACCTTTTTGAGCTTCAGCTTTCTCATCTATAACATGGAACGAAATGGTAGTATCCACCTTGTGTCATTGTTTGGGGAAATAAGCCCAGGGAATGGGCCTGCTGCACTGCCCATCGTCATTGACACGCAGTACCGATCTCAGGAAAGGGCAGCTGTCATTAGTGTGCTGCAGAAGTGGGAGGGATTTTATGGAGGCGCTCTTCTCGAGGGAGAGGGTCTCCTACAGCTTTCATGAGATTCCCTGAGGGGTCCTGATTCAAAAAATGTTAAGCACCACTCACTGCTTGAGAGGTTTAAAAATAGAGGAGTGTTAAGCAGCAGAGAGCAGTGTTTATGTGAACGAAACATGGTGGGGTGGGCCTGGGGGCAGGGAAGCTGGTGTGCAGCCTCTCTGTCCATCTCCTGGACGCGCCATCCTTCCATCCACTCACTGGCTCCTTCAGCCTTGCTAGCGCTGACTCAGTCTGGCCCCTGCTAGATGCCCAGGGCCCAGAGACCAAGAACAGTGTCCGTGGAAAGGAAGATGTGCCAGTCTCCAGAGATGGCCCCCCTGAGCTCCAGCTGTTGTGTCCTTGGGAGGGTCCCGCCCCACGAGGCATCGGGCTGGCCTGCTACTTGATGTAGCCGGTGGGATGCAGTCCTGTCGAGGGAGTGCCATTTCCAAGCCTGAAGCGAGCCAGCAGCCTCGTTTTTGTGGTGTTGGGAGATTGAGCCACCATGTAGCAAGTAGGGCAGCTCTGCTAGAAAGGTCACACGCAGGCACCACGCTGAGTGAACTCTTGGGAGCACAGGACAGGGAGAGAGGCTCAGGTGCTCCTGTATCTTAGTTCAGGGGACCCCCGTGCTTGCTACCATCTGACTGCAACCACATGAGAAACTCCAAGTGAGAACAATAGAAGGACCATCCTGTGGATGCCATGAGGTCCTAAAATGGTTTTGTTTTAAGCCCTCCAATCTAGAATGGTTTGTTACACATATGGAAATAAATGGAGATGAACCAGATGGGCACAGGGAAAGGCTATTCAGAGCAGGCTGTTAGTACGAGGGACTCAGCCACCGTCACTCGCACTCTGGTAGAGGCTCCAAGTCAGGCAGAGGAGTGGGAACGTTTTCGTATAAAAAAGAAAAGTTGTCAGGTGTGTCCTGACTGGAGGGCTGTCGTGATGGGAAACTGGACCCGGGCTAATGGGGAGCAGGGCGTCCTCTGTGATGGCTTAGGGGAGCGTGTTCGGCGTTCTCTGCTTGGAGGGTCCTAAGTTGGAAGTGGGGACAAAAATTAGGGAAGCTCATCGAGTCCTGGACATTTTGGACTGATTGCCACAGGAGCGACCATGGTCCAGTTAGAAATGTGGTCCGATGTCCTACAAGTCTGATTTCCTACAAGGAGCAGGCTGGCTTCCTGGGCTGGTTACTACAGACAATGGGAGGGTGTCTTGGGCTGGTTATTGTAGATCGGGAGTCACAGTTCTGTTTATACATGTGGTCTGGTGTTGTATATTCTCTCTTCCGTACAACAATAGATACCTACCTGCAAACTGACAATGCTGAGGCCCCGCTGAATGAACACAGCGATCTAGGTAAGCCCAAAGTGGGGAGAATCCCCACCCCCTCCAGCCTGGGCCAAGTTTGAAGAACAGGTGAGAATCAGCAGGCAGGTGAAGGAACGAGGGATGTCCCAGGGGGACCCAAGCATGGCCCAAGCCTATGGATGGAAGAGAACGCAGTGTGTTCGAGAGACTGCAGCAGGCTGGCACGCCTGGGCCCCTGCGTGGAGGGGAATGTGGGCTTAGGACCTGGGGCAGTAGACAGAGAGTCAGACACTCTCCTGAAAGAAGGGTCACAGACGCTTGGAGTGATAGAGTCAGAGCCAAGTTTAAGAAAACTCTTCAGATGGAGGAAGATGGCGCAGGGCAAGGGTGAAGGCAGGAGATAAGCCGGAGGGAGTTGGACCGCAGGAGAGAGCTCCCAAGGCAGAAGCTGGAAGACCTGGTGAGCTGAACCCAAGGGAGACGGAGAATGCAGAATCCAGGTGTTTTGCAAATTTAGGAGGTAGTGGTCCCCAGGAAGGTGACCCTGGAGGAGGGGGGAGGAGGCTTGGAGGGTGATGTCTGTTTTGTGAATGCCGAGTAGCAAGAGTCTGGGAGAGCCAGGGAGCATTGTCAGGGAGGCTTCAGATTTGGAGATTCAGATTTGGAGCCCAGAGAGAGCTGAGCACGGGTGAAGTTGCCTGGTTCATGGTGACCCCCAGGGACTGTGGATACAATGAGAAGGGGAAGAGGTGCCCAGGACAGGGGCTGAGATGGAATGGCCAGAGTGCACCCCCCGTTGGAGTGCACCTAGGAGGGAGCTGTGTCAAGGAAACCGGGGCGGGAGATTTGAAGGGGCGCTTCGTCCCCAGGAGCAATCGAGGCAAGCAACTTGGAAACTTGGATGTGGGCACAAGCTGGGAGTATGTGTGTGAGGAGGGGTGAAACGCCAGGTGCAGGGGCTTGAAAGACAGAAGAGGAAGGCAACCTGCACTGCGGTTTGCCTGGGTTGGAGGGAGGCGGTAGCGGGTAGCTGCAGGAATATTCTGGTTAGACCCGAAGTGGGGGAGACCTGAGCGAGTCTGTGGGCAGAGAGGGAGCAGCAGGGCTGGGGACTGAAGATTCAGGGAGGGGGGCACTGGGGACAGGGAGGCAGCTGTCAGAAAGCCTGGCTCAGGGGCAATCAGGCTGCAGTTGTGTGTGTTTGTTTTGTTCTTTGTTTTGTTTTAGTTGCTGCCAACCAATTGCATGCTTAAAAAAAAAAAAAAAGCCTGATTTCCAGCCTCTGGCAAAATCAAAAGACCTAATGACCCAGGGCCTCCCTTCTTTCAGGGCAACAGTGGCTAGAGCCTGGGCTTGATGGGCCTGGCTTCCAGGTTGTCACCTGAGCACCTATCTCTTACCCTTTCCTGGTCACTGCTCCCCCCCCCGCCCCCCGCCCAGGCATTTGAAATGAAACCTTGGGGTGGGGATGGTACGAGGGCAGGGCCAGAGCCAGCCTCAGGCGAAGGTCTGACCAGGACTCTAGGTCTGAGGCTAGGTGTGTGAGGGTTCTGTGAAGGCGAGGGGTCAGGCCTGGAGGTCAAGGGTAGGGACTCAAGGAGAAAGGGGAAGGTTTGCAGTGGCCATGGAGGGGGCAGGACACAAAGCTGTGAAGAGCACGTAGAATGATGCTGATGCAGCTGGACTCTTAGCTGAGTCTGGGTAAGATTGTGAGCCGGGGCCTTGCAGCAGCTCTGACTCCCATCGTGGGTGATGGAACAAAGGCTGGGGGCGGGGGGGGGCAGGCTGCCCAGCCTTCCAGGAGCTTCCATAGTGTCTCGTGGCTCTGTTGGTGGGTGTGGGCAGTCCCTGAGACTCAGGGCCACACAGGGCCCCAGAAGACAGCCTGTCCTCCCCCATCCCAGGGACTCTTCCTAGGCTGGGAGTGTGCTGAGAGGCTCCACTTGGCTTGCGGAAGGAATCAATCCAAGGGAGCCCCGCATTAAGTCGGAATACTCCTGAGATTCCTGATCAGAACCCTGTCCCATCCCTGGTGGCGGCTCTCAGCAAACACACATCCCTCCCCCTGCTACCCGCCCTTGGAAGTCTCTCCTGTCTGCCCCTGTCTGGCCTCAGAGCTAGTTCTGGCAGTGACCCCGGGGGCGGGGGGGAGGGGGTCTTGCTCTTGACGTAGAGGAGGGTGTCATCCTGGGGCCTTCCCAGGTAACAGCTCTCAGCACACACTTCCAAGATTAAAACATCCCTGCTCGCACCCTCCGCAGGAACACTCTCCTCACAGTCTTACTGGGAATTGTGTGTGCGGCTTGGACACATGTCACTGTATCACGTACAGCTGGAATGTAATTAGGCGATGTTGGGGGAAATTCCGTCTGTCTCCCGGGAATACTGGAATAATGAGCCATCACAGAGGACCAGGGAGGCTGGTAGGGGACTGCTGACCTGAGCCGAAGGCTCAGATCATTCATTAGCTCTGGAGGTGCTCCCGATTTGTTCCTCATCCTGGCTGCATAAAGTGAGCTGGCCCTGTTCTGGGGCAGGCAGCGGGGGCTTTGCTGGAAAGCCTAACGGGGTGCCTTGGGCGTTGAAGCAGGAATGCGAGCAAGCTGTCCCTTTCTGGGGTCGAGGGAGGACAGAAGCCACAGTCCTCCACAGTGGCATGTGTCCATGAGGCCTGGGGTAGGGGCACAGAGGGGCCAGGGGTCTTCACCAGGAGAGGCCCCAGGCCAGCTCTGCCCTGAGCACCTGGGAGGGTCAGCCAGACGTACTCGGAAGTGCTCCCAACCCACCCTCCTCCTCCATGAGGGCTCCTGGGAGGCATGGAGAAGAGGCAACCAGAAGACCAGTCTCCCCAGCCTGGCCTGCCTGGGCTGGTCCCCACGTGGTGCCACCCACGTCTCCCACTTTTAGCCAGAATGTGTTACCCTGGGCAGCCTCCTACCACCCCAGCGCCCTCCCCGTTCCCATGCAGAAGCAAGGCTCCAGTCAGCTTCTTCGCCCCCGTTCTGGGCATTCTGTCATCACCCCTCAGACCTTGGGACCAAAGCGGTTCCAGAGCCACACCCCCCATGGGCCTGCCTCTCTCCCTCCTCTCTTCTATACTCCTTCCTCTTCTTTCTCCCTCTCCTCTTTCCCTTCTCAAGTCTGTGGCTTTCCAGCTTGGGGATCTGCCATGCCAGCTTTCTCAGAGTTCTGTTTGCTCTCTCTGCTCAGAGCCAGCTCCTAGGGCTCCCCAATTCCTGGGCGCACCCCTGCCGCTGCCCCTCCCCCCAGGGGCCACAGGGAGCCGTCCGTGGGTCTGCCACCCCATGAGAGCGTGAACCACCCCAAAGGTCTGTCCTGCCCGCAGCTGCGTCTGCAGTGCCCGCACACCAGGTAGGTGCGGAAGCTGTGCGGTGCTAGAGGACCAGGAATCGCGGCCAAGGCCTCCCCGGACTGCGCGCCCCAGGCCACGCCCCTTCCTGAGGGGCGGTCTGTCACCGACCTTCCAGCTGTGCTCCTTAAGGGGACCACCTTTGAGTGGGTGTCAGGACTGGTTTCCTCCAAGCAGCGCCACCGTTTGGAGGGCCCTGCTCTGGCCCTCTTCCTGTTGTCCCCCTCCCCAAAAGGCCCACCTGGAGCCCCGTGCCCATCACTCAAGAGCTGCGCTAATAGAAATGCGAGGGAAGGGCACTGTAAATCTTCTAGTAGCTACATTAAAAAAGTAAAAAGCGACAACTGAAATTCGTTTAAGATATTTTTATTTTTACTCAACCCAATGTATTTCAAGTATCGTTTCAACATGTAATCAATATAGCAAGCATTCTTTTCTGTACTAAGCTGGTGAGATAGCCACATTTTAAGTGTGAAGAAGTCACACGTGGGTAGCAGCCACCGTGCTGGAGCTGCCACGCTCTAGACCACACTCTGGGTATTTGAGACTTCAGAGTTCTCTGCTCAGATGGCCCCGTTCTCTGCTCAGATGGCCCCAGCCTGCGTCCAGGGCCTCTTCCCCATTAGGACTTCTATATATTTATTTTTTAACGTTTATTTTTATTTTTGAGAGACAGAGAGACACAGAGTATGAATGGGAGAGGGGCAGAGAGAGACACACACACTGAATCCGAAGCGGGCTCCATGCTCTGAGCTGTCCGCACAGAGCCCCATACAGGGCTCGAACACATGAACTGTGAGATCATGACCTGAACCAAAGTCGGACGCTTAACTGACTGAACCACCCAGGCGCCCCCATTAGGACTTCTAAGGGCAGATTGTACCCAGAGTTTGAGGAGTGGGAAGGGCTTGCCTCTGAGGAGGGGGCCAATTCCTAATTGTCTGGCTTTCCTCCTCAGCTCAAAATCCCCTCTGACTCTAGAGGCAGAGATGATGGGAGCCGTGGGCACCGAGGGACAGAGGAGGCTGGGAACAGCCCAGGGGCAGCAGGGGCCCTTGGGATGGTGGGAAGCTGAAATCTGGCAGAAGCAGCCTGGACAGACCAGCTGACATAGGGGAGAGGGGGTGCGGGCACCAAAGTCCACAGACAGGTTAATGGCTCCTGCCTTGCACACAATTGAATTTGCCCTCCTGAGCCTACTAGCTTTGGGGAAGGGCCTCTCCCCCTGGGAGCTCAGCTGGGCTCCCAGAGCCACAAGGCCTGGGTCAGCCGGGCCTGATTCGATCAGGAGAAATAAAAGACACAGGGCTCACAGACAGCCCAGTACCCAGAGGGGACAGTGGCTCAGTCCAGAAAGATAAGGCCAGTGAGGAGGGTACCCAAGGGGGGCTGGAGGCTGCAGGTCCATCCTAGCTCTGCCTCCCTCCCGAGAGGCCCCCCTCATCCTCAAAACACAGTTGACAATATCTATAATATACATCATCGAGCTTTCCAACCTTTCCATCTCTCTCTCTTTTTAAAAAATATTTCATATATTTATTTTTTTAGAGAGACAGAGCACAAGCAGGGGAGGGGCACAGAAAGAGGGAGACACAGAATCTGAATCAGGCTCCAGGTTCTGAGCTGTCAGCACAGAGCCCAAAGCCGGGCTCGAGCTCATGAACTGCAAGATCATGACCTGAGCCTACGTCGAATGCTTAACCAACTGAGCTGCCCAGGCGCCCCAAAGATTTCTTTCTTTTAATTTTTTTAACGTTTATTTATTTTTGAGAGACAGAGAGAGGGAGACACAGAATCCAAAGCAGGCTCCAGGCTCTGAGCTGTCGACCAACACAGAGCCCAACACGGGGCTTCAGCTCACAAACCGCGAGATCATGACCTGAGCTGAAGTCGGGTGCTTAACCGATTGAGACGCCCAGGCGCCCCTTAAAGATTTTATTTTTAACTAATCTCTTACACCAAGTGTGGGCTTCAAACTCACAACCCTGAGATTAAGAGGCGCATGCTCTACCTACTGAGCCAGTCTGGCGCCCCTTTCCATCTCTCTTAAAGGTGATTGCAAGGTGACCCCCAAATCAGAAAACCCGGGACTAGTTTGTTTTTCTTTGCATCTGTGAGGGTGTCCGGCACATGCTGCAACCAGGGTGGGAGAAACAAATGAAAAAGACTCCGTCCTTTCTTCCCTGCCGGTACCTTGGATCTTGTATCCACACCAACACCCAGCCACGTCCCATGTGTTCTCCGTGGGAGGCCGGGAACCAATCAGGGGACAGATTTGCAAACTGGAGGAGACAGTATAGGTCTCCAAACTGGACATGCTCTCTCGTGCCTCCAGGCCTTTGACCGTGCGCTGTCTTCTCCCACAATGTCCTACCCCTTCCCCCACCCCCCAGTGCCCTTGGAGGTCGCCTTCCTGCTGGGACTCCACTCTGGGCGGCACTGCTTGCCTTCTTCCTCATCCACGCTTCCATAGTACTGTAGCCACTCCATCACAGCACCCGTAGGGCACTGGTTCATTCAGACCACAAATAATTGCCCCCAAGGCACCTCTTGGGTGCCCGGCACTGTCCTGGGGCCTGGGGACGTCACAGCGAACAAGCAGACAAGGGGGAAGACGATCAACAAGTAAGCAAATAATTAAACAAGATGCTCTCAGTGAGTGTTAAGCGCTAAGAGGGAAGTAGAGCAGGGTACTTATGTAATCAAGAGGGACTAGGAGGGAAAAAAAAAAAAAGGGACCGGGCTGATAGGGGCATCTGCTTTAAACAGAGAGGGGAGGCCTGAATGCGAAGAAGGAGGCGGTCCTGCGAGGGCCTGGGAGCCTTGTTTGGTCAGGGCCAGGCAGTGCTGACACTCCCAGACAAACATACTGTATCACTCCATTTGTATGAAGGATCCAGAAGAGGTAAATCCACAGAGACAGAAAGCAGATTAATGGTTGCCAGGGGCGGGGGGGAGGGGGAGGAAGAATGGAGAGTGACTGCTAATGGATATGGAATTTCTCTTTGGGGTGATGAAAATGTTCTAGAACTACATAGTGGTGATGTTTGCACAACACGGTGAATGTACTAAATGCCTCAGAATTGTACACTTTGAGATGGTTGAAATGGTACATTTTATGTTATGTGTATTTTACCATGAAATAAAGTGGAAGAAAGAGCTTGCCACGGTCTGGGAACAGGAAGGCTAGTGCAGCCAGCGATGGGTGATGGGGAGAATGGTGCAGGGCGGGGCTGGAGGGGGGTGGGGCCGGCAGGAGGGTGCTATGGGTTGGTAGGGAGTTTGCATTTTGTTTGGTGCAATGGAAAGCCACTGGGAGATTTCAAGCAGGAAAGTAACATGATAGCTCTTACTGTTTTCAAAGGTCCTCCGGGCTGTGATGTGGGCTGTGGGTGGTGATGGAGCTGAGATAAAAGCAGAGAGAGCAGCTAGCAAGGCCACCACAGCGGTCCAGGGGAGAGAGGACGGCGGCTCGGGATGGGGCGCCGGCGGTGGGGGTCGAGTGATGTGGACAGATTTGGGAGATATTTTGAGACTTAGAACAAAGGGGACTTGATGGATTAAAGGAAAAGAGAACAGGGGGAAAGGAGGACTCTGGAATGATGTCCACATGTTCATCTTGAGCAACCAAAAGGGTGGGGTTGTCAGTTACTGAGGTGGGGAAGCCTGTGTGGGAAACACCTTTAGGGCCCGTCGAGTGGAGCTGCCTGTCAGATATCCACGTGGCAATGTCCCGTGGGCTGGTCTGGGGTTCAGGACTGAGACACATATCTCTGTCTTCATCCCCCTGGAGATTGCACTTAAAACCCAGGCCTGGGTGAGCAGCCCCGATAGATGCTAGGGATAGGTGTGGCTGCCGAAGATGGAAGGTCCACGTGCTGAGCCCTGGAGAATCGGGATTTGCAGAGATCAGGCAGGGGAGGGGCCAGCCAGGTAGGAGAAAAACGGGCAGAGTCCTATCTCTGAAGTAAAGAAAATGTTCCCAAAAGGGAGGCCCAGCTGTGTTCAGGGCTCCCAAGAGTGTGAGTGGATGAGGTGTAAGGCCACAAGTCTAAACGTCTAAACCAAACTGGTTCCATGACAGGCTTTAAGTTTCCCCTCTGAACTAGAAGGCCTGAGTTTCAGCTTTCCTGAAACTATCAGGCAGCTACACATGGCCCAAGGCAGGAGAAACCACCCTTGCAACACCCAATCAGGAGAGTCCAGCGACCACCCTCCACATTACTAAGGGAGAGGCCTGGAGATAGAAACTATAGATAGGACCCTGTTACCTAATGTTAAAGTTAACCTGTTAGTCGCCGAACAAGACCCTAGGCTCGCTCTGTGATTGGTTGAATTTAAAGGTACTCTAAATGTTGTAATTGGATCCCGCCAAAAGTAACGAATACTCTAGACAATGTGTTGGTCAAACCCGCTGTCAATGATGTTGAATTATTATGATTGGATCACTGTTCCCATGTCACAACTTCTGTAACTCCCCCGTCTCAAACCCCATAAAAACCCTACTCTGCCCTTGTTCGAGGCTCTCAGCACGGACCCACACGCTGGTGAAGTCTGTGAGCCCGAGCTTAAGCCCGTAATAAAGCCCTTTGCCTTTGCATGTGTGACTCGGTCTCCCTGGTGGTCTCTGGTCGGTGAGGATACTGCGATCTGGGTATAACAGAGGGAGTGACCAAGAGGTCGCTACTGGATTCAGCAATATGGCCATCAACCGATGTGCTCCTGGGACTTGGTTGACACTTATTAAATGTTGAGGACTTTAGACCATGATGTTGTGTAGCATGCAGCATAGACTGCCCAGCGCATAGGGGTTTGAGCAAGAAAACAGGTGTCGGGGAAGTGGCTGAGGGGCTTGGACCAGCCAGCAATCATTGCCAAGGGGAGGCTGTGAGAGCCCACAGCGGTGCACGATTGCAGTTCACCCACCAGCACATTTTAGAAGGGCCTTCCCTCGGCTGCTTTTCCCTTTTTCCTCTCAGGAGAGGTGATTCATATTTCAATATATTCCAGCTGAAAAAGGATCAGATTTTGAGCAGGTGGTAAGTCAGTACACGGAAATTTGATATATTTTGACTAATGCAGTTTGAAATTTGAAAACTGCAGACGATTTAATTCAAGATCCATTTTTATACCAACTCATTATTGGGGGAAAGAGGCAAGATTTCAGGTTTCCGGGGGAGGACGTGTGAACCCAAGCCTGTCACCACCAAGCCCCGTTAAGCAGGCTGGACCCAGCCGGCGGCCAGCATGCTGCCCGCTCCTGCCTCAGCCACTTGCATTCCTGCCGGAAACGCTTTCTTTAGCAACCTCTTTCAAGTATCCTCCTGGGGTTACTAGTCCAATTTAATCTGACCTTCAGCCCCACCTCTGTCGCACCAACTCCAGCAAATCCCTGGGGCTGGCACTTAAGACAAGTTTTGTGATACAGATGACGGTATTACACAGAATTTCTAGTTCCTTCCCCATCTGCCTTGTCCATTTCCCCAGCCTCATGAGTGTGAAGCACCAGGAGAGAAAATAAACAATGAAGACGGGGGCAGGAAGTTACTGGCAAGTGAGCAAGGGCACCGTTCATGGGAGGTAGGGGGGCGGCCTGTTGGGTGCTAGAGGGAAAGAGGCTGGGGGAGGGCCTGTGAGAGAGCAGTGGCCTCAAAAGAGAGATTTGGGGTTGAATCCTGGCTCCACCATCTTGGGTGAATCCCCATGTTTTTTTGAGACTTATTTTTCTTGGCTGTAAAATGGGGATATTAATACTTTTTTAAAATGTTTGTTTATTTGGGGGAGGAGGGAAGCAGAGAGAGAGAGAGGGAGACAGAGGATCCCAAGCAGGCTCCTCACTGTCAGTTCAGAGCCTGAAGCGGGTCTCAAACTCACAAACACGAGATCGTGACCTGAGCCGAAACCAAGAGTCGGACACTTAACCGACTGAGCCACCCAGGCGCTCCAGGTAATACTTTCGCAATAAGTTCTTGGGGAACATTCAATGCATGTATCTTACGCCCCCAGTTGTGGGTGGGTCTGACCAACACAGGAGGGATTCAACACACGTTCCTCTCCTTTGCTCCCCCGCCCCAGAGATCTCCTCTCCAGATGCGTCGGCACTCAGCTCTGGTCTCTTCTGAGAGGCTCAATCTAGCTGGGAAGGCGAATGAGAAGAGTGGAGTCTCCTGATGACCTTCTGGGAATAGAACTTAAGGCTCCGTGAGCTAAACTTTCTGGACGGTGACTTGTCATCTTTCATCAAAGTGACTTTGGCTCAGTGAAAATGATTTAGGGAAAGGCTGAGAACTTCGGGCAAAGTGTTTACGCACAAAGATGTTCACTTCAACATTATTTAGTTTAACGGACTCTTAAAAGAATCGATACACACATTCACATGGCAAGAAACCAAAAGTTCCTGACAGGTATACAGTGAAGTTCCCCTCTCCCTAGTCCCTGGGCTCATTCTTCTTCTTTGTTTAAAAAGTTTTTTAACATTTATTATTTATTTATTTATTTTTTTTTTAGAGAGCGCCCGTGTGTGCACACACATTGGGGAGGGGCAGAGAGAGGGAGACAGAGGATCCGAAGCAGGCTCGGGTGTGTGAGCACAGAGCCCAATGTGGGACTTGAACCCTCGAACCGTGAGATCATGACCTGAGCCGAAATCAAGGGTCGGCTGCTTAAACTGACTGAGCCCCGCAGGTGCCCCTAGTCCCTGAGCTTCTAGTAGCCCTCTCAGGAGGCAACTAATATTACCAATTTTGCCATGATAATTTATAACCGTGAAAAATGAGAAATAATCTAAATGTTCCACAGATAAATAAATTATGGTCTGTCCATACAGAGGGATACTCTGCAGTCTCTACAAACCATGCCTGTTACCACCCCGTTCTTCTGTCCCTTCACTGTGTGTTTTCTCTGGCCTCAGGCCTTCAGCACAGGCTGGTCCCTCTGCCTGGAATCCTGCCCCCCAGTCCCCAGTGGAGTGCTTCTTGATCTTTTTTTTTTTCTTTTAATGATTTATTTATTTCTGAGAGAGAGAGAGAGGCAGCGTGAGCAGGGGAGGGTCAGAGAGAGAGAGGCAGACACAGAATCTGAAGCAGGCTCCAGGCTCTGAGCTGTCAGCACAGAGCCCGACGCGGGGCTCGAACCCACAAACTGTGAGGTCATGACCTGAGCTGAAGTCGGACGCTTAACCGACTGAGCCACCCAGGCGCCCCAGTGCTTCTTGATCTTGAGGGTCTTCCAGCCTTCCCTCTCCCACTGCCAAGGGGGCCCCCACATTCTTCATAGCTCCTCGGACCTCTCTCTATGTACTTCTCCTTTCGGGGTGTGATTATATGTGGATGTGCCATTTGATGAGTGTCTGTTTCAGACTCTCCTGGAGGGTGGGGCCCTCTGCCTGCTGAGCCCGAGGCTGCCCGAGTGTAGAGGCTCACAGAGGAAGGCACCTGGCAAGCTGCTGAATGGATGAATGATCTAAGTTAAGCAGAAAGTGCAGGGTACAGAGCTCATATATAGCATGATCCCAATTTTATTGCTTTAAATAAAATTTTTACTTAAATTTTATATATCCCTACATAAATGAAGGAAGTACAGGAAGAAGGCACAGCAAGGCACTCTCAATGGTTGTCAAGGCTAATGGGGTTGTGATGATTTTTCTTACTTTTTACTTCCCTACGTTCCACATTTTCCACAGCTGGCAAGTATTATTTTAAAATTAAAATAAATGATGGAGTGTGGCTTTAAACAAAACAAAACAAAACAAAAAAACCACCTTACAGGGCACCTGGGTGGCTCAGTCGGTTGAGCATCCGACTCAGCTCAGGTCATGATCTCAGGGTTCGTGAGTTCAAACCTCACATTGGGCTTGCTGCTGTCAGCACAGAGCCTGCTTTGGGTCCTCTGTCCCCCTTTCTCTCTGCCCCTCCCCCACTCACACTCTCTCTTTCTCAGCAACAACAACAAAAAACATTAAAAAACAACTTGGGGCACCTGGGTGGCTCAGTCGGTTAAGCATCTGACTTCAGCTCAGGTCATGATCTCTCGGTCCCTGAGTTTGAGCCCCATGTTGGGCTCTGTGCTGACAGCTCAGAGCCTGGAGCCTGCTTCGGATTCTGTGTCTCTCCCTCTCTCTCTGCCCCTCCCCGCTTGTGCTCTGTCTCTCAGAAATGAATAAATTTTTTAAAAAAATTTATAGGGCACCTGGGTGGCTCAGTTGGTTAAGCGTCCAACTTCAACTCAGGTCACGATCTCACGGTTTGTGGGTTTGAGCCCCGTGTCGGGCTCTGTGCTGACAGCTAGCTCAGAGTCTGGAGCCTGCTTCAGATTCTGTATCTCCCTCTCTCTCTAACCCTCCCCTGCTCACGCTCTCTCTCTCTCTCTCTCTCTCAGAAATAAATAAAAAACATTAAAAAAATTTTTATGGGGAAAAATAGGGTTTGAGGACCACGCCAGGAAGCCCGTGCCACATCAACCTGGGGCAGAGCCTGACCTGGGGTTAGAGGCTAAAATGTGTAAATGGCTGGTTGGAGGTGGGCCCCTGGAGAAAGTGCTGGACTCAGGACAGCACAGAGGAAATAAGTCAAGATCTGGTACCTGAGATTCTTAGCTAGACTCTGCAAGGTATCTTGTTTTCCCCCTCTATAATCTATTTCTTTTATTAAATATTAAAAGCATGCATCAAAATATAGCATGTTTAGGGGCGCCTGGGTGGCTCAGTCGGTTAAGCGTCTGACTTCGGCTCAGGTCATGATCTCACGGTTCGTGGGTTCGAGCCCCGCGTCGGGCTCTGTGCTGACAGCTCAGAGCCTGAGCCTGCTTCACATTCTGTGTCTCCCTCTCTCTCTGACCCTCCCCTGCTCATGCTGTCTCTCTCTTGGAAATAAATAAAACATTAAAAAAAATAACATGTTTAAAGTATAGAGGATAAGAAAGCTAACATCCCTGAGTCTATTGCTCAGATTAAGACACAGAACGTGACAAATAACACTTGAAGCATTCCCTGCAGGGTGTCTTAAGCGGCCAGTCAGGAGACACTGCGCAGAGGGGTCGAAAGAGAAAAGCCTGTGAGGCAAGGCCTGAAATGCCCCGTAAACTCATTTATCCTCTTAGGCGTGAAACACGTGGGGTCCTCTGGCTGCTAAAACGTATTGTATATCTACATCCACCCAAAATAAAGCTGCTTCAGCTAACGAAAGCACCTGGTCTCTTTGCTTTTGGCTAGAATTACATCAGCTAAATCATGCATTCGTTTGCTTTCCAGACACGTATGGGTGAGTTCCATGTACCAATCGGGCACCCCCAGCAGTGCCACGCCTCCAGTGTTGGAGACAGGTGACTTGAAGACAGTGGTGAGGGCCTGAAAGGAGGGAGCACTGAGGAGGGCGGAGAGTATAAGTTAGACTTTTTCGGTTGCAAGCACGTGAAATCTAGTCTGACTGATTAAGCAGAAGAGGAACCCATTGAAAGGTGTGTTTGGGGCTGTAATTGAAAACCCAATTCAAAATGACTAAAACAAGGGGCACTTGGATGGCTCGGTTGGTTGAGCTTCCGGCTTCAGTGCAGGTCACCATCTCATGGTTTGTGAGTTCGAACCCCGTATCGGGCTCACTGCTGTTAGTCCAGAGCCTGCTTTGGATTCTTTCTCCCTCTTTCTTTGTCCCTTCTCTCTCTCTCTCAGAAATAAATAAACACTAAAATTTTAAAAATGGCTAAAACAAGATTTATTATGTCCTATAAGAAGTTTGGAAGGGTGCATGGGTTGAGCATCTGTCTCTTGGTTTCTGCTCGGGTCAGATCCCATACTTTGTGGGATCGATCCCCACAGCTGTCCAGCTATGTACTGACAACCAGGAGCCCAAGCTTGGGATCTCTCTCCTCTCTCTCGGCCCCTCCCCCATTCATGCTCTTCCTCTCTCTCAAAATAAATAAGTAAACTTAAAATTTTTTTTAATTTAAAAATGAAGGCTGGAGGTCCCAATATTGGTTGATTCATTGGCTTAAGAAGGTCATGATTCAGGTTCTCTCCATCTTCTTGCTCTGTAGGCTTTGGTAAACTGGTGTTGGCCTTTAGGCTAGTCCCCTCATGGCCGAGAGATAGTGCATCAGCGCCAGGCCCTTCATCCTCACCCACTCACATTCAGAGGCAGGAAACAAGAACATCCCTTCCTCATGTCCCTTTTCAAGAGGAAAAGATATATTCCTCTCCCCCTCCCCCAAATCCTTCAGCTGACTTTCTTTGTGTCTCATTGGTCAGAATGGAGTCACGTGCTCTGATCTAAACTAATGGCTGACAATGGAGTAGACTAATAAAGTAGACTCCCTC
The DNA here is from genome assembly GCF_003009895.1 of Hyaena hyaena. Lineage (NCBI taxonomy): Eukaryota > Metazoa > Chordata > Mammalia > Carnivora > Hyaenidae > Hyaena > Hyaena hyaena. The sequence continues at coordinate 6,970,588 of NW_024080642.1, read as the reverse complement.
CCCCCATACCTAGGGCATATGGCTACTTGGTAGCTGAATGAAATCTGGATCCCGATAGCCAAGAAGAGAGGTGTTAGGTGGACCACTGCAGAAAGAAAATAGGGCCCAAAGAAGAAGCTGAACAACCCAGGTCTCTAAGAACCAGGGTGGCTCTGGAGGTCTCAGCGGAAAAGAACTGCTAGGCAGTGTCCTCAGAATGGACCCATCAGGGTAAAACAGCTCGAGCTGAGTTACTTGGCTTCAAGTTCGGGTTGAAATTCCTAGAAGACAGTCTAATTTGTCTGAGCCTGGCCACTTGACTGAATCCTGAATCACTTGCAGTGGGGAAGGGATGGTCCCCCAAACGAACTTGGGGAGCTGCTTCCACAAGAAGGCAGGGAGAGGAGAGCAGAAAGCCCCTGAGCTGAGATGAGGGGGCAGAGCGGGAATGAGGGGGCAGAGCCAGACCATGGATGGATGGACTTGTAAGCCATGTTCAGCTGGAGGGACGTCGCATCAGCGAGGATTCTTATTTGCCAGCAACAGACATCCAGCCTTGACGAACTTAAATAAAAAGCCCATCTATTTAAAAGTAACCCACAGACTCTCCCAGGGGGTTGGGGGCTCCACAGGCAAGAGCAATGTCCCAAACGAAGACAGACACCTCCGGCTTGTATTTCCGATGTCCCCACCGTAGCCACTGCCCCAGCGGCTCTGCCCTCACCACTGCCGCTACCCTTGTAAGCAGCGGTGCAGGCTTATTTGCACTAACTCCCGGTTCAAAGTCTGGCTTACGGGCCTTACTCAATCTTCAAGGAAGGATGGGGAAGTGAGGACTTGACCTTTCCAGCCTCCACAGGGAGGGAAGGACTCATCTATACAAACTGGGAGATCTCCCAAATACAGGAAGAGGGTTAAGCACCTGGGTGGCCAAAAGGAGTGGCAGATGTCCACAACATGCTATCCTGAAGGCATCTGGGGAAGACTGCCGGCTCGTAGGAACCAGTGCCCTCCCGGCATGGTGCCTGGCCCATAGGAGGGGGTGGGGGGCGAATGTTTGCCGAGCTAATGCACTGTCAGCCAGGGAGTGCCGTGAGCAGACGTCATCAGAGGGGCTGGATGGCCCCAGCAGTCCAGCAGGAGGTGCGGGGGACTTGGGCCGAGGCCAGGGGAGTGGGCTCTGGAAAGCTGTGTTTGCAAACACCTGCTTCCTTGTCCCCCACAAACCTCTCACGTGACTGGGGTAGCTGGATTTCCCGCCAATTGGAATGCCTGTTCTTTGTCTTCAAATTCCCACCCTTCTCCCTACCTTCCCTCTCAGCTAATGACTCCCTTTTACTTCAGGGAGAAAAGAGACCTGGGAGGCTAACTCCATCAGCTTGTCATTTGAACATAACCGGATTCCATGCTGTTGCAGCCTGAGACGTGTTCCTTCAGCGCTCTGGGTCTATTTCTCTGGCCCCCTCACTCTTACTGCTTCAGTGTTTGTTCCTCTCTCTCCTCCCGAATCAGGCCTACAAGCACGCAAACAGGCTCTAGTTTCTTCCATCTTTAAAACACAAACACCTGGGGGTGTCTGGGTGGCTCAGTCGGTTAAGCGTCCCACTTCGTCTTGGGTCATGATCTTTCGGTTCGTGTGTTCGAGCCCCTCGTCTGGCTCTGTGCTGACTGCTAGCTTAGAGCCTGGAGCCTGTTTCAGTCTGTGACTCCCTCTCTCTCTGACCCTCCCCTGCTCACACTGTCTCTCTGTCTCTCTCAGAAATAAATAAAACATTTAAATAAATAAATAAATAAATAAAAAACAAACAGCTGGGGCGCTTGGGTGGTTCAGCCGGTTGAGCGACCAACTTCTGCTCAGGTCATGATCTCAGTTTGTGGGTTCGAGCCCTGCATCAGGCTCTGTGCTGACAGCTTCCAGCCTGCTTGGAATTCTACCTCTCCCTCTCCTCTCTGCCCCTCCTCATAATAAAAAATAAACTTTAGGGGCACCTGGAGGGGGGGGCCGCCAGTCAGTTGGGTGTCAGGCTTTGGCTCAGGTCATGATCTCACAGTTCGTGAGTTTGAACCCCACGATGGGTTCTCTGCTGTCAGTGCAGAGCCTGCTTCGAATTCTCTCTCCTTCTCTCTCTCTCTCTGCCCCTCCCCCCACTCATGTTTCCCGCCCCCCCTCCCCCCCGCAAATAAGAAACTGTAAACAACAACTTCCAGGACCCCACGCCCCTCCAGATGCCGCCTTGTTTCTCTGCCTCCTTTATATCAAAGTTTCTGAATGAGTGGCCTCTGAGTGTTCCCTGACACCCCACCCCCCACCCCTGTATTCTTCCCTTTCCATCTGAGGACGGGCTGGGCCATGTGACTGACATGAGTAGGAGTGCTAAGTCCTGCTTGAAACAAAAGCCAGGAGCTGGCCGTGTCCTCTGTCCCCTCCTCCACGAGACAGGCAGGGTTCTGGGTAGAGGATGTGTTCCCCGCCCAGATCCATGAGCAGAGGCCCTGCTGTCCCACGTGAGCAAGAAACCAGCTTCTGCTGTGAGCCAGGAGACCCCCCAGCGCCATTTGTGTCCTAACTTGTCCCGACACAGCACAGTCTCCCCATTGACTTCCTCCCCCTCTAGGATGTACTCTGCCCCCACCTTTCTCCCAGAAAGGAACTTTCCGGCATCACTGATTACCTCCACGTTGCCAAAAACCGCCATCCTCATGTAAACGCTCCTGGCCTTCGTCTCCGCAGAGGAAACGCTCTGGGCTTCGGTCACACCACATGCCCTGGCTTTCCCTCGAGGCCACAGGCCACACCTTCTGCTTTACGTTCTAGAACCGTGTTGCCGGAGGCCTCCATCCTGTGTCTTCTTTCCGGCTCTCACAGGTGACCTCATCCACTCCCACAGATGCCATCTCTAGGCCCGTGATTCCCAAGTGTGCTGCTCACCGCTGGGCTCCGGTTTGACATCCAGCTGGTCTCTGTGAGGCTCCCCAGCCTTTGTGTGTCCTGCTTTCCCAGGCCCCTCCAGTCTCACTGTTTGTTCCCTCCTCTGTCCCTGACGCTGGTCCCCGTGTGTCCTGCCAGTTCTGCGTCCTAGACATTTCTCCTTCTGTCCACTGCTGTCTGACAGCGTGGCCCTGCCCCCTTCAGGCCCCCACGTCTCTCACGGGTGACAACCACAAGCTTCTCTGTCCCTCCTTCGGCTCCCGCCTAATCCACGCTCCCGTAGCAGCCTCCATTTGCTATCACTCCCATTTCAGGCTCTTCAGTGGCTGCTTGCCACACCCAGAATTAGATCCAGACTCTTCGACTGAAGCTCTCAAGGCCCTACAAAGCCTGTCTCCTGCCTTTTTTTTTTTTTTTAATGTTTTTATTTATTTCTAGGAGAGAGAGAGAGAGAGACAGCGTGAGCAGGGGAGGGTCAGAGAGAGAGGGAGTCACAGACTGAAACAGGCTCCAGGCTCTGAGCTGGCAGTCAGCACAGAGCCTGACGCGGGGCCCGAACCCACGAACCGCGAGATCATGACCTAAGCGAAAGTCGGACGCTTAACCGACTAAGCCACCCAGGCGCCCCAGTGCCTCTTGCCTTTCTAACTGCATCTCCTGCCGTTCCCTTCTTCCCTTGTCTACCAAGTTTGGTCCTGTCCCAGGGCCTTTGCACATTCTGCTCCCTCTGTTCTTTGGCTCCTCCCTTTCCTTTAGGTTTCAGCTCAGGTGTCCCTGCTCAGGGAGGCCCTTCAGGAGCACACAAGCTAATTGTCAGTCCCCCACCCGACCCCCCGATTTGTCTCAGCCTTAACCCCATCATTGTGTCCCCAGTGTCAACTACCCTTTGTCAGCTTGGCCTTGTCTGGTTCCTTTGGCCTAATCGTCTCCCAGCTAGAATGTACAAGCTCCATGAGGGAAGGGCTGGAACTTACTGTTGCAGCATGAAACACAGAGCTGCTGTGGCGTGAATAAAGGACTCGGGGGACAGATTCAGAACAGGGTGCTCCATATCCCGGATGTGCGTTCCCGATGTCTCTCTTTCACTGGCAGCGAGGAAAGCGTGGCTGTCCCGGGAACTAGGAACGGGGCTCCTGGAAGAGACTGCTGCACCTGCTTTGCAAAGGCTGGGTCCCATCTCCCGTTTTGTGTCACCTAGTGCCGGGGCCTTCAGGATTTGGTAGCTCCTCACCCCTACTCTGTCTCCCTCACACCCCCTCAGTGCCCCCCAGGCAGGTAACAGATACTTGCCCCTGAGGACAGTCCCTTCCCCACAGATGTTCACCTGCCCCACTGAATACACCGAAGATTCCACTCCAGCTTCCGCGAACCTGCCTGGCGCAGGTGCGTCCATAGTCTGCTGTGGTTTGGAGGGGAAGGATGGTGGGCTCCAGGGTTTGGAGGGAGGAGGCAGGATGCAGAGCCTTCTCGAAACCTCCTGGGAAAGGCTGGCTCTCAGAGGCCCTCGGCCCTCAGCCTTGGGCTGCCACAGCCCAGGTTCTGGGGCTCCCAAATCTGAGTGACAGGGGACACATCTTATGAGCCCCAGAGGGACTTCCCAAGGGGAAGACACAGCCCGCACACCCTGGGCAGTCTGCATAGAGCTGGCAGCTCCAGATGGGGAGGGATGGACTGGAAGAAAGGCCAAAGCAGAGGGGTCAAGAGCCCATCCCCACCTGCTGTGTCCTGGGGACAGCCATGGCCTGGCAGGGAACTTGAACCTGCGTCTGAGCCTCGACTCCGTGTCTGATCTGTCAGGTCCCTCTGCCGGGCCTCTGGGGCTCGGGAGCACCGTGGTGGGTGTGGTGAAGGCCAGAGTCCACGGGGGGCTGGGGAGAGCACACAGTCCTCCCCCTCAGGAGTGCCTCCTCCGCAGCTCCCCCCAGGCTACAGTTGAGGGGCACAGCCTGCCAAGTGCTTCCAACACCCGGTAGCAGGTGCTCTGCCTCCCAGGTCCCAGACTAAGAAACAGAGGCCTTGGACGTTTAGGGACCTGCCTGAAGTTGCCCAGCTGAAATGGGCTCCCAGTGGGGACAGTCCCAAGGCCAGACAGGACCGGGGTATCCACCCCCCCAGGGTGCCCCCACATGGAGAAGGTGGCAGACACAGTGAGGCAAAGATGGGGAGCAAGCCCAGTTAGCGTGGCATCCCGGCCAGGCCCGTGCAGGGGGCTCGCCCCGGCAGACAAAAGCCAAGGACTCTTCCAGAAGGGGCCACCTGCTTCCCAGGCCGGAGTGCCCCCGGACTAGGGATGTAATTCAGCATGGGGAGGAGAGCAGGAGCGAAAGGCAAAGCAAGAGTGAGTGCCAAGATGAGACGGGGTATCACAGGCCTGGGCCCTCTCTCTGGCCCACAGCTCAGGGATGCTGTGGGACAGAAGGGCCCAGGGGCGCCTGGGTGGCTTAGTCGGTTAAGCGTCCGACTTTCGCTTAGGTCATGATCTCGCGGTTCGTGGGTTCGAGCCCCGCGTCGGGCTCTGTGCTGACTGCCAGCTCAGAGCCTGGAGCCTGTTTCTGAGTCTGTATCTCCCTCTCTCTCTGACCCTCCCCTGCTCATGCTGTCTCTCTCTCTCGTAGAAATAAATAAAAATATTAAAAAAAAAAAAAAAAAAAAGAAGGGCCCAGGCTGCCAGCCCCATTGGTGGCCTCCAGAGGCAAACATGTGCCTGCGTACACGCGTGCATGCCCGCAGGTGCTGCATACACGTGCGCACCTGGCCACGTACACACACACGGGCAAACACACCAAAGCACGCATGTGCTTAGGTGTGCTCAGACCCGTGGCACATGTGTACACGTGCACACACAGGCTCTGTCTAGGCCAGGCCTGCCTCTGGAGCTGCGGGCACTAGACCTGAGGTGTGGGTGTGCATGTGTAGAGAACATTCCTGCGTCATGCCTGCCTGCGTGCCCCTCCCCTTCCTGTCCTGAGATTTTTTTTTTTGGAGGGGAGGTGCAGTTTGGCCCCAGGAAGGGTGACTGACTTGTCCTGGTTTGTTTGGGACCTTACAGTTTTAGCACTGAAAGTCCCGAGTCCCGGGCAAGGCTGCATTGGTCACCGGCCCCATGCGTTGGACAGACCTAGAGTGTATGTGCCCCTGGAGACTGCTCCTCACCATCTGTCCCCTCTGTGATGGCCCGGGGGCCCGAGAGAGAGAGCCAAGGCCCAGCCTGCTCTTACTGGAGGCCTCAGTACTAATGAGAACTACTACGTTTATTGAGCACCTACTGCGAGCCAGGCCCTTGGCCTAGGGTTGTCTTCTTCTAATTCTTCTTCTTTTTATTATTATTTTTCTTCTTTTTTAAAAATTTTTAATGTTTACTTATTTTTGAGAGAGAGGGATGGGCAGAGAGGCAGACGCAGAATCCAAAGGAGGTTCCAGGCTCTGAGCTATCAGCACAGAGTCCTACACGGGGCTTGAACTCACAGATGGTGAGATCATGACCTGAGTGAAGTCAGATGCCCAACTGACTGAGCCACCCACAAGCACCACAGGGTTTTCTTCTGAAAAGAAACACGTGGCAGGGCGCCCGGGTGGCTCAGTCAGTTGGGCGTCCGACTTTGGCTCAGGTCATGATCTCGCAGTCCATGGGTTCAAGCCCTGCATTGGGCTCTGTGCTGACAGCTCAGAGCCCGGAGCCTGCTCCGGATTCTGTGTGTGTCTCTTTCTCTTTGTTCCTCCCCCCACCCACACTCTGTCTCTCTAAATAAATACATAAATAAATAAACATACATAAAAGAAAGAAAGAAAGAAACACATGGCTGAGTTCCAGATGCTGTTTTAGGCCCTAGGGGCACAGCAGGGAACATACCAGACAAAATTACTGTCCTCGCAGAGTTGACAGTGGGAGGGGACAGAAAAGGAACAAAATAAATAAATAAATATGTACTTTATTAGAAGAAGGTAAATGTTAGGGAGGAAAATAAAACAGAAGGAGCCCATTTAAAATTGGGCTGCTGGGAGCGTGCCCGGGTGGCTCAGTCGATTGAGCATCCGACTTGAATTCATCTCTGGTGGTGATCCCAGGGTCGTGGGATCAAGCCCTGCATTGGGCTCCAGGCTGAGTATGGAGCCTGCTTGGCATTCTCTCTCTCTCTCTCTCTCTCTCTCTCCCCTCCTTCCCCCTCTCCCAGCTCATGGTCTCTCTCTCTCTCTCGCTAAAAAATGTTTTAATAAATAAATAAATAAATAAATAAATAAAATAGGCTGCTGGGGAAGGCCTGGCTGAGAGGGTAACCCTGGGAGAGACCTGAATGCTGGGGTGAGGGCAGGGGCCCCACAGGTTTCCTGGAGCATAGGCAGTGCTGCAGGAGAGGGAGCAGCCAAAGGCTGGAGGCAGGACACTCCCAGCACGTGAGCAAGAGGCTGGGGGAGGGAGGAGAGGCGAGGCCAGGGCCCCCCCCGTAAGGACCCGAAGGTCTTGCCGAGCAGGGGGCCTGGGGCCTCGGAGGGGAGGGTTTGAGCAGAGGGCGCCACACGCTCTGACTCAGACTTCCGTTGCTGGGTCAGCGGAGATATAGGGGCAAAGGTGGGAGCCCGGAGACCAGGCAAGAGATGATGGGGGCCCAGGCTGGGGTGGTGGCCGGGAGACGAGGGTGGATTCTGGGTATGTTCTGAAGCTGAGCCCACAGGACTCCCAGCAGATGGGGTACGAGGTGAGACAGAGGAGTTGGCGTGCCTCTGAGGTTCCCACCTGAGCAGCCAGAATGAAGGAGCCGCCTTCCCCTAAGACGGAGAAGATGCGCCTGGTCCATGGAGGCTGGGGGGGCAGGGGCACAGCGGCTCACCTTCGGACAGATTGCGTTGGACAGATTGCGTTGGACGGATGGAGATATGGGAAGGCAGGTGGATTACAGGCATCTGCAGTGGGGGCTGAGGAGGGAAGGCTGCTCTGCCCAGGCTGGCCTCCTAGTCTCTGGGGCTGGGCTGGGCTTGGGGGGAGGGGTGCGGGGAACACTACAGGAAGTAGCCTGCACTTGGGTGCAGCATGCAGGGACAGTGCCAAGTGGCCTGGGGCGCCAGTCGCTCTGTGAGCACAGCCAATGTGGCCCGAGGCTGCTATCTGACCAGCAGAGCCATTTGGTTAGCATCGATTGGCTTAGAGAGGAGCAGCTGGCACGGCCGGGACAGGAGGGAGGGGAAGCTCGGCCCGTGCAGAGGGAGGGTGGGCTGCAGAGTCAGAAAGATCGGGTGGATGGCTGACAAGTCTCTGAGGACCTGCCTTGGGGGGTGCTGTCCCTGCGCCGGTATAGAGAGAGGTGGCCCCTTTGGTGCCCGCAGGTGCCAGATTCAGGTCAGGGGGAGCTCTGATGAGGCCTGTTAAGGTAGATGAGGCTGCCCCGCCTGCCCCAGGCAACTTGGAGCACCTGGATTTGAGGTCAGGGGGGTGAGGCTGGTCCCACCACCCTCTTCACCAATTGTGTGGCCTTGGCCAGCCACTTCTCCGTGTGTGCCTCATTTCCTATGCAGTGGTGCGGGGTCGTAAAGATTCCATGTAAAGAACCTGGTGCATGTTTCGGACTGGGTCCTCATGGGTTAGCTCCCTTCCGGCTTGCAGGGTGGGTAAGCTGCAGGACCCTTCAGGATTCTGGACATGGACATGTGGCCTGGGACTGGAGCAGGGGTCCTCTCAGTGCTGGCCCCAGTCGAGACCTCTCTGGCCTCCCCAGGTCTGGGTTTCCCCAGCCTAGCAGAGCTGGTCTTACAGCTTCTTTGGGAGCTCTGGCTACTTCGGGGCTGAGAGAGGGGGACTGGGGTGAGAGGCGGGCACACTACCTGTTTCCCTACCTCAGTGCCTTTGTACGTGCCGTGCCTTTGCCTCTTATGCCCTTCCCATCCACCCTGCCAGGTCCAGCCCCCACAGGACCACGGATAAGCACATCTGGGGCTGCTGAGTAGACTTCGTGAGGTGCTGACCATGCTCAGGCCACTCATGCCTCCCCCATAGGTCGCTGCCCAGCGGGTGAAGGGTTTGGCCGTTTGCAGGAAGGAGGACATGTAAACAATATAATCTCTACTGTGTATCCTCTCTGCTGTCAGGGGAGCAGAGGATTAGTGGAGGAGGTGGTGTATAGGTGGCAGGGACCTTCCCTGAGCTTCTTACACACACACACACACACACACACACACACACACACACCCTTAGGCACCTGCTCTGGGCCCTGGCACCTGGTCAGACCGCCTATCTGCTAATGAACCCAGGAGGACTTGCCCGGCTCCTCCCTGCCCTATCACATTGGACATTCCAGGACTCAGGGCAAATATTGAATGGAGGAAGGCATGAATGAGGCAGCGGAGCTGCAGGTGAGCTCAGATGTGTGGGAGGCCAGGAGGTTTGGGAGTCCAGGGCATGCCCTTGGAGGAGAGGTGGAGGAGGGGAACCTGAGGAAGGGGGAGGGGTGAAGCCCAGCCTTGCTTATTCAGCCCCCTCAGGCAGAGGAACCCCTGCCGCACCCAGGAGGGGGCTGGGAAGCAGATGGGAGGGGGTGCAAAGCTCCTCCACAGAGACTTACATGGCTGCTAATTTGCAATCTTAAAATGCACGGCAAAGGCAACGGCCTCATTGTTAGTACATTAATCAGGCAATCAGTGGGTCGGGGCTCCCACCAGCACACGGAGGGCGCACAGAAGAAGCTGCAGCTCCTGCCTGGAAAGAAACCCAGCAGGGTGACTATCCAGACCCTGGGCACCCGCCGGCCCAGGCAGGGGTGCCAGAGGTGGGCCAGCTTGTCTGGGAGGGGTAGTCCAGGGCCTTGGAGACGGGATCAGTTTCTGGGGTGGAGAAGCAGACTCAGCTGAGACTCACCCCAGCTCCCAGTGGAAGGGGGAAGGGATAGTGCAAGGGCAGCTTCCCTGGCCTGGGTCCCTGGCATCTGGGCAGTACTGAAGGATGGAGGGCAGATCCAAGTGTTGGATGGGTCCCTGCCTCCTTTTAGGCCCCTCTGGGAGGAAGGAATGGGTGACTCTTGCCCTGGGTCCTGCATCTACCCAACTCACCTGCCAAAGTGTGTTCACGTGCTGGCTGCTCAGCCCAGACCCAGATTTTCGGGCATTTGGCGTCCAAGTGGAGGTCTCCGCCTAGTTTCCCTGTACCCCAACATTCCCTGGGGCACCTAAGGAAAGGGTGCGGCTCTCCATGGGGTCCCCCAGCTCCTCGGGGGACATTTATGAGAACCCCAACCCAGGGGCCTTACGGAGACACAGCCACAACAGCAGGCAGAAGTCGTCTACCCCATCAGGTTAGGGGGCAGGAGAAACCCCCCCTACCACCCACCGCACAGTAATTCTGCGGATCAGAGGAGCGCTAGCAGAAGCACTTTGTAAACTTCATAAGCTGCACAAATGTCGAGTGGTATTAGTGCTGAGGCTGCCACAGCTTACCCCTGGCCCCACAGTGAGTGTCTCTCGGCTGCCAGACTTCAGGAAAAGCCTCTTTCTTTGCAGCCCCCTGCCCCCCAGGGTCTGGTGTGCCACTGTGGGTCCCACAAGCACAGGTGTGTGGCCGTGGCCTGGCCCCTTCAGCACAGTGACCACTGTGACCGCCCCACAGTGCAGGGGCCCATGGAGACAGCAGCCTGGGCAGGGCTAAGGAGTGCGAGCTGAGAGTAGGGTGAGGGAGTGTCAGTCTCTGTGGAAGGTGAAGCCAGTGTGGGTTGGGGCCTCCACCCAGCCCTGGCTTTTGGTGGCTCGAGGCATCGGGCAGGCTCCCTGAGAGTCAGCTGAGGCTTGGGGTCCAGACTCCTGTCCCCTCACTCTTGCTTCTCCCTGCGGGGCTGGGACCTCCTGCCAGACCGAGGTGGGCAGTGGGGGCGTGGAGGTCAGACCTGGGCCTCCACGTGGGGCATGCTAGCGTAGCGATTATCTCCTACCCACGTTACAGAGAGGGAAACTGAGGCTGTGGAGGCACCAGCCTCGGGCTTAGCCTGCAGCCTGTGTAATGGCCGCGGTGACTGAAGACCCTGCAGGAGCCACAGAGAGTGCAGCCAGCCCAGAAAGGGTCCTCACAGCTGCACTGCCACCACCACCACTGCCACCAAGGTCATAATTGCTCTGAAATCGCAACCGAACCCAATTATGCAAAAACGAAATTGCATGCGATGATTTTTATGTTGGAAACGTTCGGTGGAAGCCGGGTGATTACGGGGGGACGGCAAGCAGCTGCCACTCTCTGGGAGCCCATAACTCCCAACAGCTGGGAACTGTCACTTATTTATGATGCCTTCTCTGCCAGGAATGGGGGGGTGGTGGCTAGGCCTGCCTGAGCCTGGCTGGCCGGCGAGGGCGACAGCAGGGCCTGGGAGCCTGGCCTGGTGGCCCCTGTGAGGCAGGGGTGGGGTGGGCGGGTCTGAGAATGGCCAGGAGCGTGGGTTCTTTCTACATGCTCTGGGCATGGCTGACAGCAGGGGGACTCAGCTGAGCTGCCCACCGCCCTGACCTCTCCCCAGAGGCCCGGCTGGCCAAGCTGGAAGGGACGGGCGAGAGGCCAACCAGGCAGGGACGAGATGGCTGCCTGGCCCTGCAGGGTGGGGGGTCTACCGGCCTGGAGCCCGTCTTCCCCGCGCCGGCGCGCCTGCCGGGCAGCCTGGGGCAGCTGCGACCCTGGAAAAAGGCAGGTAATGATGATCGTCCATAATGAGGCTGCTCCGATAATGAGCACGAGGCTATTATCCGACCACAGGCTGGACACATCCGAAAATAAATTATTTTAAGGATCCATTAACGAATGCCTAATTAATGCCCAATTAGAGGGAAGCTACAGAGGAAATGCTCGGGACAGTGGAGAGGCAAGGCCTGGTTTTGCAGCCACAGCCTGGGAGTTGGGTGGGGACAGGGGAGAGGCCAGGAGAAGGACGCGATGGGGGCAGCCTCATTCTGGCAGCTCGCTTCTGGGGGGGCCCAGGCCCAGCCACCCTGCTGCCTCTCCCAGTCCACACACATGCTCCTCTTAGTAGCTCCTCACAGCTCGGCGGCGACAACTGGTATTCTTTAGAAAGGAGGACATAAAAAAATACAGAGAGCGAAAGGTGCGCCTGGGTGGCTCAGTCGGTTGGGTGTCCGACTTCAGCTCAGGTCATGATCTCACGGTTGTGGGTTCGAGCCCCACGTTGGGCTCTGTGGCGACAGCTCAGAGCCTGGATCCTGCTTCGGATTCCGTGTCTCCCTCTCTCTAACCCCTCCCAAGCTCGCTCTCTGTCTCTGTCTCTCAAATAAAATAAAAAGACATAAAAAAAAGTTTAGAAAGGAGGAAACTGAGGCCCAGAGAGTTGTCATACACTTGACGAGGGAGGCAGGGGACATGAGACCTCTTTTGAGATGAACTTTGGTATCTCGCATGCATACTTTTCCTTGTTATTGAGAATAGACTCCTCAGGCCAGGAGTCAGCACCACTAGCTGTTCATGTGGATAACAGCGAGTGCGAGACAGAGCTGGACCGGGAACCAGAGGCTGGTTTCTGTGTTCTTGGGTTGTAACGCCCCCCTCCCCACACCCCCGTGGGGCTGCCAGAGCCTGAGGGGCGGGGCTAGGGCTGAGGGGAGGGACTAAGGGGACGGCGGGCCACCCGCAGCTCTCCTCTCCTAGCAGCCCAGGCTGGGGATCCCCAGGACAGGCGCAGCGCCAGAGTGTGATGTCACGCCATGTGGGGTCCTGGCTTGGGTCTGAGCCCCGCCTTCCTCCCACCTGGAGCCTCCCCCAAGAGGCCGCCGTCCCAGACCGCACAGCCCGGGACAGAACCCTGCCGAGGAGGGGGGCGCATCCACGAACCCCGCGTCCCCTCTGTCCCCCGCGTCCCCTGGCCCACCCTGACCTGGCTGTGCTCTGTCTCCCCGCCAGGGTGCTGTGTGGAACTGTTGCTGCTGCTGCTGGCCGGGGAGCTGCCCCTGGGCGGCGGCTGCCCGCGGGACTGCGTGTGCTACCCGGCACCCATGACGGTCAGCTGCCAGGCGCACAACTTCGCCGCCATCCCCGAGGGCATCCCGGAGGACAGCGAACGCATCTTCCTGCAGAACAACCGCATCACGCTCCTCCAGCAGGGCCACTTCAGCCCCGCCATGGTCACCCTGTGGATCTACTCCAACAACATCACCTACATTGACCCCAACACCTTTGAGGGCTTCGTGCACCTGGAGGAGCTGGACCTTGGCGACAACCGGCAGCTGCGGACGCTGGCCCCGGAGACCTTCCAGGGCCTGGTGAAGCTCCACGCCCTCTACCTCTACAAGTGTGGGCTCAGTGCCCTGCCCGCAGGCATATTCAGTGGCCTGCACAGCCTGCAGTACCTCTACCTGCAGGACAATCACATCGAGTACCTCCAGGACGACATCTTTGTGGACCTGGTCAACCTCAGCCACCTGTTTCTCCATGGCAACAAGCTGTGGAGCCTGGGCCAGGACACCTTCCGGGGGCTGGTGAACCTGGACCGCCTCCTGCTGCACGAGAACCAGCTGCAGTGGGTCCACCACAAGGCTTTCCACGACCTCCGCAGGCTGACCACCCTCTTTCTCTTCAACAACAGTCTCTCTGAGCTGCAGGGCGACTGCCTGGCGCCCCTGGCAGCCCTGGAGTTCCTGCGCCTCAACGGGAACGCTTGGGACTGTGGCTGCCGGGCGCACTCCCTGTGGGAATGGCTGCGGAGGTTCCGCGGCTCCAGCTCCGCCGTCCCCTGCGCGGCCCCCGAGTCACGGCAAGGCCAGGACCTGAAGCTGCTGAGGGCCGAGGACTTCCGGAACTGCACGGGGCCGGCGTCCCCGCACCAGATCAAGTCGCACACGCTCACCACCACCGACAGGGCCGCCCGCAAGGAACACTACCCGCCCCACGGCCCCGCCAGGGACAAGGGCCACCCGCATGGCCATCTGCCAGGCGCCCGGCCGGGCTCCAGGAAGCCGGGCAAGAACTGCACCAGCCACAGGAATCGCAACCAGGTGTCCAAGGCGGGCGCCGGGAAGCAGGCCCACGAGCTGCCGGACTACGCCCCTGACTACCAGCACAAGTTCAGCTTCGACATCATGCCCACCGCGCGGCCCAAGAGGAAGGGCAAGTGTGCCCGCAGGACCCCCATCCGCGCCCCCAGCGGGGTGCAGCAGGCCTCCGCGGGCAGTTCCCTGGGAGCCTCGCTCCTGGCCTGGATACTGGGGCTGGTGGTCACTCTCCGCTGAGGACCTGGGCCGCCGGCACCCAGCACTGCCAATGTCCACCAAGGAACAGAATTTCTTTTCTTTTTTTTAACAAGTGGAGGATCTGCTGGGTTTCAGGCAAAGGCTGCTAAAGTCTTTGGCTGCTGTCTGGGCCCTGCCGGTGGATTATAAACCCAAAGTGTACAGCCCCAAGTGGGAAGGGATTAGCGCATCACACCCTGCTGTCCCAGCCAGGCCCAGCCGAGCGCCCACGGACAGCATCCATCCAGCAAGGCGGTTAAAGGCACGCAAAACGAATCCTTCATGAGTAACCATGGGACAGTGCCCCACAGGAGCTGGGCTCTGTGGAATCCTGGTCATTGGAGAGGTCTGCAGGGCCCCCCGCCACTCCTAGAGAAAGCAGGACTCAGAGGAGAGCAGACGAGGCTCACCCAAGGGGCTGGGTCGACCAGCTGTCTGGGAGCACAGGAGCAGGAGGCATTTAGGTTCTTGCCTGAGGCCACATAGTCAGCCTGCCCTAAATCCAACCCTCAGTCCCTCCCTCGGGGGGAAGGCCTCTTTCCTGATGTCTCAGGCTACCCTGGCAGACCCAGGCCCAGCTGCTGGGCTCCAAGAACCAATTACCAAAGGAAAGATCATCAGAGGCTGAAATTTAGAACTGCATCAAGTGCAGTGAGGCTCTCACAAGAGGTGCAGTTTTATAACTACGTCCACTTATATATATACACACTCTCTACATATATATACACACAAGCGCACAGGCCCCCCGCCCCACTCCCCTACCAGACTGTATGTCTTCTCATGTTTATAAACTATATGGAAAACTATTATCTGTTGAACTAAGGATCGTACTGGTGATTTCTAGCAAGAAAAGAGTTATAGGATTTTTGTCTAGAATCCCAACCTGGCAACGATAGTCACCGTGTACCCTGGGCTTGCCAGGGCCCAGGGCAAAGGATCAGTGGGAAGGGTCAGGGAGAAAGGGAGGCAGCAAGAATCACTTCAGGGGACCAATCTTCTTAGATGTTTAGAGCATCACTTTGTTTTTATATGCAACCCAAGCCCGGCTGCCGCCCCAGAACACCCCATAACCCCCACCATACTAGCTGTTGTCGTCAGGGTGAGAAGCGAGAAGCAGCTCATTGGACATCAGGGAGCCAGGCCCTGGGGCCGGGCTTGATGGAGAAGGGGAAGGAGGGACTTTGGGTCTCTTTTGCCGACGGGCAGGCAGCATCCACAGTGTTAGCCCAACAGGCTGGGCGGTGTCGTCAGCCTAGTGTGTTGCCAGCGACGGTCTGGACAGGCCAGGGAGACTCCGGGCATGAGCCCAGGCCTCCAGCCTGGCTCAGCTGCTGAAGTTTTCCTTGAGGCTCTTTGACGGCCATCCCAGTGAGAGTCCTGTGTAGGTGGCAAGAAGGAAAGCATCAGGTGGCCTTAGCAGAAGGGGGACAAATAGGGCATTTCAAGAACCATCTCAGGCACTTCTGTGTGACAGAGGCCCCGTCCCTCCTGGCCCTTCTGAAGTTGCCCGGGGACGGGCAGGGGTTGGGGGGCCAGACTCAGGGGTCAGGAGCGGGGACGTGCAGGGAGTGGAGCAGGCAAGCCCAAATAAGGGACAATGGCTCCGGTCAAGTCCGGCCATGCTGCCGGCCAGGGCCAGGAGGCGCAATCTCCTTTGAGCTTTGCACAAACCTGAATTCCCCACCAGAGCAGATGTGTGTGAGGAACAAGAAACACTGAATCCAATTAAGAGAGAAAAATAGTAATAATAAAAACACTTCTCTTGGACAAGAACCCTGTTTCTCATTTCCTAACCCTGCGTTCCCACAATGGTGGCAGATCCCAGGCTTCTGTGGGGTGGGCGAGGCGGGCCGGGCTCAGCATGTTTGTTGGTGGGAGGAGCCGTGTGGGGCAGGGGCACACTGACTCACTGGGGTGCACGCGTGCACAGGCCTGTGGGCGCACGCACGCGCGCACGCACACGCACACACTTGTTCTCTGTTCTGTGGTTCTTCCCTCGCCCTCACGGAACATGACTCACTTCCCACGCTCTGGCTGTGCTGGGCCAGCCCAACCCCTGTGTCCCTCCCTGGAGCAGGCTGGCCCCAGATCCTTCCTGGCCTGTGCCCAAGAGCCTCACCCGCAGCACCTGAGCTGGTGACTCTTTGGGGGCTCAGGAGTGGCTGGAAGGGGGATGCCAGTTCCCAAGGCCCCCGGGCCTTCCGGGAGGCTAGGGACCCACCCAAGGGGCTGGAGGCTGCCGCTGCCTCTCTTGCTTCAGAGAAAGGAGGCCGTTCTCCAGATAGAGAGGGGAGGGCTGTGTTTTCAGGACCGGCTGAACAAATCTTCCTCAGTCCAAAGCTCGAAACATGCACTAAAGGGAGTTCGGTGACGGCAGAACAAATCGTCCGCTCCCTGGTGGCCTGCCTGCTCTTACCCGGGCCAGTGCCAGGGCCCAGCTGTCCCTTGGAACCCACGGATGCTGTTATGTTGTTGACTTCATTTCCAACTTTAGACAGCGAGGCCCTCGGTGGGAAAATCAAGAGTCCGAGCACTTTATTAAATTTTTTTTAAAGACTTAGTCTTGTAATATGAAAGTGAAATGTCAGTACGAGAAATGCTAATGTTTTATAAATGATCTGCCTCTGTCAAGTGCGGCACGGCCTCTGGTTGCCGACTGTTATTAGAGGCAAGGCAGAGGGGCCCAGGACGCCAGGTATATTTTTAGCAGCTTTCTCCTCTAAGAGGTAGAGGGAATAAAGGCAGCTCTATTGTGGACGACATCACTTGTCACTCAGCAGCTCATGCGCTACGTGGTTACAATGACACCATTGCCCAGAGCACCAGAGCAAGTTGACAAGCCAAGGGCTAGACGCGGAGTCCCTCCTGGCCGGTTCAGGGAAGGGAGACGTGGGTTCTTGCCCCTGGGGATCCTGTCCTCCTGCGAGGGGCTGAGGCCACCCCACCTTCGTTCCTCATGGGGGCCAGCCCCTCCGCCCGTCTTCGCTCAGCCCTGCTCAGCACGTTCCCTGTGCCCTAGGGGAGAGCTATCTCCTCTCCCCCACCCCTCCTGCCACACAGCCCTCCTGCCACAGAGTGTGGCCTGGGGGGAGGGGCTGGGTGGCCACCGGTGGTCTCAGCGGCTCTCCACAGAAGTCTTCCCTTGACCCTGGAGCTCAGGTGGCTTCTTACCTTTCATTCAACAAGTGCTGATCAAGGGCCTACATTTGTCAGCCTTTGTCCCAGGCTCTGGGGACATAAAAGTGGGAAGATGTGACTCTCCTACGAGAAGCACAGGGTCTAGATGTGGAAACAGGTATGAGATTGGTGCTTCTGTTAGTGCCCCCCATCATGAGAAAGTCAGGTGGGATGAGGACAGTCCAGGAGGACTTCAAGGAGGAGGTGACACTCTCAGAGGACGAGGAGGTGGCCAAAGAAGAGTGTGGGGAGTTTTCCAGGCAGAGGGCTGGAGGGCCACAGCAGCCCCATTCTGGTTTGGGGTATCAGCAAAGAGCTGTGAGTCGAGGGCTGGAAACACCCAGGGGCCGGCGTGGGGGCCGGCAGGGAAAGTGAGCCTGGCAAGGGGAAGGCTGGTGGGAATCTTACTCAGGGACTTGGACTTACTCGGCAGGGGAGGTGTGGCCCCCTCTGCGGTGCTCTTCCCTACCCCCCACCCCCCAGCCTTCCTCCAGGCATGCGGTCCCCACTCGTGGCATGCTTGCCAATGTTCCTCAGCAGTGGGTTTCGTCATCCCAACTTGCCTCTTCTGCTCAGCCAGATCCTTCCCTTGTGCCAGCAAGCTGGAGTGCTCCCTGGCAATCTGCCTGGGCCAGAGTCCCATTCCCAGACACCTGCTGCTTCCAAGCTCAGAAAGTATCCCGTAGCCGCTTCGTCTCCCGTGTTCCCCCCACTCCCCTACCCACGTAGGGCTCAGCCCTCAGCCCCTCCCTTGCTTCTGGGCGCGGCCGCCCGACACCCCCACAGCCACGTCTACCTGGGCCCGCTTTGGCTGACCGTCAGCAATCCCTAGAACCTCCCCTCCCGAACTGCATCTCCCCTTTTCTCTCCTGGTCGGGGCCGTTCATTACCAGGGAGCCAAGAATCCCATTTAGCAAATGTTTACTTGTCACCTAACTAATCACCCAGCACTCTGCCACCATGGCAAATGCAGTTCCAGAGGCCTGCGGACAAGTTTGAGAGGGCCGGCTGGGGTGGCCAGGAAAGCTTCTCGGAGGATGAGATGCACACGGCCCGCGGTCGGAGGGGACACGTGTGCCGGGAGGGCTCCCTGGAGCAGCAGCAAACCTTCCGTCATATTTTCACCAGCCCCCAGGCTGTCTCCACTGGTCCCTTCTGGGACCCAGCTCCTCAGGGCCCTACTCCACACGGACCCGGAGGACACCAGCCTTTCGCTGTGCGAATTCTTTGATTAACCGAGGTGAGTGTACTTTTTGATGGCGTCCGGGTCAACATCTATTGTTGAACCTCCTGACCTGGCCATGCCCACGTTCTTGCTCATCTCCTCCCAGTCCGGCTCTCTGGGCTCACCTTCCTCTAAGAAGGACGTCAGACTGGACGCCAGCCGTTCCTCCACCCCACCCCATGGCACCAATCCCCCACTATCAGCTTGTAATGGGCCAATTTTCTTACACCTTCTCTGTCGACTTGAAAACTATCTCAAGAACTCTTTGTGCATTAAAATGTCCTTTACAGATCCATGCTCGGTATCTCTTCCTGCTCCCCTAATTGTCCCTTTTAACTCCCCGCGCTTTTGGAATAAATCTCACGGTCTCCCCTTTGCAGGCTGTGAATAAATACAGGCTCTAAGAAAATATTGTAAACATCTATTGTTGGCTAAAGAACTCCCCACACAATCAAAAAGGCAGGAGAAAAAAGGGAGGCTCGGCGCAAGGCGCGGCCACCTGTACCTTCTCCCGCAGACTGTCCTCACCTGTCTCGTCCAAGGGGGCCGCTGGCCTCAGGAAGGCTTATGCCTCTAAAATGTCTGTCCCCTGGGCGAAGGGATGGAGGATGCTCCAGGGGAAAGTGAAGTGAGTAGCCGTGTGCCGTGTTGACAGGGCTCCCTGCCAGAGCAGCGAGGGAGAGGTGAGCACAAAGGAGACCCCTGTGCAGGTAGCAGTGGCTAATTCAAATGGCATTGCAGTGGGCTGGTCCACAAGGCCCCTTACCTCCGAAAGAAGTGGGTCAGCCTCCTCCGAGAGCCGGCAGCAGCCTGCTCTTATGCCGCCTGCCCCCTCTCTCTCTCATTTCAGCTCTCATTGCTCATTAGAGCTGTTAGTTTCTGAGCACCGGCAGGGTGGGGAAGGCTGTGCCTTTTGTGTAGCGGATTACTGTGTGGCAGTGTGCACACTAATGGCATGCCCGAACGGCAGAATTTGACACTACTGCTGCAAAATGTGCTTGGGTCACAGCGCTTTCCAAATTGGCTGAGACTCGACGCCACCCCCCCTCTTTCACCCAGGCATCCCAGGGGGACCCTGCCAGCCACAGCTTCTGCTGCTCCCTCTCTGGGCCTCAGAAAAGAGAGAGGAAGTGAGAGATGTAGGAAACTCTTCAACCTCTGTTAGTACCGTTTCCCAGGAGGCAGACTGTAAGGAAGAAGGACACGCAGGTGCCCAGGGTCTAAACAGGTGGGCAGCCTCCGAGGCCCCCCACTCCACATCATGAGCCCTCCGCTGCCCAGGTTCGGGGACGGTCACAGGCCAGACAGTGATGCCCTCCGGATGGCAGCTGACTGGATGTTGAGATGTGAAGCCCCCAGGTGGCCACTCACCCTTCCAGCCAGAGATGACAAGGTTAGTCACCAAGTATGACTGTCGTAGTGAGGAAGGGCTAGCAGGACAAGTCCAGCGAGGGGCCCAGGGGGCCAGGGGCCGGGGCCGGGCGTGGACTGGATGCGTAAGGGAAGGCAGAGGCTGAGGAGACCCCAAAGGGCACACACAGACAGTGCCACTAGGAGACACGAAGAAGCACAAGGCTAGGGGGCGGTCATGTCACCAGTGGGTCAGAGGCAGGGAAAGATGCAGACAGACAGACAGACAGGAGGGTGCCATGGGGAAAGAGACCTTTTGCACATGCAGGCACGCACGCCTCGCTTGGCCACCATGTCCTGGCACTGTCCCTCATGTAGCCGAGCGTGGGACCTTCACCCTGTCCACAGATCTGATTCCCAACCACGTGCGAGGCCCAGGCAGGCCCTGGAATGCCAGGGAACACGAGTGCCCATCCGCGAGGGGCTTACCTCCCAGCTGAGAGCCCCTTTTATTTGATTACACAGGGGGGTGGCCGGGAGAGGGGTGGAGGGCCGACTCGCCCCACCCACTGGTGACCGTCAGGGATGAGGGGGCCGAGGCTGGTCTGAGCCCTGGGGCCTCCACGTTTCCCAGTGAGCCTTGACCCTGAAGGCTTTTGTCCAGCTCCCAGCACCGCGGAGCTCTGAAGAGGCGGAGAGCCCTTGATCTCCCGCCCTGTGCCCGTGCCCGTGCGGCATGTGCGGCTCAGCTCTGAGCGCCCGGCCAGCTGGGCTGCATTGACATTCTTCCCCCGTGCTCGGGTCACAGGGGTCTCCAAGGTGTTTTTATTCTTTATCCTGGCGTCTGAGCCTCAGAGGCCCCAGGTCCCTGACCCCTCGTCTTGCCTGCCACCCGAAGAGTCTCGCACTTTTTATCTGTAGCATTTAAAGTGCCACCAAGCGTCTGGCACTTTGCAAGCCTAAGATACAGGCTTTTCCGAATTTCCACACCAGCCCCCTTTCTGGAAGCCCGCAGGCTCGCCTCCTCACCCGTGTCCCTGCCAGCGGTGACCTGAACTCGGGGGAAAGAGGCTCCCCCCACCCGGGCTGGGCCCCACTTTGCTCCCAGCTCCACACCCACAGAAGGGGGACGGCTGGGGACTGGCGTTCTGCTGGAAGTTGCCGTAGGCACAGCTGCTGTGACCACCACGCCTCCGGGCTGCCCCCAACCCCGGATCTGTCCCGCTGTCCTTCCGTCTCGGCTCCACTGACCCACAGAATGACCCCGCTGGCCACACAGGCGGTGCGTGCCCAGCACCGAGCTCCAGCCCCTCTCCCCTCTGCTGCCAGCCCCACACTGGGCTCGGCACTGGCAGCGGCCTCCCCACAGCCTGCTGAGGAGCTGCCGCCTCTGGCCTCCCTGTCCCCCTGATCACTCACAGATGCTTCATCCCTCAGTCCCTGACCCACTTTGGCCACTGCCCTGGCTCCCACCAGGGCACAGCTCTGTCTTCTTGCAGATCTCTCCTCCTCATCCACAAATGGATTTGGTAGTATTTCTGATCTTTCTAAGCCCCCTGGGAGACACAACCTCATTACTAACTGGGAAGTGTCACCTCTGAGGAGGTTTGCTTGGAACCCCCATCTTACAGATGAAGAAACGGGCTTCCTGGTTATTCAAACCTCTGCTTCCAGCACAGTCCCAGAGAGTAAGATCCCATCCCACGTGACCCATGGCTAAGAGTGGGATCACTGTGCTGGGGGCCATCACTTCCTTCCCTCTCCTCCTCCCCCTCAGGAACTTCAAGCTCAGAATTGATTTGCAAAAGCCCTGGAGACGAAGCCAGGAGTTTTTCCTAGCAGTTTGCTGCTCTCCGGAGCCCTTCAACCTTCCCAAACTAGGTCACTGGGGTCATCAACCTGGTGACTGAAATAGTCACCCGTAGTCTCTGCCTTCCTTCCCACCAACAACAGGGGCGCAGTGGCAGAACACTCCCACGGTGCCCTAAGTGGTGTCAACCGTTCCTTTCTTTCTTCCTTTCCTTCTTTCTGTATTTCTTACTGTTATTTATTTATTTATCTATTTATTTATTTATTTTGAGAGAGAGAGAGAGCGAGTGAGCAAAGGAAGGGCAGAGAGAGGGAGACAGAGAATCCCAAGCAGGCTCTGCGCTCTCGGAGCTGAGCTCCCCTTGGGGCTCAATTCCACGAACCGCGAGATCATGACCTGAGCCGAGATCAAGAGCTGGACGCTCAACCGACTGAGCTTTTATTTTTAAGTAATCTCTGCATCCAATATGGGGCTTGAACTCACAGCCTTGAGATCAAGAGTTGCCTGCTCTACTGACTAAGCCAGCCAGACACCCTCAACAGTTTCCTGACCGCTGTAGCCGGGCCCCTGTTTCTGAAAGGATCTGGAAAGTGCAGTGCACTCCTACAGGGAGAGTGGACAGCAGACCTGCCCCTCGTTCGGCCTGCGGGCAGGCGCCATGCGGGCTTTTCCTCCTCCTGCGCAAGAGGAAGACAGTGCGCAAAGGGCTACAGGAAGCTGACAGTCTTCCCCCTGGGGGTTCCACATATAAACATAAAGCAGGTACCTTCCTGGGGATCCCCTTCATGTGTCTGCATTTTTTACAACCCTTTGTGCTTCAAGCATTTTCGATCATTGGTTTCCGGCCTCGATTCACAGTTTTCGTGAACCTTAAGTCTGAGTTCATGTTTTCCTTCCATTGTTTTCGTTCATTTGGAAAACTAACTTAAAAATCAGCATAAGAATTTTCAGTCTGCTTTGCTTATTTGGGATATTTTCATGAATTTTAAGATTTTGTATCCAGTTCTAAACTGTCTGACAGGAAATTGGCTGAAGAAATGAACAGGCAACCACTGCTTCATTTATTACTTTGTCCTAGGTGATATTATAACTTTTTTACAATTTATTTTAGTAAAACTCTTTTCCTTTATTATTATTATTTTTTTTAAGTAGGCTCCACGCCCAGTGTGGGGCTTGAACTCACCAGCCTGAGATCAAGAGTAGCATGCTATACAGACTGGGCCAGCCAGGTGCCCCAATGCTTTTCTATTTTTTTTTTTTTTTAAATTTATTTCTAGGATAGAGAGAGAGACAGCGTGAGCAGGGGAGGGTCAGAGAGAGAGGGAGACACAGACTCCGAAACAGGCTCCAGGCTCTGAGCTGGC
The DNA here is from genome assembly GCF_003009895.1 of Hyaena hyaena. Classification (NCBI taxonomy): domain Eukaryota; kingdom Metazoa; phylum Chordata; class Mammalia; order Carnivora; family Hyaenidae; genus Hyaena; species Hyaena hyaena. Next base: position 6,947,558 of record NW_024080642.1, on the reverse strand, counting down.
GGTCAGCACAGAGCCCGACGCGGGGCTCGAACCCACGAACCGCGAGATCATGACCTAAGCGAGTCGGACGCTTAACCGACTAAGCCACCCAGGCGCCCCAGTGCTTTTCCATTTTTAAAAAACTTTTTATTTGGAAATAAGTTTAGGTGCATAGGAAGTTGTACCAAAAAAAGTACAGAGAGGTTCCATGTATTTTTGCCCAGTTTTCCCCAATGGTGACTTCGTGTAGAACATCATATTATTTTGCCTTTTCTATTCTAAATTTGTTTTTAGCTAATGATATTTACTTTACCTATTTGGGTAGACTTTTCTTATATTTAAATAATTTCGATAAGAAAGAAAACAAAGCTTCTGACAGACAAAGATATGGCCACATTTTGGTTGGGCATTTCTGAATGAAATATTAGAATTTTAACTGTGAATTTATCATTGGACTGATGAAAGATGAGATGTGTTTGTCCAGATTCAGGGTTCTTAACCAGAGGCCGTGCCGGAGTTGGGGCAATGAGGGAGGGGGGTGTCTATTAGTCTCCTGGAATTTGATGCAAGCCCTTCTGGAAAGGTGAGGGTTTCTAGAGAGAGCTTTCTTTCTTCTTCTTCTTTTTTTTTTTTTTAATGTTTGTTTATTTTCCAGAGAGAGAGGCAGAGACAGAAAGAATGGAGGAGGGACAGAGAAAGAGACCTAGAACCTGGAGCAGGCTCCAGGCTCTGAGCTGTGAGATCATGACCTGAGCCAAAGTTGGATGTTTAACCAACTGAGCCACCCAGGCGCCCCCAGAGAGAGCTTTTCATCAGACCCTGGGAAAGGTTTCAGACTTGTGGTGTAGACAGACACCCCCGAAGCACACCGTCAGGGGTTCTCGCGTCGCTGCAACTTCCCACCCTGACCTACAGGTGGCGCTCCGGCTTTGGGATGACCTCACGGGCTGCAAGGGCAACCTGGGCAGGAAAAGCCCCAAAGGTTGTGATGGAAATACTCATTTTTAAAAAAAAATTTAAATGCTTATTTATTCTTGAGAGACAGAGAATGAGAAGGGGAGGGGCATAGAGAGAGGGAGACACAGAATCTGAAGCAGGCTCCATCCAGGCTCTAAGGTGTCAGCACAGAGCCTGACATGGGGCTCAAACTCACAAACTGTAAGATCGTGAACTGAGCCAGTCAGCCACTTAACTGACTGAGCCGCCCTGGAAATAGTCATTCTTGACTAATTTGTCCTTTCAACCCATTTGGCTCTGGCCACATTGTCTACTTCCCCACTCTCTCTCAGACACACAAGGGAAAGGGGGTGAAAACTACTGGAAGAAAACTACGGCCTTTTAAACCCAGGCTCTCTGCTTCCTCTTTATTCCGAAGAGCTGCGGCCACAGGGCAGAAGCAGCAGCGGGTGGTTTGCAAACACCAGTTCGAACACCAGAGGGGCCTGGGATCGCGATTCTACCGACTTGCAATGAAATAGTAATGTAGCCAGCTTTTCATTAAGCCACATTTATTCAATCTAAAGATAATCCTTTATTCTGAAATGTGTCCCTGTTTTTGGGTGAGAGAGGGAGGGGGTGTCCTAAAAAGATCGTTCTTTTATAAACTAATGTTTGGTGCATAACAGCTTGTCGCTTCTCAGTGTCTCCAGGTGGCCGAATAAACACCCACCCCAGGTAGGCCCTCCAGATTCTTTCTGCAGGCTCCCTGCTCAGGGGAGTGCGAAACTCTGGGACTGGCGGTTTGGGGGGGAGTCGGCAGTGTGGTCCTTCCCTTACACTCTCCCAGCCCCAACCTCACCCCACTCAGGGCTGTGTGAGCCCCTTTGAACAGCCCCCTTCCTTTTTTTTTTTTTTAACGTTTATTTATTATTGAGAGACAGACCATGAGCAGGGGAGGGGCAGAGAGAGGGGGAGACACAGTATCTGAAGCAGGCTCCAGGCTCTGAGCTGTCAGCACAGAGCTCGATGCGGGGCTCGAACTCACAAACCGCGAGATCATGACTCAAGCTGAAGTAGGATACTTAACTGACTGAGCCACCCAGATGCGCCGCCCCCTTCCTCTTTCTTACCTGCCTCTCCATTATTTGTAGACAATTATCTGCAATAATTAACTAATTACCTGTAAAGACATTTCTACCTTTCCATCAGCAAACATTAATGTTCTCTTCTTGGGGCTTTTAATGAAAGCAATATTGAGGAGACGCTTATTTACATAAAGCCAAATGGCTCCCTTTGAGGAAGGTTTGGGTTTGACATTAGAGTTTGCAAATCTTGGGGTGCCTGAGTGGCTCAGTTGGTTAAGCGTCCCACTTCAGCTCAGGTCATGATCTCATGGTTCACGGGTTTGAGCCCCACATTGGGCTCTGTGCTGACAGTTCGGAGCCTGGAGCCTGCTTCGGGTTCTGTGTCTCCCTCTCCTCTGCTCCTCCCTTGCCTGGGCTCTGTCTCTCTCTATCTCAAAAAATAAACATTAAAAAATTTTTAAAAAATAAAAACAAAAGTTTACAAATCTTGACTGGGGCTGGGGCTGATGGTCAGGAAAGAACGGGGAGGACTTTTTACCTTTAGAAACAAGAGGTGCTGCTCTAAAAGGCAAGATGCTCAGGGAGCCTAGTACAGCGTGCGCCCAAGGGAATGAGATCTGAAAGTATCCGTGTGATGAGCTCAGCCCTGCAAGTGAAATCATTCAGAAGTGTGGTCCTCGTTCTGTGCCTGCCTCTCTCTGACCACAGCTTAACCCCCCACCCCACCCCCCAGCCACCTCTGGGGACCTCCAGAGCTAATCGCTTCAGGGAGCTTGATTGAAATGTGCTCCTCACCCTCGGCTCTCATAAAAGCTTTATCCCGGCCAAAGCCTGACCCAGAATGAATGGAGGCATCTCCGGAGTCAGGAGACCAGAGGTGCTGGCCGAGGCAGGGTCTAGGCTTCCAGAGATAACTCCTTTATGGTTGTTGTATGAACAGGTGGGGAGAGCTGCAATTTTATCTCCTCACAAGTGCCCCGCTTTATGGTTCAGACCATACCTGGTGGCTATTTGTACTTGACTCGTTCTTGCGGGCAAAACAATAGCAAAATGCCGTTTCCTTCCAAGCTAGGGAAAAAAAAAAAACCCACAACAACCTTAAAGTCTGCTCCTGCTGGGTTTATAAAGAGCTGTTTTCTTCCTGAGCTCTATGGCATGGTGGCTCTAATCTGAAATTTCTTTTTAATCATAGCAGGAGTCCCAATTAGCGTGTTGGACAATCTTTCAGGTAGAACCGGGAGTTCCGTGCCCATAGAGAGCAGAGGACGTGTTACATGTGCAGCCCCCGAGGAACAGGGCAGAGAAGGCCGAGCTGCGGGCCTGTGTGCATACATGCACGGGAATAAAGCTGGGTGTTTGCAGGCTGGCTCCCATTCACAGGATCAGGTCCCCTGAATCCAACACCGGGACCAGGACAGAGTAGAGTGTGGCCCTCTGTACAGGAACCCCAATCTTGCTCGATCCGTGAGCCAGGGCGCCAATGCACACTCTGCGTGCACATACCTGCCCTTCCACCCAAGAATGCGGGGTGGGGACCAATTGCACCTGCAAGGCAGCTGGCGCAAAGTCTGGGGCGTCCCTCTTCGGTCCGTGAGATGGGCGCACCCCTGACTCAGCTGACACCAGGGCGCAGCTCCGACCTGGAACTGCCAGTGACCTACTTTCCTTTGTTGTTGTTTTTGGAAGTGCTGATGTCAATGCAGAATTCAGCAGAGAGGCCGAGGGAAAAAAGAGACAGAGAGAAGAGGGGGAGGAGAAGGGAGCGAATGAAGGAGGGCAGTGGAAAGAGGGAGCCGTTGGACGTCAGATAGCTATAATGGTGGTGAGGACCTGCGACAGCATTAACCTGGTACCGCTCCGTCCCCACAGGGCCTGCCCGATATAGCTGAGATCCATCCGGCCCCGCTGCTTTGGGCTAAGTAAGCAGGGGTGAGGCTTGCTACAGCTTCCTCTCCCCTTCATAGACATGCAAGGTGGAGGTGATGCCCCGGCGGGCGTGCCCAGGTGTGTCATCTTCCGGGGGCCTGGGGGTGCTGGTTTGCACCCATCTGCCACGCCATCGGCAAGGCACCGAGCCGCAGCCACCCTGACGCGTGGGACTTGGTGCCGGCCCCACATGCTTGCTGGTGCAGGAGGAAATTGGCCTTCGGGGACGAGGCAGGCAGTTTCCTCTGTTCGTCTGCTCCTTGGTAACGCACACGACAAAGCTCCACCAGCACCCCGTCTGCTCTCTCACCTCCCATTCCCAGGCACCCAGGAGAGCGAGGGGCCTGGGGAGGGTCCTAGACAACAGAGCTGCAGAGAGTCATTCCGACGTGCTGCCCCTCCTGGGTCTGAATCTCCTCCCTTCCTCACTTGCTGGCTTTCCCATCCTACAGTCGGTTGACGTCCAGGCCTGGATCACAAGGGCTCAGGCACTCGGCACCCATTTGCAAGCCCCAGGGGCTGTCCCACTGCCTCAGCAGGGCAGCTGAGCAGAGCTTACCTCTCCGGGCTCAGCCCTGGCTCACCACACTCGGTCAACATCTTCCTAATGAGAAAACAATTTTCGGATCCACATTTTCATGAACCCCCCAGGCCATCACCCTCATGATTCCGCCTGTACAATGCATTTCCCCTTCCAAGGGTTCATCCACGTGGGGCTGGGGGCTGAGGTCTGGGGCGGGTCAGGTCATCTCCTGCTCCCTCTCACTCGAACCCTCGTTCCCCTGACAAGCTTGGCGCGTGGTTAGCGTCGTCCTTTCCTGCTCCATAAACTCATACATTTTTCAGGCAAAGAAATATACGGAGGAGACAAAGTCCTCATATGCTGAAATTAGTCCCCCAAAAATAGGTTACCTGACAATTACTTGCTTCTGAGTGGAGCATGATCTAGTGGCGGAGACCTGCGATGTGCGGCTGGGGCTGCCGCCTTCCGCTCCCAGCTCGCCGCCTCTTAGCCTCTCTCGGCCCCTCGCTTTAGAGAAGGAATAATAACTCTCCCACCTCCGCCCTCCGTGGGCGCTGGACGGAGTAATGAATCAACGTCTGAAGGGCCCCGAAGAGGCCAGGCTCGGGACGCTGTGTGAGTACACAGTGTCGCCAGCCACCTCTCGAATCTACATCGGGCTGATTTATTTACTTCCTGTGAAAGAGACAACAATCATCATATTTACACCCCGTGCCCAGCTCCCTGCCTCTCTCCCCAGCTCCCCTCCCCCGCCTCGGCCGAGGACTCTATTAAAGATGCCACCGTCCAGTGCAGAGACCGCATCATCTCTCCCACCCTGGGGCTCACAACCCTCACCCCCAAATCACAATCTGTTGCCACAAAACGTGTCACTGCTCTATGTGAGGCCACAGCGTGTGCACGGGAGGGGGGCGCGGAGGGTTCCATGGGCCACAGAGGCCTCCTTGGAAGTCAAACACTGCTGATAATTAAGAAGCAAAGCAGAGGCGCGTGAAAGGTACATGGAAGTGGTTCAAATGCTGCATTACTTGGGGAGCACCCAACTCCCACGTCCTCGCCATGGCACAGGGCCGTGGACTGGTGGCGCTCGGGCTGGCACGGGCACTTCGTCCCGCTGAGCAGTGGGGACGGGTCACGATGCACCTTTCAGCCGTGGCTGCTGGGGGTGACTTTGATTTCTCCCTTCCTTTCTGACTTTTGACAGCTCCCTTCATTTTTAGCAGCATTCAGCGCCTGGTGCTTTCACACAGACAGAAAAGAATATTAAAAGGTGAAAAAAAAAAAGAGCAAAAGGTTTGAAAGGTTCATATTAGTCCCGAGAATGAGAAAGGCCGCTAGTCCGCAGACATTGGAGCCTGGCTGGGAGAATCCGCAACGGCCCGAATGTTTGACATGCTGTAGAGACAGGGTGCAATGCGGGAGCTCCTTGGGTGCCACCTGCCAGGCAACAGGATGAATATGTCCTCTCCCCTCAGAACACAGCCCAGGGACTGATTCCCCAATACTGATGTGTGAAGGCGATGTCAACAGAGGTCCCCTAAAGAATGATGTCTCTATTTCCATGCTAATCCCGGGCTGCACATAGAAACATGTCTTCTGGAAAAGCAGGATGGGCCACCGCGGCTCACAGAAGCATGCCCAGCGGTTCCGGTGCTCTCTCCAGGAGAAAGCAGGGGCGAGGGCGGGGGCTGCGGGGGTGGGAGGGCAGAGCCCAGCATCCCCACCCCTCCTGCGTGGTCTGCCTCCAGACCCCTGGCGGGTGGATCTGCAGCTCCCAGAAACCGGTGTTGGCTGGTGCTCGTCTCCAAAGGAATGTCACCGCCGGGCCTTCCAGCTTCTCTCCCTAGTGTTTTTGAGATCAAAAACCCCAAACTCGTTAGCTAAAAACTTTGCTGAGAGAACAATACCCACCAAGGTGCACGGACGTGGTGCCAACTCTCTCATTAAAGTGTCTTTCCACATGAAAACTCACTGCCAATGACAATGGATGGGCACTTGGCCGCTGCCAGTTCAGAGGAAGACGCTGAAGAAAAGAGAGGGAAACAGCTGTGTCCAGGTCAAAACAGATTCAATTTATAGCTGGCAGACTGTGGCTGAAAGCTGTTTATTGCATGCTTGGTGCTACTTTTTTTTCCTTTTAGGTGATTTTTCCAAAATGTTCTTCCGGTTGGGGATGTGCCTTTTTTTGCATGGGGCACAGGCCTTGGGCTAATGGCGCCGTGTTCTCTCATGCTGTGGCTCAGACATCATTAAGCAATAAAACCGCAGCCATTAAGAATACAACAGCATTGTACCTGGTGTGGAAGAAAGCAGATACCAGGAAGCATCTGGGGACAGAGAAGAGGGAGTACTGAGCCGAGGAGACTGACAGAATGGCCCCCGGAATATGATGGAAATGAGAGGCTCCACAGCCCCCCTCACTGACCCAGCTCAAAGAGTGAGAGAATTCAAGATGGCGGAGCAACAGCTGTATCTGTTTCCTGAGGCTGCAGGGCAAACGACACAAACTGGCTGGCTACAAACAACAGCAATTTATTCTGTCCAGTCTGGAGGCCAGAAGTCTGAAATCCAGGTGTCAGTAAGGTTGTTTCCTTCCCGAGGCTCTGAGGGAGAGTCTGTTCCGTGCCTCTCTCTGTTTTAGGTGGCAGCCAGCAGTCCTCGGTGCACCTAGGCTTGCAGACGCATAGCTACGATCTCTGCTCTGTCTTCACATCCCCTCCTCTGTGGGTCTTCTCCCCTCTTCTAAGGACACATGTCATTAGATTTCAGGTCCACCCATATAACACAGGATGATCTCACCTGGAGACCCTAACACATTACATCTGAAAAGACCCCCCCACCTTTTTTCAAAGTTTGTATTTTGAGAGAAAGAGAGAGAGAGTGCGCGCACAAAAGTGAGGGAGGAACAGAGAGAGAGAGAGATGGAGAGAGAGAATCTCAAGCAAGCTCTGTGCTGTCAGTACAGAGCCTGATGTGGGGCTTGAACTCACCAACCTCGCGATCATGACCTGAGCTGAAATCAAGAGTTGGATGCTTAACAGATGGAGCCACCCAGGCACCCCAAGACCCTTTTTCCAATAAGCTCACATTCATACTTTCCTTTAGACGTATCTTGAGGGAGCTGCAATCCGACCCACCATGACAGCCAAAGTCATCTGGAGAACTGCTCCCAGGACAAAGCCTTCTCTCTAGGACTAGTTCACCCCCTCCTGGACCCTCTGCCTGCCCTCGAGACACCTGCAATTTGGGCTCTGGAACAAAGCCACAGGGATACTGAGTCTTTCCTTAAAGCCAGGCATCTCTTCTCAAAACCGTTTTCCCGTCTCAGAGTGCCACCTGGCCCTGAAGACCTTGGGTCTGAGGCAGTTTCTAAGATGGCGGACCACAGCAGAGGTTCCTGCCCACGAGGCGTCCCGGGGAACCAGACGGGGAGTGCTGGGCCAAACACCGTAGCCAAGGCGTTCCTGCCCGCTGTCTGTCCTCGCCCAAAGCTCTGAGTTGCAAGGTCCAAGCACTGGGCTCCTCGCCTACAGGGGCTCCGCAAATGTTTACTAGCCGTTTCTTAATGGAAAACGGATGGAAGCTCATTATAGGCTAAAGTGACCTATTATGTCATTGGTCGGTTCTAATAATTAGAAAACACTTTCCTTCAGTTGACTCAAAACTGACCTACCTATAATGCCATCCACACCCACCAATTTGCCTTCAGGAACTCTAGACATGAAGGTCACCACTGGGCTCTTAGAAGCTGCCTCATTCTAATCAGCCGAGGGGATGAAAACAGGCCCCCAGAGGTCACAGGGCACAGGCAGCCGGGCCAGACCGCCCGGAGGAATTTCAGTGCTTCCACAAGCCTGGGTAGCAACTCCAGGCTCTGAATTTAGCCCCCTATATGCTAGGTGCTTTATGTATGTTATTTCTAATCCTCACAACTGGCCTGAAAGGCATGCACTATTATCAACCTTGTTTTGTAGGCGAGGGAATGAATTCTGAGGTCTGGTAAGTCGAAGACGTGGGATTTGAACCCAGATCTGTCTGACCACAGAGCCCTCGTGTTGTGTCCCCAGCACCTGCCATGCCACCTCCCCTCGTGTGAAGGAACAGTCTGTTTCCTATGCCTGGGGGCTGGAGAGTGGGAAAAGGATGAAAGACCTCAAAGGAGGGTTAAATCGAAGCAGAAACTCCAGTTTCACACCTAAGCCAAACAATGTTTTATTTCAATTTTCCTGAACATACATAGTTCAGTTACCCTTGGTTTAAAAAAAAAAAAAAAAAAAAAAAAGGCACAACTAGTGCTGGAGAAATGTCAAGTATTACATTTCAGCGGACGTGTGCAGAACAATCAAAATGTTGAACATCCCCAAGCAGATGCAAACCTTCACCAAAGTATCTTGCAGAGTCACATAACTGAGGTTTGAAAAGAGCAGTCACGTTGCCAGCCCAGCCGATTTTTCTAGAGTAGGAGCTCCCTACCTCCAAAGCCTGGATTGCCCAGAAGACAGAATAGCAATTATTGTTGTGCCTTTAAAACAATTTTTTTAATGCTTTGAGAGAGAGAGACCTGACCCGAAATTAAGAGTCGGACGTTTAACCAGTTATTGTTGTACCTTTATGGAATGTTTTATGCTTTCTCTTTCCCACAAACCATCGCATTTGATGGTCACTTCCGCCCTATGAGGCGGAAGCGGGGCAGATGTCACTGTCACTGCAAAGATCGGGACACGAGGAGTCTGACCAACAGGGAATCTTGGGGGAAGGCAGGCTCCTAATCAAGGCGCCTCTTTGTAGGAATTCCACTGTCCCTTTGCAAGCTTCAGAGTCCTAGGGAAGATGTGACAGTTGGAGATCCCACCAATGAGCTGGTGTAGGGGAAGATGGGAGAGGGAACGGAAGATCCGTGGTAAGACCTAGGAGGAGGCGCTGTGGTCGCTAAAGCCGTGGCAGGTCAAGTCAGAGACCTGACTGCAGCTTCCGCCAGGGCCAAGGGAGAGGAACACAACCACCAAGCTCCTTCAGGAGGAGCTAGGAGTCTTTGGAAATTAAATGTTCTGCTTGCTTATAAGACCTTTCCCCTGGGACCATGAGCTTGCCCTCAACAATGACAATGCCTGCTCCAGACAGATCTTGAAGGCTCCAGATGGATCTCGAAGGCTCCAGACAGTTCTCGAAGGCTCCAGACAGTTCTCAAAGGCTGGCAGCAATTAGTGTCCCTTGGTGTGTCTGTGGCCAGAAGAGATCTTGGATGCAGGTGCTTCTCTGAGGTCACGTTGTCTAATGAATTAAGGTTAACAGCCGAACAGCGAAAGAAAGGGCACTGAGCTTGACTCTGTTACCACTTGGCTTCTAAGTAAACACTTCAGGGATTGCCTCACTTAGTCATCAAATGCCAGTATTTCCACTGAACAAGTTGACGGCAGCAGATAGCCCTTTAGAATACACGAGCAGACCCATCCTTCCTTGAGAGGGTCAGGTTGGTCTTTGCCTTATGCAAAACCCCCAGGACACAGAAAAGGTGAAGAGTCACACTTAAAAAATTCTGTTGGCTTAATACTTCCCCCCAAGAAGGACACTGGCTCCTGCAGCAATGGACCCCTAGAACCCGGCCCCTTTCCCTGGTGACCTGAGAGAGCCTTCCCTGTAGAAGAATTCCCCATAGCCCGCACTTCTATTTTGGGGGGCCACTCTGCTCTGGTACATGGAAAAAGGAAGAGTTGAGGTTTGCATGGTCATTTTTATTATAGTATGAAAGCCTTGAAATGATCACAAAAGCAAAAGAGGGAAATATGCCTCCTAAAAAGAACGGAGGCAAATTATTATAGCAACCGAATCCTAAAAGGAATTTTCAAGTAAAAATATGGCTCATGTGAAGTTGTTATGGTAACTGACATTTAAAAGTAACTGGATTTGGGCAAGTTTCTTCCTCCACCCTCTCTGCAAAGTCTTGCAGGAACTTCATGCTAAAATTATGCTTTAATTTTAATTAGCCGAATAGGCCATAAATATAGCTTATTCCCAAATCTTTACAATTTCTACCCTGCAAGCAGCTGATCTACTAATGAGAAAATATTTCTACAAAAACCCACTTACCATTAAAACATCCTATACAATATTTTTCTAATACAATTTATCAATTTAAACACATTGCATAATGTGATATTCTGTAGCGTTCCATTAAAATGATAAATAGCAGTGTGTGTGTGTGGGGGGGGGAACCAAGAGATTAAACATATTGCAAGTGGTGTAACTGTATTTAAATAACCTGGGCCATACCGAGAAAAACACACTGCTCTCATCCTCAAATACAATCTAAACTCGGCTGCAGATTCCTGACTGTAAGGGTATTAATAGGACAGAGGAAGGGGGGCAATAAGAAATGACAGGCAACTTCAGAAGAAATAAAATTTCTATTAGGCTTTGTTATAAGATTACATCAAAGCAATTCATATGTTTTAATCTGGGGAGAGAAAAAGCAACTACTTGGGGTTTGTGCCTGGGGGCTGCCTCTGTGTGTTGAACCAGACAGTTTGCATAATGAACAATTTTCATTCAATCAGGATCTGGGCAGAGAGAGCTCCCACACTCTACAGTCCTATGCACTGGCTCAGAGTTTCTATTCTCCTAGCTCCCCCTGCTGGAGAAACAACATTTGACAGGAAGGAAAGGAGGCCGGGCAGCTTTTCCAAGCCATTATTACCCTGCATTCTGGTTCATAAAGTTAGAGAGTTCGCTTTAAACGTCTCCTAGAGCCCGAAGAGCCTCGAATGGCCTCTGTAAGATGCCGGAAGACGCTCCATTTAACAGCAGCTTGTAGGAGGAGGGAAGCTCCAGGACTGTGCCAGGAAAACCTTTGCCTTTTCCACCCTCTACTTACTGATTAGGGGATTTTAGGAATTGCTGTTTACATTCTGGGCCAAACGTCAGGGAGACTGAAGTTGCTGGAAGGGAGTTTGCCCCGAATGACTGGTGGACATGGTCACCCATTTAAAATACTACACGTGGTTCTTACCTGGCTAGTCCTCTTTCAAGGCTCCCCACTGTCCAGGTCTTCGTAAAATAAGAAAAAAAAAAAAAAACCCACAAAGAAACACACACACACGCGCACACGCCAAATGGAATTGCCTTTTCATGCACAATGGAAAACTTAAAGGCTGAACAAATCGTTTTGAAGAACTGGCACAGGCAACATTGGCTCGGATGCAGGAAAGTCCTGGGCAAGCTGGCTGAGCCAGGACCCGGGGCTGTGGCCTAATCCCCCTTTATCCGAGGGTTTAGCGCGCCCGCCGCCCCTCTCCCAGCTCTGCCAGGCTCCATCTCCAGCGGCCGCCCCGCTGCCTTCCCGGGGTGGGGGGAGGGGGAGGGGGAGCGATGCGGATTCGTGTGAAACTGTTTTTGAAAACCTGGATGATCATTTAAACGTTTAAAATATGCACATGGTAATTCAAAACTAATTACCCTGAGCACATTTGAAACATTTATGCTATCATCTCTGGATCCTGCGTACTGATTGTGTGCCACAGCTCGCTCCGGTGTTTCTATAAACCGCTCCAGCGATTTTAACTTCCAGGCTAAATCAGGCAGCGGCGGGCCCTGCCTTCCGTCCCTGGACTTCCAGGAGGAGGCTGAGTCCCGTTTCCCAGGAGAGCCATTAGTCACGGTCTTGGAGTTCCGGCTGCCCAATCATAGGCCTCGGCCTCGTTGCTGTTCCTAATTGTCATTCCCATTATTTAATTTGGGTTAAAATGACCTCTTTCCCACCTATGCCTTTTTCCTCCTAGGCCCTCCCCTTTTCCCCTTCCCCTGCCTCAGCATGTGGCTTCCACTTCCTAATTTGCACCAAAAAGTTGCCTTGACATTGACCTGCCTGCTTCTCCATTTGGGGGTGGATGGGAGACATTTTCAGGAAGGAAAACGGGGTTTAATGTGGCCACATCCACCAGCGCTCTTGAGAGGTGGTCTGAAGGGGGCCAGCGTGACTGAAGGCAGCCATTGCCGCACACATCTTATTGTAGCCAAGGGCACGCACACTCACGTGTCACACGCACGTGCACACACACACCATACATGTGCACACACGCCTCAGACACGGAGCAAGGCCTGCTTACAGGCTGGCCTCATTAGACCTAGGCAGGTCCTGAAGCACAGTCCTTTCCCCATTTTCCAGAATATAAGGAGTTCCTTCCACGGGGGCAAGGGTGGGGGGAGGACATTAAACCAGCATGCCAGCAGCTAAAAATGCCAGAGGGGAGGCTGTAGCCAAAATGACTTGGACTTCCCAAGTTTATCCACGAAGACTGACCTTGGGATGGGGAGCTGCCGCTGGGAGATGCCCCATTGTAGAGTCAGGAATTGAGCCCCGCCTTCCCCACATGCTCCAGGAAGCAGCTGAGTGCCGGACAGCTCCTTATTCGCACTCCGAAGACGCCAGTGGCAGAATACGAATACGAATCTGGGTTAGATTCCCACAGCCGGCTGCAGGTTGATGGAGCGATATTACCAGGTTTAACTAGAGCCATTAAGAGACTCTTCATTATCCCCACACCACCACCACCAAAGTTATCACAGGAGCCATAACGCAAGAGAGAATTTTCATTCCATCAACAAGAGAGGGAGCCAGTCTATCTTTGTCCAGAGAAAATGAGCAGCCCAGCATGAAGCTTGTGAGGAATGGAGTGTTCAACACTCCAATAACAGCCCCGGCAGGATTTCCTCAGCTATTTAGTTGGCTGAGCAGAGCAGCTGCACCAGAGCAATCTTCCCCTGTACCTGGCGTGCCGAACGGGGGCTCCAGGAGCAACTCAAAGGTCAATTAAAGACAAAGGACACTCGCTGAGACCTGCATTCCAAAGGGCTTAAGCATTAAGCTCCAAGAAAATCAGGGTCCAGGCTGCGCTGGCTCAGATGTTCAGCCATCTCCTTTTTTATTTCTCAACAAAAGTCTACCAGTCGAACCAAACTAATTTCCTTGGGATCACCTGCACCAGCCTCACTTTCTCCTACTCCCGTGCCCCTGCGGCGTGTCACTCCTTCACCTTGAACCGTCCCTGTGCTTTCTCCCTGCCAGGCCATTCTTCCCACCTTTACAGCGACCACTCACCAGCTCTGTGACTGCCGCCACCAGATTCCGTTTCCTCCTGTCCCCCGGCCTCCTCTCCACCGCCATATACTCAGTCTGCTCTGTGTGATTTTGCTTGTTTCTAAAAAGCACGCTTCCATTTTGTGGGCCTGCCCGTCATGGATTGAAATTGAGACAGAAGGGACCAGGTCTTCCGTTTCCTTTGCGTTTCTTGCGGCATCGGCATCTCAAATACGGGGTTTTCACATTAGAGACACCTGCGCTAGACACCCCGACTGGCCTAGGAGTTTTATAGCTGGAGTTAGAAGGCCCATAAGATGAGCCCGTACACCCCCGCACACCCAGCAAAAATTGCACCCCTCGTTCAGATGTTCTCGGCATCCTATCGCTTGCCCAAAGCCAGATTTATTGCTCCCGCTGTAAAGTGTATCTTCTCTAAGCCTCACTTAAAAGCTACCACTTGGCAGAAGATCAAGTTAGAAGTGCAGGATAGCAGGTGATGGTGAGGGGAGGAGGGGGCGGGGAGGGCGGGGCGGAGGAAATAATTGAAGCTCTGAGAACTACCAGCTCAATATTTAACCTAACTGGTAATTTGCTGTGACAATTATGCCACGAACGGAGCACAACTACTATGCAAGAATGTCGCTCCCTAATTAAGAGGGCTCTGCTTTTCCTAGCCACCCGCAATTTAATCACACACGCAAAATGAGACTTGGCTCCAGGAGCAGAAGGTTCTATTAGGAGGCATGTGCGGCATGCACACCAGGCCGTGGGCGGCGCGGCCCGGGTAAGCCTGCTAACACCTTCAATTCCCCCTTGGACCGAGGGGAGAGCCGTTCAGGCCTCTCGTCACCCGACACTCATCTGACTGACAGGCATCTTCCCGGAGAGCCTGCGCGTGCCTCCCCTGCAAATCGACGCCCTTCCCCACAGCACCGCTCTCCAACCAGGAAGGCTCAGCGTGGGTTTGATCCTGAAAGAGTAACTTTAATAAGGATTTTCATAAAATTGAGAGTCCACAGAAGCAGATCTTCCTCTTAAAAATGGAGAACAAGACAGGAACAGGGACACACACACACACACACACACACACCCTAAGCACTGGCAGGAAGACGGGAGAGTATTATTAAAATCATAGCTATAAAGAAGGATGTTGCCATCTCCTAAATTGACTGCCAGATTCATGGAACGTGGCTAAGCAAGACAAACCGTTTTCTGCTTAATTAGTGGCTCCTTTATGGAAGGTCTGCTGCCTGGAGAGGACCCATTACAGGAGGAGAGCTCATTTACAGGGATGCACCTTCTAAAGCTATTCAAATTTTAAATAAATAGTGGAGAAGGAAATGGTGGTGGTGGGAGAAGGGTGCTATGGAGACGGAAAGCCTTCAGCTTTGCATTTCAAGCCGAAGTGCTGGGGAGATTGGCTTTCCTAGGCAAACATGTAAGCCTCTAAAATTTTAGGCCAATAGAAATGACCTCTGCACCGTGGCTGACTGAAGATATAAATAAACTTCGACATGAACAGCAGTGTCAACTGTGAGAGGAAAGAGGAGAGTCCAATTGGGGCTTATTTTTTAAAAAGTCCTGCTTGTTCTGACTCCGTTTCAGGGCAGGGCATTCACGAGCTTGCTCCCTGCAGTGAGCTCCCCTCGCCGGCCCGGCCTGGGTTACCTAACCATGGAAAGGAAGCTGCACCACACACAAGTTAAATATAGTCTGAGTTATCTGCATTTTACAAGCACCAAGAATGTTATCTGAGGAAGCTGTCATTTTTAATGACAGCACAAACTTCCAATTACCAACTGGGTAATACACTGGGGAGCAGGTACAGTTTTATAAGAGTGGCTCCCAATTATTGAAAGTTTACATGATTACTTTTGAATTGGATATAAATACTTCTCACAAGGCAGGTGGGATAGTTTCTCACGTGGTCTACAGTCAAGGCTGGAAGAAAAGAAAACGGTTTTCTTGAAAATTATACATTTTGAGATTTATCAATAGCTAAGAAGCAGGGGTGCAAGGGGAGAGTCGTGAAGAGCCTGGCAAAGCCGGAAGGCTGTAATAATGGCCAGTTGGTTGGTTCAAAGTCTCAAGTACGCCCACGAGTTCACTGGCAGACCACAAATTCTGCCAGGCTCAGTGCAAGAGAAAAGTGAGGGAGCTGGCACTAGAAAATGTCAGTCGGTCCCCTGCCACCACAACAAACAGTATTCACAGAACTCAGATGCCAGCTACCTTTCGTGGCATCTACACGCTTCATCTGCCGAGACACAGAACAAACCACGGCCACGCGCTGCACGTGCTCTTCCACATACATCGGACAGTCCCTCATCCAGATGAAGGCTACAATTTGTGAGTCTCAAATCACCCAATTCTTTGTGAATTCTTTCCGGAAGACTCCAGTCTCTAGTGATCTCTCCATTTACTGAAATAAATTTTTTCTTTAATTTCCTTAAGTAATCTCTATGCCCAATGTGGGGCTTGAACTCACAACCCTAAGATCAAGAGTCACATGCTCTACCGACTGAGCCAGCCGGACACCCCTCCACTTACTGAATTTTAATCTGACTTGTGATATTACTACTCAGCCCCAAGCTTTCCTCTAGATAGACCACGGTTCTTGGGGACAAGGTATCTTGATTTCAAGTCCCTTATAAGGAGGGCAGAACAGGCAATCAATGAAGACAAGTGCTACATACTCTCTGTAACAACCAAGCCGTCGTCACAAATATAATTAAAAGATTTAATAATCATTAACTAACAGCCATGGATGAAGAATCATTGATATACATTGATTTACAAAGCAAGTCAAATGTGTTCTCAAGCGGCCATTTCTGCCACACTAGTGGAAAACCAGAGGATCTAAGGTCTCTTCACAGCCACCATCCGTGGACATAGGGTGGAACTACCACCTATGGCTTCGGGGCCTTCCGTTCCCCTCTCCTCCCTACATTAATCTACCTGCTTTTGCTCCAGAGGATTCTAGGGCTTGCTCAAATTACCTGCCAGGGTTAGGAGTTACCACTGGAATAAGACATGGAGACAGATCAGAAAAGCTAACACAAGAAGGCATACGTTTTCACAGTGCCACAAAGGATAAATGTTCCTGCCCATCAAAAGCTGTTTATGATAACAATTAGAAAGTATACATAACTCTAAAACGAACACGTTATATGCCAATCATATCTTTTTTTTTTAAAGTTTTTTGAGGGGCGCCTGGGGTGGCTCAGTCGGTTAAGCATCCGACTTCGGCTCAGGTCATGATCTTACGGTTCGTGGGTTCCAGCCCTGCATCGGGCTCTGTGCTGACAGCTCAGAGCCTGGAGCCTGTTTGGGACTCTGTGTCTCCCTCTCTCTCTGCCCCTCCCCTGCTCGTGCTCTTTGAGAGCTCTCACTCTCAAAAATAAATAAATGTGAAAAAAAATTTTTTTAATAAAGAAGTTTTAAAAAATATTTATTTATTTTAGAGAGAGACAGAGCACAAGCAGGGGAGACGCAGAGAGAGAGAGGGGGACACAGAATCCGAAGCAGGCTCCAGGCTCTGAGCTGTCAGCACGGAGCCTGACACAGGGCTTGAATCCACAAACCATGGGATCATGACCTGAGCTGAAGTTGGCCGCCTGACTGACTGAGCCACCAAGGCGCCCCTAGGCCAATCATAGCTTAACAAAAATAAAATTTAAAAACAACTGGAAAGTATAAGCATCCAGCAAGTGAATTGGCTCAACAAATGTATACTACCAAATCGCCAAATACCAATTAAAATTGTGCAGATCTATTTTTATTGAAATAGCAAAGATGTCCATCCTATCAGGCTAGGAGAAAAGCGGTACAGAATAGTAAGCATAGTGTAATCCTATTTCAATTAAAACCACATTTCTATGTATGCATGCATAGAAAAGTCAGCTCTACAAGTGGCTATTGCTGATTTGTGGGATTATGGATAATTTTGTTTTTTCTTACCTAGAAGTTATTTTGCTCTAACAAACACAGGTTACTTACGTAAGAGATAATCATTGTCCAAAGAGTCCCCGTTCCTTTCCTTTTCAACAGATATTAACAATTTTTATCAGCTTAATAACAAATATACTTAGCTGAGGTTTTCTCAAGCACTGCAAATAAAACATCTATACTCTATCCTTTTTGAGAAAAGCTGATCATTTCCAAAAATGTTCACAGAAACCAGAACTCTACCAATAAAGAGTGGATTATAAGACTAAGAACCAACAGACCACATGAGAAGGGAGGTGGGGGGAGAAATCCTATTTGAGATAAGGAAACAATCAATTTACTAGGGGAGCAGTGGCCTTCTAACAAGTGAAAAGGAAAGGAGACTCGACAACCTGTTCCATTTTCTAGAAATAAAACCTGAGAAGGCACATTGCCAAAGAAACACAAGTCAATATAAACCTTTATACGCTGGGCTGCCAAACTTCACTTTTAGACAGTATATTAATTATGTAGTCAATAAGCACGGGTTTCATTAGTGTATTAAATACCACGATCAATATTATTTATACTTTTCCAAGACAGGCCACTCAGGAAAAAAAAAAGTGGGGGAAGGGGAAATTCTGACCCCCGTTCAAAAAGAATAGCACGCTAGAGATTAGCAAGGCTTTAATGGAAAGCATAAAACACTGAAAATATGGACAGAAATCAGATTATTGCCGTTTTATTTTTTTTTGTCTCTTTCACAATAATACTGGAGAGACTCCAAGAATCATTTAAAACAAAGGCAAAATGATTAGATTTTTCCTAATTGCTTAACGCTGATGTCATGGTGTACGCAAAATGAACACGGATCTCAGCGAAGGATGAGAAGTAGAACATGAACAGCCTTTCGAGGTAAACCATGTCCAAGAGAATTCCAAGAACTGCGGGCCAGAATCTATTAAGGCAATCCTCAGGGACCCACATCTCTTAAAGGCGTAACTGCGGAGCCAATTTCTGATGCTCCTTTACTGGTGATCTGAGTTTTAGAAGGGAAATCTGCTAAGCACCTTCCCTCCAGGGGCCCGCCCTGCCCCAGACCACCCCCGTGGATTTGCTGGTTTCTTCACGTAGTCACGGGCACCGAGCAGTGACTGATACAATGGTGTTGAGTCAGGACAAGGCCGGAGGTCAGCACTCCTCACTGGCAGGGCTGCCGTGAGCAGAGAGCGCCCGATGGCGGCAGATGGGAGACTGGTTACTGGGCTGAAAGCTAGATGACCACTTCCAACCCACAATTTGTCGATCCAGAGTCGTGCTGAAGACTGTAATTTTCTAGTCCGTGCTTTATAAGCAAGGTCAGAGAGGAGCTTCCATAAAAATGGTTGAGGCCCCTGCCAAAGGAGGAAGTACAGCCTGGTGACCATCTTCTGAGACCAGATGTGTCCACAGTCAGAGGGCCTGAGAAGAGCCCTGTCCGTGCTGAGGAACAGGAGCTATCCTGCACACACCCGGCCGCTTCCTCCTGGGAGTGGACAGGGAAGGCTGAGGCGGACAGGACGGGCTGGCCCCGCACCTCCACAAGGGCTGCTGGCCACCACACCGGCGCGGATTCCACCCAGGTCCCCCCGCTGCAGGCTGCATGCAGCACTGCCTGGGTACTTGGGGACAGATGTGCAGCAAATGCCAAGCGGTGGGTCGCGGCAACCGGATAGATAATTAATATGATTAGGAACACGCAGAGGAAGCACGCTCGTGCCGACTGAAAGGCTCCGTAGCATAATTACTGTTTTCTTACTGGCTCACTGTCTGTACACATTTCAAAGCCTGGCTGGTGTTAGACTGCTGTGTAAACATCAATAAAATCCCAAAGTGCCAGATCATCGGCATTCTTGGGCACAATGGCTTTTTGTTTCTAGTTTTTTCATTCTTTTAAAGATGGATTTTAGGGTTGCAAACATTAGGAAGAATGATCTCTACGCCTTGGACTAATCTGAGAGGCTATAATGAGTTAACATCTCCCCCAAGTGAACATTTATTATGAAGGCTAATTAATTGCTTTCCAGTTACAAGAACCCTTTGCATTCAAAGAAAGTAGAATTCACACGCAGAGAAGCTTCTGTTTATTAAAACAAAGCAGGGGAAACAAAGGGCTTCTTCCTTCAAAATCCTTTCTATTTAACACAGCTTTAATCAAGAAATGAAACCTACAAATACAAGAAATATGTACAGGTAGAAAAAGTGTGCATTCGCCCACCAAAATGCAACATTAATTGAAGTGAAAACTAAAGCGATGCTTTGTAGTTGCCGGGATGTCCCTGGGGGAAAGCAAGTCAATGCTTATCAGCCTTCCTCAGAAGAGACAATTTTGATTAATATCAGACCCATCTGACTCGGTCTATTA
This sequence comes from Hyaena hyaena, assembly GCF_003009895.1. NCBI lineage: Eukaryota > Metazoa > Chordata > Mammalia > Carnivora > Hyaenidae > Hyaena > Hyaena hyaena. Next base: position 6,927,699 of record NW_024080642.1, on the reverse strand, counting down.
AACCCTGAAGGAAGGATATTCTTCAGATATAAAAGATATGTCTTTGATTAATAATTCTACCTTATTGCCATTCTAAGCATTAACAGCTATGTGGCACTTCTAGAAAGGAAAGCCTTTGAATTCGAGAAAGACACACTAAAGTACAGGTTCCGCACAGCGCCTTCTCGGCTCTCCTCTGGAGAGGGACCCAAGCTGTGAAGGTGTCACCGCCGGAGAAGCGGAAACCCGAGTTACATAATTTCACTGTCTGCAGATTTAGGGTCAATTACTTGTGACATAATTCCTGCTTGAAGATAATGAACTCTTAGTAAAACAGCCACAAAAGCCTGGGGACAGAGGGAGTGACTGGCACTACGCTTCCCGCCGGCTGACCCGCTACGTCTGACACAGTGTACGCAGCAGCGGCCTGAGCACATTGTCCTTTGCCTACCAGTGGATTCCGGGATGCGCCCGAGAGAGGAGAGCGCCTCGTCTGCCACAGAGAGGCTCTATGCACCGTGGAGCTAGTGTGGAACTGTCACATGTGGGGGGGACACGGGAGGAGTCCATTTCATTTCAACTCTGCTTTTTCAAACTTCTGCCCAATCAGCATTGCTCTGCTCACATCAGTGCGTTTCTCCTGATGTTCATGATCAGCCTTCTGCCATATTCTCTGTAGTCCACGGGCTTCGCATCCATCACAGTGGCCTTAATTCGAGACTCATCCTTTGAGAAGAGAAAAGCAGCTCGTAAACGAAGGAAAGCCTGGGCATGGAGCAGTGGTGATAACCCCCTTTGCTTTAGAGGGTTCAATGATCCCGGCAGGAGGAAACACAAGGCATGGTGGATTTAGTGTTTGGCAATTCCAGTACAGAAGGAGTCACAGGTGAGAGCCTTAATTTCTGGGGCTGGGAGAGTGGGTAGAAGCCCCTCTCCTTCCCTCATCCCTCCCTCCTGCCCCTGAGCACTCAGAAACCTGCAATCCAAATGGGATGGACCTTAGTGGGCTTATCAAGGCCGATTTATTTTCTTTGCTGAGGGAAAAACAGGAGCCCAGAGAAGATAAGCGATGTGCCTAAAGCCACACAGTTAGTTCTGCAGGACGTGTGAAAGCAAAGGCACCTGTGGCAGAGGACTGAGCCCTGGCTTGGGTCCCTGGTTCTGTGGTGTCTCTGCACCTCACCCTCCCGTCCACACCAGGAGAGGGCTGAATGACCCTTCTAGATGCCCCTGGACCACACCCCACTGTGACGCCCTGTCAGACATTTGCCTTCCTACTCATTTAATACACAGAAACGAACACCTCTAGTAGCAGGTACTAGGGTTAAGGTCTAACAGTGAAACAGAACGAGGAGACCCCGAAACAAGCAGAGATGTTTTCAGAAGCCTCCCTCCTCGCTCGTTCATCAGGACTACGCAGTGCGTTTAGGGGAGGAGGCTGTGATGCCCAGAAAGAATGCACACGCACTCTAGTGTGCGCTCCGTAGTCACCAAATAGTCCCATTTATAAGCACAGTTAAGAGCAAAGCTCTGAAGCAGGAGCTAGAATCTTCCTTCTGCCACGTGCTGGCGTACTACGTGGGCAAATTACTTATTCTCTGCAGGCCTACATTTTTTCAGTGGTAAACGGGGATAACAATAGTTCCTACATATGGGTTACTTCCAGGACTGAGGGAAATAATATGCACAGTAAAGGGTGTAGAACAGTAACTGGCAGATAATAATTGCTCAGTAAATGCTGTTATATGATGACTATACAATCACATGATATTATAGGCAACTTAAAGGAATTTTCAAGGTAATTTTAACTATGTGTGGTCTTTGTTTTATATACTAACTTCAGAGCCTAAAACTCACGGAAGGTGTGAATCCACTGAACACCTTACCATCCTTTGTCAATACACAAACAAAACAACCCCAGGTTTTAACTGAAAAGACCATAAGCATTTTCTCCCCAGATGCTGGACACTGGACAAAACACTCAACCTCTCTACATTCGGCTACTCATCTGAAAATGGGGATGATAACAGCACCTCCGTGCTGGGCAGACTTGAGTGATAAACGCAGGGCGCTCGGCACTGGGTCTGGCACACGGCAAGCAGTGACGTGACAGCTGTTGTGCACTGCTGTTGTGGGTGACAAACAGTAGCTTCCCACGGCTAGCCCTCCTGCACCCCAGATGACCTCACTTACATTGTAGGTCTCTAGTTTCACCCTGATCTTGAATGCAAAAGTTCGGAAGTTGGCATTCTGGAAAACTTCCTCAAATGCTTGCTCATTCTGCAAAAACAAATGTCACACTTTAGGCATGGAAGCTACCAGACCATTTGAAAATATCTATTAAGAGTTTTGACGGGGTTCCTGGCTGGCTCAGTTGAAATAACATGCGTCTCTTGATCTTGGGGTTACAGGTTCAAGCCTCACATTAGGTGTGGAGACTACTTAAAAATAAAATCTTAAAAAAAAAAAAGTTTTGGAAAGACTTTTGAGAAAAATCTCTCTCAAAAAAATTATTACCCCCAGTGGTCTGAATAGGAATGACTAATTACAGGTGAGATTTCATTCCATAAAAACTGTTTGGGTACAATTTTATTAAAAAATTAAAATATTCTACCTACAGTAGTCAAATTAATAGAGACAGAAAGGAGAATGACTGCTGGGAGGGCGGGGGGTTGGGTGGCTCAGTCTGATAACTGTCTGACTTCAGCTCAGGTCATCTCAGGGCTCATGAGTTCGAGCCCCACCCTGGGCTCTCTGCTATCAGCACTGAGCCCACTTTAGATCCTCTGTCAGATCCTCAATAATAAAGAAACATTAAAAAAAAAAAAAATAAAGAAAGAATGGTTGCTAGGGGCTGTGGGAAGGGGAAATGGAGAGTTAGTATTTAATGCATGCACTGAACTTATTAGACTTAAAAATGGTAAATTTTAGATTATGCATATTTTACCATAATGTAACAAAACAAAACCCCAAAAACACATTTCTAGGGGCGCCTGGGTGGCTTAGTCGGTTGGGCGTCCAACTTCAGTTCAGGTCATGATCTCACAACTTGTGGGTTTGAGCCCCGCGTTGGGCTCTGTGCTGACAGCTCAGAGCCTGGAGCCTGCTTTGGATTCTGTGTCTCCCTCTCTCTGACCGTCCCCTGCTCATGCTGTCTCTCTCTCTCTCTCAAAAATAAGTAAAACATTTAAAATAAAACAAAACAAAAAAACCACACATTTCTAAACTTTAACAGTTTGTGATGGAATAGGGGCACCTGGGTGGCTCAGTTGGTTGAGTGTCTGACTCTTGATTTCGGCTCAGGTCATGATCTCATGGTTCATCAGTTTGAGCCCTGCACTGGGCTCTGTGCTGAGCATGGAGCCTGCTTGGGACTCTCTCTCCCCCGCCCCCCCCGCCCCTCCCCCTCTCTGTCTTTCTCTAAAAATAAATAAATAAACTTTAAGAAAAGGTTTGTGATGAAACCGGTCTGAGGCTCAGCATGTTCATCATAAATTAAGAATGGGAGGGAAGAGTCAGAAAAAAGCTCAAGCTGTCATACATGGTTTTACCCTCTACATTTACAGTGATTTGTGAGCAAGTGAAGACAGGCAGGTGAGGTGGGTAAAGATCAGGTAAAGTGAAAATCAGAGTTCTCTCCCTCTTAACCTTTAAACATTATTTTAATTTTTTACCTTTTAAAAAATGTTTATTAATTTATTTTGGGGGGGGCGGTGGGAGGGGCAGAGAGAGAATCCCAAGCAGGCTCCATGCTAACACGAAGTCTGATGTGGGGCTCGATCTCACGAGTCATGACCTGGACCTGAAATCAAGAACTGGACACCTAACCAACTAAGGTGCCCCTACCTGTTTTTTTCTTTTTTTAAAAGTAAGCTCTGTACCCAACTTGGGGCTTGAACTCAGAACCCCAAGATCAAGAGACACAGGCACAGGCTCCACCGACTGAGCCAGCCAGGCTCCCCACTAATTACAACTTTTTATTAAAAAAAAAAAAAAAGAAAGTCCAATAAACAGGGAGGGATCACAGAAAGCATTTTTTATAAATATGCATAAAATAAATTTGCAGTAACTTTATATAAAATAGTTCATTATCAGCCAAGTACTATCTTTGCAAGCCACACAGAACATGAAAATGGCTTTGTTACACAGAACTCTTGTGTAAAGTTTACTCCACACACACAAGCAGTCCTCTGGGCCTTCAGATATGTAAATAAAACAATGCATTACACCTTAAGAAAATGATACCAGCTACCATTATTCTTCTAAGCTTAGGGAAAGGCTGGAGTGCATACACCAAGAGGATCATGGTTCCTGAGGGAAGAGTTTCTATGTGTCCTCATTCACCAGCAGTAAAAACAGTCAAATGGAATAAGCTCATAAAAAACCCTGAAAAGCTGCCTCAAGCCTTGAAATGTGATATGAAAATAAAGAACCAGGCAAAAGAGATAAAAGACACCATCATACCTTAAAGTCAATTCCAGTTATTTCTATAAAAGGGCTTGTTGGCATTATTTTCAGAGAGCTCACAAACAATTTAAAAAAAGAGGTGTGTAGGGGGGAGAGCTGAACGGACAGAACTGAAGACAGGAAAGAATAAGAGAAAACATGCCAAAACAAATGGTAAATCTTTATGCTTAGTGGTTTTTACAAGTAATCTAACCAATTTGGAGGAAGTGGGAGAAACATCTACAGATAGATGCTAATTTATGTGGCCCAGAAAACACAGCTTTCATTGGTCATCTTTACACATTTTATCTAAGTATCTTTCCTACATTTAGCATAATCAGTTATCTATTCCCTACATTTAATAAACCGACTATGTGAAAATACATACTTATCAAGATGAAACATAAAGTTACTTCGTAAAATTGCATTTGAAGACCTAAAGTAGCAAGTACCTACTATGTGAATTTACACCAGGATTTGACTCAACTTCTCAGGACGGTGTTTACTATGTTAAAGGGGCACATCTGTACTTCAGGTTACTTCAGAAGATCTCAAGTAACGATAGGCACACCAACTCTGGTGTGCCAACAGTAACAGGAGAAATAAGTGGGTTATACTTGTAAAATGCTGCTTTTAAAGCACTTATTATTTTTTATTTTAAGTAAGCTCCACACCCAACATGGGGCTTGAACTCACAACGCTGAGATCCAGAGTTGCATGCTCCACCAACTGAGCCAGCCAGACGCCCTGAAACACTTTTATATATGTTGCTCCATCACCTCATTGTTGGTACACTCAAGGTGGACAAAATTCGACAGAATCAGATGAGCTCTCAAATAATCATCAGACTGAGAAACTATACACAACACCCAAGAGAAATGTTAAAAACTTAAAGAGCAAAAAGGGTGTTAGTGGCAACTGTTACGGTGATAATAAAAGAGGGGGCCAACCTTCTCTTTTAACTCCCCAAGATAGGCAGTGTTCTGTCCGAGGATGGCCTCCGCACACTCCTGGAAGCAGGTGACCCACTGATTCTCTCGAAAATCAGCAATATTTACCTAAAAAGCACACCACATAATAATTTAGCAAAGAAATCATAAAAGGAAGATACACTCAGGAGACTGAAAAATTAACTTTTTCCATTCATTAAAATAATTCTCAGGGGGGAAAACACCCCATTACCACTACATATGCTGTATTCTCTCCAAAGAGGATGAAAAATATGACAGAAAGAAGTTTAAAATGTTAAGTCTGGGTCACCGCAGGAACATGACATGCCGTGGATATGTGATTTCAGAGCTCAGTGGAGCTAACAACCCAACTAAACTCTCCTTCAGACACAGAATCCAGGCACCCTGGCCCTCGTTCCTTCCCTGCCAGCCACAGTGGCCTCGGACTAAAGGTTCTGAATGAGCCTCCAATGGGGGAGGGCAGGTTCTCTGCATTTCAAGCTGTACATCCTTCAGTCGCTAGTTCTGTAAGGCAGTCCTCAGTCGCTGCTGTGCACCCCAGACTATTTAAAAGCCCGAGCCATGGCCCTTCCTCCAGTAGCCAAACTTACCTAGCAATAGAAATGAGCTTGGATCAAGCATCTCCAATTGGACCATGATGTAAAATTAAATAGGGGAGAAGTTAAGGAAGAAAGTGGATCGCAAAGAATCCATTTGCTGAAGTGACAGTCTTAGTAGAAATAAGAAAGCAAAGTTGTTTTTTTTTAAGGTGTCACTTGATGAGTCTACATTTCCATTTGGCATATACATGGGGCTTTAAAAAAAATTTTTTTTATGTGTTATTTATTTCTGAGAGAGAGAGAGAGAGAGAGAGAGCATGAGCAGGGGAGGGTCAGAGAGAGAGGGAGACACAGAATCTGAAATAGGCTCCAGGCTCTGAGCTGTCAGCACAGAGCCCGACGTGGGGCTCGAACCCACGAACTGTGAGATCATGACCTGAGCCGAAGTCGGATGCTTAACAGACTGAGCCACCCAGGCGCCCCTACATGGAGCTTTAATATCAAAGTTATGGGGTGCCTGGGTGGCTCAGTCAGTTAAGCATCCGACTTTGGCTCAGGTCATGATCTCACGGTCTGTGGGTTCGAACCCCACGTCGGGCTCTGTGCTGACAGCTCAGAGCCTGGAGCCTGCTTCAGATTCTGTGTCTCTCTTTCTCTGCTCCTCCCCTACCTGTGCTCTTTCTGTTTCTGAAAAAATAAATAAATGTAAAAAAAAAATTTTTTTTAAAAATCAAAGTTATGATGGAAAAATAAGGGGACAAGAAAAGTTACACTCACTCACATGTACGGGAGAATGCATCCCATCCCAGGGCTCACACCTAGTTTGCTTACTGCGTGCTAGCATCTCAGAGGCAAAGAGCACCCACTTGACAGGGTGGAGAATGGCAACGAAGGGAACACACTGGGTCAGCATCTCATGAAACCAGTGCCCTGAGGCTCCACTATTTACAAGTCTCACAGAAAGGCTGATAACCCATCTAAACAATCTTCTCCATCCTGGTTCCATGGAGTTTACAGTTTACAGGAAATATGAAGCTTAAATGTAGAACTCTCCTGTTGAACTAACATTCTGAGGGGCAATTAGAATATAGAAAGGACAAGTAAAAAAAAAATTTTTTTTTTTATCTGAAAAGATTTTAAGAAAATATTCCTATCACATGAGGATTCACTGCAGGGGAAAAATTAAAAAAGGAAAGTGCAGAAGAAACTAGACATCAAGCAGAAATAACCTCCAGCAACAGTATGGCATTTGCCCACTCAATCTGTTTTCTGTTGTGTTCATACCTCAAGACTATATCGAACACACCATTTAAAATTTGTCATTTTCAATGGATAAACCTGAACATTTATTCGTGTCATTCTCAAATACTTTACGGAAAACTGTCAAATAAATGGCAAATTCTGATGTCTTCATGGTATTCCACTCCACAGATATAAAATAACGGAATATAACCACTATAATGTTAAGGAAGTTAACTTGTACCGAATTTTTCAACATAACAGAGTAACAGAGAACTTTACACAGCTGTAAGATCTCTGATGATTTCTTGGAAGAAATTCCCTCCAAGTGTTTAATGTGCCAGAAAATGTAAGTATTTTTAAGGCTCCTGATAGATTACTGCCAAATCATCTTCTAGAAAAAACGTGAGAATGCCTATTTTTCGTATACCTTTATTATCATTCAGTATTAGCATTTTTTTAAAAGTACACCCTTCACTTGAAAGGTTTTAAAACAGAAACAATTCTTCCAATGCGAGAGACCCACCCTCCCACCTCAGCATGCGGTCACATTCTTGAGAAGTCAGCTCTGTCAAAGGCTAAGAGGAACAGATTATCTACAAGAAAAATAACTAAATATAGGCATTGGCTGTATAAGTATAATTACTGCTCTCCAGAAATGCCATTTCAAATTAATTTATCTTCCTAACAGTTAGCAGGAGAGTGTCACCAATGCCATAATCGTACTACATGCACAGCAACCGAAATTGGCTGGTATGAAAAAAAGCTTTTAGTAGGAGAAAACAGACTGCTATTTAGTTGAGCGAAAGGCCCCTTGCTTTTGTACTTGTAGGATAAGAGCGCGTTAGCACTTATTCATCTGCAGGCTTCCTACCTCAAGAGATGTTGTTTTTGCCCTCATCTCTACAGTGGCGGGCACGTGGTAGGGACTCGAGAAACACCACAGTGTCTCCACTACCCATTGTACTTACTGACAGGATCATGCGGTACTTGAAGTTGGGAAATTCACTATCACACTTCTCACAGCGGTACAATCCATTCTGTTGATCAATCACTTTCTTAAAGCAGTCCTGGTTTGGGCAGGCTTGATACATGCAGTTCTCTTTGCGAAGAAACACGACTGTCGCCACACAGCTAAAATAGTCCGCCTTCAGGAGAAAAGACAGACATGAGAGACCTGGAACATGGGGGCTACGTTCAAGAGGGACTTAGGGGCAGCCCAGAGCTTCCCCTGACATGTTGGTAGTTAAGTGTTCACGTATATGAATCCTTAAGATCACAATGTGATTACAGGGAATGATTCATACTACAGTTTCTGAAATCACTTGTGCGGGCTGCACAGCCTACAAAGGTAATAAACTAAGCTCTGACGCACATTACTGGGGCGCCTGGGTAGCTCAGTCAGTTAAGCGTCCGACCTCGGCTCGTATCTAGATCTTGAGGTTCATGAGTTTGAGCCCCACAGTCGGTTCTGTTCTGACAGCTCAGAGCCTGGAGCCTGCTTGGGGTTCTGTGTCTCCCTCTGTCTCTCTCTGCCCCTCCCCAGCTCAAGTGCGCGCGCGCTCTCCCCCTTTCTCTCTCAAAAATAAACATTAAAAAAAAAAAATAAAGCAGATTATTCCTCGGTGAGAAAGCGAATTCTAAAGTAGACTAAATTAATTAAAACAGAAAAAGACTACATGAAAGACAAAGACGTCAGGAAACAGATTTGTTCCGCGCGTTCCTCTGACCCTCCAAAGGTAACAGTCTAGGAAACAAGGTAAGGCCAGAAAACCTAGTGCGGCGATGTTCAACCACGCTCCCACGTTAAGAACAACAGTACTGGCTTCTGGGGCCTGGAGTCACCTTCATCTCTGTCTAGGCCCCAGTGGCAAACTTTCTGTAGAAAGTCAGACAGGATATGTTTTGGGCTTTATGAGCCTTGCGGTCAGAGACCTGTTGCAACTACCCAGCTCCGCTGCTGCTGCACAGAAGCATCCACAGATGATAAGCAAACGAGCGCACGCGGCTCTGTGTCAACCCCTGGTCCGAGCCGTCTGAGCGGAGAGATCACTGGTAAGTAGATGTAGCAGGGACTAAGTCATGTGCTTAGACTTTGTGTGTTGCTCTTGGTTTTGCTTTTTAACTCTCACAGAAAGGATACAGGGGGAATAATTTTGAGGGATGAGCCGTTCCCTCTGGGTGTGCTCTGAATTCAGAGCTGGGTCGGCAACCTATGGGGCTTCCCAATGTCTTAGAACAAAGAAGGCAAAACAATAATGTGGATATTTAAAGAGACTGGTTGAGCCCTCAATCCAGAAGGTTCTAGAGTAAATAAGTCTCCTAGAAGAATGTCTATAGAATTTTTCTGTTTTTCTAGGTAAAGTCCAGATTCAATTCACGACTTTAAAGTTTGGGTACAGGGGCGCCTGGGTGGCTCAGTCAGTTAAGTATCCGACTTTGGCTCAGGTCACGATCTCACAGTTCGTGGGTTCGAGCCCCGTGTTGCGCTCTGTGCTGACAGCTCAGAGCCTGGAGCCTGTTTCAGATTCTGTGTCTCCCTCTCTCTCTGCCCCTCCCCCATTGTGCTTTGTCTCTGTCTCTCTCAAAAAAACAAAAACTTTCCTGATTCTCCATTCTCGATGGAGAGAATTTAGAAAATAAACAGAAACATAAAAGGAAAAACATTTGTTATATACAATTCCTATTACCCAGGAAAAAAAAAGACGACACAGTTAAATGTTGGTAAAAGAGTAGATCTTAAATGTTCTCACCACAAAAAAGAAATGGTAATTATGTGACAGGATGGAGGTATTAACTAATGCTGAGGTGGTAATCATTTTGCAATATATTAATGTATCAAACTAATACACTGTGTATCCTTTATACTTACACAGTGTTATATGCCAATTATATCTCAATAAAGCTAGAAAAAAATGGTATAATTTCTGCCAGTCCATGTCTGAGTATTAAAAACTAAATTAGGGGTGCCTAGGTAGCTCAGTCAGTTAAGTGTCTGAGTTTGGCTCAGGTCATGATCTTGAGCTTTATGAGTTTAAGCCCCGTGTCGGGCTCTGTGCTGACAGCTCAGAGCCTGCAGCCTGCTTCGGATTCTGTGTCTCCCTCTCTCTCTACCCCTCCCTAGTCACACTCTGTCTCTGTCTCTCAAAAATAAACATTAAAAAAATAAGATAAATAAAGTTTGGGTACAAATAGGTACTCGCCAGGGCTGATTTCTTTTTTTCTTTTTTTAAAGTAGTCTCTACACCCAGTGTAGGGCCCAACATCAAGAGTCACCTGCTCTCCTGACTGAGCCAGCCAGGCGCCCGCAGGCCTGATTTCTTACTGCACACAGTCTACCTGTAGATCTAAGAGGGAAACTGGGTGAAAAGAGAACCTGATGAATGGCTGTTCCTATGACAGGAACACACACCTGTCTAACGTTTAATTCTCTAGATGCCATACAACAGCATCATCGGATGCAGCTGATGACAATGACGGATGAGGGAGTACGGTGAAATGAGACAGAAAGGAATAAAAACTGTATTCTATAACACGAAAATAATAAGAGTAGGAGTTGCTCTTTTTGGGAACATAAAGGAGAAATAAATGACTTAAATACTGAACTGCTGGCAGAATACAGGTTTAGATCAAGGCAGGAAGAGAGCCATCACATACAAACATTGGAAGGAAGCAGCAACTAAAGTCAAATAGCAGAGCCGACTCCCATCAGAGAACAGTGGCAAATTCTCAGCCCGTGAGAGGTTAATAGTGTACAGCCAGGAGGGTGCGCGTGAGCTGCCTGATGCCGGACAGTGCACCTGCCTGATGCTGTGTTAGCCATGACCTCAAAACCCATCTTCTTGGTGTGTGGGCACTTCAATTTGCAGAATACTCGGCAAAAGCAAATAGGGACCTGGAGTTATTACACTTCATTCGTATCGCTCTAAGAATTACAACTCTGGGTCAGAGTTCAGGACGCTCTTCTGCCTTAGGATATCTGAAGGGTACACCGCAGTCCTATGAGCAGGCACGGCTCCCTCACTCTGCCAGTGGCTCCCAGCCATCGCACCATGCTCTGCTCAGACCTCCAGGTAAGAAGCACTGCTCTGATAGCCGGTCCCAGAAATGAGATTGGAAAACTCATCCTTTTGCACACTCGATGTGCTTTTGTGAAGAAGGTGAGGAAAATGGGCTACCTTGTCACCTTGGCCCAGGTTCTCTGATTTAACCTCATATAGAGTTTTCCAGTTGGTGTTGCTCCCTGCTGTTCCTCCAGTCCTTAGATCAGAGATGGAAACACCATCTAAGGCTTGTCCTTCAGAGTCAAACCTGAAAATTAAATACAGAACAACAGGTAGTTTATTATACTTACTGAATATGCTACTTGTTTCTAGATGCCAGAAGCTATCTGCTCCTCCCTCCCACCTGTCCTACATTCATAGGTCATGGTCACATGGGCTCAAACGAGTACATTCTCCATGTACCTTGAGCCAAATTGCAGGAAGTGAATGACCTCTTTTCATCTCAGTTGCTCTGATGCCCCCCAGTGGTCAAGAAAGACAGTGCCAAATACCACAGAACCTTTTCTTAAATTAGCATCTGTTATACAGTTCTTTAGGCTACTGATGCTCATTCTCAGCAGGTAGCTGCATCTGTATCATCACTGAACTGTATCAGTATAGAAAGTGACAGTCAACATATTGTAACAGGGTGGCAAAAATACGTTCTCATGGTAAAAGATCTTATAAGCCTGATAGAGAATGTGAAGGATTACATAACCCAAAGTAATTTAATAGAAGATATTTTCTATTTTCTCGTAGATATATCTTCTTAGGAAGATTTTACCTACACCAATATTAAAATTAACATTAATCTGTGTTGCATTATTATTAAAACTGATTATACTTCCTAAACACGTATCAGCTGATGTGAAGGAAAATGGCTCAGAAGCATACTTGGGGGTAGGGAGGAGTCAGTCCGAGATTAAAAATATGCCATGTCATCTAAAAGGAGGGTAACTGAAAGGCAACCACGTGTACAGCAGGCTCCTTAGAAAGGGACCATCTCACAGAACGGGGGCTGCCCGACGCTGTACACAATCGCCTTCACATTCCGTCAGGGAAGCCGCTAACCCGTCACGGAAGCACAGCAAGGTCCATAAATCCATTTCACCACTACTATCTACACCAGTTTATGGTTTCAGAAACTCCAAGGAGACATTTGTCACCAAAGCAGCTCATCACGAATCGACAGAGCAAGGATGGAAGCAGCTCTTCTTACAATAAAAAATTCCACAGCGGAAAAAATAAAACCAAACCCTCTCCATTGTTATAACCAAGATCAAACATCCAACCCGGGCCTAGGTAGGGTTTGTGTGATGAACTCCTCTTTGATCAGTGGCAGGTTATTTTATTCTGGAGACAGCCATGTCTTTTTATATTGACCGGGATCACTGTTACTGACAAGTAAAATATGAAGACCTTAATGTGGGCATGCAATTAGCCTGGGGTCAAGCTCTAGAGCCTGAAAGAAAGTCAAGCAGTAAGGACAAGCCAAAGCTGTGGTTATTTCTGGTCAGACTACAAGCGGGACCTGCCGTATAATGCAGCGCCAGCTACCAAGATAGTTAAATATAGATATGTGTGGACCATACTCAGGAGGCTGGCTTAAGTGTCATGAACACTCTAGTAGGTGTTTCATGAAACTACTCAAACACTAGTGCTACTAGTGGTTCACATTACACTCAAAATAAACGTGAGAAGTACGTCACAGGAGCTAATTCTTTAATCACAAAAACCCTAAGACACAAGTGGAACCCGACACAATCCCCTGTGACCACAGCTACAGGAATTATTGAAGCTCAAGCTGGAGTGTTTTTCCCTGACCCCATCAATTTCTGCATACTGTTCCAGTCTGAAGTGCTCTTTAAAGGCAGAGTTCAGGGGCGCCTGGGTGGCTCAGCTGGTTAAGTGTCCGAGTTCGGCTCAGGTCATTATCTCACGGTTCATGGCTTGGAGCCCCGTGTCGGGCTCTGTGCTGACAGCTCAGAGCCTGGAGCCTGTTTCAGATTCTGTGTCTCCCTCTCTCTCTGACCCTCCCCTGTTCATGCTGTCACTCTCTCTCTCTCTCAGAAATAAAACATTACAAAAATTTTAAAAAATAAATAAATAAAGGCAGAGTTTTAACACCCTAAACAGCTAGATATACTGAGGATTCTAACTGGCTCTCCTCACCCCCTGAGTGCCCGGGGAATAACAATATAATGCCAACAAAAGCCACTATTCCTATGGCAGTCTATCAGAGTCCAGTGAACACACACCAGAAAAGGTGCTCAGCACCAACAACTGGACAGGACAGGGACACTCTTTGCCCACATCACAGAAGCCTATGGCTTTAAACCTAGGAAAGAAAGTGGCCTTTAGCTTGCGGCCCACGGCTACTGGCTGGGACAGCCTGGCCTCCCCTTGCTTTGGCAGGAGAGAGGTCAGCGTGCAGCACCTCCATTCTAACTGCCTCCTCCGGAATCTGCAGGTCTGTCATGGGATTACAGGTTTGTCAGTTCAAGGGCTTTCAAGCTATCCTCTCAGAAGGCATAAAGCCTCCAAGAAATGCAGGAACTGCTGCATTCAGTAACAAAGCCCTCTGTTCTGCACACAGCTCACATACCGATGAGAAGAACCAAAACAGCCACTTTGTCTCAAAGACCAGGCTCAAATGACCCCTTTGTTTAGCCCCCAAATACCTACCATCCACGAAGCTTATAGGCCTCTGGGATGTCAGGATTCATAATGACCGTGCTTGAAGACAGTACGGAGAGGCTGCGTCCACCAAAGTCAGAGACTCTGGCTCCTTTGATGGCTATCACAGGTTGTCTAGAGCCATCAAATCTATCGGCCTGAGTAACAACAAAAACACCAACCAAATACAGTGAGCAGGTGTCACTGGCAGGAAGAACACACAGAACATTTTTACAGAAAACAAGGAAAACAGTCAATAGTAGAGTAAATGCAATAAATAGTATATGGAATCTATCCAAGTTAACCTCACACACAGGGAATCTGCTCAAGGATACATCAAACCAACCTAGAGTGAGAAGATTGCCTCACTGTATACAACTTAAATCCTAGCATATCTCACAAAAGTAAATCAAATGAAAGATTCCAAATATTCCCTTGACAGCTCAATCCTCCGTTAGGAAGGGCCTACATGGCCAAGGCCCCACCCAGCTCTTTACATCCCTGCCTTCTGCATACGCTCTGGCTGCCCGGTGCGAATACCTACATCTTCTCCCCACAGTGTAGTAGTCACCACTTTCCCTGACATGTCCATCAGGTAGAGGTTTCTCTTAGAAACCTCTCTGTTGTTAGACTTCACTGTGATTTTGATGGCATCTTCATAGCTCTTGCAGATCCCGATTATGTCTAAAATATAGGCACAATGTGTTAGCAAAAAATGGTCCATGCTCCCATCACAACATGATCCAAGGCTGAACAGCAAGCACTCAAGTCTTCCTTTCCGTGTTGCAAACAAAAACTAATAATCCCAACTCTCTTTGCTCTCGTTTGTGGACTTACCTATCAGAGAGTCTTTAGACTTGTTCTCCAGGTCACCAATCCCTGTGAAATCAAACTGAACTGTTGGTAAGTGATGCCCATCTTCACAGGGCATGACAGAAGTCTCATTATTGAAGGTCATCTCATAGTCATTTTTCACAGCTGTGAACTGTTTGTTGGCAATCTTCAGGGTGCCTTTAGAGATGTAATAGACCTGCAAGAGGCAAGCCATGGGATATGGGTAGTCTATCAGGTTAACCCAAAAACTCCTGACGGCCATGCAGTTCCCTGATGGACAAGAGTCCCCCTCATGCTCACTGTGCCCCTCAACGGTGTTCCCAGCACACCACCAGCATACCTTGTTCATGTCGATAAGGGGGAAAAACTTGTCCACTTGCTCATTGAAAGCGGTAGCCCTGATTTCACCCTGCAGAAGTACCCAAGAGCAAGTTAGAATTGTGTCCATCTAGTTTTACCACTGAAAACCAGGACACCGTAGTGTCACAATGACATCATTAAGGCAGTAACACAAGCACAAACAGGATGTATGAGAGGTCTACACATGCCCCAGAGACATATTTTGTAGTCACATATTCAAGCTCTTAACCCCAGAGGAACAAGGCTTAGCTAGCTGATCCCGTTACGGTGCTTTATGAACCTCAAGTTAGAAACCTAAATAAAAGAAAAGCAAAAAAATCCACCATAAACCTAGTGACTTTAATGTTCTGACCACAAAGATAAACAAACTGGACAAGAACGAAGTCCACAAGGAAGTGTGATGAGCCAAATTAGTCACCAGCTGCCCTCACGTTGGCGCCAAAAGCAAGGGACTGCGTGACGTTTGGAGTCACTGCCAAAATGCTACAATAAGTCATGTTTTCAAGCTGCTTGTGATTTGATTTTCACTTTACTTTTCCGTCAGTCAAATGCTACAGGTGGGGACACCTGGCTGACTCGGGGAGCATGTGACTCCTGAGCTCGGAGTTCTGAGTTTAAGCCCCACGCTGGGTGTAGAGATTACTTAAAAATAAAATCTTCACTTAAAATATAAAAAAACAAACTACAGATGGATTAGAAACTTAAAAAAGGCTCAAATTTTAGCCAGTTGACAGATCAGACCAATAATTTGGTAAAAAAATTAGGTTCTGATACGGACTCTGCCATCACACAGTCAATACATTTGGGGTATTACTCCATCTTCCAAAACAAAAACAAACCACCAATTTTTCCCCCGCCCTCGTAGAAGTTTGAACCAAACAGAAAATATGCAGCAGCGTGAGGACAATGTGTCAATTACATACTAGGAATAATAAATAAAACTAACAAACAGCTAACGAGACTGTCCAAGGATTCCACAACTTGGATTTTTTTGTCTCTTCATCATGATTTGGTTTTAAGTAGAGAGTCTACACAGCCAGAATCCATCTCCCACAAAACCACTCACTTTTCAAGGTGGCTGTGGTATGCCTTCTGCTGTGGCCCAAAGCAACAGTTTGCTAGAATCAGACCTCACCTCCCAGGGGTTCAACTTAGCCTGTGAACAAGTCAGACAGAATGTCTCTGCTTTCTCTTGCTCATGAAGCTGCTTATAATTAAAAAAAAAAAACCCTAATTTCTGGGCGCCTGGGTGGCTCAGTCATTAAGCATCTGACTTTGGCTCAGGTCATGATCTCATGGTTTATGAGTTCGAGTCCTACAGTGGTTGAGCACGAGCCCCACTTCTCTCTCTGCCCCTCACTCACTTGCCTCCCCAAACAAACTTCTACTCCTACAAATGCTTTCATTTAACATCAAGGATTCTACGAGTGCCTGGTTGGCTCAGCTGGTACAGCATGTGACTCTTTTTTTTTTTCCCAAGTAATCTCTGCACCCAACATCCGGGGCTCAAACTCACAACGCTGAGATCAAGAGCTGCATGCTCCATCGAATGGGCCAGCTGGGCTCCCTGGGTATGCAACTCTTGATCTCAGGGTCGTGAGTTCCAGTCCCATGTTGGGCATGGAGCCTACTTAAAAAGAATAATTCTAAAAACTTGTTTTTCAATAAAATAAAATAAAATGAAGGATTTTATTTAAGACCTTTAACCCTTTGCACACAGAGCCATAAAAGAATACAAGAGAGGAAAAACCACACAATCATGTTTATTTTTGGCTTATAACTGTTTCTCATCTCATAAGCCTGCACAGAGATGAGCCCTCTGTTTCTCACCTGTTTCCCGGACCCCTTCTATTTCCCCACTTGACGAATACTCACACTTTCATCAACCAGTTCCAGGGAGAAGAGCTTCCCTTCCCCTCGGGAATTGCTCCAGGTACGGATCTGACTTTTGTTGGTAACTCGAGCACAGATAGTCCACCTAGAAACCAAATAGATTATGTTAGTGCTCAGAGTCCTACCTTGGAAACATCTAAAACGTTCCCTATTATCTTCCTTTAGTCTTTCTTATCTTATGCATATTCCATTTTTCAATATAAGTTATATTTTAATCCAGCTAATTAAAACCCAAAGAGGACATACAGGTTTGACAGTTTATAGAATAAGCAAGTAGTAAAACATACGAGATGATTTAACACCAACTCATTCTCCTGTCAAATTAGTAAATTTATAAACCCTCTCCCTTCTCCAAAAAGCATCACCAAGGCAACGGTATCCCCTTAATGAAAGGTTCTAAGCTAGAAAACGCAGTAATACCAGCAATTATATTTTGCCACTATTTTCAATTATGGGAACTGATAAAACTGGTGTCAAACTTCAGTCTCCATTCTCACACACACTGAAAATAAATACAAGTTATGGAACATGGTATTGGTGAGCCACCAAAGGAAAACACACTAAAGCAGTGTGACTTCAGACAGAGGCCGCTAAAACAAGGAGGCACGAGATCCAAGACCAGGCCTGGTGCCCATCCTGGAGGGTACGTGTTGGGCACATTACCTTACTCCTTATGCCTACCCTGCAAAGAACTGAAGAATGAATTAAAAAAACACAGCTGAGAGAATTCTGAAGAGGGAATTCACTCATTCTCAACTGCTAAAATCAAATGGAAAGAATTATGTATTAGAAATATCCATTCAGGGTACAGTAACACAATTATATTAATAGCACAGATTCTTTTTTTTTATTTTTAATTTTTAATTTTTTACTTTTTTTACAAATAGTTTATTGTCAAGTTGGTTTCCATATAACACCCAGTGCTCATCCCCACAAGTGCCCTCCTCCATGTCCATCTCCCCCGTCCCTCCCAGCACAGATTCTTTTAGTCAACTAAATCAGACTAACAATTTTTAGACTAAAAGTCACTTATTTATACGATGAGAAGATGAAATGTCTTCTGAATTACAACAAATATTTCTGTTTTACTCCTGAGGATAAAATATTATTTTTTACTAACGGATTCTTTAAGCATTAAATATTTTTCAATTCAAATTATTTCAAAATTAATGAAACTCCACAGATTGCTTTTCTTGCCATTCTTTTTGTTTTTTAATAACATTTATTTATTTTTGAGAGCGAGTGAGCGAGTGAGCACGAGCGGAGGAGAGGCACAGAGAAAGGGAGACACAGAATCCGAAGACAGGCTCCAGGCTCTGAGCTGTCAGCAGAGAGCCCAATGTGGGGCTAAAACTCATGAACCATGAGATCATGACCTGAGCTGAAGTCGGATGCTTAACCGACTGAGCCACCCAAGTAGCCCATTCTTGACATTCTTTTGTGTTAAGAGAATTAAAGGTTGCCACAATTTGTACCCTTCTCCTCCTCTGGAGGAAAAAAAGAAAGATGAAACTTACTTTATGTATGACAGCACTGAAGTTCACACATACATAACTCCAGCGCCCATCATAACCCTTGTCATCATTCTGCAAGTACATTCTGAACTTACTCTATGCAAAAACTCACTTGGATTGGTAAGGGGTGAGGCTGGCGATGGGTACCACCTTGACCTGTGTTCCTCCAGAACTGTTCGCTAGGCTGGTACCCCCAGCTTTTCCAAATATCTTTGAGGCACCGTAAGCCTTAGATGAAGTGGGACCTTTAAAAACAAACAAAAGAAAGGCAATCATTATTCTATGTAAATTTTATATAAATTTTGTAATGACTCTCAATTACTGAGGTGTTGCTTGTGGAATCATACAAAATGAGAGGCAACATGTTTTTCCTTTCTTTCCATCAAGAGATATGGATACTGGAGACCAAAACTGGCAGCTAGGAAGGTGATGTAGAGTGAAGGCTGGGCACACAGAGAAATTTACTACTATATTTGCTGCTTAAGCTCTGACTAAGGTCAAGATATAACAGCAGTGAGTCCAGACACTGCTCTTTCAGAGTCCTATCCTTTCTAAATTGTTTAAAATTTTATTTTGAGAGAGAGGGAGAGGCAGAGAGAGGGGAAGAGAATCCCAAGAAGGCTCCACGCTGCCAATTCAGAGCCTGACACAGGGCTCAAACCTACAATCTGTGAGATCAAGAATTGAAATAAGAGTCAGATGCTCAACCGACAGCTGAGGCCCATCCTTCTTAAACTGTCTTCTTGTATCAACGGGCGAGATAATAGGTCAGAGAAAGAAAATCAACCAACTTCCTTGACTGGTCAAACCGATGGCAAGTCACTAGATGCATAAGAAAAAAAAAGCAGAAGGGGAGGGCTCCTGGGTGGCTGAGTTGGTTAAGCGTCTGACCTCGGCTCAGGTTATGTTCACACTGTTCATGAGTTTGACCCTGCACTGGGCTCTGTGCTGACAGCTCAGAACCTGGGGCTGCTTCAGACTCTGTGCGTGTCTCTCTCTGCCCCTCCTCCACTCAGTCTCTCTCTCAAAAATAAACATTAAGAAAAAAGTAGAAGGAAAGGCTAGGAGGTAAGGGACACAGTGGATGAACCATCTGAGGAAGGACACCGATAGCTTTCACAAATATTTTACCTCAAAACATCCTCAGAAAACTCACAGTTCTCAACTGGTCTATAGGAATGAAAGGTCTACAGGAAGTCTATGCAACTGGGTTTAGTTGGGAGCAGAGGGCAAGAATCAGTTTTTGGTTCAAGATAACCAGGTGGCTGGGAACCAAGATCTCTCCTGCCTCTTTATCCAAACCTAAGCAGCCTACCATGCACTTGGAAAAAACAGGTAGTTAAAGGTTATGAACACAGGAGTTCCTTTATACATACAGTTTCTATAAAGTTTCAACCTCCAAATTCAGAAAATGTAATTTAGTCCAATTACCTCAAATCTTCTCTATCAAAACATTTCTTTAGAATGGAATTTGGCTAGAGATGTAAACTACCATTATTCAGCATTTACTTATTGAGTTATACAACCTGTAAGACACTATTCTAGGTATTTGTAGCATAAAAAAATTTTTTTTTAATTTGAGAGAAAGCATGCACACGAGCCAGGGAGAGGGGCAGAGGGAGAGAGAAAGAATCTAAGCAGGTTCCACACTCAGCCTGGAGCCTAACAAAGGGCTCATGGGATCATGACTTGAGCCAAAATCAAGAGATGAACGCTCACCTGACTGAGCCACTCAGGTGCCCCAGTATTTGTAGCATTTAATAAAAACCATACACAGACCGTCCCAGATCTTAACATTTTCTAATCTAACTGGGGAGCCAAGAGAGACCTACACATACAACAATAATAGTTGCCTCAAGATTAAGGAAGGAAGCAAGCGAACTTTGCAGAATACATGTGTGTGTATAAACACACCTATATAGTATTACACCTAATACTATAGATAGTATCTTCTAGAGAAGATAGTTATATAAAACATGCTTCCCTAATACTATACTATATATAGCCTATACTATACTATATATACTATACTATACTATATATACTATACTATATATAGCCTAATACTATAGATAGTTATATAAAACATGCTTCCCCTCAATACACACCCAGTCTTTTTTTCTTTCACCACCCAGTTGATGTGTTTAGAAGACATTCATTGGTTTTTAAAAATAAATGCTAATATAAGCCAAAGACAGACAACTTGTAAAGTAAATCTGTGGGAAGAAGGAGAGGAACAGGAAATGATTTGCATTTCAGGCTGAGGAAGTGAATTTTACATTATTTACTACCTTAGATAGTAAATCTATACCACTACCTCCTTCAACAGTACCTAATTTGAGAGTTGTGTATTGATACACGTATAAACGGAGCTGGATGGAGGGCAGAGTGACAGATATTGCAAGGTAGATAAAAAATATCAAAGACCAATGAAGTCTCATGTCCTGAAAGCTTCACAACTACATTAGTGATGCCTTACTCTTGTTTTTCTTAAAATCTCAGCATTTAAAACTGACAATTAACAGTTGAAAGGAGGAGAGGAGGTGGTTATATGAGACACTGTGACAGAAAAAAAAGACCTCTAAAAATAAATCCAACCAAATTCTACAAATCATCATTTTCAATAGTAGTTCCAAAGCAAAGGCCAGAAAGTAAACAAAATGATTCCGTTATAGCCTCTCAGGACCTCCTGCAGAGAGTTAACGGAAGAAATGATACCTCACCCATGGGACTGAGAAGCAGAACCTATGACCAGTATAAATGATACTATCTTCATGGTAAGATAAATACCCATGAGAGCCCCAAATGGGAACCTTGGAGAGAGACTAAGCAAAGTGCAGTAAATGGATTCCAAATAGTTAAAAGGCAAGAATTTAAAAGATAGGTAAATTCACAACTCAAGAGAGTATAAAACGAAGATGTGAGAAACCACCAGATAAACTATTAACAGAGAACAGTATATCATTCTGATAAAAACAGGCATATGAAGTAGCTTTAAAAGACTATGTTTAATCATTTTTTTCAATCAGATACTTTCCTGTAAGAATTGGAATTATCCTTTGCAAGAAGCAACTACTATGAATGGCATTTTAAAAATTCCCGTCAGTCCCAGATTAAATTTCAAAACGTTATTCGGAAGCCTGATACATGTAATTAGCACCCGTCCCCAACCGGCAGTTTACCCATGCCTGAGCTCCCATTCTGTTGCTGGGGCTTGCTGGCTGGCGGACTGGTTGCTGAGACCGGAGAAGGGACCACCTGCTGCTGCCCGTGTCCTGAGAATCAAAAGGAAGACAACTTTAGTGCAAATAGTTCAGGTTAAAAGATTTAAACTTAAGCAGAAGAAACACTCTGAGAGAGTGTAAATTTTTGATTTTGTTAAAGACTCTCATGGGTCAGAATCCATGCTGGGGGTTCCACTGCATGCAGTCAATTTGCCAGGGGTTCACTTTTTGTTTTCATTATATGAAAGGCTCTATTTAGCTTTCACCTGCTTATAATTGATAGCTTTCAGTTTTAATGAGGTTCTCCCCTAAAGCCTTGCCCATTTCTCCTGCCTGAACCTGAAGTAAAGTCACTGGGCTGAATCTGTGACATTACCACTATTTCCATAGCAACAAATCGATGTCATCAACAGAACTGTGTTCACGGCAGGATCTATCAGAAGCAAAAGCTGGGTGGTAAGAAAAACCTAAAAGCAGTTCAATTGTCTCTGAAGTGCTCCTGCTTCAAAGGAAAAGGAGACGTTCAGAAAGGATTCTACCCTTTCCCCTCCCAAACAAAGCAACCTTATTTTGCAACTGACAGTTGGTGGAAAATAAGAGTTGAAAGAGGCTTAGGTACCGTGAAGTGCTAGTGAACTGTCACAGCAGGGAGAGACGAGATGGAGTTCAGAAGCAGGTGTGTCAAGGAAACAGGAAGATTAAAAGGAAAGGAGGGGAAACGAACATGTCTCTCAAGCAGAAAATAAGAAATACCACACCGTGAGAGTATTTATTGACCCCTCAACCTCATGACTTGAAAAATGTTAAAATGGCAAAATATACCTAATTAAAAAAATAACAGATTTGCGGAATTTGATTTTGCCTTTGGGGTGGGGACTAATCTAGACTGTTCACACAAACACAGCTCAAAAAGATTTCCTGGGAAGTCCTATGAACAAACCTGGTGAGCCCCGCTGCAAAGGTTCCCCACCTGCACCCCGTCTCTGCCTTCTCCAGTCACTAGGCTTCTTCCTGCTGGGTTTCCCAAGGCTCTACCTCAAATGGGCCTATTACACACTGACTTCATTTCCTTCTGCCAATATTCTCTTAACTAGTAAAACAAAATGAAGAGTTAACTGTGCCATTAGAGTAAAATAAATTTAGCATAAAATTAAAAAGGTTAAAACAGAATCTCTTGTTCTTTACTTCTTCCTACAGAGAGAAACATTGAGACCTTATTTATTTATTCATTTTTTTAAAAATCTTTTTTAATATTTTTATTTATTTCTAGGAGAGAGAGAGACAGCGTGAGCAGGGGAGGGTCAGAGAGAGAGGGAGTCACAGACTGAAACAGGCTCCAGGCTCCGAGCTGGCAGTCAGCACAGAGCCCGATGCGGGGCTCGAACCCACGAACCGCGAGACCATGACCTAAGCGAAAGTCGGACGCTTAACCGACTAAGCCACCCAGGCGCCCCTATTCATTTTCTTTAATCCCATCACCTATTTCACTCATCCCCCATCCACCTCCTCCCTGGTCACCATCAGTTCGTTCTCTGTAGTTAAGAGTCTTTTTCTTGGTTTGTCTTTTTTCGTTTTCTTTCTTAAATTCCACACATGAATAATACGGTATTTGTCTTTCTCTGACTCACTTATTTCACTTAGCATTTACTCTCTAGCTCCCTCCATGTCATTGCGAATGGCAAGATTTCAATCTTTTTATAACTGAATATTTCATTGTACATGTGTACATGTGTGTACTGTATATATATAATACATATATATACACAATATGCACACACACCCCACATCTTTATCCATTTATCTATTAGTGAATACTTGGACTGCTTCCATGATTTGGTTACTGTAAATAATACTGCAATAAACATAAGGGAGCATGTATCCTTCTGAATTAGTGTTTTTGTATTTTTTTTGGATTATACCCAGTAGTGCTATTACTGGATCCCAAGGTAGTTCTATTTTTAACTTCTTGAGGGAACGGCCATAAGGTTTTCCACAGTAGCTGCATCAGTTTGCAATCCCACCAATGGGGCAAGAGGGTTCCTTTTTCTCCTCATCCTTGCCAACACTTGTTTCTTGTGTTGTTCATTTCTGACAAGGTATGAGGTGAGATCTCATTGTAGTTCTGAATTGCAACTCCCTGATGATGAGTGACATTGAGCATCTTTTTGTGTGTTGGCCATCTGTATGTCTCTTTTGGAGAAAAGAGTCTGTGTGTTGGAACATCTGTATGTCTGTTTTTTGGGTATTGAATTGTACATACCAGTTCTTTATATATTTTGGATATTAAGCCTTTACTGGGTATGTCATTTGCAAATATCTTCTCCCATTCCCTAGATTGTTTGTTAGTTTTGTTGACTGTGCCTTCACTGTGCCAAAGCTTTTTATTTTGATGCAGTCCCAACAGTTTATTTTTGATTTCCCTTGCCTCAGAGACATATTTAGAAAAATGTTACTATGGCCAATGTCAAAGAAACTCCTGCTTATGCTCTCTTCTAGGATTTTTATGGTTTCAGGTCTCACATTTAGGTCTTTAATCCCTTTTGATTTTATTTTTGTGTGTGGTGTGAGAAAGTGATCCAGTTTTCCCAACACCATTTGTTGGAGAGACTTTCTTTTCCCCACTGTATAGTCTTTCCTCCTTTGTTGAAGATTAATTGATTATATAATTATGGGTTTATTTCTAGGTTTTCTATTCTGTTCCACTGATCTGTGTGTGTCTATCTTTGTGTGAGTACCCTACTGTTTTGATTACGATGATTTGTAATATAACTTGAAGTCTGGAATCGTGATACCTCCAGTTTTTCTCTTTCAAGATTGCTTTAGCTATCCAGGGTCTTTTGTAAACATTTCACACAAATTTGAGGATTACTTGTTGTAGTTCTATGAAAATTGCTATCGGTATTTTGATAGGGATTGCATTAAATCTGTAGATTGCTTTGGGTGGTATAGACATTTTAACAATATTTGTTCTCCTAATCCATGAACATGGAATGCCCTTCCATTTCTTTGTGTCATCTTCAATTTCTCTCATCAATATTTTATAGTTTTCAGAGCACAAGTCTTTCACCTCTTTGGTTCAGTCTATCCTAGGTATTTTATTATTTTTGGTGCAATTGTAAATGGGTTGTTTTCTTCTTTTTACATTTACTTATTAAAAAAAATTTAATGTATGTTTATTTTTGAGAGAGACACACAGAATGTGAGCGGGGGAGGGGCAGAGAGAGAGAGGGAGACACAGAATCCGAAGCAGGCTCTAGGCTCTGAGCTGTCAGCACAGAGCCCAATGTGGGCCTTGAACCCATGGACCTGAGATCATGACCTGAGCTGAAGTTGGCCACCCAGCCAACTGAGCCACCTAGGCGCCCCTACTTTATTTTTGAGAGACAGGATGAGACACAGCGTGAGCAGGGGAGGAGCAGAGAGAGAGAAGTAGACACAGAATTTGAAGCAGGCTCCAGGCAAGCATTCAGTACAGAGCCCGGCTCGGGGCTTAAATCCATGAACCATGAGATCATGACATGAGCTGAAGTCAGACACCTAACCGACTGAGCCACCCAGGTGCCCCAGTGGGGCTGTTTTCTTAATTTCTCTTTCTGCTGTTTCATTATTAGTGTATACAGATTTCTGTACAATGATTTTGTATCCTGCGATTTCACCTAATTCATGTATCAGTGCTAGTAGTTTTTTGGGGGAGTCTTTAGGAAAATTTTACTTCTTCCTTACCAATTTGGATGCCTTTTATTTATTTTTGTTCTGAGAGACCTTATTTATAAAGAAAAAAAGAGCCTAGATTTTTTTAATTTTAAGTAGGCTTCACACAGGGCTTGAAGTCATGACCTTGAGATCAAGACCTGAGCTGAGATCAAGAGTTGGATGCTTAACTGACTGAGCCACCCAGGTGCTCCAAGAGCCTAGATTACTGATAATGAGTTTTTGTGTTTACTTTTTAGCTTTTCCATCATTTCTGAATTTACCAAGTGTCATATGAAATTGCATGGGAAAACTGCCCTTTGACAATGTATCTAGTGATGGAACGTCTTGAAATTTTAAAGTAAACGGTTTCTTTTTTTTTTTAATGTTTTATTTATTTCTAGGAGAGAGAGAGAGACAGCGTGAGCAGGGGAGGGTCAGAGAGAGAGGGAGATACAGACTCTGAAATAGGCTCCAGGCTCTGAGCTGCCAGTCAGCACAGAGCCCGACGCGGGGCTCGAACCCACAAACCGCGAGATCACGACCTAAGTGAAAGTCGGACGCTTAACCGACTAAGCCACCCAGGCGCCCCTAAAGTAAACGGTTTCTTAAATTAGGGAAAAACTGAGTTGCTCAGTGAACAGCATTGGGGCTAAGTAAATGGGAAAAAATAAAACTATTCTTAACTGCTTCATGAAATATATTCAAAAGAATCCAATGATTTAAACATTTCAAGATGGATGGAGCCAGAAAAATATACAAACTCCACTCCACCCTAGTTCCACTGTCTCAAGCACATCTCAGGTCCCTTCCTCATTATCATGCCTGCTTCTTCCATATCCTGCTGAAGACGACATGGTCATGGGATCATGCTGATCTCTTAACATTTAATTTCTATCACAATATAACTATCCTCTACGAGGTAACTAGAGTAATCAAATTAATAGCAACAGAAAATAGAACAGGGTTTACTAGGGACTGGCAGCAGCAGGGAATGGGGGTTATGGTATAATGGGTAGACTGTCCGTTTGAGATGATGACTGAAAAAGTTCTGTAGGGGCACCTGGCTGGTTCTGTCAGTAGAGTGTGTGACTTTTTTTTTTTTTCTTTTTTTTTTTTAAATGTTTTATTTATTTCCAGGAGAGAGAGAGAGAGACAGCGTGAGCAGGGGAGGGTCAGAGAGAGAGGGAGTTACAGATTCTGAATTAGGCTTCAGGCTCTGAGCTGGCAGTCAGCACAGAGCCCGACGCGGGGCTCGAACCCACGAACCGCGAGATCATGACCTAAGTGAAAGTCGGACGCTTAACCGACTAAGCCACCCAGGCGCCCCGAGAGTGTGTGACTTTTGATCTCAGGGTTGTGAGTTTGGGCCCCATTTTGGGCATAGAGATTGCTTAAAATAAAATGTTAAAAACAAACAAAAAGTTCTGGAGATGGATGGTGGTGATACTTGCACAGCAATGTGAAAGCACTGAATGCCACCAAATTGCAAACTTGGTTCTGAGTATTTTACCACAATTTTCAGTAATGTAACTTGACTATTTACCTGTTCTAGGTTGAACATTTTTAGATATTTTAACATATGAGTTAAAGCATTAGAATTTTTTTCATGCTAGGGATTTTTTTTAATGTTTATTTATTTTTGAGAGAGAGCGTGTGTGAGTGGGGGAGGGGCAGAGACAGAAAGAGAAAGAGAGAGAGAGAGAGAGAGAGGATGACAGAGGATCTGACGTGGGCTCTGTGCTGATAGCAGGGAGTCTGATTTTTTTCCCTCTTATTTCAACTATTTGGAAATATTTTCTATTTGGGTAAGTTGTCTAGCTGTATACTTTGCATTTCTCTATTTTCTTTTTATTCTTATTGGAAATGGGAGTGAACAACTTAAATACCAAACTGGTACTTGAAAGAAATGTGTATATAAAGTGTCTGGTAAAAAGTGGGATTGGGAGAGAGAAGATTTGATAGATTATTAGCAATTGCAAATGGAGTATATATATTTTTTAATTATCTAAATTTAGACTGGCAGACATTTAAACGTGAGTGAATAGGATTTTTCTGTGTTCAGCCAGGAGCTTTGGAACAAAGACCAGCTGGGTCCCTCCCAGTACTCTGGCAGGTATTTCTCCAGCAGCCATTACTCTAGATTAGCTGGTTTACTGTAACCTACAGTAGTGTATGTGTGTGTGTGTGTGTGTTTATTTATTTTGCGAGAGAGCATGAGTGGGAAAGGGGTGGGGGGGGAGAGAAAGAGAGGAAGAGAGACAGAGAGAGACAGAATCCCAAGCAGGCTCCACACTGCCAGCTGCGGAGCCTGACACGGGGCTTGAACACACAAACCACCAGATCATGACCAGAGCCAAAACCAAGAGCCAGACGCTTAACCAACTGAGCCACCCAGGCACCCATATTTTGTGTAGTTTTGTTTGCTGATTAAAAGTCCCCAACACCTAAGGAGGCCTGCCTGGGTGACTCAGTCAGTGTCCGACCTCAGCTCGGGCTGTGATCTCACGGTTCGTGGTTTCGAGCTCTGCGTCAGGCTCTGTGCTGACAGCTCAGGGCCTGGAGCCTGCTTTGGATTCTGTGTCCTCCTCTCTCAGCCCCTCCCTCGCTCACTCTCTCTCTTTCAAAAAATAAACATTAAAACAAGTGTAATAAATGTCTTGTATGTCTGTTTACAGGTACTAAATTTGATGCCACACAGAACTACAGTATACAAGAAACTAGAGCAGTTATGCTGGCACATCAAAGCGTATTTTTTTCTTTTTATTTAAGTTTACTTATTTTGAGAGAGCAGGAGAGAGTGCAAGCAGGAAAGGGGCAGACAGAGAGACAGAATCCCAAGCAGGCTCCGAGCTATCAGCACAGAGCCTGTTTGGGGTTCAAACTCATGAACCATGAGATCATGCCCTGAACTGAGATCAAGAGGTGGATGCTTAACTGACTGGGCCACCCAAGTGCCCCCAACACTTTCTTTTTGTTTTAAGTTTGTTTTTTTTTTTTGGTAATGTTTATTTCTGAAAGAGAGAGAGACAGCGTGAGTAGGGGAGGGTCAGAGAGAGAGAAGGAGACACAGAATCTGAAACAGGCTCCAGGCTGAGCTAGCTGTCAGCACAGAGCCCGAAGCAGGGCTCAAACCCACGAATTGTGAGATCATGAGCTGAGCTGAAGTTGGACGCTTAACCAACTGAGCCACCCAGGCACTCCATGTTTTGTTTTAAGTATATTTATTTTGAGAGAGAGAGGGAAAGAGAGTGCATGTGCACAAGCCTGGGAAGGGCAGAGAGAGAATTCCAAGCAGGCTCCATGCTGTCAGCACAGAGTTCGATCCCCCAAACTGAAGTCATGACCTGAGCCAAAATCAAAACTTGGATATATAACCGACTGAGCCACCCAGATGCCCACTTTTTTAAGTAAGCTCTAGGTCTAATGTGGGGCTTGAACTCAGGACCCCCAGATGAAGAGTCACATGGTCTACTTACTGAGCCAGCCAGGTGCCCCTAAAGTATATTGCTTTTAATAAAAAATTGACAGAATGTATTTTTTTTTTTACTTTTAAGGTAGATTAGTAAGGAAGCAGATACAAAACAATTCCATGGGAGCTAAAAAGGACAGCAGATTTGAACTTGAGGAGGTTGAGAACCAGAGGAGAGAGTATAGAGGGTGGGAAGCAAAGGATTCATCAGGATTCAAACCCAAAAGGTGATCAAAGGCAAACTGTAGGTCCCAGATAAAATCTAATGGGCCATCTATGTGTGATAATTTCTTATCAGTACATAATTTAATGGTACAGTCAATTACAACCATTGGATTCTCAGACTCAGTGAAGCACAGTATATTTAATAAGACACCAATTAGGCCTTATAACAGATCTATTGCTAATAGCTACAATTTTTGAGTGCTTACTATGCACCAGGTACAAGGTTAATCTTCGGGCTTGTGACAAAGGCAGTATTATTACATTCATTTAACAGATGAGAAAGCTTGGTTAAAGAGGTCAAATAACTTCCCCAAAGTCACACAGAGCTAGGAGGAGGCAGAATCTGGTCCTGACCCAGGTTTGCGTGACTAGATCCATCCACTTTACCACCATCTAGTTAATTTTTAATTGTAAGCAACCTATTCTAGCAGCCAAAAATCTAGCTACACAGAACTAATAAGCATAATATCTAGTAGTCAGGGAAGTTACTAATCTTATTAGAGCAATCTTTAACTTCTGCAGTGGGCCACACTTGCAGTCCTAAAACCTAATGGATGACAAGAGTCCTGGTGTTCTCTAAACAGCAACAATTGCCCTTCAACTTAATGCACCGCCAACACAGCTGCTGACCATGAAACCCGAAATTAGTCCAAGGCTAAATGAAAATCTTTCTAAACACTGAAGTTCTACCCCGAAACATCAATGCAGAGAATCAACTGCTAATGTTCTGTTTTGTGCCACCTGCAGATGAAACCATCCCCCTAAGATGAATCAAGGTTGTTAATTCTTAGACTCTTTTGCTCTGTGCTAGCTTTATACCACTGTCTCTGAACCAGGGGGAAGTCGGACACTAAAAGACTCTATCTCCTCAAGTTACTTGCACTTACACCTATCATTTTTGTTATCATTATAATGGTATGTGAGGTTGGCTTAGTCGGTGGAGCTTGCTACTTTATTTTTATTTTATTTTATTTTATTTTTTTTTAATATTTTTATTTATTTCTAGGAGAGAGAGAGAGACAGCGTGAGCAGGGGAGGGTCAGGGAGAGAGGGAGTCACAGACTCTGAAACAGGCTCCAGGCTCTGAGCTGGCAGTCAGCACAGAGCCCGACGCGGGGCTCGAACCCACGAACCGCGAGATCATGACCTAAGCGAAAGTCAGACGCTTAACCGACTAAGCCACCCAGGCGCCCCAACTACTTTATTTTTAATACCTTTTAAAAAACTGTTTACTTTTGAAAAAGAGGCAGAGAGAGAGACAGAGAGATAGCATGCATGAGCTGGGGGAGAGGCAGAGAGAGAGAGGGAGACACAGAATCTAAAGCAGGCTCCAGACTCTGAGCTGTCAGCATAGAGCTGAATGTGGGACTCAAACCCATGAACTGTGAGATCATGACCTGAGTCAAAGTCGGGTGGTTAATTGACTGAGCCACTGAGGTGCCCCTGAAGGATGCTACTCTTAATCTCAGGGTCATGAATTTAAGTCCCACGTTTGGCAGAGATTACCTTAAAATTAAAAAAAAAAAAAAAATACACACACACACACACACACACACACCAGGACATCCGTGTAGCTCAGTCATTTGAGCATCCAACTCTTAAATTCGGCTCAGGTCATGATCTCATAGTTTGTGGGATCACACCCCAACACTGGGATCCACTCAGCACAGAGTCTGCTTGGGATTCTCTCCCCCTCTCTCTCTGTCCCTCTCCCCCACTCATGCTCACTCTCTCTCAAATAAACATTTAAAAAAGTTAAAAAATATAAATAATGGTTAACGAGCCACAAGCTGAGAAAAATCAGCTAACACCCATGGAGTATACAGAGTAACAAAAACTCAATTTCTCCTAGCAAGTACCTTCTTAACAACAACCAGAAAAAAAATACAAGTCAATCCATTCATTAAAAATTCCTATTGGCAGAAAATGATCAGAATAAGGCTGAAAAAAATTCCAACTACTACCTTTCAATAATAAATAATACTAGTAACTACGTATCATGTAAGAAATTTAAATCTAAGTAAGATATTGTTAGAAGCAGTGTAGGTTCGTAGTAGTAATAGACATAAGTGACAAAAATATATAGTGGTAGATATGGGAGCTTAAAATCATCCAATCTAATACTATATGAAACATGAACTGTGTTTGAAGTTTTATTTCTCATGTTTGGAAAATTCTGTAAGTATCTGTACTTAATGTGGTAATACTAGTTTCAAACAGTTTCAATGCACACTTTGGAATTCCTGCCTATTTCCCATTTGGGTTTAGTCACTTTTAATTTTACAGCTCACCTGATATATCACAGGTTCTGGGTTAAGTGTTGGGAGGATACAAACGTAACTTTACTTCTCTCCTCACTAGTAACAGTTTCCTTGCCTTCACAATAGACAATTAGAAACCATTTCTGTGAAATACACCATAGCTTAATAGTCACTGTAACAAAGCTATTTCCATGATGGCCCAAGTAACAAAGTGTTATTGATCTGGTTACAATGAAATTCAACAGCAAATAATCCTGGACAGCACAATCTTCTCCTATTCCTTTGCACTTTAACAGCCCCTGAAGAAAGGGAAGAGTAAGTGGAATGGACTATTGAGACAAAGGAGTTTTTATGCTTGTTCTATAGTCTTGACCCCAAGTGATAATTACCTTTCAACCCTTTCAACTCCAGCTTTATCTCAAGTACTTTTGCCCCTGAAACACAAAATCTCCACAGCAACCACTCAATTAAATACAACCTGAAAAACATTAGAAACCTGGACAAAGGTGATAAAGTTGGGCACAATCATCTCTCCCTCGACTCTTCTGCATCCTAAGATTTCAGAGACGCTAAGCACTGTTTTGTCCTGAAAGCTGAGAAGATAACCAATGTGCTGATTTTAACAAAACTGTACTACTGCAAAACAAACGTGGTGTTCCAATTTAAGATTTTAGAACTTTACCTATATAAGCTTCAGCTTTCCTTCTCCAATTTATTTTTTTTTTAAGTTTACGTATTTATTTTGAGAGAGAGAGAGAGGCAGAGAGAGAGACAGACAGAATCCCAGGCAGGCTCCACACTGCCAGCACAGAGCCCAAAGTGGGGCTCGAACTCACAAACCCAAGCAGAAAACAAGAGTCAGATGACTAACTGACAGAGCCTCCCAGGCATCCCCTTCTCTAATTTAAAACACCAAATTACTATGTTTTGTATAGATAAACATTAAAATCTAGATGGTTCCATTTTTGGAAGCAGCACAATTAACTAAACTTTCCCATTTCTAAAAATCATACAGAGCAAGAAGGAGAATTAATATCTAGTCTACACACAAACATCCCACATAGACAACATGTTTAGTGACTTGAGGGAGCAGAGAAAATCCATAAATTCCAAATTATGTGAAAAGTGAAGCTTAAAACACCATAAATCAAGAAACCAATTATAAGACAGAAGTGGCATACATGATTTACATATAGAAAATGTAATTGTGTAGGTACTAGAATAAAATATGGGGGCACCTGGGTGGCTAAGTCAGGTAAGCATCGGACTTCGACTCAGGCCAGGATCTGTTTGTGGGGTTGAGCCCCGCTTTGGGCTCTGTGCTGACAGCTCAGAGCCTGCTTGGCATTCTCTCTCCCTCTCTCTCTGTCCCTCCCCTGTTCTGTCTCTCAAAATAAATACATAAACTTAAAAAAATGGGCAAATGCCTTCATACCTTTGGAGTAAGGAAAGACCTTCCTCATTTTTTTTTAATTAAAAAAATTTTTTTAGGTAGGCTCCATACCCAATGTGGAGCTCAAACTCACAACCCCAAGATCAAGAGCTGCATGCTCTATCGGCTGAACCAGCTCGGAACCCCTAAAGAAGACCTTTCTAACAATGGTTCAAAGTTCTGAAGTCATTTTAAAAAGACTGGAAAATTCAACTTCATAAAAACAGCAACAACAAAAAAGTTGCTATGTGGCAAAAAGCCACTATCACCAACTAAAAAAAGCCTTTCTAACTCATATCAGAGACAAAGGATTAATCTTCCCTACTCTTTAAAGAACTCTTACAAATGGAAGAAAAAGACAAACAACCCAAAAGAAAAATGGAGAATACAGAGTCAGCTCACAGAAAATCAAAAGCCCTCAAATATTTAAAAGGATACTCATCTTGCTCAGAATACAAATTAAAACACTATATTCAGATTCCAGTTTTCATCTATGAGATTGGTGAAAATTCAAAAGACTGGTAACATACTCTGGGTAGCGCGGAGAGGAAACTAGCACTTTCATGTCTGGCTGGCGGGAATGCCGAATGTTACCATGCTCCGGAGGGGAGCCCTGCCATGGTCACCTCCCACAGACGCATTTAGCCACAGATCCAGCAATCTTACTTCTGGCAACCAAACCACCCCTGCCCACACCCTGTGTATGTGTAAGTTACGCACTGCAGTGCTGTTTTCATTGCTGCAGCGTGCAAACCATCCAAGGGGCAGCAACACGAGGCTGGTTAAATTATGGAACAGCTACACAACAGAACATTTTATGATTGTTTGATTTTAAATAAAGAAGATCTTT
Source organism: Hyaena hyaena (assembly GCF_003009895.1). Taxonomy (NCBI): domain Eukaryota; kingdom Metazoa; phylum Chordata; class Mammalia; order Carnivora; family Hyaenidae; genus Hyaena; species Hyaena hyaena. Next base: position 6,894,051 of record NW_024080642.1, on the reverse strand, counting down.
AAGTGTACATACATGGAAATATCTCTAAGCTAAAAAAAAAAATTTGTTTAAAGCAGGATCAAGAAAAGGGAAGGGGCACCTGGGTGGCTCACACAATCTCACAGTTTGTAGGTTCAAGCCCCGCATCAGGCTCTGCACAGACAGTTCAGGGCCTGGAGCCTGCTTCAGAGTCTGTGTTTCTCTCTCTCTCTGCCCCTCTCCTCCTTGTACTCTCTCCTCTCTCAAAAATAAATAAACACTAAAAATTTTTTTAATAATAAAAAAATTTTAATGTAAGATAATATACACAATATCCTATCTTTTGTGTAAGCAAACTGGAGCATGGAATGAAAATACATAATATTTTTATTTGGTAATACATACATATTTGCATGAAGAAACACCCAAAGGATAAAAAGCAACCACTAAAACTGGTACCTATACAGGTCAGCAGTGGACACAAACATGGCAGGAGGAGGCAGGGGTAGCAGTTTAGATTCCTCTAAATACACAATTTTGTAGTTTTGATTTTTGAAACATGTAATTATACGATCTATTCAAGAGTTACAACAAAATTAATATTTTTTTTTAAAAAAAGATGTCTGATTATCTTAATTATATTTCCATTTTTTAAATCATTCAAGTTTTAGGGGCACCTGGGTGGCTCAGTAGGTTAAATATCTGGCTTCAGCTCAGGTCATGATCTCATGGTTTGTGGGTTTGAGTCCCGCGTCGGGCTCTGTGCTGACAGCCAGCTCAGAGCCTGGAGCCTGTTTCAGATTCTGTATCTCCCTCTCTCTCTGACCCTCCCCTGTTCACGCTGTTTCTCTCTCTCAGATATAAATAAAACATTAAAAAAAATTTTTTTTAATTATTCAAGCTTTGGGGTGGCTCAGTTGGTTAAGCGTCCAACTTGGGATTTTGGCCTAAGTCATGATCTCATGGTTCATGAGTTCAAGCCCCACGTCAGGCTCTGTGCTGACAGTGTGGAACCTCTTGGAGTTCTCTCTCTCCCCTTCTCTGTGCCCCTCCCCTGCTTGTGCATGTGCATTCTTTGTCTCAAACTTTAAAAAATAAAATTATACATGTTTTAATGGACAGATATACTAACATGAAACAAACAGATAACTTCTGATTATATATATACACACATACACACACACAAACATTCCTACAATAGATTCAGCTCACACACTGTATTAACTAAAATAAATTTTCATAATAGGCAAAACTTTGATATGAAGGTTAATCTTTGAAGGCCTGGGTACAGTGGAAAGCATCTTTGCCTGGAAATCAGGAGTAATGAGTGTCATCTGTTGAGGCAAGCCACCTGCTGTGCAATCTTAGCCAAGTCACTTATCACCTCCATTACCTTCATCCTGTCTTATAATTAAAACAACTGATGTCTAAAAACAGTTCCTGCTACCTCTTTACATTCTGTGATTGTAGGGACGACTGTGCGAGAGTTCAGACTGGAGCGTCTCAACCCTTCCTTTGCTTTCCATTAACTCCACCGAGGGAAGGCCAGAACTGGGTCCCAGATAGGAAAACAAGAACAGGATGCAGTTTGCCTCTAGTACAAAAATTACTGGGATCATATTTATCTTTCTTAGGCAAAAGCCTGACTAGTAATTTTTGATTAATGATAGATTGAAGAATTATGCTTGCTAAGTTTAAATTTAAACAGTGAATTAGAGTACTTTAGTAGAAACCACCTAATCACCTTTCTTTATTAGGAGCATCGGAAACAGTTTAATTTTAACCACAACAGTTATTTCTCTAAGTTAAAAACAAACACCTACTTAATTTCCTACTGTGAAATCAACTGGAAAAAGAAACAACACTGTGCAATCAAGAAATACATAATGGTATAAACTATTTAAAAAAAAAAAAAAAAAAGAAATACATAATGGAAAACTTTAAATAAGCTAAGTCATATATACAACTTTTGGCATCTTTATACTGAGCAGCTGAAAAGTCATTTTTAATTTTTGTATATGTTTGTTTATTTTTGAGGGAGGGGGGAGACAGAGGATCTGAGGCAGGCCCCATGCTGACAGCAGAGAGCCTGATGTAGGGCTTGAACTCACAAACCGTGAGGCTGACCTAAGCCAAAGTTGGACTCTTAACCAAGTGAGCCACACAGGCGCTCCCATTTTTAATTTTTAAAATATCATGTTTATAATTACAATAGCTAATATAAGCTATTAATTAATAAACTATGTAAGCTCTTAAAATTATTCCATACATTTCCTTAAACATATGTATTTGTCATAAATTGTGTCAGAAATTCTTTTCTAAATATTCATGACTGGTCATCATCTCTTCAGATTTAGTTGAATAATTAAGTGATAGAGGTGCCTCAGTGGGCTCAGTCGGTAAAGGATCTGACTTCAGCTCAGGTCATGATCTGATGGTTCACGAGTTCAAGCCCCATGTTGGGCTCTGTGCTGACAGCTCTGAGCCTGAAGCCTGCTTCAGATTCTGTGTCTCTCTCTCTCTGACCCTCCCTGTTCACACTCTGTCTTTCTCTCTCTCATAAACAAATAACAACATTAAAAAACATTAAAAAATTAACTGATAATGAAAAACAAATAATCCAATTAAAAATGGGCAGCAAACACAAATAGATACTTTTCCAAAGAAGACATCCAGATGGCCAAGAGACATGAAAAGATGCTCAACATCACTCATCATCAGGGAAATGCAAATCAGAATTACAATGAGATGTCACCTCACACCTGTCAGAATGGCTAAAATCAACACAGGAATCAACAGGTTGTTGGCAAGAATGTGGAGGAAAAAGGAATCCTCACGCACTGTTGGTGGGACTACAAACTGGTGTAGCTGCTGTGGAAAACAGTTGCGAGGTTCCTCAAAATATTAAAAATAGAACTACCAGAACACGTGCCAGGAAAGGAGAGCCGGGAGGTGACCAAAGCCACATAATATCAGTGGGGAAGGTGACTGGAACAGCAACACAATGCAAAAACAAGTTACGGTGACAGGGACCAGGCTTGTTTTGGATCCCTATTTATTAAAGTATTTTAATCAGTGAAAAACCTACTTTGCGTACAGTGCTCTTCAGCAGTGCACACTGGGGGACACCATGCTTCTCAAAGTTCTACCTGTCCCATGAACAAAGCACGTGGAACACGAACGGGCCGATATGCTTTCAGAGTTGGACAAGTGGACTGGAAAACCCTGAGCAGGAACTATGTACCTAGAAAGCCCAGTCGGCTTGGAAACTACCTAACTGAAAATCTGGAAGAACCCAATAGCTCTTTAGCAGAGTGGAGGGGGCCTGGAAGAAGGAGCCACAGGGAAAGAGAATGTATAAGTTTGCTTTATGGAAAAAGAAATTTTTCTAAGTTTCAATATGAACTGTCCAATGTCTTTTTTGGTATTTATGGAAAAGTTAAAAGTAAATGAAGTAAAGGCCTTGCTAAATTTTTCGTACAAGTCTAACGTCATATTTTAAATTTCCTTTTCATTGGACATACTTTCCTCTTACAGCAAGTGTGCCGGTAGCAATCTGCCATACTGTTTTATAAGCTCAATGGTTGAGAAGGCTTCTATTTTTTTCATTCAAAGGAATCTTTTTTTTTTTTAACGTTTTATTTATTTCTAGGAGAGAGAGAGAGAGATAGCATGAGCAGGGGAGGGTCAGAGAGAGAGGGAGTGACAGACTCTGAAACAGCCTCCAGGCTCTGAGCTTGCAGTCAGCACAGAGCCCGACGCGGGGCTCGCACCCACGAACCACGAGATCATGACCTAAGCGAAAGTCGGACGCTCAACCGACTAAGCCACCCAGGCGCCCCTCATTCAAAGGAATCTTGTATTTATCTTAGAATCTTTACTTGGGGAGGAAAAAACGTTTTGATATCATAAAACAGATACGATCACATTAAGTGAATATTTTTGATGACATATTCAAAATTAATTTAAAAATTTTCTCTGATTTAACCAATTACAAATGGAAACAATCAACAGTCTGACTGGGGGCAGACTTTATCAGATTAAAGTCTGCATTAGGCGCGTTTGAGGGGCACTGTTGGTTAAGCATCTGATTCTTGATTTCTGCTCAGGTCACGATCTCACAGTTTGTGTGGTCAAGTCCTGTGTCTGGCTCTGCATCAACAGCATGGAGCCTGCTTGGCTCTCTTTCTTTGCTCTCTCTTTCTCTCTCTCTCTCACCCTCCCCCATTCTCTCTCTCGCTAAAAAATAAACCTAAAAAATAAAGTCTGTATTAATAAGCATGTTAACATATAGAAATTAAAACTTAAAAATTAAAAAAAAACTCCCATATGATCCTGTATTTCCACTACTGAACATTTACCCACAGAATACGAATACACTAATTCGAAAAGATACATGCACCCCTATGTTTACTGCAGCATTATTTACAATAGCCAAATTATGGAAACAGTCCAAGTGTCCATTGATAGACAGTTGGGTAAAGAAGATGTGGCATTATTCAGCCATTAAAAAATAAGATTAAATAAAATCTTGCTATCTGCAACACCATGGATTTAGATAGAGAGTATAAGGCTAAGTAAAATAAGTGTGTCAGAGAAAGACAAGTATCATCTCATGCATATGTAGAATTTAACAAACAAAACAAAGAAAGAAAGAAAAAGAGACAACCCAAAAAACAGACTCTTAAGTATGGAGAACAAGCTGTCGGTTACCAGAGGGAGGTGGGTGGGGGGATGGGTAAAACACGTGGGGGTTAGGAGCACACTTATCATGACGAGCACTGGGTAATGTATAGAGTTGTCAAATCATTATATTGTACACCTGAAAATAATAGAATGCTGCATGTTAACTATACGGAATTAAACATTTTAAAAATTAATCAATAAAATAATCTATTTTCTTAATTATTAAAAAATCAAGAGACTGGCTGAGTCAGAATAGCACATGACTCTTCATCCATGGGTCGTGAATTTGAACCCCATGTTGGATGCAGACTGCTTAAATAAATGAATAAATAAAAACTTCTAAAAAAGCCAATGTGAAAACATTTAAAATTTTAAATATACCCTACTATATATGTGTTTTAAATAATATCTAAATTTCTAACAAAGCAACACAATGTTTTATAAAAAAAACTTAAATCTAGACTAGTCATTTATATGACCTAATCTGATATCACATCTAATTCTTCTATCTGGGGAGGAGAGATTTAAGAAAGCCACATTCTAATCTTTCATAGTGTGAAGTCAGTAAACAAATCTCTACACTGAAAAATCAAGAAAGAACAGCATAAATGTTATTTAAAAATATGGAAATAAATATGGAAAAATATAGAAAAAAACAGAAATAGCTTAAAATTTAAAAAGACTGCCTTTGGACAGGAGTTAGAAACCAAAGAAAAATAAGGCAGGGAAACGTTATTTATTTGGTTTTGTTTTATTTTATTTTTTTAATTTTAAAAAAAGTTTAAAAAATTAAAAAAAAATTCTAATGTTTATTTATTTTGAGAGACAGACAGCGAGCAGGGGAAGAACAGAGAGAGAGGGACACGCAGAATCTGAAGCAGGCTCCAGGCTCTGAGCTGTCAGCACAGAGCCCAATGCGGGGCTTGAACTCACGAACTATGAGATCATGACCTTAACTGACTGAGCCACCCAGGCACCCCTATTTGGTTTTGTTTTAAAGTATACATAAAATTATCTGACTTTTTTCCCCCAAGTTTATTTATTTTTAGAGAGTGTGCGCACGTGCATGCAGGGGAGGGGTGAGAGAAAATCCCAAGGCTCCATGCTGTCAGCACAGAGCCCAACCTGGGGCTCAATCTTGCAAATGGTGAGATCATGACCTGAGCCCAAATCAAGAGTAGGATGCCTAACTGAACCACCCAGGTGCCCCAGAAAGTGTTTTGAATGGAATAAAACTTGTAGCACCAGAACGTGCTTGACGTTGTTAAAGCAGTGCTTACTGGTAAATTTATGATACTAAATGCTCTAATTTTAGGAAAGAAGATCACAATCAATGAACCCAGCATTCACCTACAGAAATGGAAAGAAAGAATATATTAAGTCCAATATAAACAGAGGAAAGGAAACATTAAAGATCAATGCATAGGGGCACCTGGGTGGCTCAGCCCGCTAAGTGTTGACTCTTGACTTCTGTTCAGGTCATGATCTCACAGTTTCATGAGATGGAGCCCTTGGTCAGCTGACAGCACAGAGCCTACTTAGGATTCTCCCTCTCTCTGTCCCTCCCTGGTTTGTGCTCTCCCAAAATAAATAAATGTACTTAAAAAAAATTTATTTTTAAATCAAAGCATAAATCAATAGTATAGAAAGTATAAAAACAGGAAAAAAAAATCAATGAAACCAAAAGCTGGTTCTTTGAAAAGATCAGTAAACTTGATAAATCATCTAGCTGGACTGATCACGAAAAAAAAAAAAAGAATACAAATTATTAATATCAAGTATGAGACAAATGACATCACTGTAGATTCTATGGATACCAAAAGGCTAATACTACATTTATTTTATTCATTCTGATAAGACTTTAAGTAATCTCTACACCTAAAGTGGGTCTTGAATTTATAACCCTGAGATCAAGAGTCACATGCTCTACTGACTGAACCATTCAGGACCCCAGGCTACTTTTATACAGGCTAATAAACCCAACAACTTAAATGAAATGGTCAAATTCCTTAAAACACAATCTACTACAGCTCACTCAAAACAGAATAGATTATCTAGATAACCCTATATGTATCTGTTAAGGAAACTCCATTTGTAGTTTAAAACCTTCCTAAAAAAAATATGAGCCCCAGATGGCTTTACTGGTAAACTCTACTAAACATTTAAGTACAAAGTAATAATTCCACGTGTACTATTGTAGAAAATTGAAGAGGGAACACTTTCTAATTCATTCCATAAGGCCAGGATTACTATGATAACAAAATTAGACAAAAGGTATTGCAAGAAAATAATAGACAAATGTCCCTCATAATACAGATGTAAAAATTCTCAAAAAAATCAAATCAAACTAGTTTGTTAAATCAAGCAAATTCAGCAAATGAAATCCAATAATGTATAAAAAGTATAAATAGATCATGATGACATAACATATCCCAGAAACCACAAATGGGCTTAGCATTCGAAAATTATTGATTGTAACTCACCACATTAACCAATAAAAAAGAAAAACCATATAATCATCAATAGACACAGAAAAAACATTTGACAAAAAATTCACTATCCTATTCCTGATAAAAAAAAAAAAAACCCTCAGCAAACTAGGAATTAAAAGTAAACATCTTGGGGCACCTGGGCGGCTGAGTCGATTAAGTGTTCGACTTCGGCTCAGGTCATGATCTCACAGTTCATGGGTTCAAGCCCCGCATCAGGATCTGAGCTACAAGCTCAGAGCCTGGAGCCTCCTTCAGATTCTCTGTCTCCCCCTCCCTCTGCCCCTCCCATGCTCATGCTCTGTCTCTCTCTGTCTCTCAATAAAAAATAAAACCATTAAAAAAAATTTTTTTGAAGTAAACATCTTCATAATGATAAAAAGAATCTATGAAAACCTACAGCTAACATAATACTTAATGGAAAAAGACAATGCTATCTCCCTAAGACCAGGAACAAGACAAAAACAACCAGTAAGGCTAAATATTTTTTGTTATGTATTGGCTATTTGCTTTGTTGTTGTTGTTGTTGTTACTGTGGGGCTCAAATTCATGACCCTGAGATCAAGAATCACACGCTCCGGGCACCTGGGTGGCTCAGTCGGTTAAGTGTCCGACTTCGGCTCAGGTCATGATCTCACGGTTCGTGGGTTTGGGCCCCATGTCAGGCTCTGTGCTAACAGCTGGCTCGGAGTCTGGAGCCTGCTTTTGGTTCTCTGTCTCCCTCTCTATCTGACCCTCCCCTGCTCACGTTGTGTCTCTCTCAGAAATAAATAAAACATTAAAACAAAACAAAAAAAAAGAATCACACGCTCTACTGACTGAGCCAGCCAGGCGCCTCTACCGGTCTTGTCTTTTGTAAGTATTTTATCCTAGTTTAAGTTTACATACCTTTCTACTTTTACCATGTGAAACTTTTTTTATTTCAATGTAATCATGTATTCATTGTGAATTATCCTAATTCATATGCAGCCCCATCCTCTTTATTATTTTTGATGGTTTCATTTTCTAATTTTTTAAAACATTTATTTACTTTTGAGACAGACAGACAGAGTGTGAGCAGGGAAGGGGCAGAGATAGAGGGAGACACAGGATCCGAAGCAGGCTCCAGGCCCTGAGCTGTCAGCACAGAGCCCGATGTGGGGCTTGAACTCATGAACTGTTATATCATGACCTGAGCTGAAGGCAAACAACTGAGCCACCCAGGCACCCCTAAAGATTTTATTTTTAATAACCTCTATATGCAACGTGGGGCTCAAACTCACAACCTAGAGATCAAGAGCTGATTGTTCTACCAACAGCCAGGTGCCCCTGCTTTACGTTTTTTAAAAACAAAAATAATATTAATAAAATTTTTTAAAAATGTAAGAATGATCTTATGAGAATGATCTTAAGAAAGAACATTTCTCGGGGCACCTGGGTAGCTCAGTCGGTTGAGCATTTGACTTCAGCTCAGGTCATGATCTTGTGGTTTGTGAATTCAATCGAGCCCCACATCAGGCTCTGTGCTGACAGCTCAGGGCCTGGAGCCTGCCCCGGATACCCCCCTGCCCCTCCCCACTCATGCTCTGTCTGTCTTTGTCTCTCTCAAATATAAATAAACATTACAAAAAGCACATTTCTCCTTAATGTTACTTCAATGTATTTGTTATTTTTAATCTATTGTAAGTGCGATTTTTTTCTATTACATTCTTTCATTTTCCTTCCTTCCTAATCCAAGCTCATGATATTGTGATACATAATAAGAAATTTTTTTTTGACCTTCATTCATGGTTCCCGGCACAGAGCTCTTAAAGCCCTTACAGTTTCCTAACAAGAGGAATTAAGGGTATCTTATTTATAAAAAGCCCATTTCAACCACACCTTAGTGTGAGCAAGGTAACTTCTGTAAAGCGCCTAACAATGGGGATGGTTGCCAAGGGGAACTAACCATGAGATTAGAGTTGGAGCTTTCAGCACCTACTTCCCACCTCTGGGGAAAGGAGAGAGATTGGAGGTGGGGCCAATCACCCTGTGACTTCATCAAATATGGCTAAGGAGGCCTCCATGAAAACCCAAAAGGATGGGGTTTGGGGCGCTTCTGTAGGTGAACACGTGGAGGTGCCGGGAGGACAGCGTGCCCCGAGAGAGCACGGAAGCTCTGCACCCTCCCACACACCTCGTCCAATGCACCTCTCCCATCGAGCTGTTCTCGGAGTGCTGTGAGCCGCGCCAGCTCATTAATCCAACGGAACCTGAGGAGGGGATTGTGGGAACCTCCAATTTACAGCCGGTTGGTGAGAAGCACAGGGAACTACCTAGACTTTCAAGTGGCATCTGAACCGGGGTCTGGCAGTGGTGGAGGGGTGTGGAGGCAGCCCTGTGAGACTCGGTCTTTGCCAGGGGAATCTGCTGCTAACTTGGGACGGGCAGTATCAGAACTAAACTGGAACTGGAGGACAGCGGCTCACGTCCACAGAGAATCAGAGAGCTGCTGAGTGTGGGACGAACCCCACGCTGCTGGGAACACACAAGGCAGGAGTCAGAAGGGAGCTGTGTGCAGGGGAAAACAGAGGCGAGGCTTTTCCTTCTGGAGTCCTACCATCTTGTTTTCCGTACTGAAAACAATAACCTGGTTCCTAAACCCCCAAATCACGAGTTTTTGTAAGACTAACAAATCAAACAGAAACCAAAATGTAGAATTCTGGATCTATAAAGAGGTATTCAGTTGAGGGCTACAACCTATAAAAAAGCATTTTACCTTCATTATAGGGCACGGGATTGCCAATCTTTAATCCAACTGCTTCAGCTGATTTCAAAATGTCTAACTCCATCAAAATAACTACTCTCCTACAAAGGCAAAGAAATAGAAACAAGTTAGAAAAAATCAATTCAGAAGCCCTTCAAATGACAAGCTACTTAAAAAGCTCTCCCCCAATAATCATTTTGATAAAACTATTTCCGTTTGTCAACGGGTTTTCATTATTGAATAACTTAGAAATATATGATATCAGGGGCGCCTGGGTGGCTTAGTCGGTTAAGCGTCTGACTTTTGCTTAGGTCATGATCTCGCGGTTCGTGGGTTCGAGCCCCGCGTCGGGCTCTGTGCTGACTGCCAGCTCAGAGCCTGGAGCCTGTTTCAGAGTCTGTTACTCCCTCTCTCTCTGACCCTCCCCTGCTCACGCTGTCTCTCTCTCTCTCCTAGAAATAAATAAAACATTTAAAAAAATATATATATATATGATATCAATTCCTACGTAAATATTTCCATAATCTCTCCCTGTATTATTATCAAGGCTTTTTATGATTGCAGCATTTTCATTTTCCATCTAGCCCTTTAATTAAAATGCAGTGCCCTTACCACAAACCGTACCATCAAGGAGCAAATGACACGATCAGAATGTAGATTATTAAACACAACAACGTGTGGCACAAGAGGTGATCTTCAGAAACATATCCTTACCTAAACAACTACCTTTTCCCAGTGAAAACCATTACAACTGTAGCTATTTTTTAATGTAATTATGATCTAAGAACTCAGAGTTCTTTTACCTATCTTTAACTCTCATTAAAACCTTTCAAAAACTTCCCAAGAACCTTAGGTCAAAACTAAAACCTTTCACCTGGCCTACAAGGCTGTGTGTGATCTGGTCTTGCTAATCTCTCTCCAACTCATCGGATACCACCTCCCAGAGACCCTCTCCTCCTCCAGCCATTCTGTCTGCTTTCAATTCCTGGTATATGCCATGCTCTCTCTTGCCACCCTCTCTCCCGCCACAAAATCTTTGTATATGCTGCTCGCCGACTGTGATGACCTCTCATTCTGCCATCAGCTAGATGGCAGATTTTCTGCTCTCATCTCATATATTACCTTTTTTTTTTTTTTTTTTTTTATAAAGTTTTTTTTCTGGGGCACGGTGTGTCACAGTTGGTTAAGCATCCTACTCTTGACCAGCTCAGGTCATGATCCCACAGTTCATGAGTTCAAGCCACATCTAAGGCTTTGTGCTGGGCGGGGAGACTGTTTGAGATTCTCTCTCTCTCTCTCTCTCTCTCTCTCTCTCTCCCCTCTGCCTCTCCCCCCTCAAAAATTTTTAAAAATTAAAACAATTAAAAATCATTTTACATTCTGTATCATAAGACACCATAAGCAGGTTATGATAAAGTGGGATAAAATATTTGAAACAGCTAATAAATAGTTAATATCCCTGGTTTACAAAGATCTCCCACGAAACAAAATCATGGACAAAGTGCATGGCAAAAAGGTATTCAGAAAAGAACTACGAAGAGTAAACAAGTATCTGAAAAGACATCTGACCTCACTAATAGGGAAATATAAATTAATGATAATTAACAATTATTTTTAAAAATCAGTGGCATACAGGAGCTCCTGGTGGCTCAGCTGGTTAAGTGTTGGACTTCAGCTCAGGTCATGATCCTATAGCTCATGAGTTCGAGCCCCAAGTTGGGCTCTGTGCTGACAGCTCAGAGCCTGGAGCCTGCTTCAGACTCTGTCTCTCTGTCCCTCCCCTACTTGCACTGTCTCTCTCTCTCTCAAAAATAAACATTTAAAAAAAATTAGTAGTATCCAATATGTTGACAAGGTTAAGGGGAAATAGGTATTCTTCCTTCCTTCTTTCCTTCCTGTAACAGCTTTCTGAGATACTATTCACATACGACTCCACTTCCCCCCCTCCGGGAAACCACTAATTTGTTTCCTTGGATTTGTTTACTACTCAGAAGCACTCACACAAAGTTACTGGATGTATTAATTGGTTTATTTTCTGTAAGAGATGTCCTTTGACCCCCACAACACTAACTCAAGCAATCTGTTCTAAAGAAGTAATAGCACAAGCATATAAAGATAAATGTACAAGGATGGTTGTTAAAGCTCTGTTTGGAATAAAGCTAAATGACCATCAAAAAATAAGGGGGACGGACAGACGTGGGTTGTCAACGGTGGCAGGAAAGAGTACAAGACATGCCACCATCCTGAGATGGTGGAATGAAGCAAAGCCCACAGGACTGAAACTTTATCCCTGACTGCAGAGAACCAAGCCTAAGTTGTTGCACTCAACCCCAGCATAGCTCTCCATCTTCTCCCATAACCATACCCCAGAGGACAGAAAAGTGGATAAAAAGCACCACTCAAGCACTCAAAGGTAGACTGGAGTGGAGGATAATAGGTCCCAAGTGGGAAGGTTGGCAAGGAGATGTATCCAGCTTAAACTAAGTTGGAGTGAATATGAAGTCTGACGGAACCATCCATATTAAGCATGAACAAGATAAAAAGAAATGACATGGCAACAATGCAACATGCAAAAATGTAAAAATACAAGGAACAAGGAAGGCAGAGACAAAGAATCCAATCTAGGAGAAAGCATAAGCCAAGAAAAGGAATAATACTTCCCAAGAGAGGTTTGGAAAATAAGACTAAGAATTCAATAAAATAAAACTCAAAAGATGAGATAAGAGATTGAGGAGAAAAGGGAACTTGAGAAGACAAAAACAGAACAAAAGTAATACCATTATACATCTAACACTTAAACATTATAAAACACCAGAAAACAGCAAGGAGAAAACTGAAAACTGAACTACTATTATGTTGCAAAATCTTGACTTAATCCAATGTATGCATTAGAAAAAAGACTAAAACAAACTGAGGACACAAAGGGAAGACAGTTATCCACATGTCAGTAAAAACTAGAACCAAATGAAACAGAAAACAGCATTAAGGAATAACACAGAAAGATTTAACTGAAAAGAAATAAATCTGTAAACTGAAAGGGCATACCATGGACCAGGAGGAAAAAAAAAAAAAAGAACAATGGCCATTAATACATAGCCTGGTTAAGGGGCGCCTGGGTGGCTCAGTCAGTTAAGCAGTTAAGCATCCTACTTCGGGTCAGGTCATCTAATAGTTTATGAGTTCAAGCCCCATGTTGGGCTCTGTGCTGACAGCAAGGAGGCAAGAGCCACTTCAGTATCTCCCTCTCTCTGCCCCTCCCCCACTCGTGCTCTTTCTCTCAAAAATAAACAGTGAAAAAAAAAAGACATAGCCTGGTTAAGTCACTGAACTTGAAACGTAATGAAAGAATTTTTCCATCGAATCCACAGAACCTATTTAAGTTTTATCACCTGTCTAAATGATGTCCTTAATAATCCAGTCCAGGATCACCTCTTATATTTAATCATCAAATCTGTTAAGACTCCTTCAATCTGGAACAGTCTTTCAGCATACACAATTTTTTTACTTTCATGCTTGAGATTTGAAAATCAGAGGTCATTTATTTTGTAGAATGTCCCTTAATTTACCTGAGGTTTCTTCATGATAAGATACAGATTATGCATCTTTCACAAAAATATAATATTAGTGATGCTGTGCTATTCTCACTGCACCCTATCAGGTAATATACAATTTCTATTTGTCCCTTTACTGGTAATGTTAACCTTACTCACTGGAATAAGGCACTATCTGCCAGGTTCCACCACTAGGAAGTTGCCTCTGTTGTGGGGAAGTACTTTAACCCTATAAATAACGTGTTACCCAGGAAACTTTCACCCACTTGTTTCAGCATCTGAGGTAGACTGCATGGGCCCCCAAAAGATATCCACGTCCTAACCCCTGGACCCCGTGAATGGGACTACAAAGAATTTTGCAAATGTGATTAAGTTAAGGACTGAAATGGCAAGATTTTTCCTGGATCCTTGGATGGGCCCTAAAAACAATGACATATGTATCCTTTAAGAGGGAGGCGGATCTGAGACAGGAGGCAATGTGACCATGGAGGCAGAGACTGGGTTGATGCAGCGAAAAGCCAAGGGATTCTAACCACCACCAGAAGCTGGAAGTGAAAAAAAACTGATTCTTCTAGAGCTATCAGAGGGGGTGTGCCCCTGTCAACACCACAATCTCAGCCCAGTGAAACTGACTTCAACTTCTGAACTCCAGGGGGAATAATTTATGTTGTTTTAAACCACCAAGTTTGTGTTAACTTGTTAAAGCAGCCAAAGGCCCCACTGATGTTTCTGTACAAACTAATATTATGATGGTTACCAAATGGTGACTTTATAATTCCATCATTCTTCCTACATTTATTAGATGGCATTCTATGTTAAGAAAAACCTTTCTCGGGGCGCCTGGGTGGCNGATGATTTTCTCTATTTTAGAATCTTAAGATCTTATCTCTCTACACAGTTCTAAAATACATTCATTCTGTAAATATCATTCCCAATGACAAAAAAAGCGAAGAGCTGTCCGGGGATGAACTTTCCACTTCAGGAAATTGTTCTCAGAATTCCTTCCTAATCTGCTCTAATAAAGACTGACATGTTTCGGGGCGCCTGGGTGGCTTAGTCGGTTAAGCGTCCGACTTTCGCTTAGGTCATGACTTCGCGGTTCGTGGGTTCGAGCCCCGCGTCGGGCTCTGTGCTGACTGCCAGCTCAGAGCCTGGAGCCTGTTTCAGTCTGTGACTCCCTCTCTCTCTGACCTCCCCTGCTCACGCTGTCTCTCTCTCTCTCTCCTAGAAATAAATAAAAATATTAAAAAACAAAAGAAAAATCTTTCTCTTCCCCCCGCGTATTCATTTATTCAGTACAGACTTATGAACTCCTATTCTATTCAATAGGTTGTAATCTGTTCCCATTTTCATTGTGGTTTATAAATTATCTTAGATTTGGCAAGTGTAAGATTCTGCAAGCCTTTTGACAGGGTCCCCTCTCCCTTTGAGCACTTCCTTACCATCTGACACATTAAGATATTCCAGGCTCGACTTGTAATTTCCAAGCCTGTAATAAGCCATCCTCCAAGGAGCCCTGGTTCCTTTCAGTGTGAAATTGCATTCAGAAACCAAGACCTGGTGCTAAGTGGGCTCACAGCTATTGCACTGTTCCCGCTCCAAAGCCCTCTTGGGATAGACCTAGGGAACACACACAAACAGACAGACACACACACACACACACACACACACACCTAGGGAACACACACAAACAGACAGACACACACACACACACACACACAAAACACACCCTGCACAACATATGTATACTCCTCCACCAACCAGATCCGAACAGACATTTTTCAAAAGAAGACACAGAGCCAGACAACAGGTACAGGGAAAGATACTCTACTTCACGAATCAGGGAAATGTAACTCAAAACCACAGTGAGACCTCACCTCATATCTATCAGAATGGCAATTATCAAAAAGACTAGAAATAACAAGTGTTGGCGAGAATATGGAGAAAAGGGAACCCTTGTGCACTGTTGGTGGAAATGTAAATTGGTGCAGTGGCTATGGAAAACACTATGGAAGCGCCTCAAAAAATTAAAAACAGAACTACCATATGATCCAGCAAGTCCACTTATGGGCATTTACCTGAAGAAAACAAAAGTGCTAACTCAAAAAGATAACTGCACCGCCATGTTCACTGCAGCACTATTTACAATAACCAAGATACAGAAACAACCTAAGCGTCCACCCATGGATGAATGGATAAAGAAACTGTGGTATACACACACACACACACACACACACACACACACACACACACTATTCAGCCATTTAAAAAAAGGGAGACCTTGTCATTTGTGAAAACATGGATGGACTTCCAAGACATTATGCTAACTCAGACAAAGAAAGGCAATTACCATATGATCTCTCATATGTGGAAATAAATAAGCTCAGAGATATCATAGAACAAACTGATTGGTGGTTGTTAGAGCAAAGGGTAGGGGGTGGGAGAAATGGGAGAACTGTTTTTGTTTTTAGTTTAAGTAAATTGAGTAGCAATAGAATTAAAATAAAATAGGGGCGCCTGGGTGGCTCAGTTGGTTGGGTGGCCAATGTCGGCTCAGGTCACAATCTCATGGTTTGTGGGTTCGAGCCCCACATCGGGCTCTGTGCTGACAGCTCAGAGCCTGGAGCCTGCTTCGAATTCTGTGTCTCCCTCTCTCTCTCTCTCTGTCTCTCCTCTGCTCACACCCTGTCTCTCTCTCTCTCGAAAATAAACATTAAAAAATTTAAATAAATAAAAATTTAAAAGTACAATAAAAACAGAACTTTAAAGTCCCAAACTGATTATCTATAACCATATCTATATCTATCTATCGAAAACCTTGAGTTCACGCTGAAACCTCCAATTCCAATCCAGAGTCACAGATTTCTCCCTTTGCTAGGTCTCACTGCCCTCAACATATTTATTAAGTCCATCTCCTCATATGTCACTACCTGCCACTGCTGCACCCAGGGATGCCCTCCTCCCGAGGCTGATGTTCCCCACCTAGTTCTAAGACAAGCACCGTCCCATTACAAACGAGCACCCTCCTCTCCCCACTTGGCTCTAACGTTTATGTCGGGCTACAGCACTCATTGCAGACCTCCTCTTATTCTGCTTGGATTCCCTCCTCATCCCACCTGGTCTCCAACATACCGCTGCTGTCCCCAGACCCCCATACTCCCAGGTGCCTTCATCCCTTGCTCAGGATCCAACGGCTACACAGATCTTGCCTCACCCACTCAGGCTCCAACAAGCCATTCTGGGCCACAGCCATTCTCCCCCGCGTGTGTTCTCCTTCCCTGCTGGTGCCCCAGCACCCTGTCAGGCCCACGAGGACACCCTCCTCACTTCGCCTGGGCTGACACCTGGTTCCAGACCACAGCCTCCACCACCCCTCCCTTGTAAGTATCTACCTCGCCTGGCCCCACCTAATGGCTTTGGACCAAATTATACACAAAGGAAGAGAGCATTAACAGTATTATATTGTCATTCCACTACCAAAATGATTTCCATCGATCCAGCAGTTATTGATAAATAAGTACAGTGAGATTTTTGGAATGATGCTCACTAAATCATAATATGGTTATTTCTAGGTTGTATCAATTTTAGACATTTTCCCCCTTCTTTGTACCTTTTTGTGCATTCCTTGATTCAATGATTCTGTGTCATTTTTATTAAAATAATCATCTCTATAAATCTGAGGACACAAAAAGAACTACCAATATATTCTAAGGAGCACTGGTGAAATACTTTAAATAGTGAAATGCTGTATAATATTAAATGTTAACTAAATTATGGTAAACCTATACAATGGCATCCTAAGTAATATATGACAGAGATTTATCTAAGGACATGTAAAACCAACCACTATAAACTTAAAAAAGAATATTATAAAACTATATTATGAAGGTGTTTAAGGAAAATACAAACTTATAAGTACTTATGTTCATAGAAAAATTCTGGAAGGATTACAACAAAATGTTACTAATAGTTATTTCTAGGCAGTGGAATTACAGTTATTTTTATTTATGTGAGTTGCATAATGTAGGTCTGACAAGTTTCTGTACAAAGCACCAAGACAAGAACACAAAATTCTATTGGGGTGAAGATGGTAACAGCAACTAAGTAACTGTCGACCTAGAATTCTATACTTAAACTGAGAGTGAAACAGACATTTTTATTTTTCTAATTTTATTTCTTTGTTCATTTCAGTAATCTCTACATTCAAAGTGGGGTTCACACTCACTACCCTAAGTCAGTCGCATACTCTACCGACTGAGCCAGCCAGGCGCCTGGTAACAGACATTTTTAGATGACAGATTTTCATCATTCACAAACTTTCCCTATAAAAGCTGCTAAAAGATATTCTTCAGGAAAATGAGAACTGAACTCAAAAGGAAGGAGTATGAAGGAGACAAATGGGAACTAACAAACAATGGGTAAATCTAAGTAATGGCGGTCTGTGTAGAGAATACTGATCAGAGGAAATAAAAACAAAATTGAACACTAAACACAGACCACTTTGTGACCTTTGTTTTATTTGAGAGGATGGTAAAAATAGTGGCCTATTTTAGAATTTCTGTTAATTCACATATGGATGGATTTCTTTTTATTGTGAGAGTACTCGTAAGAATCAAACAAACAAAAACAGCACAAATAGAATGTCTTTCAAACCAACAGAGGCAAAAAAAGAGGATTAAGGAAAAAACCCAGTCAATCAAGGCAAGAAAAATATAAAGCAAAAACATGGTAAAAACACAAAAATTAGAAAAAAATCAATAATAAATTAAGCAGAATAAGCTTACCAACTAAATCTCAAATTGGTTTCTAAAATTATACGCTGCTGGGGCACCTGGGAGGCACAGTCAGTTAAGTGTCCGACTCTTGATCTCAGCTCAGGTCATGATCTCAGTTTGTGAGTTCAAGCCCCATATCGGGCTTTGTGCTCATCAGAGGCACGGAGCCTGCTTGGGATTCTGTCTCTCCTTCTCTCTGCCCCTCCCCTGCTTGTGCACACACTCTCTCAAAATAAACATTTAAAAAATACTTTTTAATAAAAATTTAAAAATAAATAAATAGAAGTACATACTGTTTCTAAAAGATACCAAAGATTAAGCACAGAGAAGCTGAAAGTTAAAAGAAGGACAACAATATAGTAAACAAACAGAAAGCAAAAGTTACTAGGAAATGTACAGATAATACTGAAACATACACTGACATACCCTTGTTAAGATGGGAATGCTTGCTGTTTCTCATTTGTTTCTCATGTGTTCTGTGACTGAAAATAAAGAACTCAAAAGCCTCTCCCCAACAAAAAAGGTCCTATTATGGCAACGGTTATCCAGGAGTAACAGTTAGTCCTCAGCATACTCTATACTGGCTGAATAAAGTATTTACGATGAAAGACTCAAGATTGCAAAAAAGGAGCAGCGTTACATAATTAAATACACCTCTCTTGCTCTTTATAAGTGACCCCTTTTCATTAAAAGGTGCTTTAAAAGAGAATGGTAAAAACAGTGCTTCCGAAGAGATTAGAAATAAGAGTTGTGCGTCTGGCTTTAATCTCCTGCTTTGAAATTTCCAATTTGTTGACATATTTCTCTCCCTTTGGTGCCATGGTTTAGTCATCTGAGTTCAAATCTCAAGATCTGTAAACTCTAAGCTGGAAGCTCATCATTGTCTTTTTGATTCCTAAGTGAATTTTGGTATCCAATGGACTTCGCTGTTCAAAAATTAGTCCCCGTTGTAATTCACAATAAAATCAAAGAAAATCCTAAAAAATAAAAACAAAAACAACCCACCACATACCTTCCATCTTTCAGAGTGTTAACAATAAATCGGTTAATCTGGCATATGCAGTTGCTAGACAGCTGTTCTTTCTCAACGAGATGGTTCAACTGTGTTGCCAACATGAAAGCTGAAAAGCACAAAGATTTTTTTAGTTCCCACAACATTTCAGTCATAACAATCCGAAAGCTGATCACATCTGGACTGGCAAAGAAAACCAATGCCTTGTATGTTTCTGAAACTAAAACTATTCAGATTCTGCAAAGTGAAAAACAGTATGATTTACTATGCATTAAACATCTGCTGCTACTCTGAAATGTATTTCTTAAATTGCCCTAAATCATTTTTTCCATCATTCGGGTTTCACGATGAAGACTAAAAATATCTTCTCTATGTTCTTCACCTTGTGACTAGAGATGGCAAGCACATATTCTGCAAATTGTCTTTCTCGCTTGTGAAGCTTCCAACACAGAAATAAAAGCCCAAAAAGGCAAGTATAGGACAGCTATCCCATTATATTCACTAAATGTCAATATCACCCTGAGGGAAATTAATCAAAGAAAACAGAGCACCAGTTAGAGAAAATTAATTAAGCCAAGTGGCAGCTTTCCACTAGATCCAGGCTATTGTTAGAATGCTCTCTGCCGGCTGCATTTCTGTCTGCATGAGGTGCACGGCCCAGCAAATGTGTACCTCGGAAATGCCCCAGATTATTGCAATCAAAGTGCTGGGTGTGTTTTTATTATTTAAATACAAATTCCTGGATTTATACATCATACTCACAGGACAGAGTGTTCAATCCATCACTCATAAGCAGTCGATAACGGGGCGGACTATTCCCTGTAGTGATGGGACGGATGTTCTAGGAGAGAAAACGTGATTCATTAGACAGACTGTCTCCCCAGTCCCCGGAGACAATTACATATAAGTGGAAGGAGAGGGGGTCTGTCATTAGTTCAGCAAACACTGAACGGCCCGCCCATGCTCTTGACACCGACATCCAAAAGAAACTTGTATATGAGGATTTTCCCACCAGCTTCTCTCTAATATTATTTTTAGTATATGTGCTGCCGAAGCAAGCACCTCTCTAATATTTTTAAGCACAACATAGATGACAGTAAAATGAGTTGCTAACACTCATGTTCTCTCTCCCCAACTCAAATTTAATTGAAAATCAATTTTTAAAAAAAAGTATGATAAGGCATCTAATATATGCAAGGTGCTGTGTAGAAAACATGTTAAAAATACAAAATGAAAAAAACAAAAAAAATCCTTGCTCTTAAGGGGCTCACAAGTGAGGTGGAGAATGAGGCAAAGAGAGGTGTGCACGTGAGGGGCACAGCCAAGGCATTTATCACAACTTACAGGAAATCATAAGCAGCTCTCCACAGGAGGTGAAATACAGAAACGGAGCCTTAAGATGACTGGCAGCCAGTCTGGGAGTCACAAGGAGATCACCAGGCCTACTGACCCAGAATCTGCAGAAGGATCCAGGATTCTGCTTCTATTCGTCTTTTAAATTCCCACTAAAACATGAAGAACTGTGGGGTGCCTGGGTGGCTCAGTCAGTTAAGCGTCCAATTCTTGGTTTTGGCTCAGGACATGATCTCATGGTTTGTGGGTTCAAGCCCCGCACCGGGCTCTGTGCTGACACTGCGGAGCCTGCTTGGGATTCTCTCCCTCTCTCTGCCCCTCCCCTGCTTGCTCTCTCTGTCTCTTTCTCTCTCTCTCTCTCTCAAAAATAAATAAACTTTAAAAATGTTTTGAAAAATCTTTAAATGGGGGCACTTGGATGTCTCCGTCGGTTGAGCGTCTGACTTTGGCTCAGGTCATGATCTCACGCCTCACGGGTTTGAACCCTGCATTGGGCTCTGTGCTGACAACTCAGAGCCTGGAGCCTCCTTTGGATTCTGTGTCTCCCTCTCTCTCTGCCACTCCCCCACCGCTCACACTCTGTCTCTCTCTCCTTCAAAAATATACAAATGTTAAAAAAAAATTCTTTTTTAATTTTTTGAAAAACCCTTAAATGAATGATAGGGTTAATGAAGAATTTTAAGGAGACACTTTCATTGCAGGCCCATATAAGACAGAGTTAAGTAAGACAAACCTCAGGGCAGAAACAAAAAAGTAAGGAGGAAATAGTAATGATGTGTAGCACTACGGCATCCATCAATTGTAGAAAGAATAGAAAGGCAAAGGCTCAAATTTAAACCCCCAAAGTCTCACTCTGGCTAACATTATATCAAAGAAGAAGAAGAAGAAGAAGAGCCCTGGCTCCTCTCCTAAGGTTACCACAGGACCGGCTTATTTTTTGTGATAATGGAGAGAATTTCCTAAAGTGGACGAATCTATATGTGCTTCATCAAACGAAATGTGTAATTACATAAAAGTTTTTAAAACACTTGACGTAAAACATACACAGGTACTCACAATGACTTGCAGAACAGGTTTTATGGATGTATCTCCTTGTTGCATTATGGCCTGAAAGAGTAAAAACAGAATGAGATCTATATTCAATCGTGACCAAAATCTGACATATTTTTACAGTTTGGTACTTGGAATAAACCACAGACAACACTATTAAAGACACTTTTCAGAGCATGTCATCTGAAAATCTAGTAAGTTTTATCACTTTGGATAAATTAATAAAATCATAAAAGTGGGATATATGCTTAACAACAAGAATATAGTCACTATGTCCAAAATACAGGTATCACATGTGTATGCATTATTTAGAACAGCACATTAATTTGCCTATAGTGCCCATTAATAGATAATTAGATAAGTATGGGAAGTCTTTAAAACAATATTATGCAGCCTTAAAGAAATGTTTATATAACATTGGTGCCTCTTGAGAGAACAGCGAGTAGGGGCCGCATGGGGGAGGCAGACCTTACACTGAATCCCCTTTTTACATCTTTCGCATTTTTTTAAAGTAAACTTCACGCCCAACGTGGAGCCCAACAGGGGACTTGAACTCACAATCCTGATATCAAGACCTAAGCTGAGATCAAGAGTCGGAAGCTCAACTGACTTAGCCACTCAGGAGCCCAATACCTTTTGAATTTTAAATCTCATGTCTCTATTAGCCATTATGAAAATAACATCTACAAAAAACAGAACACCAATCAGGCTTTTTGTTTGTTTTTAAAAAGCCACCATTTAAAGGTGACCATCAGGGGCGCCTGGGTGGCTTAGTCGGTTAAGCGTCCGACTTTCGCTTAGGTCATGATCTCGCGGTTCGTGGGTTCGGGCCCCGCGTCGGGCTCTGTGCTAACTGCCAGCTCAGAGCCTGGAGCCTCTTTCAGAGTCTGTGACTCCCTCTCTCTCTGACCCTCCCCTGCTCACGCTGTCTCTCTCTCTCTCTCTCTCTCTCCTAGAAATAAATAAAACATTAAAAAAATTTTTAAAAAAATAAATAAAGGTGACCATCAGGGGGGTGCCTGGTTGGCTCAGTCGGTGGAGCATGCGACTCTTGACCTCAGGGTCATGAGTTTGAGACCCACATTGGCCCTGTAGCCTACTTTTAAATAAATAAGTAAATAATCTTTTTTAAAAACTTAAAAAATAAAGGCAATCATCAGAAAAAAACTAACAGCAGTGAAGACTGGTTCTCTGACCTCTGCTCTTGCTCCTGCCGAAATAAACAGGACTACCAACTAAAACACGGGACAAAAATACATAAACTTTTCAAATACTGACAAGAGGCAGAGCAAGACTGTGGTCCCTGAAAGAAGAGACATGAGTGAGGGGAACGCTACAATCCTCCCTCCTGGCTTCCTGCACGGTGCACTCCTGGATCAGAGTGGGGAGAAGAGAGCCCAAGAAGCACATGGCAGTCGTACTGAGCAGAGTTCAGGGAGGTGACTTAGCTGGATTTTGTGGAGGCAGGATACCAGAGGTGACAAGCGACACAGAGTTAGAGCCCCAATGACCCGCCCAGGGGCTCCCTGGAGTCTGTGGCTGAATTCTAAGCCATGGGTACACAGAATGCAACCTGCAAGGCCAGGCGAAGATGAAGTATTAGACAGCCATACGCTGGAAACGAGTGGAGCTCACACAGGCTACAGCACAGCTGAGCTCTCCCCAGCCTGCGTGCAGAACTCTCAATAATAAACACCTGCTGCCTTCAGAGACCCCAGAAAGGTCATGCTTCAAAAACGGGACGAGACTAGACCCAAAGTAAAAGCTATTCTGGACCCATTCCAGTCTCCAAGGGATCAGCTGATTTGCAAGTCAATCAATCGACAGGCTGCCAAAAAAAGTCAATATTCTTTACAGAAATTTTTAAATATTCTACGCAACAATATGGGAAGTCGGCAAAAAGTACTTCTGCAGCATACTGGAGCACTGGCTGTCACCGCTTGTGCGGTCTTTTGAGCTGTGAGTTGAACTAGCCACTTTTTCCACAGATCATCATTTTTACTTGAAAGCCCAAATGACATACTGGTTATTCAAACTTCGGAATTTAGTAAATCTTTTCTCAAAAATAAATAAAGTGACGGGGCGCCTGGGTGGCTCAGTCCATTAAGCATCTGACTTCAGCTCAGGGCTAACTTCGTGTCTGTGAGTTCGAGCCCCGCGTCGGGCTCTGTGTTGACAGCTCAGCGCCTAGAGCCTGCTTGGGATTCTGTATCTCCCTCTCTCTGCCCCTCCCTCACTCTCACTCTCTCAAAAATGAATAAATGTTTAAAAAAATTAAAATAAATAAAGTGAGCCTGTTTCCAAAGACAACAAACTCTTTTATTGCCAATGATAAAAGGGTTTTCTAGTGAAAATCAGAACTTTTGAAAACTTCTATTCACTGATCATGAGTTTTACAGCTTCCTAATGCTTACAGACTTTTCTGATTATCAGGAGTGAGATTAATAGGCACGGGTTTTTGTTATATAATGAAACATCAATATTCAGAAGATCTGCATAATGCAATGAGCCAGTATCTTCCAAATGACCAATGCATGGCATTATACACAATGTATAGGTAAAAGATCCATTCGAAAAGAACCAAGTCTACATTCCAATAACCTTTAAGAAACTAACATTTGTTGAGTTTTAATGTAGAGAAAACCTTTTTCTATTCACAACCATTTTTTTTTCTAGGAGAGAGAGAGAGAGAGAGAGAGAGAGAGAGAGAGAGAGACAGCGTGAGCAGGGGAGGGTCAGAGAGAGAGGGAGATACAGAATCTGAAACAGGCTCCAGGCTCTGAGCTGGCAGTCAGCACAGAGCCCGACGCGGGGCTCGAACCCACGAACCGCGAGATCATGACCTAAGCGAAAGTCGGACGCTTAACCGACTAAGCCACCCAGGTGCCCCTACTCACAACAATTTCTGACACTGCATGTGTAAGTTTTCAATTCTCTGCAGAAACCAAGCAGGTGTCCTACAAGTCAATTCAATTCTGACACTACCCAGAGTCAGTGTAGACTCCACAGGTTAGGGGCTCAGTCCCATAAGACCGTCCCTTGCCCACTTCACACACCAACCTCAAGTAGTAGATCCCATGGGGGTACCCATGACCCCCTCCTCAAGTTCACAGAACTGATGGGAACACTTTGCTGGCTTATTATAAAGGATTTTATAACGGATAAACACGAATAAGCAATGAAGAGGTACACAGGGCAGGTATGGAAGGATCTTGAGCATAGGAGTTTCTGTACCAGAATGGGGTTTGGGGTGCATGACCCTCCTGGCATGCAGACGCAGTCACCAACCTGGAAGCTCTCTGATCCCTGCTGTTTAGGGGTTTTTCAAAGGTCCCATTACATAGACATGGCTGATTAAATCACCACCATTGGTGACTTATCGATCTCCTAACTCTCCGGGGGACAGTGGAGCTGGAGGTGGGGGTGGGGGTGTTGGGCTGAAAATTCCAGCCTTCTAATCACATGGTTGGTTCCCCTTTCAATCAGCCCCTCATCCTGAAGCTATCTTGGGGTTCAGCAAAAGTCATCCTTAAAGTAAACTCAGGTATGGTTGAAAGGGGCCAACTATGAATAACAAAAAAAGAAAAAGAAAAAGCTCCTCTCACTCTTATTATTCAGGAAACGGGTTTTAGGAGCTCTGTTCCAGGAACTAAACAAAACCAAATATACATTTCTTATTATAATATCACAAGGTTAAAATTTTTAAAAAGCTTAAAAAGAATATTAAAATACTCCCCCTTTCTCCAATTATATACCTGAGGCCAGATTTCCTTCATATAAACCAGCCTCCCACCCCCAAATATCAATATATTGAATGTAGAAGCTGATATGAAAATCAACCTGTCATATCTTCTAAAGCCAGACATTAAAGCAATGTGCAAAAATGTAAAACAATATCAATTTTCTATTTGTTTTGAAATATATAGCTGTCTCTTACAAAACATGTTATTTATGTTAGTTTATTATCATCTTAAATAAATGTTTTAGAAATATCTCAGTTACAGGGGCGCCTGGGTGGCTTAGTCGGTTAAGCGTCCGACTTTCGCTTAGGTCACGATCTCGCGGTTCGTCGGTTCGAGCCCCACGTCGGGCTCTGTGCGGACTGCCAGCTCAGAGCCTGGAGCCTGTTTCAGTCTGTGACTCCCTCTCTCTCTGACCTTCCCCTGCTCACGCTGTCTCTCTCTCTCTCTCTCTCCTAGAAATAAATAAAACATTAAAAAAAAAAAAGAAATATCTCAGTTATAATTTTAAGTATGGTAAGGTGGATATCATTCACAAAAACAAAAGCTCTTGGGGGTGGAGGGCCAATGATTTTTAAGAGTATTCTATGATCAGGGCGCCTGGGCGGCTCAGTCAGTTACACATCCAACACAACCAACTTCGGCGCAGGTCATGATCTCGTGGTTCACTGAGTTAGACCCCGCAGAAGCCCACTTCAGATCCTCTGTGCCCTCCTCTCTCTGCCCCTCCCCTGCTTGTGCACACAAAACATTAAAAAATAAAAAATAAAGAGTATTCTAAGATCAAAACATTCAATGGGGAGTACAGCATAACATGCAGAGTTGTCCAATTGCTGTGCTGTACACCTAAAATGTTAATATAACATTGCATATCAACCATACTTCAATTAAAAGAGAGAGAGAGGGGGCTCCTGAGTGGTTTAGTCAGTTAAGCATCTGATTCTTGATTTTGGCTCAGGTCATGATCTCAAGGTTCGTGGGATCAAGTCCCTAATTCGGCTCTGCGATGACAGTGCAGAGCCTGCTTGGGATTCTCACCCCCTCTCTCTCTGCCCCTCTCCTACTCATGCTCTGTCTCTCTCTCTCTCTCTCCCTTTCTCAAAATAAATAAACAAAAAATTTAAAAAGAAAAAGAGAGAGAACCACCATGTTTTAGACTACTTATTTGTGTCCCACCTCCCCAAATTCATGTTGAAGTTCAAACCCCCCGTGTGATGACATAGAAGGTGGGACCTTTGGAGGTAATTTGTTTTAATAAAGTCATGAGGGTGGAACCTCCATATGGGAATTCATGCCCTTAGAAGGAGAGACACCTTGGGGCACCTGGGTGGCTCATTCATTTGGGCATGGTGGGGGGGGGGGAGACCCCCCCCCGCGTCATCATGGAGCCTGCTTGGGTTTCTCTCTCCGCCCCTCCCTCATTTGCAAACATGGATGTGCGCGCTCCCTCTCAAAATAAATAGACATAAAAAAAGAAGAGACACACCAGAGCTCTCTCTTCCAACATACAAAGAAGAGGTCATGTGGGCACATGGTGAGATTGTAGCTATAAGCCAGAAACACAGCCCTTACCCAGAAGTGAATCTGCTGACACTTTGAGCTTGGATTTCCCAACCTCTGGAGTTGTGAGAAATAAATCTGCTGTCTACACCACCCAGTCCAAAGTATTTTATAATAGGGGTGCCTGGCTGACTCAGTTGACTGTTGATCTTGGGGTTGTGAGTTTAAGCCCAATATTTGGTGCGAGTACTTATATAAATAAAACCTAAAAAAATAAAAAATATTTTGTAATAGTAGTGCAAATTAAGATGAATTGCTCTAAAGCATTCCTTTTTTTAAAAAAAAATTTAATGTTTTATTTATTTCTGAGAGAGAGAGAAGCAGACAGACAGACAGCTTGAGGCAGGGGAGAGGGTCAGAGAGAGAGGGAGACACAGAATCTGAAGGCTCCAAGGTAGCTGTCAGCACAGAGCCCGACGCAGGGCTTGAACCCACAAACCGTGAGATCATGACCTAAGCCAAAGTCGGACACTTAACTGACTGAGCCACCCAGGCGCCCCTAAAGCATTCCTTAAAAGAGTAAAACAAAGAGTATAGCTCATAAATCAATACTGGAATTAAACTCAAATCATAAAAAATACTCAATTCGCAACTCAGAAAAACGTAAACAACAAAACTACAACAACAAACAGATAGGACAAATAGAAAACAAGTAGCAAAATGAAAAACTTACACCCAAACATCTAACTCTATAAGCGTAAAAGGTTCAAGCACTCCAAGTAAAAGGCAAAATTTGTCAAAATGAGTAAGATGCAACTATCTGCTATCTACAAGAACTGCACTTCAAATATAAAAATGCAGGCTAAAAATTAAACACTATAAAAAGATGTATCATTACTGGCAGGCAAAGAAAGCTTCAGGACAAATATTACCAGGGATAAAAAAGGACATTTCATAATAATGGGGTGATTCCTGAAGAAGGCACAACAATGACAAGTGTATACACCTAATAACAAGTTTCAAAATACAAGAAGCAAAAATCTACAGAGTTAGGAGGAGAAATAGACAAGTCCATCACTATAATTGGTGGTCTCAACTTCCTTTTCTCAGGAAGGAAAGGGCAAAGAGAAAAAAAATATGTAGAAGAATATAAAAGATAAAACTATAAGCCAACTTGACCTATTTAAATCATCTAACAATTGCAGAATAAACATTCTTTTAAATGCACCTGTAACATTTTTATCAAGATTCCATATGTCGGGTAAATAACAAGTCTCAATGAATGTTAAGACTGGATTCAGAGAGCGCATTATCTGACCACATTGGAATGAAACTAAAAATCCTAAAAACAGGATATCTACAAAATCTCCAACTACTTGGAAAATAAGCAGCCAACTTCTATTCTTTTAAGACAATCTCTCTAGGGGCACCTGGGTGGCTCAGTCGGTTAACCGTCCCATGGTTCGTGGGTTCAAGCGCCATATCGGGCTCTGTGCTGACAGCCAGATCAGAGCTTGGAGCCTGTCTCAGATTCTGTGTCTCCCTCTCTCTCTGACCCTCCCCTGCTCACTCTGTCTCTCTCTCTCCCTCAGAAATAAAGGAAACATTAAAAAAAATTAAAATAATCTCTCGACCCAACCTCGGGCTCGAACTCACAACCTCAAGATCAACAGTCTCATGCTCTACCTACTGAACCAGCCAGGTGCCCCGTAAACAGTAAACATCTTAATAACCCATCTATTGAAAAAGAAATCACAAGAGAAATCGGAAAGTATTATTAACAGAATGAAAATGAAAATACAATCTATCTAAATTTATGGGATTTGCTAGAGCAATGCTTAGAGGGAAAATTACAGCTCTAATGCTTAGAGAAGAAAAAAGGTCCAAAATCAATTATATAAGCTTCCATCATAGGACACCAGAGAAGAATAAACTAAACTCAAGCATGTGGAAGGAAGGAAATGATAAAGGAGAGAAAAAACAAAAACAAAAACAAAAAAAAACAACAAAATAGAAAATGGATAACAAAGAAACAACTGAACAAAAAGCTGGTTCTTTGAAAATATCAATAAAATTGATAAACTTCTAGCTAGTCTGCCAAAGAAAAAGACAAATATCCTCAATATCAGAAGTGAAAAATGCATCACTATATATCATATACATTAGACTATATATATGAGAGATAATAAGGGGATATTAGGAACAACTTTATGACAAAGATAAAATGGCTAAGTCCCTTGAAAAACAAATTGTCAAAACTAACATACAGAATGCAGAGAATCTAGACAGTACCACATCCATTAAGGAATCCAAATTTATAATTTAAAATATTCCAACAGAGGGGGCACCTGGGTGGCTCAGTGGGTTAAATGACCAACTTGATCACAGCTCATGAGTTGAAGCCCCATGTTGGGCATAGATCCTAGTTAAAAACAAAAATATAGGGGCTCCTACGTGGCTCAGTCGGTTAAGCATCCAACTTCACCTCAGGTCATGATCTCACAGTTCACAAGTTTGAGCCCCGCATCAGGTTCTGTGCTGACAGTTCAGAGCCTGCTGCCTGCTTTGGATTCTGTGTCTCCCTCTCTCTGCCGTTCCCCTGCTCACACTCTGTCTCTCTCTCAGAAATAAATATTAAAAAAATTTTTTTAGAATAGTCAAAACTAACCTATAGAGATAAAAAACAGAAGTCAAAATCTGCTTTGCCTAGGTTGGAATCAGGGGATGGGGAATTTGCCAAAGCTCGTGAAACTGCACAGATCTTGAGTTTTTATTATATATATCTATTATACATATTACAGTTTTTATTGTGTGTAAATCACATTGAATTTCAATAAAGGTGATTTTTTTTTTAAGTTTCTAGGGAACAGAACTGAGGTAGGGTGGGGCCAAACATAAATAATTTCATCAAACGCCTTTCTGTTCTATTTCATTTAAAAACCACATGCATGAAATCATAGCAGAAAACTTTCCCAACCTGGGGAAAGACATAGACATCAAAATCCGGGAGGCACACAGAAGTACCATTAGATTCAGCAAAAACCACCATCACCAAGGCATATCTTAGTCAAATTCACAAAACACACAGACAAGGAAAGAATTATGAAAACAGCAAGGGAAAAAAGTCCTTAACCTATAAAGCAAGAAAGATGGTTCGCAGCAGACCTATCCACAGAAGATTGGCAGGCCAGAATGGAATGGCAGGATATAGTCAACGTGCTGAATCAGAAAAATATGCAGCCAAGAATTCTTTATCCAGCAAGACTGTCATTCAAAATAGAAGAAAGAAAGTTTCCCAGACAAACAAACACTAAAGAAGTTTGTGATCACTAAACCAGCCCTGCAAGAAATTTTCAGGGAGAATCTCGGAGGAGAGAAAAGATGAAACAAAACAAAAAGGACCAAAAGCAACAAAGACTAGAAAGGACCAGAGAACATCACTAGAAACTCCAACTCCACAGGCAACACAATGGCAACAAATTCATATCTTTCAGTACTTACTCTAAACGTCAATGCACTAAATGCCCCAATCAAAAGACATGGGGTAACAGAATGGATGAAAAAACAATCCATCCATATGCTGATTACAAGAGACCCATTTTAGACCTAAAGGCACATTCAGAGTGAAAGAATCTTCATATGAAGAACCATCTATCATTCTATTGGTTCACAAAAGAAAGCTGAGTAACCATACTTATATCAGATAATCTAGATTTTATTTTATTTTTTTTTATTTTATTTTTTTTATTTCTAGGAGAAAGAGACAGCATGAGCAGGGGAGGGTCAGAGAGAGAGGGAGTCACAGATTGAAACAGGCTCCAGGCTCTGAGCTGGCAGTCAGCACAGAGCCCGATGCGGGGCTCAAACCCACGAACCGCGAGGTCATGACCCAAGCGAAAGTCGGACGCTTAACTGACTAAGCCACCCAGGCGCCCCCAGATAATCTAGATTTTAAAATAAAGACTGTAACAGGAGATGAAGAAGAGTGTTTTATCATAATTAAGGGGTCTATCCACCAAGAAGATCTAACAATTGCAAAAATTTATGCCCCTAACATGAAATTCCCAAATATATAAATCAATGAATCACTGATTCATTTAATAATAAATCAATAAATCATTGATTTATTATTGTCAATAAAGAAACTCATTGACAATAATACCATAATAGTAGGGGACTTCTACACCCCACTTACACCAATGGACAGATCATCTAAGCAGAAAACCAACGAGGAAACAATGGCCTTGAATGACACAACGGACCGGATGGACTTAACAGATATATTCAGAACATTTCATCCTAATGCAAAGGAATATACATTCTCCAGAATGTATCACGTACTGGGTCACAAATCAGCCCTCAACAAGTACAAAAAGATTGAGATCATACTGTGTATATTTTCAGACCACAATGCTATGAAACTCAAAATCAAACACAATAAAAAATTCGGAAAGACAACAAATAGTTGGAGATTAAAGAACATCCTATTAAAGAATGAATGGGTTAACCAAGAAGTTAAATAGGAAGTTAAAAAGTACATGGAAGGCAATGAAAATGATAACACCACAGCCCAAAACCTCTGGGATGCAGCAAAGGCGGTAATAAGATGGGAGTACATAGCAATCCAGGCCTTCCTGAAAAAAGGGAAAAAGGTCTGATACGCAACCTACCCTTACACCTTAAAGAGCTGGAGAAAGAACAGCAAATAAAAGCCCAAATCAGCAGAAGATAGGAAATAACAACAATTAGAGCAGAAATCAATGTTATCAAATACAAAAATATAGTAAGATAGATCAATGAAATCAGGAGCTGGTTCTTTGAAAGAATTAACAAAATTGGTAAACCCCTAGCCAGTAAGATCAAAAAGAAAAAGGAAAGGACCCAAATAAATAAAATCAAGAGTGAAAGAGGAGAGATCACAACCAACACAGCAGAAATACAAACAATAATAAGAGAATATTATGAGCAATTATACGCCAATAAATTTAGCAATCTTTAAGAAATGGATAAATTCCTAGAAACATATAAACTACCCAAACTGAAAGAGGAAGAAATAGAAAATTTGAACAGACCCATAACCAGTAAAGAAATTTAATTAGTAATTAAAAATCTCCCAAAAAACAAGAGTCCAGGGCCAGATGGCTTTCTAAGGGAATTCTATCAAACATTTAAAGTTAAGACCTATTCTTTGCAAGCTGCTCCAAAAAAAATAGAAATGTAAGGAAAGCTTCCAAACTCATTCTATGAGGCCAGCATTACCTTGATTCCAAAACCAGACAAAGACCCCACAAAAAGCAAGAACTACAGACCAATTTCCCTGATGAACATGGATGCAAAAATTCTCAACAAGATACTAGCCAAGCAGATCTAACAATACATTAAAATTATCACCATGACCAAGTGGGATTTATATCTGGAATGCAGGGCCGGTTCAATATCCACAAATCAATCACTGTGATACATCACATTAGTAAAAGAAAGGACGAGAACCACATGATCCTCTCAGTAGATGCAGAAAAAGTATCTGACAAAATACAGCATCCTTTCTTAATAAAAACTCTCAAGAAAGTAGGGATAGAAAGATCATACCTCTAGATCATAAAAGCCATATATGAAAGGCCCACTGCTAATAATATCCTCAATGGGGAAAAACTGTGAGCTTTCCCTCTAAGGTCAGGAACACGACAGGGATGTCCACTCTCGCCACTGTTATTCAACACAATGTTGGCTGTCCTGGCCTCAGCAATAAGACCACACAAAGAAATAAAAGGCATCTAAAGCAGCAAGGAGGAAGTCAAACTTTCACTCTTTGCTGAAGACAGGATACTCTATATGGAAAATCCAAAAGATTCCCCAATAACTGCCAGAACTGATCCATGAATTCAGCAAAGTCACAGGATATAAAACCAATGCATAGAAATCGGTTGCATTTCTATACACCAATAATGAAGCAGCAGAAAGATAAATTAAGGATTTGATCTCTTTTACAACTGCACCTAAAACCATATAATACCTAGGAATAAACCTAACCAAAGAGGTGAAAAATCTATACACTGAAAACTATAGAAAGCTTATGAAAGAAATTGAAGAAGGCAAAAAAAAATGGAAAAAGTGTTTCATGTTCACGGATTGGAAGAAAAAATACTGTTAAAATGTTGATATTACCCAAAGCAATCTACATTTTCAGTGCAATCGCTATCAAAATAATACCAGCATACTTCACAGAGCTAAAACAAACAATCCTAAAATTTAATTTCTTTTTATGTTTATTTTTGAGAGAGAGGACACAGAGCGTGAGTGGGGGAGGGTCAGAGAGAGAGGGAGACACAGAATCTGAAACAGGCTCCAGGCTCTGAGCTAGCTGTCAGCACAGAGCCCAATGCAGGCCTCAAACCCACAAATTGTGAGATCATGACCTGAGCCGAAGTCAGCTGCTTAACCGACTGAGCCACCCTGGTGCCCCAAACAATCCTAAAATTTGTATGGAGCCAGTAAAGACCCAAATAGCCAAAGCAATCCTGAAAAAGAAAACCAAACCTGGAGGCATCACAATCCTGCACTTAAAGCTGTATTACAAAGTTGTGGTCATCAAGACAGTATGGTACTGGCACAAGAACAGACACTCAAATCAATGGAACAGAATAGAGAACCCAGAAATGGACCCACAAGCGTATGGCCAACTAATCTTTTGACAAAGCAGGAAAGAATATCCAATGGAATAAAGACAGTCTCTTCAGCAAATGGTGCTGGGAAAACTGGGCAGCAACACACAGAAAAATGAACCTAGACCAGTTTCTTACACCACACACAAAAATTAACACAAAATGAAAGATGAAAGACCTAAATGTAAGACAGGAAGCCATAAAAATCCTTGAGGAGAAAGCAGGCAAAAACCTCTTTGACCTTGGCTGCAGCAACTTCTTACTCAACACGTCTCCAGAAGTAAAGGAAACAGAAGCAAAAATGAACTATTGGGACCTCATCAAAATAAAAAGCTTCTGCACAGCAAAGTAAACAATCAGCAAAACTAACACAACCAACGAAATGGGAGAAGATATTTGCAAATGACATATCAGATAAAAGGTTAGTATCCAAAACCTATTAAGAACTTGTCAAACTCAACACCCAAAAAGCCAAATAATCCAGTGAAGAAATGGGTAAAAGACACAGACACATCCAAAGTGTCTGTGAGTGTAAAAGACAAAGTAGACATCCAGATGGCTAATAGACACTTGAAAAAATGCTCAACGTCACTCATCATCAGAGAAATACAAATTAAAACTACAATGATATCACCTCACACCTGTCAGAATCGCTAACATTAACAACTCAGGCAACAACATATGTTGGTGAGCAAGAAAGAGGATCTCTTTTGCACTGCTGGTGGGAATGCAAACTGGTGCAGTCACTCTGGAAAACAGTATGGAGGTTCCTCAAAAAATTAAAAATAGAACTATCCTACGACCCAGTAATTGCATTACTAGGTATTTATCCAAGGGATACAGGTGTGCTGTTTTGAAGGGGCACGTGTACCCCAATGTTTATAGCAGCGGTGTCAACAACAGTCAAATTATGTAAAGAGCCCAAATGTCCATCGACAGATGAATGTATAAAGAAGATGTGGCTGGGGCGCCTGGGTGGCTTAGTCGGTTAAGCGTCCGACTTTCGCTTAGGTCATGATCTCGCGGTTCGTGGGTTCGAGCCCCGCGTCGGGCTCTGTGCTGACTGCCAGCTCAGAGCCTGGAGGCTGTTTCAGTCTTTGTCTCCCTCTCTCTCTGACCCTCCCCTGCTCACGCTGTCTCTCTCTCTCCTAGAAATAAATAAAAATATAAAAAAAAAAAAAGAAGAAGATGTGGTATACACATATACAATGGAGTATTACTCGGCAATCAAAAAGAATGAAATCTTGCCCTTTGCAATTACGTGGATAGAACTAGAGTGTATTATGCTAAGTGATATTAGTCAGTCAGAGAAAGACAAATATCATATGACTTCACTCATGTGGAATTTAAGATACAAAACAGATGAACATAAGGGAAGGAAAGCAAAAGTAATAGAAAAACAGGGTGGGGGACAAAACATAAGAGACTCTTAAACACAAAGAACAAACTGAGGGTTGAGGGAGAGGTTGGGAGTTGGGGAATGGACTAAATGGGTAAGGGCCATTAAAGAAGACACTTACTGGGATGAGCACTGGGTGTTATACATAGGGGATAAATCCCTGAAATCTACTCCTGAAATCATTATTGCACTATATGTTAACTAATTTGGATGTAAATTTAAAATAATAAATTTAAAATCAATTTTAAAAAATAATAAGAACCAGATGCACGTATTAATTTATTACTGTTTAATTTGTGTCATCATAAATAGTGCATATAAGATTAAATCTTCTGGGACATATAACATGCTATGTACACTTAAAAAAAATTGCCTTAGGGCACCTAGGTGGCTCAGTAGGTTGAGCATCCGTCTCTTTGATTTCGGCTCAGGTCATGATCTTGCGGTTTGTGGGATCCAGCCTCACACTGGGCTCCATGCTGGGTTGGAGCCTGCTTGGGATTCTCGCTCTCCCTCTCGCTCTCTGCCCCTCCCCCAATTTGTGTGTGTGTGTGTGTGTGTGTGCACGCGCACATGCCTCTTTATCAAAATAAACTTTAAAAATATTTTTAAAAATACAAGGCAACAACCCAATAAAGAAATGGGCAAAAGACTTTAGAATAGACATTTTCCCAAAGAAGACATACAGATAGATAGCCAACAGATACACAGGATCCTCAACATCACTAATCATCATGGAAATGCCAATCAAAATCACAGATTGGCTACTATCAAAATGACAACAAATATGAAGTGCTGGCAAAGATGTGGACTAAAGGGAACTCCGGTACACTGTTGATGGGGACTGTAAACTGGAGCAGGCACAATAGAAAACAGTGTGGAGACTCCTCAAAAAATTAAAAATCAAACTACCATATGATCCAACAATTTCACTTCTGGGTATGCACCTAAAGAAAACAAAAATACCAATTCAAAAAGACATATGCACCTCTGTGTTCACTGCAGCATTATTTACAATAGCCAAGATAAGGAAGGAAACCACATGTCCATAAACAGATGAATGCACAAAGACACACACGGGCATGCACGCACACACGCACACGCGCACACACACACACACACACACACACACACACACTGGGATATTACTCAACCAATGAAAAAGAATGATATTTTGCCATTTGCGACAACACAGATGGACCCAGACAGTATGATCCTAAATGAAATAGGCCTGACAGAGAAGACAAATAACATGATTTCACTTACATGTTGAATCTATAAAACAAACAACACAAAATAGAAACAGACTCACAGATACAAGGAACACACTGTTGGTTACAAGAGTGGGGAAAGATTGAGGCTGTGGGCGAAATGGGTGAAGGGGATGTTAAGAAGTTCATGCTTCCATATTAAAAAAAAGGGGGGTCATGGGGATGTAATATACAACACAGGGAATTTAGTAACAATGTAATAACTTTGTATGGTGACAGACAGTAACCAGATTTAACAGAGGGATCATTTCCTAACCTACAAAAATACCAAATTACTATGACGAATACCTGAAACTAATAGAATATTGTATGTCAACTGTACTTAAATTTAAAAAAATACCAAGCAACAGAATGTAATAGTCAAGGGCACATCATCATCCAAATCTTCATCCCATTGACAAATTATTTAACCTCTATGCACTTTAATTTCAGTGCAGATGCAGGTCCAGTGCAGATGCAGGTAATAATAAAAACCTACCTTACAGGGTTACTATAAGCACTATTATATAATGATAAAGTATCTGGCACACTGGAAATAGCAAAAATATTAGTTCCCTTCTCCTTTTCTTTATTTTACCCATAACTTAATATACAAATGCTAATTATCCTATTTACCACAATAGTTCCATGCATAATCTCTTCTTTTATGTTAGCTCTTGCCCCAAATGTCTCTACTATTTATCTGTCAGTTGCTTACCCTTTGGGCCTGTGTCTTTTACTAAAATGATACTACTTGCTTTAGCTGATAATCAGAGTTGGCAAAGGTTCTCTACACTCAGTCACCACAAACACACAAAAATTTTCTTTGTCGGGCACCTGGGTGACTCAGTTAAGCATCTGACTCTTGATTTCGGCTCAGGTCATGATCTCACCGTTTGTCAGTTCAATTCCCACATCAGGCTCTGTGCTGGCAGCAGGGAGCACACTTGGTATTCTCTCGCTCCCAATCACTCTGCCCCTCTCCAGCTCATGCATGCACTTACACTCTCTCTAAATAAACAAATAAATAAACTTTAATTAAAAAAAATTTTTTTTCTTGAAGCACCTGGGTGGCTCAGTTGACTTAGTATCTACTTCAGCTCAGGTCATGATCTCATAGTTTGTGAGTCTGAGTCCTACATCAGGCTCTCTGCTGTCAGCATGGAGCCCGCTTCAGATCTTCTGTCTCTCCCTCACATCTGCCTCTCCCCAGCTGTTTCTCTCTCTCCCTCTAAAAATAAATAAATACGGGCGCCTGGGTGGTTCAGGTGGTCAAGGGTTCAACTTCAGCTCAGGTCATGATCTCTCGGTCCGTGAGCTGGAGTCCTACATTGGGCTCTGTGCTGTCAGCTCAGAGACCGCTTCAGATCCTCTGCAAACCCCCCCCCCCGCTCCTCCCCTACTCATTCTCCCCATCTCTCTCTCTCTCTCAAAATAAATAAATGAACTTTAAAAAAACCTACAGGTACTTTAAAATAATAATAATTTCTCTGACATAGGCTATAGCAACATCTTTCTGTCTATGTCTCCTGAGGCAAGGGTAAGAAAAGCAAAAATAAACTATCGGTACTAGA
Source organism: Hyaena hyaena (assembly GCF_003009895.1). Lineage (NCBI taxonomy): Eukaryota > Metazoa > Chordata > Mammalia > Carnivora > Hyaenidae > Hyaena > Hyaena hyaena. The sequence continues at coordinate 6,856,327 of NW_024080642.1, read as the reverse complement.
TCAAAAGAAAAAGTTTCTGCACAGCTAAGGAAACAATCAACAAAACTAAAAGACAACTTACTGAATTGGAGAAGATATTTGCAAATGACATCCGATAAAGGCTTAGTATCCCAATTATATAAAAACCAATACAACTCAACACCAAAACCCAAATAATCCAATTAAAAAATGGGCAGAAGCCATGAACAGATATTTCTCCAAGGAAGACATACAGATGGCCAACGTGTAAAAATGCTCCCTATTACTCATCAGGTTAATGCAAATCAAAACTACAATGAGATATCACCTCACATCTGGATGAGGTGAGAAAGGAAACCTCACGCACTGTTGGTGGAAACGCAAACTGCTGCAGCCCTATGGAAAACAGTATGGAGGTTCCTCAAAAACTTAAAACCGAAGTACCTTAGCATCCACTCTTGGCACTACTGGGTAGTTACCCCAAAAACATGAATACACTAATTCAAAAGGATATATGAACCTCATGTTTACTACAGCATTATTTACAATGGTCAAATTATGGAAACGGCCAAGTGTCCATCAAGAAATGAATGGATAGGGGCGCCTGGGTGGCTTAGTCGGTTAAGCGTCCGACTTTCGCTTAGGTCATGATCTCGCGGTTCGTGGGTTCGAGCCCCGCGTCGGGCTCTGTGCTGACTGCCAGCTCAGAGCCTGGAGCCTCTTTCAGAGTCTGTGACTCCCTCTCTCTCTGACCCTCCCCTGCTCACGCTGTCTCTCTCTCTCTCTCTCCTAGAAATAAATAAATAAAAAAACATTAAAAATAAATAAATAGTGAAAAAAAATTTTTGAAAAAAAAAAGAAATGAATGGATAAAGAAGATATGGTACATACATATAATGGAATATTATTCAGCCATAAAAAAAGAATGAAATCTTGCCATTTGCAACAACATGGATGGAGCCAGAATGCTAGGAAGAATAAGTCAGATAAAGACAAATACCATACGATTTCACTCATATGTGGAACTTAAGAAACAAAACAAATGAGCAAATGAAACAAAGAGAGAGACAGAGAGACAAACCAAGAAACAGGCTCTTAACTATAAAGAACTGATGGTGGGGGGGGGGATGGGGGAAATAGGTGATGAGGATTAACAGTGCACTTATGATGAGCACTGAGTAATATATAGAATTGCTGAATCACTATACTGTAATAGAATGCTGTATGTTACCTATACTGGAATTAAAATTTTTAAAAAAGTTTTAAAGGCTGGAAAGGAAGCAAGAACAAAAGGGAATATGCAATGAGGGCAATAGGGGGCACGGGTGTACACTGGATGGAAGTGAGTAGTCCGGGCAAGAAATGATGCCAGAGTGGATGAAGAGAAGTGGCTGGATTTAAGAGGTATGTGTGGAGGAAAAACGAAATTTGGTGATGGACTGGAGATCTAAAGCAATGGGAGTCTACAGAAAAATGATTCCACAATGGCGGGCTAGCACATCTCAGTGGATAATGCTGCCATTCACCCCCATAGGGAACACCAAGAAGCCCAAGCTTACTAAAATAATGGATCTACTTTGGGAATACGTTGAATTTAAAATCTCTTTGAGGTATCAGGTAGGCAGACAGATAACAGAGGTTTGTCTTTCAGAATAAAAGTGGCTCCAGAGGCGCCTGGGTGGCTCAGTTAGGGGACTGACGTAGTCTGGGCAAATCACAACTCACAATTTGTGAATTCAAGCCCAGCATGAGCCCTGATCAGACTCTGTGCTGACAGCTCAGAGCCTACTTGGGATTCTGTCTCCTCCCTCTGGGCCCCTCTCCCGCGAGCGCTCTCTCTCTCAAAAATAAACAATCAAGAAAAAAATAAAAAAGGTGGCTCCGGACAAAGGCAGCTGTGGGCAACTGACATACAGATGGTAACAGTATGTCTTGGTAGAAGAGGGCCTAGAACGTAACCTTGAGTAAACAACAAAAACTTACGATGAGGGACCTGCAAATAAGACAAGGCAAGACCAGGTAAGCCAAGCCAAAGAAGCCGAAACATTAAGGAAAGAAGTAATGCTCAACACACTCAAAACACTGCTGAGAACTCTGTTGGTTAAGTTGAAAACTGAAAAGTGTCTGTTGGCTTTAACGACTTCGGCCAGCGTTCTTTCTATAGCGATCGAGGGGACGATGGATTGGAGTCTGTTAACGGGTCGGCCGGCAAAGACCCCTCTCGTGAAGTTTGGCTGTGGACCAGGGAAGGGGCGGAGACAGAGCCTGGCCAAAGGAGGGAGATGGGGGACGATCAAGTTAATTTTGCTTCGTTTTCTTAAGTACAAAAAACATGGGCATATTTAAAAGAGGACAAGAGAAATCCTTTTAGGAGAGGTTGACGATTCCAGGGAGTCCCACGACGGTTTCCCGCCCCACCCCAGTTATCTTCTCCCGCGTTCTCTCCCCAACGCCTCCAGCTTCTCTCCTCCTTCTCCACCCCCACAAGGCCGAGACCCACAGCTACCCCGGCCCGCCGGCCCGCGGGCGTCTCCTCACCGCAATGGCCCCCTCGCTCAGGTGGCCCACCATGACTCCGCCGCGCAAACTCCCGCGCTCCGGGTCCTCCGCAGCCCTGGTTTCACTCCCTGGTCCCCGCGCGCTCCAAAGCTATTGGGCCAAGGAACTACAGGCACCACCCCCGCCTTCCGACATGCGCAGGGCACAGGGGCGGGCTTAAGGGCGGAGCAGCCACCGCGTTGGTCGAGGAGCTGTGAGCAGCCCACGTGACACGCCCGAGCCCCAGTTCGGGACCTAGTCTCCCTGCTGGGCCTGGGGGCGGAGCATGGGCCGTGGGGCGCGCGGAGGATGACGCGAGCGCTAACCTAGGGCGCGAGGTCCAGTTCCGGAAGCTTTCCGGGAGGGTTCTCGAAGAAAAGCCTGGCTCGGTCTTTCACCGACTGGTACCCCGGAAAAGAATTAGAGCTGTTCCCTGATAACCCTGCTGCTAACCGTAGTCAAGCAGTAACTTGATTCCTTCAGCAACCCAGGGCGGAGCTCCCGCCGGTGCTAGACCCCGAGCTTGGTACAGTGGGCATCTCTGAAGGTAAATAGGCTCCAGTCCCTGCCCTCAGAGGAGAGCATAGTCTGTCTAGGGAGTTACCGCAGTGAGTAGCCCTAACTCCAAGTAGCCAGGACATGGGCCTCGGGAGAGACACAGTGTACTGCGATCATAGATGGAAAATCAGGGAAGGCTTCCTGAAGGAGGTACCATTCAAACTGAGTCTTGAAGGGTGTGTACAGGTTTGTCAGGTGGACTCTAAGTGAGCATAAGGATGCGCCTGGAATAATGCATAGCCTGTGCAGAAACTAGAGAGGTGAATGGCCTGGCAAGCTGGGGATAGCTCAGGATAGTGGGGTACAGAGGAAGAAGACTTAGGCATTAGAAAATGAGCCAGAGGTAGGGTTTCCCAGGTGGCTCAATCAGTTAAGCATCTGACTGTTGATTTTGGCCCAGGTCATGATCTCCCAGTTGGTGAATTCAAGTCCTTCGTCCAGCTCCTCGCTGACAGTATTGAAGCTGTGTGGGATTCTCTCTCTGCCCCTCCCCTCCTGGCTCTTTCAAAATAAATAAATAAACTTTGAAGAAAAAAAAAAGAAGAAAATGAGCCTCAGGTTAAATAGTGAAGGTTTTGTACTGGGCTTCCCTAAATGCTTGGAGGAGCATTGATTAATTTAAGGCAGGGTATGGATGTCTGTCTCAATGTGAAGGATGAATTGAATTTAGGAAGCTGGATAGGGGACTAAGGGCATGGAGACAAGTTATGCCGGACAAGAGATGGTGAGGACTTGAACTAAAGGAATGACCTGGGGATTGAAAGAAAAAACTGAACTATGTAAGAGAAATAGTTGTTGATTTAATTGTTGCTGGGGAGAAAGAAAAATCTGGGATGCCTCAGCTTTCTGACTTGAGCATCTTGGGAAGACGGCGGTCTAAGAGGCAAGCGTTGTTCATGGAACAAAGTAGGCCTTCAATAAATATTTCTGAATAAAAGGATATTCATTGTGAAAGAATGTAGATCTGCAGCATGTAAAGTGCCAGAAAATAAGCACAAGAATTAATTTTGTTGTTTCACATTTGCTTCAGTGAAATCTTGATTCTTTAGAATTGTGCATTTGTAGAAATCTGAATTCTTTATTTTCTTTTTCAATTTATAGACCTAAAGTAGGATGGATCTGCCTGTGGATGAGTGGAAATCATATGTATTTCAGAAGTGGTCTTTGCTTCCGAAGTCCATTCAGGTCACAATTTCTACTGCAGAGACTTTGAGCGATATCTTTCTTCACTCCTCTTTGCTTCTTCAGTAAGTGAATGGAAGCTTTAACTTTCATTGGCCTAGGGAAATGTTGGTCTAGAAAATGTTCTTTTTTGTCATTTGCTCTCACTTGTTGTCTCTTTTTCATGGAAAGATTAAGTTCAGATTTTTATATTTTGAGGCATTCAGCAGTTCATGCTATTTCCCTAACCTACTATTTTAGGACAGATAGGATAACTTTTTTGGTGTTTTGGTTTCAATAAGCAATGCTGTGCTGTGGAAAGTAGGCTGTGAACTTTGCCATCTCCCAAAAAATATAGTGGATATTTACTAGCTACACATGGAAATTTCTAAGTGCTCACATTTAGGAAGAACTTTAGAAGCCATATAGTCAAACTCTCTTGACTACCATCCTCAATAAGAAATGCTATTTTATATCATAACCTAGTATATGTATACATATACAGAAAATTGCAACAAGAGTTTCCCAAAACGTCAATCAGTGTTTTTTGTTTTTTTTTTTATCGATCACCTATTTTGTGTCAGGCACTGTGCTAGATGCTTAGTGAACAAAAAATACATCAGTGAGGGGTGCCTGGCTGGCTCAGTCAGTAGAGCATGTGACTCTTAATCCTCAGGGTCATTCAAGCTCCACGTTGGGCAGTAGAGCTTACTTTTAAAATAAGGTGGGGGGGGGGAGGGTGTGCACCTGGGTGGCTCAGTCGATTGAGCATCCGACTTCAGCGAAGGTCATGATCTCACAGTTTGTAAGTTCGAGCCCCGCATTGGGCTCTATGCTGATAACTCAGAGCCTGGAGCCTGCTTCGGATTCTGTATCTTTCTCTCTCTCAAAAATAAATAACCATTAAAAATGTTTTAAAAATAAATAAAATTTTATTTTTATTTTTTATTTATTTTTTTTTAATGTTTTATTTATTTTTAGGAGAGAGAAAGAGAGACAGCGTGAGCAGGGGAGGGTCAGAGAGAGAGGGAGTCACAGACTGAAACAGGCTCCAGGCTCTGAACTGGCAGTCAGCACAGAGCCCGATGCGGGGCTCGAACCCACTATCCGTGAGATCATGACCCAAGCGAAAGTCGGACGCTTAACCAACTAAGCCACCCAGGCGCCCCATAAAAAAATAAATAAAATTTTAAAAGGGGGTGCCTGAGTGGCTCAGTCAGGTAGGCAACAGACTCTTGATTGTGCAGAGCCTGCTTGGAATTCTCTCTCCCTCTCTCTCTCTGCCCCCCCCCCACCATGTGCGCATGCTCACGCTCTCTCAAAATAAATAAACTTTAAGGAAAAAAAGAACACTACCACTTAAAAAAATACATTAGTGAATCCAAAATAGACACAGAGCCTTCCCCTTGAGGAGCATAATTCTGGCAAAGAGAGACAGACAATAAACATAAATAAGCAAAGTATATAGTACGTTAGAGGTGATAAGTATAGTAGAAAAAAACAAAAATAGAACAGGGTAAGGGAAATAGTGCCAGGAGTGAGAGTGCAGGTCGTAGTACTAAATAGTGTGATCAGGGGCGCCTGGTGATTCAGTCAGTTAAGTGTCTGACTTCAGCTCAGGTCATGATCTCACGGTTTGTGAGTTTGAGCCCCTTGTCAGGCTCTGTGCTGGCAGTGTGGAGCCTGCTTGGGATCCTGTCTTCCTCTTTTTCTGTCCCTCCCCCACTTATGCTCACTCTTTTCTCTCTCTCTCAAAAATTAATGAATAAACTTTTAAAAAACTGAATAAATAGTGTGATCAGATATGGTATCATTGACAAAGTGGAAGTTGAGCAAAGTCTTGGAGACACAGGAGTTAACAAATTAGATATTTGAGAGAAGAGTCCTCCAGACAGAGATCGCAAGGTGGGATGGGTCTGGCATGTTTAAGCAACAGCAGGAAGACTAGTGTGAATGAACAGCGTAAACCAGAGGGACGGGGCTCCTTGGTGGCTCAGATGGTTGGGCGTCCGACTTTCACGCAGGTCATGATCTCAGGGTCTGTGAGTTCAAGCCCTACATCCCCTTCTGTGCAGATAGCTCGGAACCTGGAGCCTGCTTTAGATTCTATGTTTCCCTCTCTCTCTGTCCTCCCCACTCATGCTTTGTCTCTCTCACTCTCAAAAATAAACATTTAAAAAAACCAGAGGGACAGGAGCAGGAAATAACATCAAAGAGGCAATGGGGCATGCATGGGAGTTGAGGATAGCAGGTGGCACAAGTCGTGTCGGCCCTCCTGAGCAGCTTTTTTTACTCTGAGTAGGAAATTATCGCAAGGTGTAGTAGGCAGGCTTCTAAAGATGATGCCCCCTCCCCAGCACTCCCAAGTCAGTTGACCTTGAGGTACAATTATCTAGTGGGTCTAACCTAATTAGATGATGCCGTTAAACGTAGAACATTTTTTCCAGCTGGTGGCATAAAGGAACATCAGAGAGATTCAAACTGTGAGATGTGCGTGTGCTTTTGCTGACTTTAAACATGGAGGGGGACCACATGACAAGGAATTCAGGCAGCCTCTTCAAGCTAAGAGTAGTTCTTGGCTGATAGCCAGCAAGGAAGTGAGGCCCTCAGACCTACAATTGCAAGGGACTGGCTTGATTTCAGCCTTGTGAGACCCTGTGCAGAGAACTCAGACAGGATCACCTGCACTTCTGATCAACGGACTGTGAGGATAATAAGTGGGTGTTTCAAGCTGCTGAAGTTCTGGTAATTTGTTACACACGACAGTAGAAAACTAATTCCCAGGGTTTTAAGAGAATGATATGATCTGATTATATTTTGAAGCAGGGGTCAGCACAACTAAAGCCTGCAGGGTAAATCCAGCCTGCTGCCACTTTTTATATGACCATCAGCTAAGAATGGTTTTTACGGATAAGCATTTACAGTTGATTTGATATTTGGGAACACTGGCTTTGAACCCCAATTAAATAAAATTCATTTTAAAAAATTCCATGCTCATTAGTAGACCTGTACTACACGGGGTGCCTGGCCTGCTCAGTCAGAGGAACTTGTGACTCTTGATCTCAGGGTAGGAGGGCCAGGGGAGGGGGGGAACCAACTTAAAAAAAAAAAGTAGACCTATATTACAAAAAATTATCCTCAATTATTTTTTAAGTTCTGTCGATAAAAATTTTATAGAAATTTGTTTTCTCTTTTTTTAAATTTTTTAACGTTTTATTTATTTTTGAGAGAGAGAGAGAGAGAGACAGCATGAGCAGAGGAGGGTCAGAGAGAGAGGGAGACACAGAATCCAAAGACAGGCTCCAGGCTCTGAGCTGTCAGCACAGAGCCCGATGCGGGGCCCAAACCCACAAACCACGAGATCATGAACTGAGCCGAAGTTGGACGCATAACCCACTGAGCCACCCAAGCCCCTGTTTTCTCTTTTCTTATAGGACTCCTTCTATAATAGCCTCGATTTTACTTCTTGGCCCACAAAACTTAAATATTTACTCTCAGACTCTCCACAGAGAAAGTGTGCTAACTCCTGTTTCAAGGGATTGCTCTGACCACAGTGTTGAGAATAGACCATAGGACAAGCAAGGGTAGAATTCAGGAAACCTGTTGGGAGGCTCTCGCATTAATCCAGGTGGATTAATTAATCCTCCATTAATCTCAGAAATGAGGTGATGATAATTTGGACCAGGGTGGCAGTGGTGGGGTTGACGAGAAGCGATTGGATTCTGAAGGTAGGCTTAATAGCATTCCCTGAAAGATGGGATGGGATGTATTAGAGAATGCGGGAAGTAAAAAGTGACTTGAGGGGTTTGGGCCTAAGAAAGATGAAATTACCATCACCTGGGAGGGCTGCAGATGGAGCCATTTTGGGAAGATCAGGGGTTCATAGTTCAGTTTGAGATGTCTAGTAGACAGCCAAGTGGGGGTGTCTAAGTCAGTACAATATTGAGCTGACAGCGCTGGGCTAGAGAGAAAAATTTGGGAGTCGTACATGGTATTTTGAGTTGTAGACGGGTAGGTTCACCATGGTAGGGAGTGTAAATGCTTATAATGTACCTTGATATCTTCCTTTCTATTTATCTCATTTAAAAAATATGAATCAAGACCCACTAAACTGATTTCATGGCCTACAGTTTGAAAAATAATGTCTAAATCCCTATGGGATCTGTGGATTCCCTTGACAGAATTTCCAAGCTATTGATGAAAATAATAATAGTAGCAGAGTTATCCCAAGGTAATTAGATACGGCTTACTAACACCAAGAAGTCCTAATCCATAGGAATCATTTCAAGTGTTGGTGCACGGAAAGGAATATAAATTAGGAGGATTTGCTTGGCCATGAAATATCAGAGTTCCTCCAGGCTCCAGCCTAGGCTCTCTTTCCTTTCCTGTCTGTATCCCTACCTGATAGTCTCATGTACACCCATAATATCAGTTACCTCCTATGTGCTGATGAGCCGTAAAATTCTATGTCCAGTCCTCACCTCCCTTCTGAGACTCAAATCTCTAAATCCAGCTGACTACTAAAAATCCCAAAGATACTTAAAATTCAACATATCCAGGAGCACCTGTGTGGCTCAGTCGGTTGAGCATCTGACTCTTGATTGCGGCTCGGGTCACGATCTCACGGAGTTGTGAGTTCATGCCCCACGTGGGGCTCTACATTAAGCATGGAGCCTGCTTAGGATTCTCTCTCTCTCTCTCTCTCTGACTCATTCTCTTTCTTCTCTCTGTCTCTCTCAGAAAAAAAAAAAATTCAACATCTCCAAAATCAAACTCACAGTCCCTTCCAGTGGTCCCTTTCTTAGTGAATTGCACTGCCATATTTCAGTTCCTAAAGCTAGAAACCTATGAACCATTCTATATTTAAAAATAACTCGTGGAGGGACGCCTGGGTGGCCTAGTCGGTTGGGCGTCCGACTTTCGCTTAGGTCATGATCTCGCAGTTCGTGTGTTCGAGCCCCGCGTCAGGCTCTGTGCTGACTGCCAGCTCAGAGCCTGGAGCCTATTTCAGAGTCTGTGATTCCCTCTCTCTCTGACTCTCCCCTGCTCACACTGTCTCTCTCTCTCTCCTAGAAATAAATAAAAAACATTAAAAAAAATTAAAAATAAAATAAAAATAACTCATGGAGAGGGAGGGGCATCTGGCTGGTTCAGTTGGTACAGCCTACAAATACTAATCTTGGGGTTGTGAGTTTGAGCCCCATGTTGGGTATAGTAATTAATTAAAAATAAAATCTATAAAAATTTGTTTTTTTAAAAAAATAAATACAACTCACAGGGCTCAGTCAGTAGAACATGGAACTCTTAATCTTGGGGTTGCAAGTTCAAGCCCCACGTTGGATGTAGAGTTACTTAAAAATAAAATCTTAAAAAACAGCTCATGAGGGGGTGCCTGGCTTGCTCAGATGGAGGAGCATGCAACTCTTGACCCCAGGGTTGTGAATTCACCCCGACATTGGGTATAGAAATCACTAAAAAAAATAAGTTTTTTAAAAATAATAAAATTAAATCTAAAATAAGAACTCATGATCACATGATAGTACAAATGGAAAGATGGGCAAATGGAGGTAAATTGTTGTAAGGTTCTTCTATTGTTTGGGAAGTGGCAAAATACTAACTGAAGATAGTAAATAAATGAGGGATTCATTTTGTAATCTCCAGGCTAAACACAAACAAGTATTTAAACATTTATAATAAGAGGCACCTCGGTGGCTCAGTTGATTTAACTTCTGGCTCTCTCTCTGTCTCTATCTCTCTCTCTCTCCCTCCCTTCCCCACCCTCTCCCCCTCTCTCTCCCTCCTCCCCCTGCCCCTCTTCCCTTCTCACGAACTCTCCCTCCCTCCTCTCTCTCTCTCTCTCTCTCGCGTGCGTGCTCAAAAAAAAAGTATAATGAAATCGGTTAATCTTCCTCTTTTCCCATGTGGTATATATAATACAACATAATACAACCCATCCTAATCCCTGGAATTTGTGAATATGTTAGGTTACATTGTAAGAAGAAATTAAGTCTGCAGATGGAATTAAGGTTGCCAATGAGCCGATTTTAAGATAAGCAGAGTAGCCTGGATTACCCATTAGCCCAGCACAATCACAATAATCCTTAAAAATGTACAAAGGAAGCAGAAGAGTCAGAGGGAGATATAACTTTGAGAGAATTGTCAAGAGAGATGCAGCATTGCTGGTTTTGAAGGTAAAGAAAGGGAGCCACAAGCCAAAGAATGTAGGCAGCTTCTAGAAACTGGAAACGCTGAGGACTCAGATTTTCCCCTGGAGCCAGAAAGTAACACGTCTTTACCAACACCTTGATTTTAGCCACAGAGACCCACATTGGAACTGTAAGATGACACAATTTTGTTTGTATTAAGCCACTAATTTTGTAGGAATTTGTTACAGCAGTGACACACTGCCTTTACCTCACTAATGCAAATGACTGTCAGTAGCTGGACCACTATTAACTGGTTCCCCAAATGCATACTTGGCTCCCTCCCAACTATTACCTACACCACAAAGGAAATCCTTTTTAAAAACACAGATCAGATTATATTGCTCTCACTTAGCATCTTTCAGGAGTTTCTTTTACTCTTGCAGTGAAGACTAAAATTCTCAACCTAATATAGTCAGTAAGATGTCACTGTCTGCCCACCGTCTGTGTCCGTGGCCTCCTTTTACCACACTCCTATTTCCAGCACATTGGCCTTTCAGTTCTTGACGTACAGTATACTTACACTATGCTTCTTGTGACTTGGCCTTTACTGCCTGTATCTCTTCTGCCTGAAATGCTTTCTCTGGCTTCTCTGTACTCTTCCATGCCCTAATGAAGTTCTACTTGTCTTCAGGGTCAGCAAGATCTTTCCTCGGGAAAACCCTCGGAGTCCTAGCTCAGTATATATTTACAACATCACATAGCTTTCGTTTCCATGTTAGTGTAATCATTTGGTTCACGTCTGTCTTCACTACTAGACCATCAACTCCATGAGGGCAAATATCTTGTCTGTGTTTGTCTTTCTGTAGACAAGAGCACTGCTGTGTCCAAAAAAAAAAAGGGGGGGGGGGGACATTTAATAAATACTGATTGAATGTCAGTTTAGACATATGTCTAAAGCGCTTCACCAGCTGGTATATATTAATGCTTATAGGACATACGTGAGAGTCTCACATACTTGAACATATGTAAACACCTTTCAGGTTCAATGTTAACACCTTTGTGCCAACAACTGTCAGCAGTGTCTGGCACATAGCCTGCACTCCTATTTTAGTTGAATGAAATGATGAATGCAGTGTTCAGCCTTGCCAGTTCAGGTACTAACTAGGTACAATTAAGAATTTACTTGTTTTGGAGTGGGTGGTTTTTTTTTTTTTTTTAATGTTTACTCATTTTTAAGAGACAGGGAGAGACAGAGCATGAATGGGGGATTGCAGAGAGAGAGGGAGACGCAGAATCTGAAGGAGGTTCCAGACTCCGAGCTGTCAGCACAGAGCCCAGTGTGGGGCTCGAACCCACGGACTGTGAAATCACGACCTGAGCTGAAGTTGGAAGCTTAACCGACTGAGCCACCCAGGTGCCGCTTGGGGTGTTTTTTTGATACTTGTTGTTATTCATTTTTATAAATGTCGACAAGATGCAAATACATTCTCATTGTATTTGAAATGATATTTAGTGAAGTTTAACGGGAATTTTCTTGTGGTTATTAAACTTTCAGGATGTGTCCAAGGCTACCAATGTTTATCATGCCCGCCAGGTGTAGAGTTTGTCTGACAAATGAAAAGCTACAGAGTCTGAGGACATCTGAGCCCTTGGATACAACCCTGCCTGAAAACAGATCTGCCTTTGGACATCCTAATTTCATAGTGGAGAGGTTACTTAAAAAAATAAAACTAAAAGATTTTTTTTAAAAAGGCAAGCCACAAAATGGGAGGAGATATTGGCAAATCACATATCTGATAAGGAGAACTCCTAAAACTCAACAAGAGAACAAGCAACCTGATGTTTAAAAACGGGCAAAGGACTTAAATAGACGGTTCTCCAGAGAGGGTAGATCAATAGCCAACAAGCACATAGAGAGGTGCTCTGAACATCACTAGTCATTAGGGAGACACAAATCCGAACTCCGCTGAGACACCACCTCACAGTCATTAGGATGGTTACTAGGAAAAAAACAAAAAACAGCAGAAAATAGCCCATGTTGGTGAGGACGTGAAAAAGCTGGAGGCCTGCTAGTGGGAATGTAAAATAGTGTAGCTACTATGGAAACCAGTGTCATTCCTCAAAAAATTAAAACTAGAATTAATATATGGTCCAGCAATCCTGCTTCTACATGGATGCCCCAAAGAATTGAAACTCAATAGATATTTTCTCAAATAGAACTCAAATAGATATTTTCACACCAATGTTCATGGCAGTAATTTTCACAATAGTCAAAAATGGAAACAGCCCAAATGTTGTCCAAATGTGGTATCTACATACAGTAGAATATTATTCATCCATAAGAATGAAGTTCTGGTACATGCGACAACACGGATGATCATGGGAACAGTGTGCTAAGTGAAATAAGCTAGGCATAAAAAGATACTAGTATATGGTTCCACTTACCTGAATTACCTAGACTAGACATTCACAGAGACAGAACACAGAATAGAGGTTACCGGGGGCTAGAGAGAGGGAGGGATGTGGAGTTATCTTCTTATTGTTATTATTATTATTTTAAGTATACTTATTTATTTTGAGAGAGACACAGAGAGTGCACAAGCCAGGAGAGGGGCAGAGAGGGGGTGGGACAGAGGGTCCAAAGCAAGATCTGTGCTGACAACAGAGTGCCCAACGTGGAGTTTGGGCTCATCAACCGTGACCTGAGCCAAAGTCAGATGCTTTACCAACTGAGCCACCCAGGCGCCCCTGGGGAGTTATCTTTTAATGAGGACAGAGTTTTCAGTTTGGAACAGTAACAAAGTTATGGAAATGGATAGCGGTGATGATTGCACAATATTGTGAATGTGCTTAATGCCACTGAACTGTATACTTAAAAAATAGTTAAAGTATTAATTTTGTCATGTGTATTTTACCACAATAAAAATAATTAATTAGAAAAATTATTTGTTTTGGGGCACCTGGGTGGCTCAGTCTGTTGAGTGTCCAACTCTTGATTTCACCTCAGGTCATGAACTCAGGATCATGGGATCATGCTGGGTGTGAAACCTGCTTGGGATTCTCCCTCTCTCCACCTAACACTCTCTCTGTGAGAGAGAGAAAAAAATATATATATATTTATATAGCATAATATAACATATATATATTCTAACTTGGTGCCTGAAGAAAAAAATGAATTATTACAGCTTAGTTCTTAATTGTACTAAAGAACAATTACACAACATTGAATTTATCATCATTTTGGATTAAGATAAAGAATATCTATCGTTAACCAAGAAGAGTTTTGCTATAATTATTATTCACCACAATCTTTTTTGCTTGAGCTAGGATTTTCAGATTTACTCTAGTTTGAAACAAAACAAAAACAAACAGGAAAAAAGAACAGACTGTATGGCTCACCAGATCTGCATAGGGTATTATCCTCATATTGTTTTTAGACTGGAATAAATCTAGAATAGGCAAGCACACCTTTTAAATTAAAATTTTTAATCTTTTTAAATTAAAATTTCTAATTTCCTTTTCCTATTATTTTGATATTTTTCTATATTGTGTTTAAATACTAATAAAGTATTTTACATTAACTCCTATGCAGTAAAGATAAGGTTCTTTGTAATTTCAGTACATATGTACATAGACACATCATACTGAATCACAGTGTAAAAGATATTTCATTTTATGGGTCTTTGTAAACAAAAGTTTGAAAAACATTGTACATTTCTGATTTTGATTTCTTCTTTGACCCAAGAGTTGCTTAAGAGAATTTTTAGTTTTCAGGGCACGTGGGTAGCTTAGTCAGTTAAGCTTCTGAGTGGGCTCTGGTCATGATCTCACAAATTTGTGTGATTGAGCCCTGCGTCAGGCTCTGCACTGACATCACAGAGCTTTCCTGGGATCCTCTCTTTCCTGATGTCCCTGCCCCTTCCCCACTCATGCTTGCTTTCTCACTCTCTCAAAATAAATAAATATTTTAAAAATTAAAAATCTAATGTTTATTTTTGAGAGAGCGAGAGCGTGCAAGCAAGGAGGGGGGGAGCAGAGAGAAAGAGGAAGACACAGAATCTGAAGCAGCCTCCAACCTCTGACCTGTCAGCACAGAACCCAATGCAGGGCTCGAACCCATGAACCATGATATCATGACCTGAGCTGAAGTTGGACACTTAACCCACTGAGCCACACAGGCGTCCCTAAAAAGCGTTTTAAAAGAGAATTTTTATTTTTCACATTATGCATATTTTACTTTCTTTATATAGTTAAAGAGTCTAGGGTATTCTTTTTCTCCCTGTTGGCAGATTGGTGTATTCTCCATTGCCAGTGTGTGTATATTTGTGGGTTTTTTTTTAATGTTTATCTAATTATTTTAGAGAGAGAGTGCAAGAGAGGGGCAGAATGAGAAAGAGAGAATCTCAAGCAGGCTTCATGTTGTCAGCACAGAGCCAAATGCAGGGCTCAAACTCACGGATCATGAGATCATGACCTGAGCCTAAACCAAGAGTCGGACACAGCCTTTTCAGATTGAAATAGTTTCAGAATTATTTGTAAAAATAGTACAAAGAATTCCTGTGTGATATCCTCTATTAAATAACACAAATTCAATCAAATAATTTTTGTTTATTTATTTATTTTTGAGAGAGAGAGAGAGAGAGATTGAGAGAGAGAATACCAAGCAGGGTCCTTGCTGACAGCACAGAGCCCCATACAGGGCTTGAACTCACAAACTGTGAGATCATGACCTGAACCAAAATGAAGAGGGAGACATTTAACCGACTGAGTCACCCAGACACCTCCAGCCAAGTAAATTTTATTTTATTTTATTTTTATTTAAAAAATTTTTAATGTTTATTTTTGAGAGAATGAGTGCATGTGTGCCTGTGAGCATGGAGGAGAGGGAGAGAGAGGGTCCCAAGCCGTCTCCATTCTGACAGCAGAGAGCCTGATATGGGGCTCAAACTCATAGACTGTGAAATCATGACCAGAGCCAAAGTCGGATGCCCCTCAACCAACTAAATTTTAAAGATCTAATTGGTTTTATTAATTGATTCATGGATTGAGCAGCATCCCAACTAGCATGTAGAAGGGAGCTCCAAAGGGCTATGGAAAAGGAAAGGTTTTTAAAAGTAGAGGGACACCTGTGTGGCTCAGTCAGTTAAGCTTCCCACTTCGGCTCAGGTCATGATCTCACGGTTCCAGAGTTTGAGCCTCTTGCCCAGCTCTGCACTGACAGCTCAGAGCCTGCTTCAGATTCTGTGTCTTCCTCTCTCTTTCTACCCCTCCCCTGCTCATTCCCTCTCTGTCTCTCTCTCTCTCTCAAAAATAAATAAACATTAAAAAAAAAAAAAAGGGGGTGGTGCCTGGGTGGCTCCGTTGGTTGAGTGTCCCACTCTTAATTTTGGCTCAGATCATGATGTCATGGTCCTGATCTGACAGTTGTGAGATCTGAGCCCTCACTGGGCTCCTGGCTGACAGCTTGGAGCCTGCTTGAGATCCTCATTCTCTCTCTCTCTCTTAAACAAACATTTAGGGGTGCCTGGGTGGCTCAATTGGTTGGGCCTCTGACTTTTGGTTTCAGTTCAGATGGTGATCTCACAGTTGGTGGTTTCCGGCCCTGTGTAGGGCTCCATGCTGGCAGCAGGAGCTTGCTTTGGGATTCTCTGTCTCCCTCTCTCTCTGCCTCTCTCTCTCTCTCTCTAAAACAAATAAACATAAAAAAAAAATAAATGTAGAGAGAATGTGGGAAAAAAGGAAATTGTTAGCAAAGAATCCGTTGTTTTAGGCAAGGTCACCCTCTTAAGGGAAATGGAAAGGGTCTATCAGAAAATTTCCTAGTACTGACCAGTAAATTTCCATCTTGAGGTTAAAGGTTACATTTCTGGGTTTTTGCAACTGCAGTCAGTTTGGGTGTTAAGTCTTGGTTTACTGACTTGGGTCCTTAACACGTGACACCATTTTGGGCCTGTGATTTTCTTTTCAGTGTCTTTTTTTCAGATTCCCCAAATGTTAATGCTTTACTACATTTACTTTGTGATTCATTCTCATCTCTTTCTCCCTCCCTCGCTCTCCTTCCCTCGTCCACTCTCTTTCTGTCAGCCATCCACTCAAGTATTTTCAACACAGCTTAAGTGGAGAATATTCTGTTAGAAAACCATGTATTATGTTATTCTCCATACCCAAGCTTTTTTATGATGCATTATTGAAGGAATGGTAACTACAAAATAAATAATTAGCATCCTGTCCTCAGAACAGAAATTCTGGTATCTGTGCCTCTGAGGCCACAAGATTCCCTCCCCCCACTCCCCCATTCACATTACATGATACAGACAACCTCACTTGTCCCAGTGTTTTGCAGGTAGATACAACGTTTCAAGTGCATTGGCTAAGGAACTTCCCTTGAAATAAGTGTGTGCTTTTTTTGTTTCTTTCTTCCTTCCTTCCTTCATGAAGACCAGAGGATGAGATGTTTTTAAAAAATCTCTCTAGAGGTTACCTTGTGGAAAAGGACCCTAACGCTCCCCTTTTCTACAGAGAAGAAGGAAACAAAAAATTTCAGCAGAAGGATTATATGGGAGCCACTGTGCTGTACTCTAAGGTAAGGCACCCTCGCTCAGCAGGAGGGGCTATTCAACCACTTAGCGATGATGCGATGCGATGATGCGGAGTTCTTCAGAGGCTAGAACCTTACCGCTGAATTCTGTAGCCAGTGGTTGCCTTGTTTACAATTTGTGAATCAAATTTGAAAAAGAAAACTGGCAGAATTCTGCCATTGGTTATATGCCAAAACAAAGGGTCATTTATGTTACATGTCCTGAATTCCATCAAGAAACTTCTATTCCAAATTCCCTCCAATAACCCTGTAGCAGTAGGCTTATTGGACCCGAGGCTCTGCCTTGCCCGTGTCTGTCAGCTGTCACTGAATTGTGTGCCATTTGTATCGGAATGACTGACGAGGCTGTCGGTTTGATAGTCCCTATTTAGAGGCTGGCTAGGTGTCTGGTTAGCCACGGTGTTCGCTCACAGCCAGCGTGACTTAGATTAAGCTGAACAGGAAAATAAGCTCAAGTGCCACAGCCTATTTAAACCCCATTTTGAAGGTTGTCAACAGATGCAGAAATTCCTAGGAGATGTTGTGGGTTTGGATCCAGACTACCACAATAAAGCTAGCCAAATAAATTTTTTTGGTTTCCCAGTTATGTTTATACTATTTATTGTCTATTAAGTGTGCAATAGCGTTGTGCCAAAAAAATGTACATACCTTAAATTAAAAGTACCCCATTGCCAAAAAAAAATGCTGACCATCATCTGAGCTTTCAGCAGGTTGATCACTGATCACAGCTCACCATAATGAATATAATAGTGATGAAAGTTTGAAATATGGCAAGAATTGCCAAAATGTAAGACAGAGACACAATGTGAGCAAAGGTTATTGAAAGGTGCTGATAGACATGCTCAATGCAGGATTGCCACAAACCTTTGATATGTAAAACACAAACACACACACACACACACACACACACACACACACGCCATGTGTGCGAAGCACATTAAAATGAAGTATGCCTGGGGCGCCTGGGTGGCTTAGTCAGTTAAGCGTCCGACTTTCGCATAGGTCATGATCTTGCGGTTCGTGAGTTCGAGCCCTGCGTCGGGCTCTGTGCACACTGCCAGCTTGGAGCCTGGAGCCTGTTTCAGAGTCTGTGACTCCCTCTCTCTCTGACCCTCCCCTGCTCACGCTGTCTCTCTCTCTCTCTCTCCTAGAAATAAATAAAACATTAAAAAAATAAATGAATAAAATGAAGTATGCCTATATTTATTTTTTTAATGTCTTTATATTTATCTGAGAGAGAGAATGAGAATGAGTGGAGGAGGGGCAGAGAGAGGGAGACAGAATCTATAGTAGGCTCCAGGCTCTGAGCTATCAGCACAGAGCCCAATGCGGAGCTCGAATTCACAAAGCAGAAGATTATGACCTGAGCCAAAATTGGATGCTTAAGTGACTGAGCCACCCAGGCACTCTGAGGTATGCTTATATTTAAAATTATACTAGGGGCATCTGGGTGGCGCAGTCAGTTAAGCATCTCTCTCTCTTTTTTTTTTTTCAATAAAAAAAACAGAAGAGCAGAGAGAGAGGACAGAATGAGAATCCCAAGCAGGCTCTGCACCACTAGTGTGGAGCCCAGTACAGGGCTCAGAACTCATGAACAGTGAGATCACGACCTGAGCCTATGTCAGACACTTAACCATGAACCACCCAGGTGCCCCTGAGCCTCTGACTCTTGATTTCAGCTCAAGCCATGATCTCACAATTCATGAGATCGAGACTTGCATGGGGCTCTGCGCTAAAAGTGCAGTGCCTGCTTGGGATTCTCTCTCCCTCCCTCTTTCTCTGTCCCCCCCCCCATCAAAATAAGTAAATAAACTTTTAAAAGTAACAAAATTATCCTAAGCATCACTGAGATAGATTTTGATAAGGAAGAGCGGCTTTTAACTGTCCTCTGCTCTTACTGTCCTGATTCCATCGTAGAAACTGAAACAAGATCCCTGAGAGACTTCCATCCATAATGTTTGAGATAAATATGGGCTCAAAGCAAGAATGTGTCAATCCCTTCACCACATCTGTGATCTTGTGTATTAAAAGAATGAGTGTAAATTTGAAGGGTAGACCCCTACTCTGAATCTTTAACAAGGCAAAGCTTAACTAAGTTTGGAATTAGTTTTCCAACTATCAGACTTACACCAATAGCCTCTGTAACTGATGAAAGCCCTGCTTTGTAATATAACATAAAGTATTGAGTTGAATAATCTGAATTCCTGATTGCAGAAGAATTAAGATTCATTAGATGTAATGATCCACTGATAAGTGGCTTAATAGCTCTTTTTTATTGAGCTAATCTCTTCAACTTTAAGCGTGTGCATCAGAAATGGGATCATATGGGAAGCTGTTCAAGGGAAACAAGTAAAATAAAAAGGGAAATCAGACAAAAAATTAAGGTTTGCTCTGGATGCGAAGGGAGATGAGCTTTCCTGTTTCACGAAGCTAGTATTTTGGGGTTTGTGGTACTTTGCAATTTTCTACAAAGCTGCTATTTTCTTTCTTTTTTAAAATAATATTTGTTGGGGCGCCCGGGTGGCTTAGTCGGTTGGGCGTCTGACTTTCGCTCAGGTCATGATCTCGCGGATCGTGGGTTCGAGCCCCGCGTCGGGCTCTGTGCTGACTGCCAGCTCAGAGCCTGGAGCCTGTTTCAGAGTCTGTGTCTCCCTCTCTCTCTGACCTTCCCCTGCTCACGCTGTCTCTCTCTCTCTGCTAGAAATAAATAAAACATTAACAAAAAAATTAAAAAAAAATAAATAAATAAAATAAAATAATATTTGTTGTTTCTATCTGATTATAAAAGTACTATATTTTGTAAGTCGCTTGGAAAATATAGAGAAGCAGAAGGAGTAAAAAAAAAAAATCCCATAATCAAGGATACGCACTGTTAACATTTTTTTGCTTACATCCATCCAGCCACTTTTTCCTCTGAAAACATGTTTTTCTTTTACAAAATTGGGATAATGCTGCACTTACTGTTTTGTAATCTGCTTTTTTCCCTCAACAATTTATTGTGACCATTTTCTCGTGTTATTAAATTTTCCACTAGCACATGATTTTTTATGGCTAGCTTAGTGTTCCATTACAGAGAACTACGCTTGATTGAACATCTCCTAATGTTGACAGATTGCTTGGTATCACAAAGCTACAAGGAGTGTCTTCCTATGTAAATATTTTTACACATCTGATTATTTCCTTAGGATACATTCCTAGAAGAGCAATTGCTGGGTCAGTTTAAATGTTTCTTGTTTTTTTTTTTTTAAGGCCTTTGGTACTTGATGCTGAACTGTTCTCTAGGAAAGAACTAGTTAACAACCCTTTTAGTAGAAATGGGAATTCTCATTTCTCTGAATCCTGAGCAATACTAGTTTTTAAGATTTTTGTTATCATTTTAGCCATTTAGTTTTAATAGGAAATGTGTTTACATAGTTCTAATTCAAAAGGTACAAGAATATATACTCAGTGTAGTCTATTTCTTCTGTCTCCTAGCCACCTCTTTATCTAACACCAGAACCCAACACTATTAAATGTATCTTTCCAGAGGTATTTGGCATATATAAATAAATACAAATAATCTCCCATTCCTGCACGCACATACACTTGTTTATTTATTTTGAAAGAGAGAGAATGCACACACATACAAGCAGGGGAGGGGCAGAGAGCGAGAGGGAGGGAGAGACAGAATCCCAAGCAGGCTCCACACTGTCAGCACAGAGCCCTATGCAGGGCTCAAACTCCTGAAACCATGGGATCATGACCTGAGCCAAAACCAAGAGTCGGATGCTTAACCTACTGAGCCACCCAGGCACCACCACACACATACACTTTTTACATAAATATACACAGTTCAGCCCCAGGCTTTTTTTCACTTAATAATATCTTGGAGATCATTCCACCTCTGTACATTAAGAGCGTCCTCATTCTTATAGCTGCATGGTATTACTTTCCATGGATGTATAGTGATTTATTTAACCAGTGTCTTACAGAGCAATATGCAATTGATCTGAGTAGTTCCATATCTTTTGCTGTTTCAAATAACTCTATGTTGAGAAACTTTGCACGTGTGTTATTTTGCACCTATCGTTGGGGTAAAAGGTTACATCTGTAGGATGAATTCCTGGAAGAGGAGTTGCCGGTTAAATGGAGATATAAGTGATATAGATGTATATGAAATACGTATATATATATATGTTGCTAACTTGCCCTTCATGATCATGAGACCAACTTGTATTCCCACTAGCAACATGTGAGAATGCCCATTTTCCCACTCCTTTAACAACTCCATGTGCTACCCGCTGTATTTATCTTTGCCAGTCTGATCTAAAAAGTGGTTTCTTGGTACAGTTGGGGCTTTTTTCCAATTTATCATATGGAAACTTTTTTTATTGTGGTAAAATATGCATTACATAAAATGTTCCATTTTAACCATTTTTAAGTACACAACGCAGTGGCGTTAAGTACATTTACAGTGCCATATAACTGATGTGGAAATGTTGGAGGTGCAGCAAATGGCCAAGAAAGAATTCTTGAGGCACCTTCAGTGCAAAAAGGGTAGCTTTATTAAAGCACGGGGACAGGACACATGGTCAGAAAGAGCTGCACTGAGGTTGTGAGGAGCACTTGACTATATATCTTCAAGTTGGGAAGGGGTCAGGAGTAGAGTAAGTCTGTAAGGAATGTGGAAGCGAGGTTTCCAGGACCTTGAGAGGGCTAGCTGTGGTTAGAGGTCATTTATTATTGTTCAGTAAAACCTTAGTGATGAGACCCTTCAGATGTATATCAGTGGGCCATAGGCTTGGAGGATGATTGCCTGTATCTATCTTGAGGTATTAGAGATAAAAGAAGTTTCCAAAGGAATTTGTATGTGTTAAAGGAGCCTTACAAGACCCTGGAGGTCGGGCTAATGTTAAGCTAAGCCTTTTGCCCTTAGCAAAATACTAGCATCCAGGCAGTTGAGTTCCTAGAGGAAGGTCACTCTGCCCAGCTCAAGGACATGTCAATGGGCAGTAAGTAGTAAGGCAGTTTTCATTTTTTTTCTTTTGCCTTTGTTCCCCACATCACAACCATCATCATCCATTTCCAGAACTCTCACATCAATGAAAACAAACTCTGTGCCCATTAAATAGTGACTCTCCATACCTCCCTTCCCCTCACCCCAGACAACCTCTGTTCTATTTCTGTCTCTCTGATATTGCCTGCTCCAGGTACCTCATGTAAGTGGAATCATACAATATTGTCCTTTTGTTTCTGGCTTATTTTGCTTAGCATAATGTTTTCAAGGTCCAGTAGAGATTTAATTTGCATTTTGCTGATTATGAATGAGGCTGAACATTTTTTCATATGTTTACGAGCCATTTCTATTTCCCACTAGAACCGTCTATTCACATCATTTGCTTATTTTCCTATTGAATCATCGGTCGTCATCTTATTGATCTGTAGGAGCTTTTATAAAGTAATGAACCCTTTGCCTCTGATATGAGCTACAGATATTTTTTCCAGTTCAATGTTTGCTTTTGATATTGCTTTTATTGGTTTTTGCTGTAAAGAAGTGTGGTTTTTTTTAAATAATTTTTTAATGTTTATTTATTTTTGAAAGGCGGGAGGGGCAAGAGGGAGGCAGAGTATCCCAAACAGGCTCCATGCTGACAGCAGAGAACCTGATGTGAGGCTAGAACTCCCAAACTGTGAAATCATGACCTGAGCCAAAGTCAGATACTTAACCAACTGAGCTTCCCAGGTGCCCAAGAAATGTTTTATATACTCAAATTTATTAACCTTTTGTGACTTCTGGGCTTTGTGTCATAGTTAGAAAGGGATTCCTCACTCCAACATCACTTGAGATTTTTCCTATAGTTTGTTCTAGTGCTTTGAGAGTTTCATTTTTTACATTAAGATTTTGATCCATTGGGAATTTACCCTAATCAGAGGTTTATCATAGAGAGCCAACTTTATTTCTCTTCGTACCTGTGACAGTACTTTTATTGAATAATCCTTATCTTTTCTCCACTGACTTGAGATGCTGCCTTTATGATAATTATTAATCCTTGCCAATATGCCGGTAGAAAGAAAGGAGCCCTTGTGTGCTTTCGTGTGCATGTATTTTGCTCTTCACAAAGTAATTAACTATTTGTTTTCTAAGAATTAAGTGTCATTAGTGTTTTTTTCATTTGTGAATTTCTATCTGTGCCACTCGCCCTTTGTTGTGTGCAGGTTGTGCTTGCAATATTTTCCTCCGTGTTCATTTACCTCCAGGATTGTTTGGGGCTAAGGCGGTGTCTGATGCCGCTATCTTCAAAGTGCTTTGAATATTTATTTCCTCACTCGATCTTCACAGCTTTGCTCTAAAGTAGTTAAAAATGAAGCTGAAGCACAAAGAGATCCAGTAACTTTGCCAATTTCATACCATCTTTCATAGCAGAGCCCTTATCTGGAAGAAACACAAACTCTAGAAATGCTCATTTTCCAGGTGCCTGGCTGGCTCAGTTGGTGTAACGAGTGACTCTTGATCTCAGAGTCATGCGTTGGAGCCCCACGTTGGGTGTAGAGATTATTTTTTTTAAATGCTAGTTCCCATTAATCCTTTTAACCAGTTCATTGTTTTGCAGGGAATATCACATTCAAAGCCTCACACCGCAGACATTTCCCTGTGTTACGGCAATCGCTCTGCAGCCCTCTTCCACCTGGGTCAGTATGAAGTGAGTATCAGGGTGCGTGGTATGATCGGGAGGATCTGGAGGGGTCCACTGGACGGCCAGACCTGCTTCTCTGCTTTTACCCGAGAGCACTAAAACTAGGCCATGCTGCAGGCAGTTGGATTGGCAGACAATTGGTATCCTCCCAAATTTATTCTTCCTCCTGGTTCATTTTTTTCTCTCCAGATTCATTTTACCTGCCACAGGTGATCATGTGGGGCAATATCGGTTGACAAGAAAGTGTCAGGGCACAGGGCCATGGACTACATCCAGTGGGTCAGCAGTTCTCAGTGTTGAGCTCAGCAGTGAGATGTGTTGCTAATAATACCTCAGGTTCCAAGTGTTTGCAAACTATTTACTTGTTTGTTTATTCTTAATGAGTAGAGCATGTTCAAGATTATCTCTGCAGTAACGTGGCTCACCCTCCATATGCCTTTTGAATGGGCAAGTCCAAGTTGCAGGGAAATGCCTGTGTAAGACTAGGAGAAAGTGGGCTTTATATGATCCACTGTCTTCTCATTCCCTAGTTGAGGTCCAAGGACAAGCTCTCAAACATCATTTTGGTATGTCCATTTTTGGAAAACCACAGAAATATAAAATATTGCCTACAATTAAGAACTTTTGGGGGGCATCCAGGTGGCTCAGTCGATTGAGCATCTGACTTCGGCTCAGGTCATGATCTCACAGTCTGTGAGTTCGAGTCCCACCTCACATTCTGTGCTGGCAGCACAGAGCCTGAAGCCTGCTTTGGATTCTGTGTGTCTCTCTCTCTGGCCCTCGCCTACTCAGTCTCTTAAAAATAAATAAATGTTAAAAAAAAACCTTTTTGAATAATCACAAGATCACTACCCATTGCCCTTTGAACTAAAAGAGACAAGCAAGAATTTAACTCCAGGCCCTGAGCAAAAAAGTCCTGGACAACCGAGGACAAGGATTGCAAGAACTTGTGTAGTATGTAGCCCTTTATTACTTCCGTGTATTTCCCTATATGTCTAGTTCCCTTCATGCAGCAGTGATTTTCATACATTGAACACCTACTATGCCCCAGGCGGTCTTTTCAACCTTACTTATATTACCTTATTTCATCTGTAAAACACCCCTGTGAGGTTATCTTGTTTTTCAGATGAGAACACCAAGACACTTAGAGATGAAGTTGCTCACACAGTCTCGGGCATCTCATAAGTGGCAGTCTGTAGTGGAGTGTAGATCTGTCTGGCTTCTATGTGTAAGACTTTTTCCCCTCAAAACAGGAATATTCAGTAAGACAAACACAATATCCTCAGAAAGTGTTACTTAACCACTCATAAGATCACACAGCAGAATATGATTTAATAGCCTGTGGTTATAGTTTCTCTGTCTTTAATGATCTTTCAGCTTTCCTGTAGATTTTTGTTACTATTTTCAGTAGACACTGAAAAGTAGGGACCTAGGGTCATTTGGGGATTTCCTTTCTGTTTGCAGATGTGTCTTAAAGACATCATGAGAGCGCAGATGCACGGGTACCCAGAGAGACTACAGCCCAAGATGCTGTTGCGTAAGGCCGAATGTCTGGTGGCCCTGGGGAGGCCACAGGAGGCAAGCCAGACCATCCGCGATCTTGAAAGGAGCTTTGCTGCCGGGCCAACCCTAGCAGCTGCCCAGTTTCAGATTCTGCAGAGAAACCTCTGTCGCCTGAAAACGAAGGCAGAAGAAAAGGAGACTCTCACAGAAACCTTCCCAGCAGCTCTAACCAAAGCCTTGGAGGATATGGATGTAAAGGAAGAGAATGGACAAATTCCCAATGCGTCGTCATCCGTCAGCTTATGCACAGACCCCCTAAGGGGCCGCTATCTGGTTGCCACAAAAGATATTCTCCCAGGAGAGCTCTTGGTGAAGGAGGACGCTTTTGTGAGTGTCCTTCACCCGGGAGAGAGGCCACCCCTGCGCCTCCCAGAGAGTGAGTGGGATACCAGCGTTACCAACAGGGACCTCTACTGTCACCGATGTTTGGTGCACACTCTGGCCCCGGTTCCCTGTGGCGGGTGCAGCTACGCCAAGTACTGCAGCCAGGACTGCATGCAGCAGGCCTGGGGTCTGTACCATAGCGTGGAGTGTTCTCTAGGAGGGCTGCTCCTCACCCTGGGTGTCTTCTGCCACATCGCCCTGAGGTCCACTCTCCTAGCTAGACCTGAGGATGCAAGCAGAGTCGTGAGGAAGCTTTGTGGTGAGATTAGGAACAAAGACCCGTGTTCACCTGAAAGCGAGACTTGGGTGCAAGCGCTCACTTGTGACCTGGGAGGGGAGAGAGAGGAGAGACGCAAAACGCACGAGCCCCCCATTCCAGGATGTGATCTGAATGGGAAATACGAAAGCAATTACAATGCCGTCTTCCACCTCTTGCCCCATACTGAAAACCAGAGCCCAGAGCACAGATTTCTGTGTGCTCTAAGTGTCTCTGCACTGTGCAGGCAGCTCGAGGCGGCCAGCTGCTCTGAGCCCACAGTGGCCGGGCCTGCTGTCCTGGGTTCCGAGGTGGCTGTCTGGGGAGCAGCCATGCTGAAACACATGCTGCAGCTGCGGTGCAATGCGCAGGCAATCACCACCATCCAGCATACAGGTAAGAGCAAGGCTGTTTTTGCCTTACCATATTGTCCTTGATGTAGCTGATATCTGGGGAGAAACAACTGTGAGTGGAAACGGTAGCCTCGCTGTTTAAACACATCATGGTCTAATAGGAAAACGCTGCTAGCCACCTTGTGTTGTCGTGATTATGGCATTGAGAAGCTATGTGACCTGAACAAATTATTTTATTCCACTCTGCCTCAGTTTTCTCCATCTCTAAAATGGGTAGTTTATGGTTTTTTTAAAGTTTATTTCTTTTTATAAAAAAAAAATGTTTAATCTTTATTTTTGAGAGTGAGACAGAGAAAGACAGAGTACAAGCAGGGGAGAGGCAGACTCAGAATCTGAAATAGGCTCCAGGCTCCGAGCTGTCAGCACAGAGCCTGATATGGGGCTTGAACCCACGAACTGTGAGATCATGACATGAGCCGAAGTAGGACACTTAACCGACTGATCCACCCAGGCGCCCCTTAAGTTTATATATTTATTTTGAAAGAGAGCGAGTAAGCACAGGCAGGGGAGGGGCAGAGAGAGAATCCCAAGCTGGCTCCATGCTGTCTGCACAGAGCCAGACACAGGGCTCAAACTAAAAAACCGTGAGAACATTACTTGAGCCAAAATCCAGATTTGTACACTTAACCAACTGAGCCACCCAGACACCCCACTAAAATGAGTAGTTCAATCCCACCTAACTTTACTGAGTTGTAAGGATACTGTGTTTGTAAAAATACTTTAAAAACCCTATTACTGGGGGGGGGGGGGATGGTTATTATGAAATAGTAATCAAAGAAGACTACAGAAAGAAGAAGGTCTATAGTTGAGTTAAGGTATCAGACTCTTATTCATGTGACTCTGCCAGTCTGTCGCGTCCCTTTGCAATTGACAGATCTCCGCCAGTCTTCTGTTTTAAATTTCCCAGAGAGCAACCTGGCCAAGCACAGTTTTTCACACAATACCGGCATGAACGGTCAGTCCTTTGGTCTGTGGCCCACAATCTAGGGGCCGCCCCAGACACAGACCAGCCTCACCCTGCTTGCCTAAAACAGGTCCTGTAGATGAAGCTGCTTAAGGCTGTTCCGGTAGATGGGAAGACAGGGTGTGGCCCCATCATGACCGACAGCAGGTACCGTTAGAAAAGAGATGGCGTTTCCAGCATCTCTATTGTATGATCTCCATTTTAGCAGATACGGTTTTTCAATTCAATTAGGTCATTATACTTTTCTCAATATTCTAACTAACCCTATCGAGGAGAAGAATTAGATAGTACCCAAACCTGTTCATAGACACATTGATATTAAATGTGACATTAGTTAGCTATACATGCTTAGCTCTTTTGGTCTTCTCAATAAGTAATCTAGAATTTTGTCAACCATTTGTATGCATGTTTTTATCTTTAATTATAATTCAGCTGCTGAGTTTTATGATGTATAGGCATTTCAGTAGAGGTGTTTTGGGAGGAAGACTCTCTTTCCCATCCCGAAGCACATGGAACATCCAAAAATAGCACTGTGTCATCCCATAATACTAGGGACTCCGACTGCAAGCCAGTCTCTGTTTGGTTCTCTGCTTTCTTTTGCTTCTTTGAGCTGTTGCTACCTACTAAAATACATCTGTTAAGTGTTTTTCAGAATTTTGTTTTCCCTTGGGTACATTCCCTGGCATATTAAAAAATATTATTTTCATTGAGTTCTGTTTTTGCAAATATAAAAAAAATAGTGTATGGGGCTTCCAGATTATAATGGCAGAAAGTTACAAACTCCTGATTTTATTGTGTCTTGCCCCGAAAGTACTTAAGAGAACAGGCAAAAAAGACATAAATGTCAGTAGCTCTGAGAACTATAGAAACTCTTGTCTATGTGGACAACAGCAGGCTGACTCCCTGAGGCAGAAGGGAGAGCCGCGGACCAAAGGAGTTTTCCATGCACGTTCCTCCATGGGCCTGTCCCTTACCATCAAAGAACCTTAGCCTAAATGTTTTTGCTCCATGCGCATGACACCTCATTATAGTCAGGTTTTTATTTGCATAGCGAGTTTTGGGTAAAAATTTGCCTAAGTTGTTCAGAATAAACTTTTGGATAGTAACCGACTGAGCCACGCAGGCACCCCTATCTATAAGGTTCTATGTTTTGTGGATAATTTATTCTTACTAAATGATGTTTTAAATATATATATAGAAAAAAAATGGCTAAATGCAAAAATACCAAAATCTTAACAGTAATCAATGCTGAAAATGGAAATATGGCTGATTACTACTTTCTTCTTTGGACTTCCTTATATATATCTTGTTTGTTTTTTGCTATGTAGGCTTCATGCCTACCAATGCGGGGCTTGATCTCAGACCCTGAGATCAAGACCTGAGCTGAGATTCACCCAGGCATCCCTGAACTTTTCCTATATTTTTAAAATTAAAAACACTGATTCACACAGTAGTAACATTATTCTGGTAAATTTAAAATGGATTGTATACTTCCTTATTATTCTAGGGGCAAAACATTTTTTTAAAAGTTCACCGAGCAAAAAGATGATAAAGATGGTAAAATGAGTTTTTACGTAATTGTAAATGGGCTAAACTCTAAATGAATCTTTAAAAATGGGTAAAATAAAATTTAGGGACACCTGGGTGGCTCAGTCAGTTAAGTGTCTGACTTTGGCTCAGATCTTGTGTTCCGTGAGTTCAATCCCTGTGTGGGGCTCTGTGCTGACAGCTCAGAGTCTGGAGTCTGCTTCAGATTCTGTGTCTCTTTCTCTCTCTCTCAAAGATAAATAAACATTAGGGGTTTTTTTCAATTTAAATATGATTATGTTCTGTTTACAAAAGTGACAGATATAACAAAGCACAGAGTTTTTGAGTGAGACATGTCACGAATCACAAGCTAATCAGGGTATTGGTATTACTATGAAATAGTAGAATTCAAGATATCTAGTAAAAAGAACACTGAAATACATCATCAACCTCTTAGCTCTCAGGAACATAGAGATTGTGTCTATAAAACAAAAATGATTAAGTACACAAGGAGAAACTGATAAAAACTCCATGGTTGTGAGAAAGTTTAATATACCACTCTGACTTTGATAAAAAATATATTAAAAATAAGGATCTGGGGGCGCCTGGCTGGCTCAGTAAGAGTACGCAACTCTTGGTCTCAAGGTCGTGAGTTTGGGCCCCACGTTGGGTATAGAGATTACTTAATAATATAGAGATTACTTAAATAAAAAACCTTTTTCTTTAAAGTTTATTTAGAGAGAAAGAGAGAGAGAGAGCAGGGGAGGGACAGAGAGAGAGGGAGAGAGAATCCCAAGCAGGCTCCACTGTCAGCACAGAGCCCAACTCGGGGCTGATCCCACGAAGTATGAGATGATGACCTGAGCTGAAATCAAGAGTCAGACGCTTAAGCCACTGAGCCACCCAGGTGTTCTTTAAATAAATAAAACTAAAAAAAAGAATAAGGATCTAGAGGCCAAGATAACTAACATACTAGGGGATTCAGTACATATATCCATCAAAACTTGTGTCTTCTAGACGAGGGTAATGTGATGTGGGCCAGGAACCAATGGCTAAAAAAGAATTCTTGAGACATTTTCAGCACAAAAAGGTGTTCTGGGTTTGTTTTTTAATTAAAGCATGGAATAGGACCTATGGGCAGAAAGAGCTGCACTGGGATTTTGAGAAGGAATTGATTATATACTACTTTTAAGTTGATTATATACTTTTTAAGTTAGAGATAAAGGAAGTTTCCAATAGGATTTTCAAATGTTAAAGGAAATTTACAGAATCCTGGAGGTCTGGCTTTTCTCATGCTAAGGTTGCTTTTTGCCTGTAGCAACGCATTACCATTCAGCTGTTGTGGGCTCCCGGAGGATTGTCCTCCTCAGCCTGTCTCACCATTTGTCAATGGGCTGTAAGGAAATGTAATTTTATCTACATTTCTCTTGCCTTTGTTCTCCTTATCTCACGGCTCAGCAAACTTTCCTAGAAAGGGGCAAATAATAAATACTTTAGGCTTTGCAGGCCATAAGGTGTCTTTTGCAACCACACAGCTCTGTCATTGCAGCGCCAAAGCAGCAGTTGACAAGGCACATATGAATGAGTGTGGCCAGGTCCAATAAAACTTTATAATGGACTCTGAAATTTGAATTCCTTATGTTTCACAACATGAGCATTATTCTTTTCATTTTTTTCCAGTCACTTAAAAAGGTGAAGACAGTTCTCAGAGCACAGTCTGTATAAAAGCAAGCAGCAGGCAGCCTATGGCCCCTAGGTCATAGTTACAGACTCGTGATATAAACAGATCTGACAAATGTAATTAAGAAATTTATTTAGAAGAAAAAAAAAGGCTGGGGGGCGCCTGGGTAGCTCAGTCAGTTAAGCACCCAGTTCATGGCATGATCTCACAGTTCCTGAGTTTGAGCCCAGCATCAAGCTCTGTGCTGACAGCTCAGAGCCTGGAGCCTGCTTTGGATTCTGTCTCTCTCTCTCTCTGCCCTTCCCCTGCTTGCATTCTCTCTCTCTCTCTCTCTCTCAAAAATAAATAAACTTTTAGAAAAAATTTTTAAGAAAATTTTTAAAAAGCCCACAAAATTAGGAACAATGAATATAGCCAATAATATAAATTATTTTTTAAATTTTAAGCAAATATTTAATATAGTTTTAGACTATTAAATTTGAAAACGTTAAGTAGAAAACTTTGTAGGGTTGCCTGGGTAGTCTCTAACTCTTGATCTCAGCTCAGGTCTTGATCTCACTGTTGTGATTTCAAGCCCCACATTGGGCTCTGCATTTGGTGTGAAGCCTATTTAGAAAAAAAAAAAGGAAGAAAGAAAACTTTGTAAAAACTATAAATTGTCTCAATTTTCTCAGGAGGAGAACACTTCAAAAGTCCAGTGATTGTGTAAGAAATTGAAAAATATTATCAAAATATTTCCATAAAAACAAGCCAGACCTACTCTTTTCCGTATAAATATTAAAAAAATTTTAAGGACCATATTTAGGCCACTTTTTTTTTTTTTTTAATTTTAGAGAGAGAGTGCATGCACAGTCTGGGGAGGAGCGGCGGGAGTGAGACAGACAGACAGACAGATAAGGAATCTTAAGCAGGCTCCACACTCAGCGCTGAGCCCAGGAGGGAACTAGATCCCACCCCACTGGGATCATGACCTGAGCCAAAATCAAGAGTGGAATACTCAGCCTACTGAGCCAGCCAGTCACCCCTGACCCCATTTTTTTAAATAAAGAAAGCAAACAAACTATCTTTCAAGGAACAGATCATTTCTATGCACTAGAAGTGTTCCAGGGCATGGGGAAATCTGTAACCCTTTCCCACTCATTTTACAAAGCCAAGAATAAAAACTATAGACTAGTCACACTTGTGAGTATAGCTGTTGGAACCCTGAAAAAAACCACCACCGTATCACATCCAGCAGTTTATTGAAGGAATACTACTCTAAGACCGAGTAGGCTTTCTTCCAGAAACGCAATGATATTTTAATTTGGAGGGATTGTGTCAATTCAGAGACAGGCCATATTCCTAGGTGGAAAGACTGAAAACTAAAAATGGCAGTTCCCCCACATTTCCCAAATCAGTGTAATGCAATTGCACACCAAATTACAATTGGATTTTTCCCGGAATTTGACAGTGATTCTGAAGCTCATCTTGAATAAGTGGTGAGAATGGCCTTTTTGTAAGAGTACTGAACCCTTTTCCTCTGTCGTGAGCAAGCGAGGGTGGCACTGGGGTGAGGCCCTCCCTTCCTGCAGCCAGAGCACCGCGCTGCATCCTGCGGTGCCCGCTCTGCACTCGCCTGCCGGGGACCTCGGTCTCTGAGCTGCCTGCATTTCCCGGCCCTCAGCCTGGACGGCCTGGTGGTGCTCAGGGGGGCTGATGTCCACGCCCCCATTAAAGCGGAGGGTGCACTTGTCCTTTGAGAAGTACGGCTGATGGACCCGCCCCAGACGCTGGCGTTGTAGCTGCAGGAGGTCCTACCTGGCCACCAGTGCTCCCCATTCGAGAAGCAGGAGGTGGAAGCAAAGAAGGAAGAGTCACAGGAGACTGGGGGCACCTGGGTGGCTCAGCTAAGTGTTAAGTGTCTGACTTCGGCTCAGGTTCAGATCCTTCGTCCCCATCCCCGTCCCTCCCCTGCTCATTCCCTCTCTCTTTCTCTCAAAAATAAATAAGCATTTTTTTAAAAAGGAAAAAGAGGAGTCTGATGATGATGTGGTAGTCGGTCTTTATTGACTAAACCTCTCTGCAACCTATTTGATAAAAAGGTGAACTCTTACAAGGAATAGTACATACGTACACACAGACAGACAGACATACCATCAGATTTCATATCAGCATTAAGCTACAGTAATTAAAGACACTGTGGTACTGATATGATAGCCCCCCTAAAAGTATTAAATTCTTTCTCCAAACCATTAAGTTTAAATAGTAAAACATTAAACCATAAACTATCTCAGAAAAGGAAAGTGAACACTTATACGGTCTTGGGGTGAGAGGAGCTTTTTAAAGCATCTGATATCCAGTTTTGATAATTAAAAGATAGCTAGGTTTATCCTAAATACCAAGTATCAAAAACACTGTAACCAATAAAGAAGATAGAGACTGTAGGTGGAAGAGGTCCTTGAGGGATGAAACTACGGGACTGGAGGCAACAGACCTGAGTTTCCATTTATTCCACTGCTTCTAACTGCTAACTCTCCATATGAACTTAAGTCATGTAACCTCTCTGTGTCTCAGCCTTTGTTTTTAATTCCTGTGTAGTTAGCATACAGTGCTGTATTTGTCTCAAGTGTACCCCAGAGTGATTCAACGAGTGTATACCTTACTCAGTGCCCATAAAGACAAGTGCACCCTAATCCCCATCCCGTTTCCCCCATCCACCCCCCACCTCCCCTCTGGTAACCATCAGTTCTGTATAGTTAACAGTTGGTATCTTGGTTTGTCTCTTTTTTTCTTTGTTCATTTGGTTTGTTTCTTTTGCTTTTTTTTTTCATCTTTTTTTAAAAGTTTATTTTGAGAGGGAGTACAAGCAGGGGAGGGCTGGAGAGAGAGGAAGAGAGAGAGCATCCCGAGCAGACTCTGCACTGACAGCAAGGAGCCCAATGTGGGGCTCAAACCCACAAACCTTAGCCAAAACCAAGAGTTGAATGCTTAACTGCCCAGGCGCCCCTCACTTGTTCTGTTTCTTAAATTCCACATCTGACTGAAATCATACATTTGTCTTTCTCTGACTGGCTTATTTCGCTTAGCATTACACTCTCTAGCTCCATCTATATTGTTGGAAATGGCAAGATATCATTCTTTTTTATGGCTGAATAATATTCCATTGTGTGTATATATATGTGTATATATATATATATATACACACACATTGTGTATATGTGTATATATACGTATATATACACATTGTGTATATATGTGTATGCGTGTGTATATATATATATATATACACACACGCATACACATATATATATACACTTCTTTATCATTCATTCATCTATCGATAGACACTTGGGCTGCTTCCGTAGTTTGGCTATTGTAAATAACGTTGCAGTAAACATAGGGGTGCATATATCCCTTCGATTTAGTGTTTTCTTTTTTTAAAAAACTTTTTAAAACTCTTTTAAAAAGTTTATTAATTTATTTTGAGAGACAGAGAATGGGGTAGGGGTAGAAAGATGGAGAGAGAGAGAATCCCAAGCTGACTCCTCATGTCAGCGCAGAGCCTGATGTGGGACTCAATCCCACGAACCATGAGATCATAACCTGAGCTGAGATCAGGAGTCGACACTTAACCACCTGAGCCACCCAGACTCCCCCGAATTGGTGCTTTCATATTCCTTGGGTAGTGCAATTACTGGATCGTAGGGTAGTTCTATTTTTAACTTTTTGAGGAACCTCCCAACTGTCTTGCACAGTGGCTGCACTACTTTGCATTTCCCTCAACAGTGCATGAGGATTCCTTTTCCTCCACAACCTCACCAACACTCCTTGAGTGTTCCTTGAGTTTTTTATTTTAGCCATTGTGGCAGGTGTAAGGTTTGATTAACATTTCCCTGATG
This sequence comes from Hyaena hyaena, assembly GCF_003009895.1. Taxonomy (NCBI): domain Eukaryota; kingdom Metazoa; phylum Chordata; class Mammalia; order Carnivora; family Hyaenidae; genus Hyaena; species Hyaena hyaena. Next base: position 6,822,028 of record NW_024080642.1, on the reverse strand, counting down.
ACGAGTGATGTTGAGCATCCTTTCTTGTGTCTGTTGGCCTTCCATATGTCTTCTTTAAAGAAATCTTGATTCTTCTGCCTATTTTTTACTTGGATTATTTGTGTTTGGGGTATATCCGTTCTTTATATATTTTGGATACTAACCCTTATCAGATCTGCCCTTTGCAGATATCTTCTGCCATTCAGTGGGTTGCCTTTTGGTTTTGTTGGTTGTCTTCTTTTGCTGTGCAAAAGCCTTTTATTTTGATGTAGTCCCAGTAGTTTATTTTTGCTTTTGTTTCCCTTGCCTCAGGAGACATATCTAGAAAGATGTTGCTACCACCAGTGTCAGAGAAATTTCACCCAGTATTCTTTTGTTGTTTTTTTTTTAATGTTTATTTACTTTTGAAAGAGAGAGAACACAAGCAGGGGAGAGACAAAGAGAGACAGGAACCTTGAGATCATGACCTGACCAAAGTCAGATGCTCAACCGACTAAGCCATCCAGGCGCCCCTCACTCAGTATTCTTACATGAATAATGAGACGACTGGATGAACCTCCAGGCCCCTGGGGAGGACTGTTTACAAAGATGACCCAACAACTTTGCCCATCCCTGTATGTTTGCGCCTTTGCCACTTGATCCTGCTTTTTCAACAATCAAGAAGTAGAGTCTGTTTCCTGTGCCCTTGAATCTGGGCCAGCCCTCTAACTTACTTTGACGCAGGGAATGCAGTAGAAGTGACATTATGTGACTTTGGAGTCTAAGCATTAAGAGGCCTTGGTGGCCGCGTAAACAAGCCCAGGCTAGCCTTCTTGAGGGTGAAAGACTATGTGCCAGATGAATGCAGTCATGTGAGTAATCCGGGGCAAGACCAGGAAAATATGTTCAGCGAAACTCTGGGCAAAGTTGCTGGCACACAGCATTACAAGCAAATGAAATCGTTGTTATTTTAACAGGAAATCACGCCCGGGGCGGGGGGAGGGGACATAAACAAAACTAAAATGTGCATGACAAAATGAGAGACCATTTTAGCAACTGTGCAAATCTTAAATCTTTAAAAATCAGTCTTTAAAATGATGCATAGTGGTGGGGCGCCTGAGTGGCTCAGTCAGTTAAGCGTCCGACTCTGTTTTAGCTCAGATCATGATTTCACGGTTCGTGAGGTTGAGCCCTGAGCCAGGCTCTGCACTGACAGGAGCCTGCTAGAAATTCTGTCTCTCTCTGCCCCTCCCCTATTTGCATGTGCACTCCCTTTCTCTCTCAAAAATAAATAACATTTTTAAAATAAATAGGGGCGCCTGGGTGGCTGTGTCAGTTGAGCGTCCAACTTCGGCTCAGGTCATGATCTCGCGGTTTGTGGGTTCGAGCCCTGCATCGGGGTGGGGTCTGTGCTAACCGCTCAAAGCCTGGAATCTGCTTCGAATTCTGTGTCTCCCTCTCTCTCTGACCCTCCCCTGCTCATCTGCCTCTCTCTCTCTCTCTCTCTCTCTCTCTCTCAGAAATAAATAAAACATTTAAAAAAATTTTTTAATAAAATAAACATAAAAAATAAATTAAATATGCAGAGTGGTGAAAATGTAAAACTGGATTGTGATAATGGTTGCACAATTTCTTTATTTTTTATTTTAAAAAAATTTTTTACATTTTTTTATTTTTGAGAGAGAGAGTGAGACAGAGCGTGAGTGGGAAGGAGCAGAGAGAGAGGGAGACACAGAATCAGAAGCAGGCTCCAGGCTCTGAGCAAGCGTTCAGCACAGAGCCTGCCAACACGGGGCTTGAACCCACAAACCTTGAGATCATGACCTGAGCCAAAGTCGGACACTTAACCTACTGAGCTACCCAGGTGCCCCCCCCACAACTTCTTTAAATTTCCATTTAAAATTTATTGAATTAGCACACTTAAAATAGGTAAATTTTATGGTAGATGAATTATATCTCAATAAAGCTGCTAAAAAAACATACATAAGCAAGTACTTTATCAAAGTAGCACTAAACATGGTCATATCTCTCTTATAATTAAAACTGGATACCATTTTTTCCCTATCAGATTGGCAAAGTTGCTTTGTTGGGTTTTGGGTGGTTTTTTGTTTCTTTGTTTGAAATGTAGTATGGATTTTAGGTTAGAGTATAAAGCAATGGCCATGATATGTTAAGTGGAAAGAAGTAACTGAAAAATCGCTATGTGTACATGTGGCCAATGACACAAAAACTTTAATGCATAGGACTTGGAAACATCTCTGCCTGATAGCCTTTAGATGGCTTATTTTCTCTACAGTTTCCACTTTGTAATTTCTTTCTGACTACCATGGATTCCTTTTGTAATGTTAATTAGTTTTCTAAATAACAGAAATAATTCAAACAATGGGAACTTTTTTAATATAGGCATTTTTTTAAGCTTTTATTTATTTTGAGAGACAGAGCGAATGCAAGCGGGGGAGGGGCAGAGAGTGAGGAGGCATCCGAAGCACTGTCAGCGCAGAGCCGCAGAGCCGGAGGAGACCGGAGACAAAATCAAGAGTCAGACACTTAACCGACTGAGCCCCCCCAGGGGCACCATCTGAACATTTGTAAGACACTTGATACATATTGGGAACTTGGCCTCCAGGAAAGTTGTACTGGCCCACAATGATGTTCACTTTCATTTTTGAACCCAATCTGATCTTGTTTTTAGTCTGCTCATATTTCTAATCTTGTTATATCCCTTTTTATTATTTCTTTGGGGTTCTGACACCTCTGTTTAGTGTTCTTGTTGAATTTCATTAGCAGCTCTTTCATTTGTAGCACAGAGGATTAAAGTGTTAACGAGGATAGACTTTGACCAAAACCTATGAAAAAAGTATGTTATTTTCTTTGGATTAATCCTATTTAATCAAAGTTCATCAGAAACCTCTCGTTGGTGCTTATCTTAAGGCATGCTGGCCACAGATGGTATTCTAGACCCTGATATGTGTGTTTCTATCTCGGTGGGAATGGCAGATTCGAGATGTATCTGGATTCGTCACAAGGCTCAATGAGTTCCATGCAGGTTCAGATTAATTCACTGCCCTTTGCTTTCACTCTTCAGCAACCGAGGAAACCGCCTTCAGTTTTGGTCCTTGATTATTTGTGTGTTATACACACAAATTTCTTGTGTTACAAATACCTACCAGCATAGGTATATTCTGGAAGTATTCTGAATAAGTCTTTCTTTCTGTAGTTGAACCCCATTGTGAGTGCACTAGAGATAGTACTAAAGTACAAGTGTACCATAGGTAAAAGAATCACTGCCTCGTTTGTTTTCGTTTTCTGCACAAATGTCACATACTAAATTTGGTTGATAAGGTACATATATATTCTCACTTTCCATTATCTCTGCTAGCAGATGACTAATGCAAAATATTGGATAATTTTTTTAAATCAATACTTCATTTTTAGAAATAATTAGAGACAGACTCAACTCTGACATAAATATTCACCCCACTCAGTTCCTGGACTTACTTATGTTGGAGGATCATCTATAAATAATTCACGAAGCTGCCATTACTCACCGTATTGTGATAATTTCTTCTGGGAAAATTTTAGCAACTGTGCTAATACTGCCTGCCAGTTATCAGTAGTTGGGAATGCAAGTCAACTTTTAATTATGCAGAGGCTGATTATTCAGACGACAAACTGTTCATGCCCTGTACTGCTCCTTCCTGCTGCCTACCCTTTAGCATTTTTGCTGCTCATTAGCACGTAGACCAGAAGGTAAGCATTGGCCAGGGGGAAAAGGAGGAGAAACTAAAATCTGCTAAATACTGAAGACAAGCTCTGATGAAAGATTTCAATACAATTTGTAGAACTGGTGACTAAAATTGAGTCATTTGGATTCCCCGCGAATTTTATTTACTTGTTCTATTCTCTACCTCCATAGCAACAGATAATAGGATTGTCTGCAAAGAGACCACATTATCCCTATATTTAACATTTTCCTTTCTAGAACGTTTTCACATGATGGTTCATGATATTTTCTTTATTCACTACATTTGCACCTCTACTACTTCATTTCTTCGGTGACTGGTGTGTTGGGATTCCTGGCATACACAGTGACACAAGTAGCTGGTGGCTTTTCAGCTTTCCAGAAAACCGAAGGTTTCCCTTGAAGTACCAGGATCGTTCATATTTCAGCCAGTTTTGTTGGAAATACGATTTCCTCATGCTTACATCAAGGCCACTGAACACAGTCTAACCTTTCTGGAGGCCCAGGGTTCCCTGTCTTGTGCACGCCTAATCCCGAGCTGTCCGTGGCTATTACAAAACCCATGCAGGTGTGCCGTCAGTCTAGAAACGTCTGGTTAAGGGAAGTGTTGCTCTGGTAGTAAAACTTGAACGGTACTAGTGTTTTTGTTTGCCCTCGGGCTGTTATTCTTATATAAGTCTCCTGCTTCCCTCTCCTGTCTGTCACCTGTCTTTTTTGCCGTTGTCAGAAAACCTGCCTTTTATTAGTTCTCTGTTTCTGGGCCACTGTGGGCCGAGAAGCTGAATAACTAAGGCAGCTGTAACTGTGGCTAAAATAAGAGCAAATAGGACCGCAGGAGAGCAGAAAGCACTCATCTAGGAATATCAGTCGGGAGCTTTGGTGCAGAAATAGCCTCACCGCTTATAGGCCTTTTCCTTCCTTCCTAATTTTCAATCATGTAGTTAAATTGCTGGCTAATTGTGTTTCCAAGGAGAGATCGTTTGCGACTTGTGACTGTCTTGAATTAGAGCTTTTCCAGAGAGGGGTTTTTTTTTGTTTTGTTTTGTTTTTAGTGACTGATTTCCCATCAAGTTGGGACAGAGGGCAGAATGAACAGGTAAGCGTAAGGAATATGATTTTTTAAAATATATTATCAGCCTGTGTGGTTTGGGATAGTAACCAAGAGATTTGTTCTATTAACTAACCAGGGACCAGTTAAACAAAAGTGGCTTCGACGGTAAAAGTCTTACGGAAATCACCTCAGCAGGCTCTCTGGCTTCTGTGTCCTGGTGAACATTATGAAACCGTCCACCCACAAGGCTCCCAGCTGATAATTCCTTTTTTATCCTTTTTTTTTTTTTTAACTAAGTTCTAATCTTTGGATTTTCTGGTACTGAGACGTGGCGGCTGGGTTCCAGGATTCGGTGGACTTTTCATGTGCTCGTTTGCTTTGCTTCCTGAGGACAAGAGTTTGCTGTGCGTGAGTCACATCCCGTCTGATGGGTATAGGATCCAGCTGCGGGGCTGTGACTCCCACGGGGCGTCAGGCCCGCTTGCCCAGCTCATCTTCTGAGGAAGCGATGGTGAGGCCAAGACTAATGTCCTGACACGTTTTCCCTTTTTCCCTCTGCACTTTCAGGATCTGAAGAAAACAGCGTGACCAACAGCAGGCAGGTCCGCCTTGCCACGGGCCTCTTCCCTGTCGTCAGCCTCCTGAACCATTCCTGCAGCCCCAACACCAGCGTGTCCTTCGTCAGCACCGTCGCCACCGTTCGGGCATCACAGCAGATTAGAAGAGGCGAAGAGATTCTTCACTGCTATGGTGAGCCCACCCTGCCTCCCCACTGTCCACACTGCTCTGGCGGGAAAGCACAGGGTGAGTCAGAATGAGCAGACCAGAGGACAGGTGAAGGTGGTGTATGCGTGAGCCAGGAAAAAAAGGCCTCCTGACCTCCTTCCTTGGCCCTGTTGTGTCTAAACTATCACATATCTCACTGCTTAATCCCATGAACTTCCTCTGCCAAAAATAGGCTCAGAATAACGCTTTGGGTTTTTTTCCTTTCCATCTTTCCAACTTGGAAGCTTATTTCTTTTCTTCTTTTTTTTTTTAAATTAAAATTTGTTTAACATTTATTTATTTTTGAGAGACAGAGAGCCAGTGGGGGTGGGGCAGAGAGAGAGGGAGACACAGAATCTAAAGCAGGCTCCAGACTCCGAGCTGTCAGCACAGAGCCCGATGCAGGGCTCAAACCCACAAACTGTGAGATCATGGCCTGAGCCGAAGTCAGACGCTTAACCGTCTGAGCCACCCAAGCGCTCCAGAAGCTTATTTCTATATCTAGTTCCACAAGTGTTTGAGTAAAAGGCACTTGTCACAGGGTGAATGACTGACCAGACGGTCTGCTGAGCTGAAGTTGGGGTTTTTTTAACTTTTTTTTTTATTTTAAAGTTTATTCATTTATTTTGAGAGAACAAGAGAGAGTACAAGCAGGAAAGGGGCAGGGAGAGGGAGAGACAGAATCCCAAGCAGGCTCCGTGCTGCAGTCAGTGCAGAGCCCAATGTGGGGCTCGAACTCACAAACCCATGAAATCATGACCTGAGTCGAGACCAAGAATCAGATGCTTAACCGACTGAGCCACCCAGACTCCCCTAAGCTGAAGTTTTTTAAGTAGTGCTTGACTCCCTCTTGCCTTAAACATTGCCCCAGTGCACTCTCTCTGCAGGGCCTCACCGGAGCAGGATGGGTGCTGCTGAAAGGCGACAGAAGCTGAGATCTCAGTATTTCTTTGACTGCAGCTGCCCCGCTTGTCGGGATGAGGAGCACTCGGCCGCCGCGGGGCCCCGGTGGGAGGCATTCTGCTGTACGCACTGCGGGGCGCTCCTGCAGGTGAATCTCTCTTTGCCCTTCTCGCCTCTACTTTTCCTGGAGGTCGGTCCTCCAGCCCAGAGGCATAAATCTTCAGGAGAGGCCGGGGAAGGCTGACAGCAACAGCCTCTTCCCCTTCAGCCCCTCTTCCCCGCACACTGGTCACCCTCCAGTGGAACCCCAGGAAAGGTTGGATTTAGTCATCTGTCTCTTGCAAATAACAGATAATCCCACCTAAACTGGTGTGAGGGAGACGGAAGGGGGTAGAAAAAAGACTGGGAATGTGTTTGCTCAAGTAAATCACGCAAAGGGCCCTGGACGGGAGTACTTCAGATAACCGGATCCGGGGCTCAGATTATGTCATCAAGACCCAGTTTCTCTCTCTCCCTCCCTCAGCTCCACTTTCCCAGTGAGCCCGATCCTTGGACACACTTCCCTCCGGGGGTGGTGGCGAGATAGCTGCCAGCAGCTCCAGCCTCTGTCCTCCTGGCCCCGGGGGCTAGGACACGTGCTCCTCTAACAGGAGCATGGGCCCGAACTGTGCTGCGTTTCATTGGCCTGATACCTGCGGCTGGTGGAAAATCAGAGTCACACACTTTTCCTCCAGCCCTTTGGCCCAGAGGAATGGGCTGGATCGGAGCCACATGCCCACCCCCTTAGCCCTGAGTGTGGGAGGGCAGGAGAGGGTCCTCAGGAGGAGTCCCGGTGCTCTTGCCAAATGAGGTGTACATACTGGCATTTAGGTTTTTTAATTTTTTTAAAAAAACTTTTTAATATTTATCTTTGAGAGAGAGAGACAGAGCACAAGCAGGGGAAGAATGGCAGAGACAAAGGGAGACAGAATCCGAAGTAGGCTCTAGGCTCCTAGCTGCCAGCACAGAGCCAGCCACGAGGCTTGAACTTATGAACCGCGAGATCATGACCTGAGCTGAAGTCGGACGGTTAACCGACTGAGCCACCCAGGGGCCCCGATACTGGCATTTAAAAACTAGCAAATGTTCACCTCAGAGATTTCCTCCACTGCCAGAGGATACAGTATTCTTGTGGGAACCATACGTGTAAGGTAGAGCTGGTTGTGCTGGAAAGCTGAAGTTACAAACTCAAGGTCAAATGCAGGGAGGCCTTGCCTGGCACCTCTTTTTTATGGCTTTTGCTTTTTTAAAATTGAAGTATAGTTGACACACAACGTCACATTAATTTCAGGTACACAACAAAGTAATTCAGCAACTCTGTACTCTTTTTATTTTATTTTTTTAATTTGAAAAAGAGAGAGAATCAGGTAGAGGGGCAGAGGGAGAGAGGGAGAATCCCAAGCAGCCTCCATACTCATCATGGAGCCCAGTGCAGGGCTTGATCCATCCCATGACCCTGAGACCTGGGAACATGACCTGAGCCAAAAACAAGAGTCAGATGTTCAACTGACTAAGCCACTCAGGCACCCCCTTTTTTGAAAACATTGGCTTCATGCCCAGCACTGAGCCCCACATGGGGCTTGAACTCACAGCTCTGTGATCAAGACCTCTGCTGAGATCAAGAGTTGGATGCTTAACCGATGAGCCACCCAGACGCCCCCAACAACTCTGTACTCTGAGAGATTTTCATAATCACCGAAAATATGTCTGTCATCCAAAGTTCTGACCCCAAAGAGAGACAAGAAAGGAGTATAATAGAGATGGAAAGAAACCGTGAACCGTACCAGTTTAATTTGGGTTCCAGGAATTAAATCTCAGGATGGGATCAGCCACTGCTTTCATTAGAGTCACTGCTGTCACACGAACTCGAGTCCAGCTTCGATCATGGTGTATTATCGCTGGCGTCTCTTTGCCCCGTCTGGTCAGAAGCTGTGGAGCGACCCTACCGTGTGAGGCACATGCAGTGTTGCTAAGCAGCTCCGGCACGGGAATAAAGACAAACCCAACTTCCGCAGGGAGACTACGTACTGACTTGTGGCAGCACGTCCTGTACGGAATCCGTCAGCAGGGGTCACCTCGTCTCCCGGTTACAGGACCTTCAGCAGCAGGTTGGGATGGCCCAGAAGCTTCTCAGAAATGGTAAACCAGGTGAGACTGGCTCCCTGCTTTGGTCCTCCAGCCCCTTCCTTTTTATTCATTCTGAGATCACCTTGGTCTCAGGGATACTCAGCGATGATGGAAGTACATTTAATTATCCCCATGCCAGCCACAAGATGGCTATGCAGGCCAATGAGACCAGACCCCAACCAGCTGAATTCGTGTGGTGTCCTTGAAAAGGGCCAGGTGATTTAAGCTGTTGTTTTCCTGTGCATCAGAGAGCTAAGTTAAAGTACCCCATGATGACTATAGGGTTCTCTCTGACACCCATGATCTCTGTGCATATCCAGAGGTTCAGTGGATTTATTTTTAATTCCAGGGCCTAATGACCTGAGATTCTGCGCTCTCCTCAGAGCCTCACCCCTTGTAGAGAGCAGTGGAGCATGTGTCCAATGGGTGGGAGTGTCCCGCTTTCTCAAGAGAGACGTTGTGGAATTTCCACATCACCCTTGCAAACCCTGCCTTTGAACTTAATATCATAGGAATTTATTTACCATACTTTGTGAAGGCTGATGGCTGACTTTTAACCTAGATTTCAGTGTCGAGAGACGACATGATCATGAGTGGAATCTAGGCAACTGAAGTTGGAAATGCAGAGTAAATGGGAAGAGGCCTCACCCAGCACCTGTTTCCATTAAAAGAGAAAACTCAAGAGAACAACAGCTTTCCTGGAACAAATGTTGTGGGTGGGTCACAACCCAAGGAGACAGAGTGGAGTTTCCACATTCAGCCCAGCCGACGTGGGATTTAAGAGCTGGGCTCCATTTCTAGTACTGGGTTTGTGTGGTAACGAGGCCACTTTCCTCTGCACTGATAGAGCGAGCCATTCAGCTGCTGTCAGGGTGCCGGCGTGATGCCAAGAGCTTCCTGTCGGGAGAGCACAGTCTGGTGGGACAAATGGAGGACGGCCTGGCACAGGCCTATGCTGCCTCAGGTACGACACGTGCCTCCGTTCTCTGCTCCGAGGAGCAGGTGTGCCCTGCGTGTTTGGTCATGACCCTAGCCTACCTCTTAGTCCTTCAGCGAAAGCTGTTCTCCTTCCTCCTGAGCTTCCCCCACCCTGAAAACGTTCATCCACAGTCTCCTGTGGCTCTCTCCTGGAACGAGATTTTGGTTTCTTTGCAGGGGACTGGCAAAAGTCAGCTGCCCATCTACAGAAGAGTCTCCAAGTGGTTGAGGTCCAGCACGGCCCGTCCAGTGTTGAAATGGGCCATGAGCTCTTCAAACTGGCCCAACTCTTTTTCAACGGGTAAGTCTTTCTCTTGTTTCCTGACACTTTCCAGGCCACCCCCTGTCTCTTACTTACTAGGCTCTTCTGTGCTTTCCCTTTTTTTTTGTGGTGCTTTTAAGCATGTTGAAACTCCTTCATTTCCCCTTTAGGAGAGATCTTTTCCTTCTGTTTTGCTGACAAACTTGAAGCTTTAGAACCTCCTTCTGAGAGATACGGGGAAGGCTTTTAGCTCTGACAGCAGATTCCTAAGGAGAAGTTGCCAAACGGCCCCACCACCCACACTCGGCCGCTCTTCTCAGTCCTCGGGTTCCTCACGCCTCCCTCGCTGCCCTCATTCTCGCAACTTCAAAGCCAGGAGCTCTTCCTCCCCTCTATCCTGTGCCTCTTAAATCAGCTGTTCTCAGCCAGGAGTAATTTTGTCCCCAGGAGATATGTGACAATGTCTGGAGACAGTTGGTTCTCATGATCCAGGGTAGAGACCAGAGATGCTGTTACCACAGCTAAGAATTATCCGGTCCAAAATGTCAGTAGTGTCAATGTTGAGAAACCCTGCTTTGGAGTATAACGGAGGGAACAGTAGTGTTGATGTCATCTACCGGAGGTCACTGGGAGAGCCTATTTCTCGATGGAATACTGACTTCCAGCCTTGATAAAGGCTGCACTGGGCACTGGGCGCTGCACTGTACGTTGCCATCAGTGAACACTGGCTGAGGCGGGGTTTGAAGCGTGATCCTAAGATGATGAATGGTTTGTGGACCTGATACCCAAGACACAGAGGTTGCCCATTTGGTCAGAGAGAGAGAGAGAGAGAGCAGGGCCGCAGAGGCAGGTCAGGGATGGACTTGGTTACCTGCAGACGAAGGCTCCTGAGTAAACCATGACAGAAACACCAGATTAACACTTTGAGATTTGCCCGTTTCTCAGGACCTTGGACTCTTTATGCTTTTTCTTATAACTTTGTTTTCGATCTCTGCCTTGCCATGTGTGTTCATGAAAGTCACCAACCCTTCTGGACTGTAAGATCCTTAAGGACACATCGATCTTCTGTAACTTTGTATTCTTCACAGGGTGCGAGCAGACCCTTGATTAATGAATGTTTGGTTGGTTGAATGGGTGGATTCACTCCTTTTACCTACCGCTGTTCAGGTTTGCAATACCAGAGGCGCTGAACACAATACGGAAGGCAGAAGAGGTGCTGATGGTGCACTTTGGCCCTTGGAACGACGAGATCCAGGAGCTACAAAAGATGAAATCTTGCTTATTGGACTTGCCACCCATCCCTGGGGGGCCTTCCATGCAGGATCCCAAGGTTTTCTTCCAACAGTTAACTACTCTCCCGTAAAAACTCCCAGTTCCCAGAAAAGACGCAAAACCAGTGTCTGGAGAGCCTAAGCCCTTTAAAAGGATTTTAGCTCGTCTGCAGGCATCTGGAAGTTAGCCTGGGGTTTTGGCTAGACTCCACCTCACTAAATGATGATCTGTTTCCCTGGAACATTCCTATGGTTTCTAGGAGTAATGAAATGTTATGTACCACTTCAGTGGGAACTTCAGCCCTTAGGAGTTGGTCGTCGTATTGTAATTGAAAAATAATTATAAAGCAAGAAATCACCAAGGCTCCTTACCTCTAGAGATGCCATTTCACTTCTGACATCTAGCTTTCTTGATCCTTTGTTAAAACGGGGGCAGTGTAAGTTGTGACTAGAGAAGTAAGTATGGGGCCACTCTTGTTGAGCAGTTTTCTTCCCGAAATGGCAGCTCTAAACCAGACGATCTACCAGTTTTCCGTCCTTGTTATCTGTCTGCGTCTCCTTCTATACTCAAGGCAGACTCACTGGCCAAACACTAATAAAATGAAGCTTATAGTGGTGACACGTGTGCCTCTGTTCTCAGTTCCGTTTACTAGCAAGCCTGAAGAGAGACTCCTTTCTACCAGACCTCCCCAAGCTGGCAAACACAGACTGCATGCGCACGGAGACATTGGGGTGGCGGGGAGAGCTTCAGATGGTGCTGAGGGTGCAGGCATTGCTGCTTGTGGTTTCAGACTTGAAAGCATTGCTGCTTGTGGTTTCAGACTTGAAAGACAAAGGGTAGGGATGACGGGACTTTTCTACCTGGATGTGTAGTAATAGTCTAGATTCCAGCCTGGTCAGAAAGCTAGGCGACTCTGTTTCCGAACCCTGGTCGCTCTGTCACCGTCGGTGACCAAGTGGTTCCTATGAGTTGGTGGAAAAGAATGTCAGGTCCACACTGCTTTGGGAGCGTGCCCACCCTGGCCGTGCCCCAGAAGTGCCCACTGCTTGCCTCAGCATTATAATCAGGGAACAGATAGCCCCAAAGACGTCTGGCAGTAGCTTTTCAGGAAGCTGAGTGTTTAAATTTTTTTTTTTTTAATTTTGTTCAGTGTTTATTTATTTTCGAGGGAGAGAGAGACAGAGCATGAGCGGGCAAGGGGCAGAGAGAGGGAAACACAGAATCCGAATCAGGCTTCAGGCTCCGAGCTAGCCGTCAGCACAGAGCCCCACACGGGGCTGGAACCCACGAACCGTTAGATTGTGACCTGAGCCGAATTTGGATACTTAACCAACTGAGCCACCCAGGCGCCCCAGGAAGCTGAGTGTTTATAACACAGTTTACGTTCAAATGCTTGAATGAAGGTCGGGCAGAATCACACTTATCCTTCTTTCTACTGATTCACTGTGGCAAGGCAGTGGCCAGTTGGGTTTTTTGTTGTTGTTGTTGTTTGTTTCATAGAGATAAATTTTTCTTCTGGAAAATTTAGTCCTGAGGACAGTTCTATATTCTGTTCCAAATACTTGGCATGTTTCAGGTTCCTAAAAAACAGGTCCTGTTATACTTTGTAAAACAGGCATTCTCCCTTGAAAAGAATATGTTTAAAAGTTATCAGGTCCCATTTAGGCGTACTTGGGAGCTCTCTGTAAATGCTTTATGAAATATTTCCTGAAGTTACAAGTGGCCTGCCTGATCCGTCCCTGTCTTACCGTATATTGTCAGGGGACACTAGCTAGACCGGGGACAATCTGCTTGCATTAAAACCTAAAGTTTGGCTTATTTAAGAGCATGCCCCACTGCTTAAGGGCTCAGAAGACACCCTCTGGGGAGTATCAGTAGTCCTAGTACGCAAATACCCCCTGGCAGAGACTCAGGCCCTGCATTATATAGTGCAGATGACCATGACTTTCAGGCCGACTGGGGGGCCTCAGTCGGTTACACGTCCTACTTCATTTCGGGTCATGATCTCACAGTTCGTGGCTTCAAGCCCTGCATTGGGCTCTGTGCTGACAGCTTGGAACCCGGAGCCTGCTTCAGAATTCTCTGTCTCCCTCTCTCTGCCCCTCCCCTGCTCGCACTCTGTCTCTCTTTCTCTCTCAAAAGTAAATATTTAAAAAATATTTTTTTAGAAGATAGTGACTTTCTGCAGAGTTTAGACAGACCCAGGCTATAGCTGTAGGATCAGCAAATTACCAAAGGGCTCTTTATCTTAATATTAAACTTAACATAGCTCAAATTAGGAGGAGGAAGAGGGCATCAAAAGTTAAGGATAAAGCACATTTATTGCAAAGTATACATGGAAACATGATAAGGGCAGCCTTCATGTAACCTGTAATCTGCCACCCCCCTAGGCTTTCCTTCTTCTGGGGTATTTGAACATGACACTGGAGCGTTAAGTGCCCCTGGGGTCCAGAATTTTGCCTATGAAGAGAAGGGCCCCTGTGTCTGAGTCTCTCAGTACGAAAATGAAAGGTTGGTTAAGGTGATAGTCCAGGGGGAAGGTGAGGCGGGCAGGCTGGAGCCCTGGGCCGGGGGCGGTGCTGGCCCCATCCTCATTCCACTCGAAGCCACCTCGATGTTCCACTTGAGTAAGTTTAATAGGTTTGCCTGTGATCTTGCTAAAGTCCGGTGAATCAAACAAGGATTGTAGTTCTGCAGAGATGGAGAGAGATTTCTGTTAAACCCCTGCCTTACCCAACACCCCGAGGAAGAATATGCTTCTGATTCCTAAATCCTGATTCTCAAGAAGTCAGGCGAGCTGGGGGTAGAGCACCGCTTCGGACCCTCTGTGAGGCATGTAGACCTCTGGGCTGGGTAGGGGTAAGTGACTTGCCCAAGAGTACTCAGCAAGCGAGGTTAAGATTAGATACCACCTCCACAGACCTGTCTTGAGACGCACCCAGCGTCCTATTACCAGATGTATGTTTCTGGGGCTAAGGAACGTGTCTGATAAGGAAGGCAGTACAGGCTTCCCGTCCAGCACTTGCAGAATGAATCATCCCTGGCTTCCCTACTCAAGGGCTCCATGGCTCCATGGAACTCCAAGGGCTCCGTGGCCCCAGGACCCTTGAGTTCTGCTTAGCAAGGTGGAAGGCTCCAGGGCTTCACCCCACCCACCCCAGGAGCTCAAGGGCTTGCAGACATACTCATCTCCTGCAGGGACTTAGTGACTTCGCCTTCATAACTCAGCTTCAGCTTGGGGATGGTCAGGACCGCTTGGATGGTCTTCAGCTCTCGGTCTATGTCATGAATGAATTCGGAGGTGAGGCTCTCTTCTATCAAGGTCAAGTTCTGGGTTACTTTCAGAGGCAGGAAAAAGATGATGCTCATGCTGCCACTCAAGGGCAGCTGGGCAATCTGAGACAACAGAGGAAGAGCACGTGGGTGAGTCCTTTGGAGCCCAGGGGCAGACATACTCCACGCTGCCTTCTCCCCTCCTGCTGTGGGTTCCTGGCCGGGCCATCCCCAGCCTCTGATCTGTTTAACAACTGTCCGTCTAGGCCACTGCTTCCTGGCAGCAAGATGTCTACTCTGCTTCCTTCAAAAAAGTAGGCCATGGCCTTTTCCCAACTCAGCCTAATACCAACTAAAGTTATGTGTTGAAAGAATGTTCTCCTGTGGTTCTAAGAGCAAATCTCACGTCTGTATTTTCTCCCAAGGACTTGTCTGCCAGTAGTTACTGATCATCTATTACGTACAGAGCCCTGGCCTGAGGTGGGGGCGTTGAGCACCGCAACACAGAAGCAGTAAGAAAATGGGTCTTTTGAACAGAGGTTCTGAACCTCAGATCCCCGGGATCATCAGCATCAGGAGTCCTCACGGCCCCTGAAACCACATAAAGAAATGTGTGCGTGTGTATACATGGCATTTCTCTCCAGTGTTTTGGGCATTCTGTCAGATTCCCAAAGAAAAAGGTTTAAGAACTACTGACTTAGAATTAAAAGATGTCAGGTGTATGTGAAAGATTTAGAATGCCAGCAATTTGGAGTTTGTGACAGGTTTTTCTTTTAATTTTTAAATGTTTATTTAGAGAGAGAGAGAGAGAGAGAGCAGGGAAGGGACAGAGAGATTGGGAGACACAGAATCTGAGGCAGGCTCCAGGCTCTGAGCTGTCACCACAGAGCCTGATGTGGGGCTCGAACTCACAGTGTGAGATCATGACCTGAGCCGAACGCCTAACGGACTGAGCCACCCAGGCACCTGAGTTTGTGACAGTTTTTTAAAGTTTGGCTTTGAATTCTAGAAATAAAAGTTCTCCCCAAAGAGAGAAGAGAAAGAGAGAGAAAGATGGGGGGGAAAGACAAGAAAACACCAACATTTGAGTTGTCCACTCGTGGCCCATTTCACATTTTTTTTTAAAGTAGGCTCCAGGCCCAACGTGAGGCTCAAACTCACAGCCCTGAGATCAAGAGTCAGAGGCTTTACTAACTCAGTCAGCCAGGCGGCCCTCCCATTATCTATTCATCCTTACAACAAACCCTGAGAGGCTAAGTTTCGATACCTATCCTTCGTCATTTTAAGAAGAAAGGCTCAGAGAAACTGTAGACTTGCTGAAAGTCACACAGAATTTAGACAGCTGTCACATCTCAAAGGTCATCCTATTCCCACTACACCGCCCTGCCTGTCTCCATCTCCCCTGTCCCCACCACACCCCTACCCCCTACAGACCTTGCAGCTGAGATCAGAGTCCAAGCCGTAGCGTAAAATGGCCTTAGGGTCTGACATCATGGGGACCCTCACGGTCCTCTCCTCATCCAAGTGGAAATCTTCAAGGGAAGTCTTTCTGGAGTCAAACTTTGTCACCCACTGCCCTGGAGTGAAACAAACGCAGTGCCCTGAGCCCCAGGAGACCAGACAAGCCTTGGGACTGTGGTGTGAGCCCAAAGCATGTTGTGGAAAGCTGCCCGGCTGAAGGAACAGCTACATCCCAGAATGTTCAGGCTGGACCACACCATGTCTAGGATCTGAACACCTTCCATATACAGACTCAGGATATATATATGTATCCTGACATACATATATATATATATATGTGTGTTGATTTTAGTGATTTGACGGTCTGGATGACACAACTTCTGTGATAGCCCGGGAGAAAAGTCAACAGGTATCTACTTCTGCAGTGGGGCGCCTGGGAGATGGCATCGAAGGAGGTCAGAGCCGTAAGGGACCTCAACATCACCCCTCTCACATCTGAAAAGGCGCCGAAGCCCAGAGGGCTAAGGCGCTAGCCAGTGCTCGCACGGCGACGTGATAACTGAGCTCCTTTCGAGCGATGTGACCTTCTGGAGGTCAGTGCTTCAAAGAGGGCTTTTCTCAAGGTTAGGGGTCCGCTGTGGCTACTGCCTGAGGGATGACTGTAAAGCATATTAAAGGGAGGCTGCCCAAGTCCCACCCAAGTCTTCTCTGAATGGGGCCAGCCTCACATGGCCAACAACGGTTTGTCAAAGACGTGCCATGTCCTGGGCACAGTGCCCTGGTCGGTGTGAGGACAGGAGACGATAGACAGAGAGCCTCTGGGTGCTTACACTCAAGTAAGTGTGCCATCCCGTGTCAGAGGTGAGGGAATAGGGCCCAGGAAGGCTGCGAGGTCTGCGCAGGGCTCTACAGCAAGGAGAGGCCAAGCTGGGCCTTGACCCTCCTGTGACTCCAGCCCGAATCTTACGGTGCCTGCCCCAGACAGGCGCAGGAGTGGTAGCGCTTTCTTCTCTGGGCTGGTCTTTCCGCAGAAGCCTCTTGGCTCCCTAGGCCCTCCCCACGTTTGCCTGGGACTAGGTGACAAGCACAGAGCTCTCAGGCAAGTGCGTTCCTCAGGTCATCCTCCGGCTTTTCACCTCTGGGTTCGTGCTGGGCTCCAGCTCCGACGTCCCGCCCTTCCCCAGCCCCTCAGACACCCACCGTCCCCCGTCTTGGCCAAGAGAGAGGCAGAGGAGCCCTCACCCTTGAAGTAAGCCACACCAAGAAGGAGAATGCTGATTTCACTGGGCATTTCCCGTGTGGACCTAGCAATCTTCCCTTTCATCTGGGCCTGCACCCAGTTGTTAACCTCCTGAAGATCCAAGCGAGGGTTGCCGGACAGGATTCTGGGCCTGGTGCCGTAGGACTTTTCCAGGGGTGCGACGAAGCTGGATTTTATCCGCAGCTCTGGGGAGAGATGGAGAAATAGCAGCTCGGAGAGCTAACTGGCATCGGCTCTCTGACAGCATGCCAGGCTCGGGTTCTGGTTTACCACTCACAGGCCCAACTTCCTGCTTAGTGACTTCCCGTGACTTCCCTAGACTTGGTGCCAGCTTCCCCAGGCGCTGGACAGGGAACAACGAATTTCTCTCATGGCTGTTTCTCTTCACGTTGCCGCCCTCCCCCGACCCTCTCACCGTCTCCCTCAGGCCACTTCCTCTTTCTGATCCTCTTTGAGCTCACCGGGCCCCTTCCTGCCCACCAGTGCCAGGCCCAGCCTGGGCAGACGTGATCTGGTGTTTAGAAGGAAGCCCTCACGTGGAGCAGAGAGTCCCCTATTCCTCAGGCATCCAGGGCCAGCGTGACTCACTCCTCTCAAAGATGACCCGGGAAGCACTCTTGAAGTTCTTCTGGGGGGCAGTGACGGCGGCAAGGAGCTCCTTATAGGTGCCGTGGATGTCTGGGTTGCTGATCAGGTCGTAGTAGAGAGCCCGGTGTATGGTGGATTCTGTCCTCTGTTCCGCTCCTGCCAGGGAGACAAGGGCGGGAGCCTCACTAGCTGCCCGCCGGGGCCCAGGGCAGGCCAGCTCCCGGGACAGGCCACCACGCCCTATACTGCTCACACTGGCAACAGCCTAGGCTGGCAAGAAATCTGAAGGCAATGGAAGAAAAATAGTTTTTCCTAACACAGGCCAAGGTCGTCAGGCCTAGAGAAAGCGATAGGGGCAGGACTGAGGGGTACAGGCCCCTGTGAACTCAGCTGTGAGCCGAGTGAGGGCAGAGACCACACCTGCTTGTGTGTGCTTGAACCCCCATAATCTAGCCGGATGGCTGGCGCGCTTCTAGAAGCTTCTTGAAGGAATGAGTGTCGAAGTCACCCTGTCAGTAAGTGGTCCTGAGGCCTCACCTCTGAGTCAGCAGTGCTTGGCGTCCCCTGGCGAGCGAGGGAGGGATTGTATGTGCGCAGGCAGGGGACCCCAGCGGGGCCAGTGTCTCAGCGCCTCCCTAAGGGGCAGAGTCTCTAGGGCGTAGAGAGGCATGGACGTGCAGGGGACTCACCCAGCGAGAGGGCCGAGAGGGCGGTGGCCACGCTGAGCGGAGACAGCAGCACATTGGCAGCAGGGCTCAGGCTGGACCTCATGCGGTACAGATCGTAGCCAAAGTTGGAGATGGCGGCTGCCAACTTGTTCACAGGGACCTTGAAGAAGGGGTCCTCCTCCTCCACCGGCACCCCTGTGGTGTCGGGAGCGGGGGAGTCCTGGATTTGAGGACAAGGCCCATTAGAGGTGAGTCGAAGGTGACTGGTCTCCTCATTGCTTTGAGTGGGATTGTCATCCTGGCCCCTTACAGCCATCCGGCCCGAGGACCATCCGCGTAGCCTCATGTTCAGATGAGTGTGTGCTCCCTGATCACGCAGGAGCTCTCTGCTGGGGACAGGCAGCCCCGAATGGAAATTAGCTGAGCACAGTTAAACATGGGTGACCTGTGAGCCTCTGTAAAATCAGAGCTAAGGAACTCTGATCTCAGGCTGGAGCAAAGCTCCCTATCTGTTCCCCCTTACTGCTCCCGGGTCTCTACCTGACCCTCCTTGTCTTTCACGGCCCTCATCACATGTCATCTCCTCCACCACAAACTGTCCCTAATCGCCCCAATCTGAAGGCACTTTTTGGTTTTCTGAACTTTTTACAGACTCAACTACCACTTACATATGAACCGCCTACCGTGTGCGAGGCTCTGTGCTAGTTCTTTTCATTTGAGGTACTTTATTTCTTGCCTGTTGATGTATTCCTCACCTCAAAAGACCAAGTGCCTTGAGGCAAGAACTGAGTCTTTGATGTTTCCACCCATCCCCAGCCCCTCTGGAGCAGGTATCCTGTGGGTAGAAAGTGGCCACAATGGCCCTGCTAGGAGAGGTATTTTTAAACCCACTTTATAGATAAGAAAGAGAGTCAGGTGAAAATGACTTGCCAAAGGTAACCGTGCTAAGTGAGACAGAGAGCCAGAACTCAAACTCAGAACTCACGACAAAGTCCAGGGCTCCAGCCAGGATGCTGAGTGACCCTGGCCCCTCACTGTCACTCAGCACTAGCTTCTTGGCATCTACCTGTGCAGTTGGAGGCCTTTCTGCGCCCTTACAGCTCTGCCGCACCCTGGTTGGTGTCGGCGCCAATACCCGGGAACCCACCCAGTCAGTGAGACCCACAGTCACGCAAGGTAATGAGGCCGCCCTGGGTTCGTGAGACTGCCTTCACCTTTCACCTTCTGGGATCTTATTTCTGTCTCCGTCTGTTCTGCTGACGTCCGCATGTAAAGGCCAGAGCCTGGCCTGGGACCTGGGTGTCCTCTCCCGCGCTGCCTGCTAAGGAGGGGCTGGGGTTGCTGATGTCCCCACCTCGCCCCACCCCCACTGACCTCCGGGCCGCCTGCGTGGTCCTGGCAGCCGCCGTGCCCGAAGAGGGCTCCAGCCCAGAGGAGTAGCATGAGGGCCTGCATCCTGTAAGAAAGCAAGAGGCAGCGAGCTGTTTCCCTCCCCCGCTGCCCTGCTCCAACGGCCACCCCGGCCAGGGAGCAGACGCCTTGCCTCCGACTTCCCAGGCTGGAAGGGACCCTCTCTCCACCTCCCCTCCCCTCCACCTGCCTCACCGCCTACTATCTCAGGGTGAGCTTGCGCTTTCGTCCGCTGTCTGCGTCGTCGAGAGACCTACCTTTGGACCCAAAGCCCCAGGGCCGTGGAGATGGAGCCGTGGGCTCCTCCGTGTGGATGTGGCCTTGCACAAATGCACAGCAAGGCTCTTCCCTGGAGGCACCCGGCAGCTCATTACATAGGATTTGGGGTGATGTCAGAATGGGGCAGAACCGAGGTCCCACATGTAGAGTCACAGAGTATGGAGAATGGACGCATCTGGACAAGCCCCTGCTTTCCCCAGGAAGTTATCAGACTTCCCCCTTGAATTCCTCTGGTCTAGAACTTCTAGCCTCAGAAGGGACTCAGTCCCTTCCCAGTTCTCTGGTGAGAGCTCTTACTCTCCTGGTCAGGAGCACAGGCCCTTGGGTCTGGCAGCCTGGGTGCAAGTCTCAGTCTGTCTTCATAGCTCTCGAAATCACAGTGTCTGCTCTTGTAAAATGGAAATCAAAAGTTCTTACCTATTGCGATGAGGATTAAATTAGACAGTGTCTCCATAGAACTGAATAGGGCAAAGGCAGGTGAACTCTCCAGCCATCCCTGAGCTGAAATGTGTCTCCCTACCCCTGGAACGCCAGGGTCCCCCTTCGTCCTGGGGACCCAGGTCCTCTTCTACCCAGCAGTTCAAAAATAACTCTTACACCCTCAGGGCTTTCTTTGCTTCAGATTAAACAACCTTGTTTCTTAGTGAAGCCACCCAGGTTCACCTTCCAAGCAGTGGCCTGCTCTGGCCCCTGGACCACAAGGGAAAAGGGAAATCTGGGTCCCAGGCTCTGTGCTTGCCACCACCCCTCCCCCTCCTGCACTTGCTGTCTCTCTCTCTCAGAAATAAATAAAACATTTTTAAAAATGCTTAAATTTTTTTAATGTTTTATTTATTTCTGAGAGAGAGAGACAATGTGAGCAGGGGAGGGCTCAGAGAGAGGGAGACATAGAATCTGAAGCAGGCTCCAGGTTCTGAGCAGTCAGCACAGAGCCCAACGCGGGGCTCGAACCCATGAACCGTGAGATCATGACCTGAGCTGAAGTCAGATGTTTAACCGACTGAGCCACCCAGGTGCCCCTAAAAAAATATTTTTTATAGTTTTTATTTATTTTTGAAACAGAGAGAGACAGAGCATGAGCGGGGGAGGGGCAGAGAGAGAGGGAGACACAGAATCTGAAGCAGCTCCAGGCTCTGAGCTGTCAGCACAGAACCCAATGCGGGGCTCGAACCCACGAACCGCAAGATCATAACCTGAGCATAAGTCGGACGCTTAACCAACTGCGCCACTCAGGTGCCCCTAAAAATTTTTTTTTAATAAAAAATAAAAAGTGAGAGAAGGCCTCAGCAACTAGGACCTTTGGTTGGTCCGTGTCCTTCCTCTGTCCATACTGCCAGGTCACCCATTTGTAACCTGTCTTCCCCGCCCCTCACCTCCCTGACACGCACATGGGCCAAGGGTCTCTATCACTTTCCTTGACACCGTCTCATATATCCAGAAATGCCCTCCCACACACACAACACTCACACTTTCCTGACTTCTCAGAACAAATAGGAAAGTTGGGAGTGCGGTGTGTGAATTTTGGCCAAAGTCCTTAGAATCAAGCCAGATAATCCACCAGACAACACTGTAGAGATGAAAAGCAACAGAAGAGGCCGCCTCCAGAGTCTGCCCAGCTATGGCTGGACTGCGAGGGAGAGCGAGCCTGGCTTTCCTCCCAAACCCTGAGGTGGAGCTGTGTCCCAGGGGAGCCCCCCAGACCCTCCATTCTCAGCCAGCTGCCCTCCTATACAGCTGCCGCTGGTGCTCAGGGAGAAATCTTCTGTTGAGGCAACAGGAAGAGCTCTCTGTGGTACCAGATCGAGTCCTTTAACACCATCCAGGCTCCCAGCTGTTCTGTCCACCCCCAGCCCGGGTGGGAGTCTTCTCGCCTGAGCCTCAGCAGACTGGTTTATCAGAGACCCCAAATTCCAGGAGATTCACAGGCAGCAAGGCTAAAGGACAAGCCGTTAGCTCTAGCCCCTCTGGCCGTTGGGGGGTTGGGGGTCATCCTGGCATAATGTCTAAGGAAGCTAAGTTCATGGTTCAAATGCACTTGGAGGTCAGACTTTCTCCATAAGTTTCCCTACCAAGTCTGCCCAAGCCCCGGGCCGTGTGATCACTGTCCCCACGTGGATGGACTGAAGACTGAAGAAAAGTGAGGGACTCTGGCAGTGAAAGGCACATGGGTCCCCAGCTGGCCCAGAGCCAGTGGCTGGGGCATGTAGAATCCCCTACCTCAAGCCCTGGGGCTGAGGGAAGAGGAGAGATTACGGAGAGCCCCCCACAAGGGCACTGAGAGAACAGAGAGCCTGCGTGGGGCTGGGGGGCCCTCTGAGCCCACTCACTGCCCCGTCCAGGGTGACTGTTCTGTGGGCTGAGGGCAGGCAGCGGCCCCCTGGCCAGGGGCACAGGGACAGTGATGCCATCCTGTCCAAAGGGCAGTATCCAAGCCAGGCTCCTGCCATACCAGGAAGGGGAGGGCAGGGGGAGGAGGTGGATATGCTACCCGTTGGGCCAAGGTCAGGCCTTCCTTTCTGCCACATTTACTCAGATCAAGAGACACGAGGAACTGGGATTTTGTGATCTTGCCTTCAAGCTGGGAGGATACAGCTGAGCCAGTACATGTGTTGTAGATTAAACCCAGCTGGGAGACAAACAGCAGCCCTCCTCCCAGCACCACGCGGCCTACAGCCACATGGCAGCGGGCCTCCTGGGCAGCGCAGGGAAGGGCACCACCCTCTCTCCTGGGGGAGAGGCTCCGAGGGGTCCCCTCCAGGCCCATTCCACCCATGGGGACCCCGCCAGTTCCCTGGAAGCCTTCCTTCTGAAGCCCAGAAGCCTGAATGCGTGGGGCCAGACTGCCCAGGAGCTTCATCTCCCCGCACCCCAGGCGCGCCAGCCCTAGAAGCAGAGCTCTCTGGCCCCCTTCCCCTCCCACCCTCGGCCTAGGGGCTGAACTCCTGGTGACAGGCAGGGGCCAGACAGTGATGGGGTTTCTGGGAAGCCTGCGGCTTTTCTTTGGCTCAGACTTGCTCCTTGCTGTCTCTTACCCCAGGGAGCGGAAAGGATGTGGGCAGCAGAGCCCCCAGACCCCATCCGCTGGCTGGACTAAATGGCGGCCATTGTTCGCAAGAGGCCAAAGCCCCACTGGTCTCCCACCCCAGCCTTCACTGGCAGCTCATTTGGCCAAAGAGAAAGGATGATCGCTGGCTAGAAGGATCCAGCTATCCTCTGTCCAGTCTTCTGCAGGGCTCAACAGGCCAGCTGCTTGGCAGTGTGGGAAGTTACCTCTGAAATCAGCACCAGTTGATTCTGAAAAAGCAGCAGGGAGCTGAGCCTCAGCCAAGGCTGGGCTGGGAGTGGGGTGGGGGTGGCTGCCTCCTAAATGCCCCAGAGAAGCACTGCTCTGGGACAGCTTCCTTCCCTCAGGGCTGCAGGGCCCCTTGGAGGTGCTTCTCATGCCCAGCCCAGCAGCGGAGCCCTCTGCTTCCTCCCACCACCTCCCTCTTCCATTGCTTCCCACCCACTTCATTCAAAAGTCTTTCCAGCCTCTTCTTCTAGTGGTGCAGTGGGGTTCGGGGCATTTGAGCCCTGGCCTTCTGCCCCCAACTCCCTCTGCCTGCTCTCACCCTCTCACCCCAGTGCCCAAGCTGCAGGAGTGCCTGTCTCCCCACCTCCTCTCCCTTGCACCCCGCTTTCCTGCTCCGTGCCTCCCCTCCAGCCCCGGGGAGCCTCTGACTCGACACTCGCACCAGACAGGGAGCTGCTTTACCTGTGGGCACGCCGCAGCTCCGTGCCAGCCTCTGCACACTGAGGGGCTCCAGCAAGCACCAGCGCTCTGGCAGCCGCCTCCCAACTCAGCGCCCAGCAAGCTTCAGATTACAGCTACTCCTTTCTTAAAGCGACCTGCACTCAGTTTGCACTCTGTGATTGCATCATTGCCTGGTGTTAACTTTAACCCACTGCTGCCCTTCCACCATACCCCCCCCCCAACACACTCACACATTCCCACCCCAACTCCGCCAGACCTTCCTCCAGGGCCCTGGCCTTCCTCCGGCCTGCAGTCCACCCCCGGAGGGCACCCTGGCCAACTCGGGTGGGAGACAGGCCTGGGGAAGTGTCCTTGGGTGGGGAGGAGGACCGGGAGGCAGGCTAGAGCAGAGAAAAAAACCCTGCCCAGCGCGGGGGCTCGAGGCTTTTCCTAGTCCTTGGCTCTGGCACCACGAGCTGGGATTTGGTGCAAGAAAACTCTCCCCGCCCCTCCCTTGCCTTGGCTGAAAAGTGGAGAAATGGAACGGGGATGTCTGTCTGCTGTTTCAGCCCCGGGATTCTGTGATTTCTGAAGGTCAGAAAGGGCGGTGGGGAGAAGATCTGGCCAGAGGAAGAACTGGGCTGTGCGAGAACATAGTTCGTCTTTCATAGTTGGAGTTTGTGCGACAGAACAGTATTGATGGATGTTGTTAGTCAGGGGCAATTATTAGAGTGGTTGCTTCCATACAGCTTCATGGTGTTTGCGTGAGGACTGCTACCATGACGAGGGCCATATGGCTTACGGATGAATATGCGATTAAGGATTTTAGATCTGCTTGACTTAGGCAAATAGGGCTTGTCATAATTATTCCTCATAGGGACAGTGTTGGGAAAGGGTATGCCATTTGGTCTGTTAATGGATTGGGTAATTTTGTAATACGTATTATTCATATTATTCCTTACCCACCTGGTTTCAGAAGTACAGTGGCAAGAACTAAGGACCCCGTGATAGGGGCTTCTACATGTGTTTTAAGTAGTCAGAGGTTTGATCTATATAAGGGTATTTTTACTATGAATGTGATTATACACGCTAGTCATAGGAAAACGTGAGATCCAGTAGTTCAGACTGGTTCAGTCCAGTATTGTGTGAGTTGGAAATTTAGGGACCCTGATGTGCTTTGAATATACAATAGTGTGACTAGGAGAGGTAATGAACCTACTAAGGTGTAAAATAGGAAATAGAGGCCTGCGTTTAGTCGTTCTGTTTGATTAGCTCATCGGGTAATGATGATCAGGATGGGGACTAGTGTGGCTTCGAATACAATATAAAATATAATTAGTTCTATGGAAGTAAAAGGCGTGAGCACCTGAAATGTGGCTAGTCAGATGCGAGTGTAACTTACACAGCAGATTGTGGATATTTCATATGAAAAAAATACTGTAAAGTATCTCAATAGTTTTTACACCGAATACGTATTAGGTTAAGTGAAATATATTCCTAAATTTAATTTCACCTATTTCTTTCTTAACGTGGCTACTAGAAAATCTCAAATTACATATGTAGTTTGCATCGTATTTCTACTGGACAGCACTGTTCTGAAGGGCACTGTGGCCATGTGGTTGGAATATATGAATCTAAGCTGAGTCTTGGAGGGTAAATAAGAACGAGCTAAGCATGGAAAGGCAGTAAGGACATAATCATCCATGTGGATAAGTTAAAACCGAATCCCTACCTCACACCATTCACAAAATCAGCTCCAGCTACATTACGGATTAAATGTGAAAAACAATTTCTGTTTTTGAAGAAACTTTCTTAATGGCTTTTATTTAAATTATTTAAGAATAGGGGGTGCCTGGATGGCCCAGTGGGTTGATCATCCGACTTTGGCTCAGGCCATGATCTCCCGGGTGTGTGAATGGCCCCCGTCGGGGTCTGTGCTGACACCTCAGAGGCTAGAGTCTGCTTGGGATTGTGTCCCCCTCTCTCTCTGCCTTCCCCCTGTCAAAAATAAATAAACATTTTTTAAAAATTTAATTATTTAAGAATAGGCATTTTGTTGGGGCGCCTGGGTGGCTCAGTTGGTAAAGTGTCTGACTTCAGCTCAGGTCATGATCTCTCGGTTCATATGTTCAAGCCCCACATCAGGCTCTCTGGTGTCACCGCAGAGCCAGCTTCAGATCCTCTGTTTCCTTCTCTCTCTGCACCTCCCCGGCTCGGTGCTCTCTTTGTCAAAAATAAATGAACATTAAAGAAAAATAAGTGTCTTGTTCTGGTTCAAAACCCAAAAGCAACAAAAGGTACGCAGTGCTCTGATCTCCAGTTGCCTCATTCCACTCCCTGGAGACCTCTGTTAATCTCTTTCCTGTGTATCAGACATACTTTTAATGCTTTAAAAAGCAAATACAGGGACTCCTGGGTGGCTCAGTCAATTAAGTGTCCTACTTCGGCTCACGTTGTGATCTCATGGTTCCTGAGCTTGAATCCACATCAGACTCTGCACTGACAGCGTGGAACCTGCTTGGGATTCTCTCTCTCTGCCCCTCCCCTGCTTGTGCATGTGCTCTCTCTTGCTCTCTCTCGCTCTCTCTCAAATAAATAAATTTAAAAAAAAAAAAAAAGGAAAGGTATAGATGGATCCCTTTGTGGTCTCTGGGTAGAAAGGATTTTTTTTTTAAACAAGACACCAAAAGAAGAACAAATGGTAAAAGATTGATAAATTTAACACTAAAAATAAAAACACGAGAAGATACCATAAGACAAAATAAAAACAAAAGCCTCACATGGGGAAAACATAATTGTTACACAAGTAACTGACAAAAAAAGATTACTAACTGTAGCATAGAGAGAGTTACAAATTAATACAAAAAATTAAAAACTCAGCAGAACCATAGACCCAAGTAATTCACAGAAGAATCCTAAGTGGCCAATAAACTGATGAAAAAGATGGTTTATCCTCACCAGTAATCAGGGGAATGCAAATTAAAACTGTAATTGGGGGCACCTGGGTGGCTCAGTCCGTTAGGCATCCAGCTTCAGCTCAGGTCATGATCTGCGCTTCATGGGTTCGAGTCCCTCGTCCAGCTCTGGACTGACAGCTGGGAGCCTGGAGCCTGCTTCGGATTCTCTGTCTCCCTTTCTCTCTGCCCCTCCCCTGCTCATGCTCTGTCTCTCAAAAATAAATGCTAAAGAAAAAATTTTTAAGAAAAGAAACAAAGTGGAGCGCCTGGGTGGCTCAGTCGGTTAAGCGTCCGACTTCGGCTCAGGTCATGATCTCACGGTTCATGGGTTTGAGCCCCACGTCGAGCTCTGTGCTGACAGCTACCTCAGAGCCTGGAGCCTGTTTCAGATTCTGTGTCTCCCTCTCTTTGACCCTCCCCTGCTCACGCTGTCTCTCTCTTTCTCTTTCTCTCAGAAATAAATAAAACATAAAAAAATTAAAAAAGAAAAGAAAAGAAACAAAGTAGGTGCATGCCCATCAACAGGAAACTAAATAGAGGTGGAAGAGTCTTCCAGCCCCGAGGAATAGCGAAGGGAGGTCATTTGTATCAGCACAGACCTGTCTCACAACGTGGGGTGGTACAAGTCGCAGAAACATACAAACGGCAGACACACTTACACAAGGCTTAAAAACATGCAAAAACAATATTATATACCACCTAAGGATAAAAACCCATGTGATCAAAGTAAAAGAAATGCGTGAAAATAATAGAAACCAGGGGCGCCTGGGTGGCTTAGTCAGTTAAGCGTCCGACTTTCGCTTAGGTCATGATCTCGCGGTTCGTGGGTTCGAGCCCCGCGTCGGGCTCTGTGCTGACTGCCAGCTCAGAGCCTGGAGCCTGTTTCAGTCTGTGACTCCCTCTCTCTCTGACCCTCCCCTGCTCACGCTGTCTCTCTCTCTCTCTCTCTCTCTCCTAGAAATAAATAAAACATTAAAAAAAAAAAAGAAAGAAAGAAAATAATAGAAACCAAAGTCAGGATGACAGTTATGGGGGTAGAGGAGGGATCGGAGGCTGTCGCTATATTGAGAATATTTTAATGGCATTATGCAATTCATTACACCTTTTTGTCTGTCCCAATGATTTCATGATCACTTACGAAGAAGGATTGCTCTCCCCTCCGATTGCCATGAGAGATGTCCTGCTCCATTCCCTCGTCAACTTCAAACTTGCTTCTGTGCTTGCCTCTCCTTCGAAACAGCTGTCACAAAGTCCACGGTTGACCACCAGATGGACGTCTCTTCCCTTGACAGCAGGCAGCAGAGTAGATGGTTCCTCCTTCTTGAAACCCTGATTCTTCACACCCTCCCATTCCCCAACCACCCCCACCACTCCTGCCTCACACGCGGTATCTTTTCTGTCTCCTTTGCTGGCTTGATCTGGGACCCCTTTTCCTCTCCATCAACATCTCCTCTTAAGTGATGTCCCCCAGTTCCGTGACTTTAAGTGCATCCGTATGGTCCCAAATACACACTTCCAGTCCTGACCAAGATATTCAACAGCCTATGTGACAAATCCATATGGATGGTAGGTAGGATGAACATATAATTTATCATCCAAATACTCCTCAGAACCACAGACATAACTTGAATTGTCCTAGGCAGCCTATGTTAGTCTCCATTAATGTGCCATCGCAGTCCTGACATGTCCAAAATAGAAGTCTCCCGTCAGGGCTCCTGGCTGGCTCAGTCAGTGGAGCGTGCATCTCTTGATCTCGGGGTTGTGGATCCAAGCCACACATTGGGTGTAGAGATTACTTTAAAATAATTTAAGAAAAAAAGAAACCTCCAGTCGATGCTAAAATCTGTCCCTCACTCTGATCCCCATCTCTGTGAAACCCATTTTCTCAAAACAGAAATCCAGGAATCTGGACAATGAACCCCACCATCCTTGAGCCTTTCCTGTTCGTCATGTCCCATGCAGTCTGTCCACAAAATCTACAGCATCTACTTGCATATTGCTGAATTCTGACCACTTTCCTCCATTTCCACACCCGACACCCTGGGCCGCGCCCCTTGTGTCTCCTTCCTGCTAACCCACGTTGGTCCCTCTACATTCTATTCTCCACACAGCAGCCAAAGGGAGCCTTCTAGAACTCACATCGGACCACGGTACCCCTCACTTGACAGCCTTCCACAGTGAATGGACTATCGCCCTCCACAACAACACAGACGAATGTCACAAACAGGAAGTTGAATGAAACAAGCTAGCCCCAACAGAGTAGACCGTATAATTCTTGTATATGAAGTTCAAAACCAGGAAAGACGAACCTGTGACTGGAAGTCACGAGAGTGAGCACCATTTCTTGATGTGGGTGCAACAGGGATATTGGGTTCACGAGAAAATTCACTAAGTCCGTGTACAGTTATGACTTGTGCACTTTGCATACTGTATTTCAACCCAAGATTGTAGCTTGTTTGTTGTCTAGACCACTCTACCGCCAGATTTGGGCTCCGGCGGGTAGGGATCGTGCCTGCTTGCTCATTGCTGTATCCCCAGAGCTTGACGCACTGCTGGACACTCGAGCTCTGACAAGGACTTGTAGGGGGATTGGGTAAGACAGTCAGCAGCAGCAGGGAGAACCTAGGAGGCAAGCGACCCTGGGAGTGATGACCAGATCCCAACCGTAGCTAGAGCCACAGTGGAGAGGAGCTAAGAAGGATGTAGAAGGTGAAATTAACTTGGTAGACGCTGATTCCACTTTCCAATTATTTCTAACACCTAAGATAAAAACAACGGTCTTCACAGACCTAAAACCTTAACGTGGTCTGTCTCCAGTTCCCCTCTGACCCCTCCCTGTCCCCACCCCCACCCTAGCCCCTTGGATCTCCTGCTCATCCTGAGCCTTCTGAGCATGCTCTCACTTCTGCCCTCACTCCTCCTCTGCCCAGGAAGCTTCTCTCCAAGGTTTCCATGGGGCCTGCCCTCCCCTGCTCTCAGTCTCTGCTCCCACATCACCTTCTACGGGAAGCCTTCCCTGCTTTCTTTCTCTCCATAGCCCTTGTCACCCTCTGACACACTATCTATTGCACTTGTTTTATTTATTGCCTGTCTCCCCACACTGCTGGTTTGTAAGAAGCAAAAATCTATCCCAGGCACTTGCTCTTAACCAGTGCTCCTGAGGGCTGCAGGTGGCCGCCGCAGGGACACCCTGTGTGCACAGACAAGGGCCCACCCACATGGACACCCGGCGCAGCCCCCAGCACCATTTCCCCAGGGGGTCCCCCAGCTGGAGCCAGCACTTCCTGCAGCCTGCCCTCCGGCTGGCGGGCGCCTGCTCCTGGCAGGAGGACTGCGCTTAATTAGAAACTCCAGAAGCTCCCTAATTGCCACTTCTCCCATTCCGGGAGGCCGTCGCTATTTCTGAGCCGCCCTTGTTGCTGGCTGCTGGAGGTCTCTGGAGAGGAAGAGGCTGAGGGCAGAGCCAGGCTGGCGTGGAGGTGGCCCTGGAGAGGGCTGGCAAGGTCAGAGGGGGCTGCGTGGAGAAGGGCAGGCGAGTGGTCAGAGGACAAACGTGGCAGAGAGGGCTGTCAGGGACCAGCCCGATGCTCAGTGCAGCCTGTGGCCTCCTCCCGCCTTCCTCAGCCCCCCTTCTCCCACTCACGCCCAGAAGAGTGACATCAAAGCAGCCAGGGCCATTCATTCTTTATTCGGGTGGCATAAAAATCACTACAAAAACTTTACAAAAGAGCCTTGGGGAACGATTCCCCTCCTCTCCCACCGCAGCCCCGGAGACAGGAGACATCCGGGGAGAGGAGGGAGAGGGAGAGGAGGGAGAGGAGGGAAGGAGCGTCCTGGCAATGCTGGTATCTCCAAGGAGCGGTGGGGGGACTGAGGTGACAGAGCATCAGGGTGGGCGGAGGGAGGGCCGAGGGCCTTGGGGAGGTTAAGGCCCAAGCAGTGACTGGAAGGCTCGACTCCCACCCACCCAGTGGGACCAGGCTCCACCCCCAGGGCCTGCCTGTCGTCGCCCCAGCCCAGGCATCCAATCCCTCCTGTCCCCACCCCCCTCTGGTAAACAAACGTGGAGGTGCCACAGCCAACTTAGGGAATAACCTCCCTCCCTTCCTGACAAAAGTGGATTTCTAGGTGCCCTTCTGCCCAAGGACAGCCTCCAAGCCGCTTTGGAAGAAATGATGTGGGATCAAGGCCCACGATTCCCTGAGGCCTGCCGTTGTCCTGGCCCCACCCACCCCATACTCCCTGGAGGAGGGGAGAGGAGAGGAGGGAGAAGACGGCTCCTCTCCTCTCCCTGCCAGGCCCCTGCCCTAACCCCACGAAGCTGTTTGGAAAGAGTCACAGGCGTTGAGAGGTTGGTCCAGGCAGGGACTCAGGATGCTGGCAGCTGGCCTCTCACTTGGGGTCATAAGGCTGGGGGTAATCCTCCTCTGAGGGGGGTGCAAGTTTCAAGTCAGGGCCGAAGGGCTTGTCTCCACGGGGGAAGGCTTTGTGGTTCTGGAAGGAGTCCCTGTCATCGGGGGAATCCTGCTGTTCCTTGCGCTCCCACTGTGCACCGGGGTTGGGGTTCCTCACGCTGCCCACGAAGAGGGGCATGCTTGTTGCGTCCTCGAGGATGAAGAAGAGAAAGGGGCGGTTCACAATGAAGGAGGAGAGAGACATGCGGGACATGGCAGTGCCAGTGGCCGCGGCCGCCTCCACGCCAGCCTCGCTGAGCTCCAGAGTGGACTGATGCTGCACACTGGACACCACCAGGCTCTGGTCAGAGATCCCACGCAGGTCGGGGGCCTGGAACAGCTCCTGCAGGCCTGCCCAGGGTACGAGATTGCTGCTCAGAGCTGCCTGCGGTCCCACAGGCTGCCTGGATGTGCCTGCGAGGGTGTCTGGCATCCTGGTCAACTCTTATTTAACCTCCAAGTATCAGCTTAAAAGTCACTTCCTCCAGGAAGCCTTCCCTGATTCCCTGCCCCCAAATCTGGACAGGTGCCTTCTCTCCAGTTCACTGGAGAGAAGCCCTCCATCTTATCACTTACACTAAATTGTAAGTACCGGATTCCTTATCAGTCCACTCCATCTGACTGAGCTCTTGGGACACGGTGGGCTCCTAGGGCCTAGTACAGTCCCCCTTGCAGGACAGCCAGCAAGGCTCACATGCCTGCCAGGTTCTCTAGCTGGGATTCTCTGCAATGCTCTATTTTGGACGGAGAAGGTCTTCATTCCCTGGGCCACCCCAGCCCACGCCGGGATAGATGGTTCAGGGGCTTGTAGGAAATGCCCTTACTTCCTGAAGACCCAGAAAAGGCCGGGACCCAAAGCTGGGGTGCCCCACTGCCAGCTGGGGGGGGTTCCTCCTCACCCACTCTGCCTAGCCTGACCTGGGAGAGGGAGCTGTCCCATGCCCAGCCTCCTTACCCATCTGGCTGAGGGTGGCCACCAGGTCCAGCTCATATTTCAGATGCAACTTGGGCAGCTGGACCTTGGTGGGTTTCTCCCGCAGTAGGGGCTGGTGTAGGATGTCCCAGCTCAGGTTGGCCAGCACCTGGGACACATTCCACTCAAAGTACGTGGGCATAATGACCACAAAGCTCATGTTGTTCTTAAAGGGGAAATGAGCCACCTACAGAGAAGGAGAGGAGACGACATGAGATGGGGCGTGGGCCAGCCTAGGCTGCAGACACAGATGGACAAGGGGTTCCAGTCCATTCTGCTCAGGTGTGTGTTCTGCCTCCCTGAGCCTCACTTCCTCACCTGTGAAGTGGACTAATGCTACCCACCCACATTGCAAGCTGACGTGTGACTGAGAGAGAAAGAGAGAGAGCACCTTTTAAAGCTTCTAGCAGATTCTCAGCACATAGGCGGTGCTCAAAAAATGGTGACTTTCTCTCTCCTCACGTGCTACCAGTGACTTGGGTTGAGAAAGCCCCGGTGTCTGCCTCTCAGTCCCTCCCTTTGTACAACGGCCTGGGTTGTCCGTGTTCAAACCACCCTAGGTTCTGCAGAGGAGCCACTGCAAAGGGCGGTTCTCTCCCCACCCCCGCCCCCCTCCACCTTCAACAGTGACTGCCCGGATGTGTGTGATACTGCGATTTGAGGTAAGATTTCGTGTGAACAGGGTTTCTGCAGCTCCACACGTGTGGAAAGCACTGGGCTCGATGATCCCTGGCGGCAGTGACTCCTCAGGCTCTAGGCGCAGCGGCCAGCTGCGTGAGGAAGGGGAGGGCCCAGGGCCGGGAGCGGAGGCAGGGGGTGAAGGAAGAATGAGCAGGTCACAGCCTAGAGGGCAGGAACAGGACGAAGGGGACAGGTAGGGAGGTGAACAAGACAGTCCAGCGGTCAGGGTGCAAGGGAGAGAAGCCAGACATGGCTCCCACGTGCCCGCCTCGCCCACAGCCCCCTCAGGAGGGCTTCAGAAGCGGCTGAGGTCTGTGCCGTGCCGCCTTGCAAAACTAACCGGCATGGCATTCTCCGCCACAGCCGATGGGCCCGGGATCCACGCTCAAGCCAACAGGACCACATTTGGGCCAGAAGCAAGGGAGGCCTCCCCTGACGCAGCTTGGCACAGCACTCCATCCCGTCAGAATGTTCCAGCAGGATACTGACAAATCCATCCCAACCAGACCCTCCCTTCTCTGAGGAGCACTGTGACAGCCAGGTCACATCTCCCAAGGATGCTGAGGCTGAGTCGTGGGCCCTTGTAATAAACCCCTATAACCAAAGATCACCTGGGTCTCCACTCAAGGCCCCGCCTCAAAGAATGCTCCCTGGCCACTCTCTCTAAAATAGCTTCCCACTCACTGACCGGTCCCTTTTTCTTCCTTCGCAGCACTCACCGCCCTCTGAAAGTACGTTTGTTCCTATACTGTGTGTCTTCCCTCTCGAGAGCAGAGACCTGATCCCTCTTGTGCTCCCAGCGCCTAGAACGGGATCTGACATGCAGCACGTGCCCCCCCCTCCATTAATTAATGTCGAAGAGACAGAACCTCAGTCCCCACGGGCTCGGGGCATAGTGAAACCTTCCCGAGCCACCTGTCTCAGCTACTGCACTGCAGGAAAGGTGGGCCACAACCCCCTCTACCGCTGCGCCTGCTCCGCAGCCCTGCCCCCCCCCCCCCCCCCCCCCCCCCCCCCCCCCCCCCCCCCCCCCCCCCCCCCCCCCCCCCCCCCCCCCCCCGGCAGCCTGGCCCAGGCTGGGTGATCAAAGGTGACCTGTATCTCCGGCTGCTCCAGCAGGAACCAGCGCAGGGGATATGTGCGCGCTTGCATCATGTCCACTGGCACCACGAACTCCTCATTCAGGTGGAAAGTGTCTCTCTGGGTGAGGCTCGGATCGAACTTGCTCCTCCAGAAACCTACATCCAGCAGAGGGCAGGGGCCGCGTAGACTCGGACACCACCAGCCTCTTCCCCATCCCATCCAGAGCCCGTTGAAGGGACAAAAGGTAGTCAAAACCCCAAGGGGCCCTGTGGCAGTGGCTACCCAGCTGATCTGAGGCCTCTTCCCTGCAGCACTTTGGAAATCTGGACTTGCCTCCTTCCCGGGCCCTGCCATGCTTACAGGAGCGCCCCGTCTGCCGCCCACCCCCTGGCCAATCCTTTCAGACTCAGTTTCCTCCCGGGGTACTCTCTTCACAACAGCCCCATCCAGTTCCTGGCCCCCTCTTTGGCACCCCATCCCCCAAGCCACAACCCAGAGATCTCCCTGCCTCCTGGCCCAGCCCTGAGGAGACAAACACTGAGGACAAAGGTTTCGCAGCCCAGCTCAGTCTACGGGGCAGGGGGAGAAGCTGCGGGGGGGGGGGGGGGGGGGGGGGGGGGGGGGGGGGACTGAGGAGAGGAGGAACGCACCCTGGAAGTGGATGGCATTGAGGAGAAGCAACACCATGTCATCCGGCAGCTCTGAAAGGAAATCCTCGATCTTCCCCTCTGTGGCCTCCTTCACCCATTGGTTGATGTTCATGAGATCATCCCTCTTCCTTCCTGTCAGGCTCATGGGCTTTGCTCCAAAGAGCTGTTCTGATTGTTCCAGGAAGTCCTCTTTGATGGGAAATCCTACACAGGAGGGGCCATACGCTGTTCCTAAGGGCTTCAACTCCAGAGTTACCAATGCTCTGACTGGTTACCTGAGGCCAAGCCCATCTCCGTCACCCCTGTCCACAGCAGGGCACTATCTAGGGAGCTCCAAGCCACCAGCACCTACCTTTCTGCAGGTACATTCTAGCAGCCAGTCGGAATGCCCCGGGGCCCAGGTCCTGGCAAAGGTGGCTCAGCAGGTGGGGAAGGCAGGGCCCTGAGTCTGCATGCAGCACCTGTAGTAACTTCTGCAGCGTTTGGTTCTGAGCCCCTGGAGGGGAGCACATCAGCTGTGGCCGGGGGCCAGCGGTTCTTTCCCACCCTGCTGCCCACTCCGGCCCCTGTTAAGCCCCCATGGCGAGTGTGCCCACGGCACCATGCATTCTCTTCCCATAGCCACTGAACTGGTCTGAGTGACAGCATTTTTATCAGACATCCAAACGACCCCGATGGAAGAAGCACCCACTAGTAAACTCTGGAGTATGGAGTTGCCACTGGCCTCCCAGCTCTGCTGGCCTGGACAGACGATGCCACAGTACCTAGTGCCAGGTGAGACAGTGCCAGGGCCACACTCAGAGGCGACAGGATGAGGTTGGGGCTGGTGGACCTTTGGGCCACCAGGGAGAACAGATCTGTGGTGAAGGCCATCATGCCCTGGGCCAACCTGCGGGTCTCCTCCAGGGTTGGGGCCCTCTTGCAGTCTCTTGGGGCCTTCTTCAGGGCAATATGGCCACTGAACTCCTACGGGGACAGATCAGGGGGTCAGTAGGGTAAAGGGGTCAGCTCGGTGTTGAAGATCCCTTTCATAGCCCCTGTGCCTGAGAACAGCAGGGCCTCGTCCCAGGCCTGACAAGAGAGGGAGAGTCACATGAGTAATGGCCTTCTGGGGACCCTCGTTCTTTCCTTCCATCCCCTCCTACTCTCTCGCGTAAGGGCTCCGCCTCATGACCACGCCCCCGGGTCCCTCGCCCCTGCTGACTGGCCCTCCTCCCTCGGACCCCGCCCACTCTTCCCCAGCCCCACCTGGTTGTACCTGCTTGCCCAACTTGAGGAGGCTAAGCGGGGGCAGCTTCTCCTGGGCCTGCCCTCTCATTAGCTGAAGAAGAGAGGAAGCAAATGGAGCGTGACCCTTCCCACACGCCCCCCACCCTGCAAGAGCCACAGGCGAGGCCCCTCGGGGCCTTCCTCCCCCTCTTGCCTCTCAGCCCCCAGTACCTGCTGGTGCAAGGGCTCCATGGCACGCGCTGGGGAGAACTGTTGAGACAGGGATGAGAGGAGAGGGAACCCCCTCAGAGCCAAAGCCTCCCTCGACTCAGCCCCCTCCTCCTCCCGCCCAGGCCTCCCTCCACCCCTCCGACCCCAGTGCGGCCCCACCTGCCTCCCCGCCCCACCCAGACCCAGGCCCAGGCTCACCACTGAGCAGGGGCCTTGCAGGCAGGACAAGCCGAGCACCAGGAGCCCCCGGAGCAGCAGCGCCATGTTCCTGTGCAGGACAGGGAGCCTCGGTCCCCACCTCGCCCACACCACCGCGTGGGATCCCCCTACACACGTTGCCCAGCCTGGCGACTCCTGAGCCTCTACCGCGGAGGGTCAGCCCAGCACACCCAGAAACACATGGGCAGTGGTTCTCGTCTCAGGGGTGGGGAGCCCCCCGGGAATTGCTTTCAACCCCTTCTTACTTTCCGGTTTTTCCCATTTGATGCACCGAAAATGTTCGGGTTCACAGGGAAAATATCAGACCAGTCCTCATTCTTCAAGGCCCCACGTTGGGTGTCAGCCGTGGGTTGGAATCCACACTCTGCCTCCTCTGAGAGGACCTGAGCTATCTCCTTTACCCCCCGGGCTTCTCCTTTTCTGGTAAAAGGGTAGCAAAAGTCCCTATGCCCTCCCACTGTTTATTGTGAGGACCAAAATAAGACCGTCTTTGTGCGCCCTGATTACAATGCCTGGCACTCAGTAACATGGCTGTTGTCAGCCTAGCCCAGAGCCCCTCTTCTGGGAAGCCTGCCCCGAAGCCTCCTCTATACTGGGGCTCCTTTCCCAGAGCTCCTATCCAACCAGCTGTCCAGTGGCCCACCTTTTCTGGCTCGTCTGGTCTTGACCACAAAGGTGGACAGGCCCGTGAGGCCCTGAGGTCTCGGCAGCGTTGGTGAGGTGGGCCGGAGAGCCACGTTGTTGACCCAGCAACAGAGCCCAATGAATGGCTCCGGACACAGCCACCTTTGGACTTACGGGAAGCACAGGCCTCGCCCCCCGCTCTGTCCAGGTTGGCTCTGGGAAGCCAGGCTGGCGGGTGGGAATGGGCAGGTCTTGATCTGGCCCCAAGCAGGTCCCACACACTCCAACCCCGCCCCCATCTCAGGACAAGTCCTTCCGGAGGATCCTTCTATCACCCCTGACCCCACCCCCATCACGCACAAGGACCCTTGGCCAGGGCTCTGATCTCCAGCCTGGGCTTTTGGAACTTCCTGGCCAGAAAAGACCTCTAGTTTTGAAGTCCCAGGGAGACTCCTGTCAGAACCCCCACCTTGGGTCCTCATCACCCAGGAGGCTTGGAAATAATAAATCTTCTGAATAAATTCACCCCAGACCCCCTGAGCCAGGCGGGCAGTTCCTACCTCCTCTCCCGCCCAAAGAGCAGGCCGAGCCACCCCTCCCCTCCTACCTCTGCGGGCTCCTCGCTGCCGCACACACTGTCCCTCTGGCCCCACTTGGATGCTCCCCACACTTTGCCCAGGCTCCAGCCAGCCCAGCTGAGCCCTCCCCTCCCACCAGGACCTTTGCTCTCAGCCAACCCTGGTTCAGATAGCTTTCTCTTCTGGTAAATATTGACCTGCACATCCGGTTAAACATTGATATCGGGGCCGGAAGCCCCATTCCCACCAGGGCATCTAGCCCTGTGACAGCCACCTGGAGCCCTCATGGATTTGAGTCCCACCCGAGTCTAGAGAAAGGAGGTTCAGGGAAACAGTTGAGGAGACTGTCCTCCGCTGTAGGGCACACCCAGGAAGGGCCTTCCAGCAACCCCATGAGTTGGGGGTTTATCCCCACTTTAGTGGGGCTCAGAGAGGCTATGTGACATGCCCAAGGACACAGCTGGGCTCAGAGCCACCTCCCGCTTCTCACTTCCAATGTCCTTTTCTCTCCTCATCCTAGAGGTAAGGAAAGGGAAGCTGCAGGAGCCTATGTGGGGAACCCAGGTTAAGATGCCCATCCCCAATCCCTGCAAGCCCAGGATGCTGACTGGCTGTCTTCAGCCTGGGTTTGGAAGGGGTGGGGAGAAGAGAAAGGGCCATGGCCTCTCAGCATCCTCCCTCAGCAGGAGCAAGGCCTCCTTACGTTCCCCCAAGGCTGAGGGTTCAGGAAACTGGCCTGGGGCTGCATGAACCAGAAGCCCTGTACCCCACGGTACCCAAGAGCAATGATCAGGCTCTCTCCCGCCCTCCCTCTGCCCTACTTCTCACCCTCTCCCCACTGCCCTAGAAGCTGCTGGTCTCAGGTTTTTCCCACCCTGACACCATCGTCAAGAAAAGCCTCACTCCGTTCCATGGCTCTTCCAAAAGATTTATTGGTCATATTTACATCTATTGCAAATAGTGAAGAGGCAGTAAGGGCCCAGGCTCAGACCTCATCTCTGCTCCAGAATGTGAGAGTCCGGGGATGCCTGGGTCGTCCTGTCCCCTGGGAGAGACCTGAGATGCAGAGATCATTCCTGCCCCTTCTCTCAGGGGGTTGGACCCTCCCCAAGGAGTGGTCCCCTGGGCCCAGGGGCTGCCTCTTCAGTTCAAGGCACAAACACTGTGGTCAGGGGTGGGCAGGCAAGGCATGGGGTCACTCCTGGCAGGCACCAGCTGGCCCAGTCCGCCTACCCTCCCTGGTCCCGCCCTCTTTCTTCCCCTACTGGTCCCGCACTGGGCAGGGCTTGGCTGGGTGGACACTTAAACCCCACCCAACTTAACTCCTGGAGCACGACCAGCCCTCCTTAGAGGCTGGAGTCCAAGCACCATCCGTGACCTGGACTGGTGCAGCGCCCCTGCCCTTGTGAGACAGGGGCACAGAGAGCCCACAGGGGAGGGGGCGTCTGCTGGAGACTGGCTGCACAGGGCCAGTCTCCCGTCTCCTTCTCAGAGCTTCCCTGTCCCCATGTGGACGCGGGGGGCAGGGCCGGGGAGAAGGGAGGGCGGCGAGGCTTTCCTGCGCTCCCCCTCTGGCTTCCTGCCAACGAGGGGCGGCATCTCCCCCAAGCCACAAATGAGAGCTTCCCGGCAGCACTGGTGGCTCTGGCGGTTCAGGAACCTGGACCCCTGCCTCAAGCTGGCTGGCAGGCCATGTGGGCAAACAGACAGTGGGGCCTGAGGCCTGCCCACAGGGAGCTGCTGGGGAGACAAGGGGAAGGGACGGACTCCCGGGGGACGCCGGCCCACCCTTGTTGGCCAGCCCCGCCTTGGCCTAGGCCAGGAGGCGGATGACGCCATTGTCCGAGCCCAGCAAGAGGTGGCGTTTGGTGGGCAGCAGGGCCAGGCTGGTGAGCGTGCCTCGGAAGTTCTCAGAGCTGAGCTTGGTGGTAGCCTGGGAGGGCGGCTCAAGCAGGGAGCAGACACCGATCTTGTTGGCCACAGTGCCGGTGACCACCTCGCTGCCGTACAGGTCGAAGGTGTGGATGGGGTCGGATGCCGATTTGTAGTGGTGCGTGGGCTTCTGTTCCAGCTCCTTCCACACGGTCAAGGAGTGGTCAGAGGAGGAGCTGACCAGGACACTGCCCTCCACCGCCTGCTCAGGGAGAAGAGAGCCTCAGCAGGGCCCGGGCCCTCCCACGTGCACGCCGAGCTCCAGGATCTTCTGTTTACTTGCACAGTATTTCCCAGGAAGCCAGGGGATGCTGGGCAGGGGGCCAGCCACCCCCTCCCACCAGTTAACACCAGTACATTAAAGTGTCTTTAACCTAGTAGCCACTAGAATTTGAGCACTAACTAGACCTAGGCATTTTGTTAGGTACACCATATTACCACACTTAATTTTCATAACAGGTCCGTGACGTAAATACTGCTGTTCCCATTTTACAGAGAAAAAACATGAGGCTAAGAAAAGTTACATAATCCTACCCAGGTCGCAGAGCCAGTTAGTGGCATTACCAGGACTAATACCCAGGCTGACCCCAAAGCCTTCCTTGGAAGGTCAGAATTTAGAGGTACCTGAAGCCCCGGGGCCCCTGGGCAGAGGTGGGGGCAGCCTGCCCTTCGTAGTGGCAGCGCATGTCCCCTGGCTCCAGCCAGGACAGGGAGGCAGTGCCAGTTGCCCGGAAAAACCCTCCCACGTAGAGCCCTGTTCCTCCTCCCGGTCCCTCCCTAGGCAGTTCCCCGAGGTCTGTGACTGAGCATGGGCGGGGGTAGGGGCAGGATCCCCATACCCAGATGCCCCTGCCCCCAGCAGGGCAGCCCAGCACGGGGCATGGACTCTGCTCGGTGGTCTGGGAGCAGTAAACAGCCTCTCAGCTGAGCTTTATTTAACCTGAACTGGGTCACGGACAGGGCCCGACCCCTGATCCTCCAAGCAAGACAAATATGGACAAGGGTTACTCATTAGAACTTCCCCGGGGAACAGCAGGGTCAGCTCCCCCCCTGGGTCCCACCCCCGTGGCCTGCCTGCCGCCAGGGCCCTTGTCGAAGAGCTGGCCTCCAGACCTCCCTGCCCATCAGCCATGGGGCACGTTCAAGGGAGGCTGTCCTGGGTGGGCCCTAAGAGGGCCCAGAGCAGGGGCCGGGCTGGGCAGGGAAGAGGGGGAGGGGAGCAGGTCAGTCACCTTGATCTGCAGGATGTCTCCCTCATGGGCTGGCCAGCCACGCAGAACCAGGCCTGTGCGGGTGTCCAGGAGCACCATGAAGCCCGAGGAGAAGCCAGCCACAACGCTACGGCCACTGGGGCTGACGGCCAGGGAGCGGACAAGCCCGGGGTTCAGCCCGCCACCCAGGCGGAACTCATGCTGCAGGCAGGGGGAGAGGGGCTAAAGCACCGCCACCCACTCCAACCCATGTCTCCCTGAGGTCCTGCTCACCCCAAGCCCACACAGCTGAAAGGCCTGAGCCTCTGTCCACCATCGAGGGGAGGGCTCCCCTTCATCCCAGATCAGAGTCCCACCCCCAGGGTTTGCCACTGCGGGTCGTTTGTCTCCAAACAGAAACTACACCCTGCTTCTCCCTTCGGGGTCTCCCTTCCCTGCCGGGCATCCAGGCCAGGGCTCAGGGAACCAAACGCCCCTGACCTGCAGGCCAGGCTTCCTGCAGTCCACGAAGCGTAGGGTCGAGTCAGAGCTGGCCATGGTGATGCTGGTATGGGGGGCGGGCATGACAGCCACAGCAGTCAGGGGCACCCGGCTGTCCCACGGCTCTATCACGCGAAGGGTCTTCCCTGGGAAGGAAAAGCACAGTGGAT
The DNA here is from genome assembly GCF_003009895.1 of Hyaena hyaena. NCBI lineage: Eukaryota > Metazoa > Chordata > Mammalia > Carnivora > Hyaenidae > Hyaena > Hyaena hyaena. The sequence goes on along the minus strand of NW_024080642.1, from coordinate 6,780,806 downwards.
CTGGGCTCCCAGTAGCGGATGGAAGAACCCCACCTCTTCCGATCTCCCTGACATACCCCGTAACTGCCTCTCATATCCCCAGGGGCCTAAGAAAATGAGAAAGACGATTTTTGACCCTCCCACCTTCCTGCATCCACAGCCAGGCCAGGCTCCTGTCCCCAAACTCTTCACAAGCACCCCTGACCAAATGCTACCTCTCCTCAATCTATCTCAATGCTACTGCACCCCCCTCCCCCTTTAAAAACCATATTAACCTTATTTCTTCCTAACACGATGCCAAAAAATAATCAAGCAAACCTCTGCCAAACTTGTATGACAAACTATACGTTAAGCCAAACTCCTGTGTGCGTTATCTTCTAAACCAGTTCTCTTTCCCATTTTACAGATGGGGAAAACTAATGCTTCCAGCGGCAAAGTGACTTGACCAAGGTCACTCCACAAATACTCTGGCAGACCCCATTCAAACTCAGGGCTTATGGACTCCACGTCAGGTATACCGGCTCCTCCATGCAGCCTCCCTGGATCGCCCCACCCCATTATACCAAGACACCCCAGCCGCCCAACCCTGGGTCCCTGCTCCCAGGGCCTGGCAGGGCAGAGCGCGGCAGCAACAGCACAGGCCTCACCTGGGCCCGCTCACCTGTGAAGGGGTCCCAGACGTGCACAGCCCCATCACAGCTCACCACATACTGTGGGGCCTCAAGCTGGCCCACAAAGAAGACGCTCTTGCGGTGCTGGGCGTAGACGAGGCGCGGGGCCATCTCGCTGGTGCCATCCCCGGAGTTGTAGAGCGGCCAGAGGCGCACCGTGCGGTCCTTGCTGCCACTCAGGAAGAAGTCCTCGCTGCTCAGGGGCGCCACGCACTTGACAGCACCTGAGTGGCCCGGGAAGCTCTGTAGGCGGATCTGATGGAAGCGGAAGTGGGCGTCCTGCTGGCTCACGCCAATCTCATACTGCCAGTAGGCCAGCCAGTTCCCGACCAGCCCATGGGCGCTCCGCGGCAGCTCCCGCTTCAGCGCGTTGTCCTCCTCGCTGCTGGGGCCCCCTCTGCCCACCCCGGGGACGGGGCCCCGCAGGCCAGGGCTCTCAGGCTGCGGGTCATCGGGAATCTGGATACGGTTCCCGACCAGGACGCTCCCAAAGGTCCCTGAGTGGCCGTCGTCCCGGGGGAAGCCCCCACTCCGGGGGTCCCACTCAGGGCCAGCGCTGGGCACCGTGGGCTCCACGCCGGCAGGGCTGCGACTGCCCGGACTGATGGTCTCCAAATACAGCCCTGCCAGTTCCCCAACCAGCTCGTGGTTGGGGATGATCTTCCGGATGATGTCACCTGGATGGGAGTGGGAGAGGTCCTCAGACCGGGGCAGATGGCGGGCCGCGGCCACCACCCATCCAAGGCTTGGGAACCACAGAAGACAGGGCAGGCACGGGCTGTGCAACTCTGGGCAAGTAACTTCATCTCGGAGCCTATTTTCTTCCTCAGAAAAAGGCAGATTCGTTCACATGAACGTCTTGTGTGTGTGCCGGGCACTACGCAGGGCATCAGAAATAGAATGGTAAAGGCCGGGTGGTGCTTTCCCTCCCAGGGCTTGGATTTCAGTAGAGGGACAAGGACATATCTGACCACAGGGCTGTTCATCCTTATTCAAGGGGATGACACACATAATGGGTCAGCAGTGCCAGACCCATGCGGGAGGCCACAGCAACGGTGGGCTGTTTATTCCTCTCAGACGGCTCCGGGAGGTGTCAGTACGGCAGCCTGATGGCCCTGCCGTCCCCAGGCCAGCTCCTGTGCCTCCTTGCTGGCTAATGCCCAGTCTCTGTTTATATAGCACCTTGGGACTCTGCAGTCTGAGGCCAAATCCCTTTGCTCTGACCCAGAACACTGAATACTCGTTACTGACTCGGGGCGCAAGGGGAGCATGGGGCCCTCCCCGTGGAAGAGACACAGCCACAGAGGCTTCAAGAGGGAACGTGGTGGGGCAGTACCCAACAGGCAGGAGAAGGGCACGTAGATTGTGTACGCCATCTCCAAGGTGAACACCTTCTGCAGCTCGTCCAGCAGCATGGGATCCACCGGCCGCTGCTGCCCATCGGAGAAGGCCACCTCCGGCAGCTGGCCCTCGCTGCGGGCCCCGGGATCCAGCTTCAGCTCCTGTGCGCAGAGAGGCCCCGGGAGTCAGCCAAAGTCACGGCCCCTGCCCAGCCCAACCCAACCCAGCCAGGGAAGGGGGGCGGGTCTGCCTACCTGGTGCCGAAGCTCGTGCAGCTGAGAGAAGACTTGAAAGAAAGTGGCCACGGGCTCACTCAGGTGCTGCTGGACCATCTCCTGTCCAATCCGCAGGCATATGAGGGCGATGAGGCTGATGGTTTTCACGCACAGGACAGTCCGGGCCTGGGCCCCACTCGGGAACCTGGAAAGAGAGTACAGGCGTTCCAGCACCCCTTACCCCCCTCCCCCAACTCTGCGGGACTTGCCCAGAATCTATGAAAAGCTTTAAATGAAAAGAGCTACAAGACAAATTCGATAACCAAGACTTCTGATGCCCAGTCCAGTGTCACCCCCAACCTTCCCAGCCCCTCCTGGAGAGCTCCCTCAGCTGAGCTACGCCCCTGCACAGGGGCAGGGCAGCCACCTACCCGGTGACAAGGGAAGTGAGGAAGCTGAGCACGGGCAGCAAGACCTCGTGGCTGATTCGGGGCAAGATGTCCATGAGGGTGGTGTCCGAGAGGTACACGATGATCTTCTGGGTCAGAGTCACCGCTGCCAGCAGCCCCGCCTCCTTACGGCTGTTTAGTCGACTGGGGCCCGAGGTGCCACCTGGGGCCACCTAGGGCCATGGAGAGGGTGAGGGCCAGGTTGCCCGTGGACCCCCTGGAACCCCCAGGGCCCCCAGGTCTGCCCTCAAGGTCCTCGGCCTCCCAGGGCTGCCGAATCAGTAACTGACCAGGTAGCTGATGTAGGGCAGGTACTGGTAGGTGAGGACAGGCTCCCCGTACAGATGAGCAATGTGGAGGAGGCAGCTGAGCACAGGCCCCGACACTACATCACCCAGCACCGGTCTCTTCTGATAGATGTTGCCAGCACTCAGCGGGGGACTCTCACCACTGCTCACTGTGAACTGCTGCCGAGTGGGCCCTGCCAAGGGAGAAGCAGCAGTCCTGAGTAGCTAGCCACAGGCAGGAGAGAGGTCAGCTTTCCAGGAGCTATGGGAGCCACTCCTAGTCACCCTAGCCTGGGCTTCCCCCGCTCCCCCCAAGCCCTACCCAAGGAAGACTAGGACCCAGGACCTAGCTGGGAGGTGGAAGTGGGAAGGGTCTCCTGCAGGGGGCTGAAGATGGACAGAGGGGCAGGGCTGAAGCCCCATCTCCAGCACTGACCACAGGCCTTACCAACATAGCAAGATGTCAGCAAGCGGAGCAGGTTCCGGGCCACGTAGCGAGAGGCCACTGTGGGACCGAGCTTGGCAGAGAGCCAGCGGACCATCTTGCAGGCTGTATCTGCAGGGCAGGAACGGATCCTGAACTTATCAGATAATGGTGGCTCGCCACTCCTCCCACCCCACCCCACGGCACCCCTCCTGGCCAATCCTGGCTGCAGATCTGCCCAGGAGCCCAGCCAAAGCCGGAGCCCCTCACCACCAACCCTCTATTTTGCAGTTGCAGAGGTGGCCTGTGGCTTTGGGACTGCCCCATGTGACCCCGGCTTTGGGGCTGCCCCAGGCTCCTCTCCTTCAGCACACCTTGCAGGAAGCTTACCCTTTCAGTGAATGTTCCTAAGCTGCTAAACAAAGCCCAGCCAGGCCCTGGCTCCCTCACCCTGTGGCCTGTGCTCCTTCTTCTTCTGTCCACTCTCATTGTTTAACCTTCCTAGCTTTGCACTGATTCTCTTTTTTTTCCTTCAATTTTTATTTAAATTCCAGTTAGTTACAATACAGTACAATATTGGTTTCAGGAGTAGAATTCAGTCAGTGATTCTTCAGTGGAACCAGGACAGCCTTAGAGCCTCACACATGCTGCTCCCACTGCCTGCGATGCTCTTCCCACTGCAGACCCCTACCATTTTGCTTGCTCTCTCGTACTCATTGGCCTTCAAGTAGTCCTACTTTCATGGACCCCTGAAAACTAGATCTAAGCCCCCTTTACATTCCCTCATAGCAGCCAGCCCTGTTCTTTACAGCACTAACACAACTCTTTTACGTGACACCATCTATAGTGTGGCATCTCCGCCGCTACAGGTGAGCTGCAGGAGGGCGGGCCCACACCTGTGCCACGTGTGAATCTGCTGGATCCACTGCTGCACCCAGACTAGGTACTCAGAACTGTTGAATGAACACCAGAGTAAAGAAAAGTTAATACCTATTCTTCTCAAACTATTCCAAAAAATGAAAGAGGAAGGACAGCTTCCGAACTCATCTCTGAGGCAGCACTGTCCTGCTACCAAAACCAGATAAAGACACTAAGAGAACTACAGGCCGTTGTCTCTGATGCACGGAGATGCACAAATCGTCAACAAAATTCTAGCAAATGGAATCCAACAATGGATTAAGAAAATCATTCACCACAATCGAGTGGGATTTATTCCTTGGGATGCAAGGTGGTTCAATAGTCCCAAATCAATCCTCGTGATACATCACATCAATAAGAGAAAGGATAAAAACCATATGATCATCCCGACAGATGCAGAAAAAGCACCTGACAAAGTGCAGCATCCATTCATAACACCCTCAACAAAGTAGGTCCAGATGAAACATAATAAGGCCATAGATGAAAAACCCACAGCAAACGTCATCATCAATGGGGGAAAATTGGGAGCTTTTCCCCTAAGGTCAGAAACAAGACAAGTATTTCCACTTTCACCACTGGAAGTCCTCGCCACAGCAATTAGACAACAAAAAGAAATAAAAGTCATCCAAATTGGTAAGGAAGAAGTAAAAGTTTCACTATTTGCCGATGACATGATACTATTTATAGAAAACCCTAAAGACTCAACCAAAAAGCTGCTAGAATTCAGTAGTCACACGTGAATTCAGTGAAGTTACAGGATACAAAATCGATGTACAGAAATCTGTTGCATTTCTATACACTAAGAACGAAACAGCAGAAAGAGAAATTAAGAAAACAATCCCATTTACAATTGCACCAAAAATAATAAAATACCTAGGAATAAACTGAATCAAAGAGGTGAAACACCTGTACCCTGAAAACTGTAAAACACTGATGAAAGACATTGAAGACAACACAAAGGAATGGAAAGGCATTCCATGTTCATGGATTGGAAGAACAGATATTGTTGAAATGTCTATACTACCCAAAGTAATCTATACATTTAATGCAATCCCTATTAAAATACCAACAGCATTTTTGACAGAAATAGAACAAACAATACTAAAATTTGTACTGAATGACAAAAGACCATGAACGCTAAAGCAATCTTGAAAAAGAAAAACAAAACTGGAGGTATCACAATTCTGGACTTCAAGTTATATTACAAAGCTGTAATAATCAAAACAGTATGGTACTGGCACAAAAATACACACATTAATGGAACAGAATAGAAAACCCAGAAGGAAGCCCACAATTATACGGTCAATTAATCTTCGACAAAGGAGGAAAAGAAAGAATATACAATCGGAAAAAGACAGTCTTTTCAACAAATGGTATTGGAAAAACTGACAGCTACATGCAAAAGAATTAAACTGGACCACTTTCTTATGCCGTACACAAAAAGAAACTCAGAATGGATTAAAGACCTAAATGTGAGACCTGTAACCATAAAAATCCTAGAAGAGAGCACGGGCAGTATTTCTCTGACATCCGCGATAGCAACATCTTTCTAGCTATGTCTCCTGAAGAAAGGGAAACAAAGGCAAAAATAAACTATTGGGGCTACATCAAAATAAAAAGGTTCTGCATAGCTAAGAAAACGATCAACAAAACTAAACGGCAACCTTCTGAACAGAAGACATTTGCAAATGACATATCCAATAAAGGCATAGTATCCAAAAATACATTAAGAACCGATACAACTCAACAGCCAAAAGCCAAATAGTCCAATTAAAAAACAGCAGAAGACGTGAACAGACATTTCGCCAAAGAAGACATCCAGATGGCCAATAGACATGTGAAAAAGATGCTCAACATCACTCATCATCAGGGAAATGCAAATCAAAACTGCAGTGAGATATCACCTCACACCTGTCAGAATGGCTAAAATCAACAACCAAACAGTTAAGTGTTGGCAAAGATGTGGAGAAATGTGCAGTGTTGGAGGGAATGCAAACTGGTGCGACCACTGTGGAAGGGGCTTGGGAGGTTCTTCAAAAAGTTAAAGACAGAACTACCCGATGATCCAGTAATTGCCCTGCCGGTATTTACTCCCAAAATACGTAAACACTATTTCCAAAGGACACACGCACCCCTATGTTTACTGCAGCATTATTTACAAGAGCCAAACTATGTGCAGCCCAAGTGTCCAACGACAGATGAATGGATAAAGAAGATTTGGTACACACATAGAATGGCATAAAAAAGTCATAAAAAAGAATGGCATCTTGCCATTTGGAACAACATGCATGGCGCTAGAGAGTATTATGTAAGCAAAATAAGTCAGTCAGAGAGAGACAAGTTCCACATGATTTCACTCATATGTGCAAATCTAAGAAACAAAACAAACAAGCAAGGAAAAAGAGAGAGAGGGGAAGAAACCAAGAAATAGACTCTTACCTATAGACAACTGACGATTATCAGAGGGGAGATGGACGGGGAGACGGGTGAAACAGGTGATGGGGATGAAAGCGCACTTGTTGAATCACTATATTGTACCCCTGAAACTAATATGGTTTATCTATATGTTAAGTATACTGCAATCAAAAAACAGAACCATGAGGTACCTGGCTGGCTCCGTCGGAAGAACATGCGACTCTTGATCTCAGGGCCAAGAGTTTGAGTCCACGTTTGGGGGTAGAGATTATGCAAATAAATAAGATTAAAAAGCAAAACAAAACAAACCAGAGGACTGTTTTACAACACCTCGAGGCCTGAGAACTCACCAAGAAGGATCTTCTGTTCTTTGCCCTCCGACTGCTCAGTTAGTGGTTCCTCCTCTTCCTCCCCATCTGTGTCGCCCCCACGGGCCACGACAGTATCCATGGACAGCACCGTGTCAGAGAGAGTGAGCTCCGACGCCCTGGTGAGCTCGTCTTGCTCCCCCTCTCCGTCTTCCTCCAACACCACACAGCCTTCCTCCTCCTCCTCCTCCTCCTCCTCCTCCTCCTCCTCCTCGGAGCCCTCGCTTTGCTTCAAGTCCTGGCTGCTGTCGCCTGACCTGAGGCTGCTTTTGTCCACAGGAGCACCCCCTTCATCCGCAGCCCGCTCCTCACCCAGGGAGGCCTCACTGGTGCTGCTCTTGTCGCTCAGCCGGCCTAGGCTCACAGCCTCAGCTTCCTGGGGCTGCGGGGACTCGGCCACATAGAGCCCGGCTTGGAAGTCCTCGGTCTCGGGGAGGTAGGCCTGGTCATGGAAGCTGACCCCAGACGTGTAGTCTGGGAGCCCCAGGCCCGAGGAGGCAGCAGGCTCGCCATCCATCTGAATTTCCTCCCCGAAAGCACAGGGGCTGGGCCCGGCCCCTGGGAGCTCACTCTCCTCATCCTCGGGGGCCCCCACCAGGCCCTTGCTTTCCTCCTGGGAGGCCTCCGCACCAGCCAGCACCTGGAGGACGTGGGGCAGCAGGTGGATGAGAAAGGCCTGCAGGCCCAGCCGCACCATCAGCTGGGCCACGAAGCAGTCGGTGTACAAGTAGAAGCGGCCGTGTAACCGCCAGGGGCTCTCATAGGCACCAATGAGTGGCTTCAGCAGGTACTTATTGGCATTTTTGGGGCCCAGGGCCTTAGCGACAGGCTCAAACAGGTACCAGGCTGTGTACACAGCCGTGTGCTCCTCAGACATGAGCGACAGCACGAAGGGCAGCAGGATCTCCAGCCCCTCCGGGGTGATGTCACTCAGCACTGCGCCCAGTTGCTGCCACAGCGCGAACACCAGCTCCCGGCCCTGCGCCTCGTCCTCCACACGCCGCGCCTGATACAGGAGGATGAACTTGTGCAGCGCACGGAAGTACGGAGGGAAGGGGACCGCGGAGCTGAAGGGGCTGAGGAGCTGGGCCGGGCAGGGCGGAGGCAAGCCGCGGGAGATGGGCCTGTACTCAAAGAGCGGGGCCAGCTTGGCCCTCCCTGCCTCCACAGGGCCTTTGGGGCCACTGAGCTGCAGGAGCAGGTCCAGCACGGGCTGCAGAGACACGGGGATCTCCTTGGGGTGGCGCGTGCAGAGGCCCCGAACGGCCTCAAAGCGCGCCCACAGAGGCGCGTCGGGCTGCAGTGTCCGGACCCTGGTGGCAAACACCATCTCGGCCAGGAGGACGCCCAGTGCCTGCATGTCCCGATGGAAGAGGTCCTGCAGCTGCACGGGCCGCTGGACCTGGGCGTGCTCGGGCACCTCCAGCCGGCCCCCCAGGCCTTTGGTCAGGAAGTTGCCTAGTTTCTCCAGCCCCTCCAGAGCCTGCACAGGATTGAAACCCTCAGGGAGAAGAATCTTCCCCTCTTCTCCTTCCCCAGGGTCCGCTCCGGCGGCTTTGTTCCTGCGGCCTGCTCGCGAGGCCGAGGCCACCGAGAAAGCCAAGAGGCCTGGCGGGCCTTGGCCTGAGGACGATGAGGAAGAGGCCAGCTGGTCACCTGCCTTCCCTGCGAGGGAGATAGAATCCAGAGCTTCTGTGGCCTGTTCCAGGTCATCTTCCCCCGCCACGGGTCTGTCTCTGGCCCAGCCTGCCTCACAGGGGGTGGCCTCTAAAACCAGCCTGCCCACCCCATTCGTAAGCTGTCCTGCTAAGTCCTCCTGGCCTACGCTCTCCTGGATGGTCTGGAACAACACTCTAGGGATGAGTGGAGGCTCAGGGGCCAGGGCAGGGGCCCCAGCCAGGCGTCGGGGGTGTGGCTGATCGAAGAGCTGCACCACGCCATAGCTGGTCAGGTGCGTGTGCGCGTCCACCAGGTGCAGGCACACGTTCTTCTCTTTCACAGCCTCCTTGCCCTGGAGTTTGTAGCCAAACGTGAGGTCAATCCAGTGGTGGAGATCCTGGGACACCTCCCGGCTCTCCAGCAGTGCCCGGTGGGCAGACACGAACTCCTGGCTGGAGCCACACCAGGCTGGCACGTCCAGGTCAGGCATGTCAGGGTGGATGGAACAGAAGATAGAGGGATCGGTGTAGAACTCGGGAATGCACTCGTCGGGTGTCCAGTTCTGCATACGCTCCATGCTGGCGGGGTACTCATGGGGCTCCCACTGCGCCCGCACGTGGCCACAGAGCACCGACCTGGGTGTCCGCCGAGCCTTGTACACGTAATACGTGATGTCGGAGAGCACATCTGAGATGTGGTGAGGGACGTGAGGTGGCTCCCCGCCACCCGCACCTCCTGCTACAAACGCCTGCCGTGTCATCTCGTATGTGAAGTCCAGCTGCTTATCCCCCTTGTTGAGGCGGAACTTGGACTTGCGCAGGTCTCGAAAGCGCCCGTGGGGTGTGGTGAAGTCCACCACCCAGGGCAGCACTGGGTGGTAGTTGGGATCCCCCTGCCGCCGGCCTGCCAGCCTATTTAGCTGCATGAGGTAGTGGAAGTTGCTGATGCGGCCATGGACCCAATCCAGCACAAGGCTTCTAAGCTCCTCCCGGCTGCTGGGACACCCAGGCTCCCCGCTTCCCTCCTCTCCAAGTTCAATGCCTGGCCCAGCCCTCCCTCCAGGGGTCTCTCCATTCTCTTCCTCCCTGGGCTGCTCGTAGGCACTCAGGTCCAGCCGGAGCTCACTGCAAAGCTTCTCATCCACAGCGATGTGGTGCAAAGTTAGGGCCCCGCAGGCCAGTCCCTGGCGGTGACAGGCATCCATGGCCCTCAGCACACGGAAGAGAATGAAGAGCACCTTGGCTTGGCTGTTGGTCAGCTTGGCAGGGCTGAAGGTGACCACGTCGTGCAGGGAGAACTGCACATAAGGGTGCACGACGTACAGCATCTCTGGCGACTCCAGCAGGGCCTCAGCTCGCAAAAGACTGGGACAGGCCAAGCTGCCCCCAGGGGGAGAGGGACCATCTCTTGCATATGATGGGCACTGGGCAAGTTCACCCACAGATAGGAAGGAACAACCATAGACCCTCTGCAGAGCCTGTCGTACAAAGTCCAGGGCAGGGACAGCTGAAGGGGCCGGGCTATGACTGTAAGGCTGCCCATAGGTACGATAAGCATGGCGCCACAGGTTGCGGTAATTCTGGGCAGCCACATCCTGCATGAAGCGAGTGAGGGTCTCAGGGCCGCTGGACCCTTCCTCGAAGGGCAAGCCGCCGCCAAGGGGGTAGGACAGCCTCCGTTTCCGCAGCCCGTGCACCTCCACGCGCGTCCAGCCGGGGGGCAGCTTCTGCACCGAGCGTTGCAGAAGAGTCCTCACTTCCGCCTCGCTCAGGCCCTCCGCCCGGGGGCAGGGTCCCGGGGGCAGCCGGCGTTCACGGAGGCTGGCCAGCCAGCGCGCGGGCACTAAGGCCACCACGTGGGTCCCCCCCGGGGCGGGAGCCAGCTGCCGGGCATCGATGTTCAGGTCCCTCTCCACGCTCTGGAGCAGCTCCTCCATGTCGGGGCCTGGGGGCGGGGACCAGCCTTCGGCCCCGTTGGTAAGAGCGACTTCCCGCCCCTTGCTCCCCGGGGCCATCTCCTCCTGGCCGCCTGGGGGCAGCGCGGGGCTGAGCCCGGCCACGGCCCTTCCCGCGACGGCTTCCGGGGTGCCAGGCCGGGAGGGTAGGGATGGGCGAGGGACCGGAGCTGAGGCAGAGGCGGGAGGATGGCTGGGCCGGGAACTGAGGAGGGGCGGGCGGGGACGCTCTTACCCCACTGCAGGGTCCTGCGCTCCGGGCACAGCCGGGCGGGGGCTGCGGGGCGCCTGAGCCGGGCTCTGCCGTGACTGGTCAGCTGACTCGGCTCACGTGATCGCCCCGGCACGGAAACAACCGCACGTGGCTCCAATGGGCAGGTCGGACCGCGCCTCCCGCCGGCGCCACCGCCTGGCAGGCCTCGGTGCCCTCCCACCCAATGCTGTGGTGGCTTCGCTTCCCCGGGGTGCAGGGGAGGGGGGTGCCGAACTGCCCAGGAGATTTCCCTCCCTGCTTCCTCCTGCACGCATCGGGACGTGGATTTAGGAAGGATTTTCCCGGAGATCCCAGCCTTTAGCGAGCTGATCCCACCCACCCTTCTGGTTTTACAGATAAGAAACCGCGGGGGCGGAGCTGGGGCTTTTGACGTTAAGTCCCTTCGGCGCCTCCATGCTGCCTGCCAAGTGAAGGAGCTTTGAATTTTCCAACACATTTAATCAGTAACATTCCATTTGGCCTTTACAACACCCCCCGAAATACAGAAGACAGTTCATACTATTTCCATTTCACAAGTGATAACCACGACCCACCAAAGAGACTTGCCCAAGTGGCAGAATGGCAACCTAGAAGCTGGTGTGCACACTTTCTGCCCTACAGTCCTCAGCTCTCTCAGGGCTCTTTCCTTCTTTCTCTCTTTCAAATTCTGAGCGATCTGAGAGGGAGAGAAGTGGCCCAGGCCCAGAAGCCCTGTAGTTCTTGGGAGGAGATGTTGCCCCAAGACTTCCCGTTGAAGATCTGCCTCAGGTGCCAGAGCCTGCCTGCTGTGGTCAGAGCCTTGCAGTTGCTACCCTGGCTGGGGGGACAGCGCAGCTGAGGACAAGGAGCAGAAACCAGACAGCTGGTGCCAAAACTGAGATCTTCCCGGGATCTCAGTTCTGACTCATTTGCAGGACAGATAGGACATTGTCGTAAAGCCACTGGCTGTTTTGAGTCTCGCCCCTACAAGATTTGCCTCAGGTAGGACTTTGGTCTAGAGATGTGGGGAATCCATAAAGGCACTTAAGAAAAACTACAGGACTGGGGCCCCTGGGTGGCTCACGCAGTTAAGCATCCAACTTGATTTCGGCTCCAGTCCTGATCTCATGGTTCATGGGTTCGAGCCCCACATTGGGCTTTGCACTGCACTGAGCCTGCCTCGGATTCTCTCTCTCCCTTGCTCAGGCTCTCTCTCTCTCTCTCAAAATAGATAAGTAAAACTTAGAAAGCTTTTTAATAAAAAAACAAGAAAGAAAGAAAAACTACAGTCCTAATTAGAGAGGAAGCAAATGGTTCAGCTATGATCTGATCCCATTTGTATCCTCTTGAAGAAACAGTGGGAGCCCCGGATGTGCTTGGTCACATGGCCCTGGGCAGTAATAACCTAAAACCATCATTCACGGAGCACTGATCAGGAGCCAGGCACCCTGCTAACACCTTGCATATCTTGTTTTGTTTAAGAAGATATTTTTATAACCATTTAGGATGAGGAAGTTGACTACTTTAGGCAACTTGCCCAAGGTCACATTGCTAAGAACTGGTAGAGCCAAAATTCAAACCCAAACTATCTCACTCGAAAACCAATGTTCACTGTGCTCCTTGGCCACGAAGTTTGATTTTTTTCACCTGAGAAATGCGGTGTTCCTTGACAATCTCGCATCCCAAACTTTGGTCTGAGTACCTGAGGCCAGTGAACGGGTTTTGGTGGTCACTAGGTAGTGCCTGCGTCTTAGTATCAATAAAATGAGGCCCACCTGGCCTTGGCTCTGGTTTGTTTACCTAGTCTGAATAGGCGCTACTTTTTTCTTTCTGCAAGTTGGTATATGTCCTGCCCTCTAGTGGTTTGGGTTTGCAATACAACAATGACCTTGAGTGTAACTAACCGTAAGGATTCTATTCTTCCCTTGAATAGGATGTCCTTACAATGCTGGGCTCTAAGATTTCTGGGGCACTGACACCTTCCCCAACCCGAGGTCTAGTACAGTGGTTTTCAAACTTTATGACGTACTTCTGAGTCAGTAGTCCAGAGGGAGACCCAAGAATCCGAATTTTTAACAAGCACCCCAGTTCATTTTGATGCAGGCAATTGGCAGGCCACATCTTGATATAATGCTCCGCAACAGTTCAATTCCCATATTTCCCCAGAATCCCAACCCAAGCACCCTTGGGCTTTGGGGAATCTGGGACCGAATTAGCCACTCCTTTTCGCCAACCTCAATATTGAGTTTCCTGGGAGGTCATGGCTTGGATAGTCAAGGAGGGAAGTTGCAGCTGCCCCAGCAGTCAGCCCATGCTGAGTGAGGTTAGTTTTTGCTGATCTGGCAGGGAGAAAAGTGAAGAAAACTAACATTTGGTGCACCAGCCGTGGGCCAGTGGGCCAGACACTGTGCTAGGTGTTTTCAAGCACAATCCATTTTGAAAGGGACGCCTGGGTGGCTCAGTAGGTTAAGCATCCAACTTCAGCTCAGGTCACGTTCTCACCGTTCATGAGTTCGAGACCCTTGAACTTCAGAGGATCTTCTTCAGATCCTCTGTCCCCTCTCCCTCTGTTCCTCCCCCCTCATGTGTGCTCTCCCTCTCTCTCAAAAATAAATATTTTTTAAAAGTTTAATTAAAAAAATAATCCTTTTTTAATCCCTACAATAAACTATGAATTTATTATTCACTCTATTTTGTAGATGAGGAAATTGAAGTGCAGAGATGTTGAGCATCTTCATCAAGTTCAGAGCTGGTAAGAGCTGGAATTTGAATCCAAGTTTGTCTAATTCGGTAGTTCTCAACTGGGGGAGATTTTGGCCCCCAGGGGACATCTGGTAATGTCCTGAGACCCTCATGGTTGTCATAAATGCAGGGTGGGGATGTCGCTAATTCCATCTAGTGGGCCAGGGATGCTGCTAATATGTGACAAACGACAGCCCCCACAACCAGACATTATCTAGTCCAAAATGTCAGTAGTGCTGAGGTTGAGAAACCCTGGACTCAAAGCCTGTGCTTTTGCCCTATGAAGTGGGAGGGGTGAGGGGGATGGAGAGTTAGCAGAACAAAAGGGAGACGGGCCTACTCCCGGGGCCTTGGGTAGGAAGGGGATGAGACTTCCATGGTAAGGATAATGGATAATGGGGGTAGCTAGTGAGGTTTCTCTTTCTTCCAAGCCTGGCCAAGGCCCTGCTCAGTTTCTCCCAACCTTGCCAAGTCAGTCCTGGGACTTCACACTAAGCTTGTCCTGGAATGACCCTGACTCCCAGCTCAGGGCTGGGGTAAAAATATTTACCTGGGTCTTCCTGCAGGACTTACCAGTCAAAGCCTCTGGTTCCTGGGATCAGTGCACTCCACTCGCAGCCCCTGGCAGGCTCATTAGCACGCCTGCTGTGGAAAGTGACCGTGTAAATACAACAAGGGCCAAGTGGCATCTAAATTAGAAGTGGAGTGAATGGGCAAAGCCAAAAGAGTCCCCTCAGCTAGTCCCAGTCTGGGAAGGAACAGGGCAACTTGAGTAAGGAGTAGGGGGCAAATGGCCTGCGGAGCAGCCTTCTCGTCCCAGGAGGCATTCTTTCCACGGCTATTCCTCTCCTCTGGGCTTGGTTTGCAGCTTTGCTGGACCTTCCCCAGCACCATTCCTGGAGCACCCACTCACCCAGCCAGCCACCATTCTGAGCCTCCCCAATACTGGCCTCCTTCTAGACCTGGGAAAACGGTTATGAGTAGAGTGTGATCTGACTGTGCAGACAGGAAATACCTCTCGTTCCAAGCTCAGAACCTCTGAAGAGCTAACCAACAGATGGGGGGAGGGAGGGAGGTAGTCTTGGAGTGAACGAGGAAAGAACACACAAGCAGGTCCCCCATATTTGGGGTTCCACCTCCTTCCTTTCCAGAAGACCCAGGAGGATTGGGGCGGAGGCAGAGTGGGGGGTGGGGTGGGGATAAGGGGATGGAGGAGGGCAGGCCAGGAGGAGGATGTGGTAACAGCTGATTCGTCCCCTGAGGTCACACTTTCCAGCAATCAGCTGTTACTGGGGTGGAAGGCAGGAAGTTTCCTTAAAGGCACATTGTTCTGAACACAGGCTCGGAATTCTGGAGTTCCTAGGAACCACAGCAATTAAGTGGCGGTGCCGCTATTTTAAACCGAGGAACTGTCTCTCACCCCAGGCTGATCCTTTAGGCTCAGTTACTCTGATACTCAATTGGGAGTCTATGGAAAAGTTACGGATCCCTGTCCACATGTTCCTCTTTTTTGGGTGGGTAGGTGGGGGGTGGTAAATAGCGAAGGGTCCCAGACTTGCCCCTTTAAAAAAGCGGTTCAGTAGCTTTTGCCAAGTCATTGGGTTCCTCTTCGTTTTGCCCATCGCCCGCCCCCCTAGGCTCTGATTGGCCCCTGGGGAAAGGAGCAGCCTCCCCATTGGTCTCCACCTTTGAAATCTCTTCCTAAGCAGGCCTGAGTCAGTGAAAGGCTTCTGGAGGGCGGGACAGAATAGGGGTATTAGGCGGAGGTTGGGGTAGCTTACCAGTTGACACTCTGGCACGACCCCTCCCCTAGGGTCCGACCACTAGTCTTGCTTCTACCCTCAGGTGAGGACTGTACTATGAATCTTTTGTTGGGAAGCTGCTGCTTGAGAGGCTCGGCCTCCAGGCGACTGGGACGAGACCTACTCTACAAGAAAAGTCTCCTGGTTAGTAAGAGCCCGTCAGGGGAGGGGGGACTAGATCTCTCCAGTGAAAGCGGGGACTAGTCGAGGTGGACAGTCTTCCCTCCCCCCAAAAGCCCTCCAGAGTCCTCATCCAATGGCAGAGTCTGCTGGCCGGGAGGCTGATTTCCACCTTCAGTCCACCCACTCTTGCTTCGCCTGCTCCACCTTTCCCTAGAGAGCTATCGCCTCATTCGCAGAGGTCAACGATTCCATTTTGGGGTAGTTTAAAACAAGCACGCACGGCCCCAAAAAGGAGGGGGCTGTAGCCCTTTAAGGACTTAGCCCTTAAAGGCTAAGGAGAGGAGTTTAAAAATGCCAACTCACAGAGCGCGCTGGATTCTGGGAACGAGGTGCCAAGACCGAGAACTACATTGACCAGTGTGCACTGCAAACACACACGCCTTTACTTCCTTCTGCTCTTTAGGACTCGGGTTTGACGTAGCGCTCCTCAAAGCAAGCTGCCTTAGGCGTAGGGCTCAGCCACACCTTTTCACCTATTGGCGAGCTCGTGAGTTGGTGGGCGTGGCCTAGCCCAGCTCCGCCGGGCAAAGGGGTGGCCTCCTTGCCAATCAGAGCTGAGACGGCCGGAGAGGCGGGACCTGGGCAAAGTGCAGGCGCCCCTGAGTGGGTGTGGTCACGCTGCCCAACAGTGGGCGGTGATTGGCCCTGGGCGGTGCAATCGCAGCTTGTGCGTCACGACGCCGCCAGCTGATCGGAGACTGGAGCCGGTGTGTGCTGGGCGCAGGGAAGACACAGCGCCGCCGGCCGTGGGGAACGGACGCACTGATTTGCTCCCCTACCCTCAGCAGCCCCCCCACCCAGCACCAGGTGGGTGTGAGCTGGGGTCCCCACCGCACAGGAGGGAACCGTGGTAACAGGGTAACAGGGGAAAGTAGGGACCTGGTGGCCACACCCTGCCCTTCCGGGGGAGGGGAGAGGGGGCGGCGGGGGCAGGGGAGCTTTGGGGCAGAGGGGCTTGAACTGACTGGAGGAGTGTGGCAGGAGGTTTAAAGAAGGAGCCCGGAACAGCAGTAGTGCCGGGAGGTTTTGCAGACTGTCTAGAAGGGAGACGAGGGGCTGGAGGGCTGGGGGCAGCTAACCTGGGCACCCCCTGGTCGGAGGATACGAGAACTGGCCTCCTAGCTTGGGGAGGGTTTGGACCCGGCGAGTAGCGGGGAGGTAGTTTTCCTTTACTGGCAGTCAGTGGGTCAGGGCCAGTTGAGCGCCCTGGCAGGGAAGGGGTCTCTGGGCGGGCCGGCCCCTCCTCTTCGTTCCCTCCTGGGGATGTTATGTAAGGGGGGAGGGGAGAGGAGTAGGGGGCGGCGGTGCGGGGGCCTTATGCAACCCAAAGGTTAGGGTTTCACCGCGGTTGGTGGGGGAAGCGGGCTGGAGGAGGACCTGGAAACTCTAACCCCCCCTCCCCAGCCTAACTGGCCGTCTTGGGCCCAGAGAAGGTCACCTCTGCACCTCCCCCCAGCATGTCCGGTTGTGGGGCCCCTAGCCCAGGCCTGGCCCTGACCGCCTGGGAAGCCGGCTGGCTGGGTGGGGCGCCTGGGTTAGTCATCACTGGGCTCCCTCTCTCCCCACCTCTCGGCCAACTCTTGGCCCCTCCCTATGGCCTCTCGCTAGGCTATCGCCCCCACCTCCCTCCGGCCCTAGTTACAGCCTCCAACTCATTTGGCCTGTCATCCTGGCTGTCAGACTGGGCTAGGAATTGTCAGGGTGCCAAAGGGTTGATGGAGCAGCTGGTCAGAGGGTCAGTGCCCTGGGCCCACCCCGCCCTGCAGCCAAGGGCACCTGCTTGGCACAGACTCTGAGCAGCCGCTGAGTCCTACGGGCTGAACAGAGCTAGCTGGCTCAGACAGAGGAGAGTGGGAAGGAGTTGGACTGGTCACCTGGGGTAAGGAAGATACCACAAAGTTCATGCCTCCCAAGAGGGTTTTGTAATCTGAAAACCTCCCACCCCCACCCTAATCTTTCTTACCCTCTGAGTATAGAAGTCTGAAGGCAAGATCGCCTTGGCCCCTCACACTGGCATGGGCCATGCCCTTGGACTGAGTGTCAGCACAGGACCGCCCTCCCCAGCTCACAGCCCTCTAGCCTGCCACGCCCCCAGCCCCCTCCCTAGGCCATGCTGCAGGGCCCGGCTTTTCCTGCTGATTCATGCGTTGGAACTGTGGGGGCGGGGCTTGGAACTTGGAACAAAGTTCAGACATGGAGGGGCCGGCAGACAGCCTGGAATTCATACTAGATGTACCCGGAATGCGCAAGCGGAATGCCTGGCATTTGAGAGTCTTGGGGAAGCTGCCCATCCACCCTGCCCATACCTCCCTCCCCTCCAGCCTTAGGTCCCCTGTCCTCTCCTCACAGTCCCTGGAGCCTCTGCTGACCTTCCAAACACTTCCTTGCTCTTCCCCAGATGTAGGCCCCCAAAACTCTCCCAGCTGAACTCCTTAGGAACAAGTCAGTTGGGCTGATCACTGAACTCACATTTCTGGACCTAAGGTACAACTCTTCACCTAGTGCCTGGGTGACTGGTGGGATGTGTCCAAGATTCTAAGTCCTGCCCTCTCTGAATGCTGAAGAGGCTGGGCCCTCCGTGGATGGGCGGGGGAAGCGGGAGTGAGAGCAGGCCTGGGTCTCTACAGCCTTCAGTTCTGGAAAGAGGTGCAAGGAAGTATGTATAGAGCTGCCCCTTGCTTCTCACTGAAGTTAATCGCTATTGCAGGCCCAAGTCAGAGCCAGGAACCCTTTGTGACAAGCTTGAGCGTCTGTTGGAGCTGGACTTTGATGGCCAGTGGGACGGTGTCCCTGTGACATGGCTCTGCTCAGATCCTTCCCATTTTTCTTCCCTTTCCTTTTAGGAGCCTGTCCCTCCCACATCCTCAACTGGCTGAGCCGCAGTAGTTCTTCAGTGGCAAGCTTTATGTCCTGACCCAGCTAAAGCTGCCAGTTGAAGAACTGTTGCCCTCTGCCCCTGGCTTCGAGGAGGAGGAGGAAGAGGAGAAGGAGCTGCTTTCCCCCTCATCTGGAAGGTGACAGAACTGGGGCTGGGAAGGTCGAAACAGCGGGAGTGATGATGATACCTTTCGGGAAGGGGAACCCTGTTCAGTTGGAGACCCTTCCGCCAGATTGGCCCAGCAAGACAGAACAGTTTTAGATAGAGGCCCTAGTTGGATTGGGGGCAAGATGGCTGTGACTACCCCAGGTTAGTTGGTCTGCATCGGTGTGACAAGGGGAAGACAATGGGAGCAAAGAAAACTGCCTACGCCTTTACTCAGATGTCTTTCTTGACCCTCCTTCCTGTCTCCCTTTCTTTCCTACTGCCTCTCCAGGTGAGGTCCAAAGTAAATTTCATCTTCAGGGAAAGGGTCATACCGAAACTCCCATCTGAGTAGTCATGTCCATGTTCTTAGCTTTCCCTGTATTTCCTCAGACTGGCCTAGACTCTGCATACGGGGATAATCACCTATATGCGGGACCCTTGGACCCCTTGTCTCAGCTTCTCCGCCTGTGAGATGCAGAATCACACAGTTGAGTGTGCAGGGGCGAATCAGAAGCCTACTGTGCTGACTCCGAGCCTGGGCTGTCCTCTCCCTGTGGGTGGGAACAAAACAGCTTTTCACAGAAGCTGTTGCCCCTCCCCCATCCCTCACCAACACAGCCCCAGGAGCTGGGGGTGGGGGGAGGATTAGACGGAGGGGGCTAGGGTTAGACCAATGCTGGGGGCAGGAGGAGCTCAGTCTCTGCCTTGACTTCCCCCCATGCCAAGGTGGCCCCAGGCTTCCTCTGCCAGCCGAGCCAGGACTGCAGCCCCTGATGGGGTTCCAACTGCTGGTCCTCTGTTTCTTCCCCCACGTTACCTTCCAGGATAATTTGTGCGACTCAGCTTAGGCTTGTGCAGGCAGGAAATGCTCTTCTCCAGCAACCGGGAGAGATGGGGCGTGGGATGTGACCCCCTTTGGGGCATCAAGCTGTGCAAACCTACCACCCCTGGCTCCTGATGCAGTGGAACTCTTGGGGCCCAGGCTCTGGTGTGGTTCAACCGCGGCCCAGTAGTTGTGCCTGAAGGTGGCCAGATTCAGGGGCTGCAGAAAGCTGTCCTGTTGTGGGGCACAAGATGTACAGGTAGCTGGGTCCTATTCTCCATTTATGGGAGAGGTTTAGGGGAGAGTAGATCATTGACCCCACCCTCTGCAGCCTAGGCTGGATGTGTGTGGGACTGCGGTGGAGGGGGTGGGTAGACTGAGTCCACTCATAGGCTGCAACAAAGATTGCTCTGTCCCTGGACATTGCTTCCGTCCTTTCTTCCCCTCTCCGTTTCACTGGCCACAGCGTCTCCCTCCAGCCCTGGGTATGTGGCTCTGCCGTCCTCACCCATCATGGAGCAGAGATGAGGAGAGCAGCCTGGGAACACGGAGGCAGGCAGAGGACCAGTGAAGGATGAGGCCCGGAGAGCACAGGGCCCTGTCTGGGCACCCCGCAGAGGGGGCCCATAAAGGCCAGGAGCAACCCCGGAGGAGGGAGGACAGCCAGCCTCCATCAAGGACAAGCTCCCAGCCATCAGCTTCATTCACTATTTCTCTCCAGTGTTACTACCTCCCTCTGAGATCTGAGACTGTGTTAAAATGTCCTGTTGCTTCATCCTCCTGCGTGTACCTCCCTACCCTATAGTGTTTATATACAGCAGCTTCAAGGAGCAGGAACCAGCTGTGAAAGGACATGCACAGGAAATTCATAGAAGAAATCCAAATGGATAAAACCATGGAAAACAATGTGTGTTTCGTTAGTAATTAAAGACAAACATAGCTGAAAGCCTTTTTCCCTTTGCAAACTATATTTTAAAAATTTTTAAAAAAGACCCAGTATTGGCAAAGGAGTACTAAAATAACTCTCCCGTACCTTGCATATGGGGGTGCAAATTGGTACGGCCTTCCTGGATGTCAGTTTGGTAGTAGGTGTCAAACACTCAAAGTTTCCGTCGCCTTTGACCTAGTAATTCTACATTTGGGAATGTATCCTAAGAAAATAATTAAAGACTTAGTTACAGGATGCTCACCCCAGCATTGCAGTAGAAAAAAATGAGAAGCAACTGGCTGATTGGGAATTCATTTCTTTTTTGCTGTAATGGAAATTTGCAATGGGGGATTGCTTAAGTAAATCATTGTATATCCATCCAGATGGTGGAGTACTGCACAGCCATTAGAAGTCATGTAGAAGAACATTTGACTGGAAAGAAAAATGCTCTTTGAATATTAAAAAGGTTATAAAAATAGTGTGTATAATGTGATCTCAACTTTTTTTTTTTTAATATGTGTATACTGTAGATATAAAACAGATAAAGACCAAGGACATCACTCTTAAATGTTAGTAATAGCGATTATCTTTGGACGGTGGAACAAAATCATTGTGATTTTCCTCTTTGGCTTTCTATTATTTTAAAAATTTTTTGCATTGTGTACGGTTCTCATATAATAAATAAAATTTAAAAGAATCAGTGTAATTGTTTGAAAACTTTGGAGAGGTAGGTGTGGAGGAATGAAGGGATGCCCCTACCCCTTGGACGTGATGGGGTTTTGGCGAAGAAAAGGGTTGTGAGAATGTGAAGAACTTCATTCTCCAGGAGTAAGTAGCTGGAATCTACCCTCTCCACCTACGGGAAACAGCTCTCTGAATTGCTGGCTTTCAGCCAGCTGAAGAGGTGTGGCGTGGAGTAAGGAAAACAGTAAAAACCTGTCACTCTTCAGGAGATGGAAGATGGGGGGTGGGGAGAGATTTTATCTCCAGGCTGAAAGGTTCTAGAATCCTATGGGTCTTTGATTTTCTCTTTGACTCTGCCCCCCAACCTGGAGGTGACCCTGCGTGACCTCTCCTTGCCGCCTCATATTGAAAGGGAGAATTCTATTCCCCTAACAAGTACCAAGCCTGGGGCGGGGGGGTGGGGGTGGGGTTGCTTTTCCATACTTAACAGCTGAATGGTTTCCTTTTCCCTCCCCACCTAATAGCCAGGGTCCTCTGTGGGGCCCTCAAAAACGGTTAGGGGGAGGAGTCCCTTGCGGGTCGCTTCTCCAAAATGGGAGCTGCTGTTGCATTTGAAGGTACTGCGTAAGGAGACGGGACTGCTGGAATCAATAGGGTTGCTATGATGCGTTAAAGGTCTGGAAACCTCGGGAAGTGGAAAGGGTGGCTCCCAGGAAGCGAGGTACCCCCACAGCCGGGACGGGGTGGGTGAGGCGGGGCAGTGCGGTGGCGATGTTTATGCAAGTGGGAGTGGGTGTGCGCTGGCCTCTACCTTCAGGTCGGTGAGGGTGCCAACGGAGGGATGCCCGGCAGGTGAGAGATTAGCGCAGGGAGACGAGGTGAAAGACAATGGGGCGGGGCCTCTGGGAGTGTCAGGTGAGATTGGTGACCGATTTCGGGAGCTCCGAGGGGTTCGGGGCACAGGAGTTGGGGAAGACCCCCCCCATCGACATCCTGGAGGTCCCCCCTGAGCTCCGTTGCAAGGCCTGGTCTCCGGGAGCCCCCCCCCTCCATCCCCCGCTAGGGCGGGACGGGATCTGTGGCGGTGGCTCCGGGGCGTGGCTCCCCGGCTGCTCCAATCACCACCTAGCCGAGTGATGGGGGCGTGGCCGAAGCCTAGGAAAGTTAAAGCAGATTCCAAAGGCGAGGTGGGCTGGAGAAGCCAAGGACCCACTCTGGTCCGAAAACCAACTCACAACCCCCGCAGCTGACAGTGGGTGCGTCCTGGCTGAGAGCGCCGGCGCCCAAGGGACTACTAAATCAGACCTGTCAGGCCATGGCGCCCTGGGGGCTCCTTGTGACTGGCGCCTCCTTCGCCGCTTTCCGGGGGCTGCACTGGGCGCTGCAGCTGCTGCCCACGCCGGGATCTGCCGCCCAGGACCGTTGGAAGTGGCGGAACATCTGTGTCTCCCTGGTGCACAGCCTGCTCACAGGGGTCGGGGCGCTGCTCGGGTGCGGGGCTTAACGGTCGGGTAGGCACCGGGGTGAGGGTGAGCGGTCGAAGGCTGCGATGAGAAGACCCACACGGGCACCTTCAAGAACCGAAGCGGGACCTTACACAACACTTTTTTTTTTCTTTTCTTATTTTTTAAGTAGGCTCCACGCCCTTGAAGCGGGACCCTGAAAGTCTGACACTGAGTGGGGGGTGTGAATGGGTGGGTGAGCGTGCACAGCGGGAGAATGGCGTCTGAGTCTGCGTGATGCCGACCATGGTCCCCCATCTCCTACAGGCTCTCGCTGTACCCTCAGATGGCTGCCGACCCGATTCACGGCCACCCGCTCTGGGCCCTGGTGCTGGTGGCTGTGTCCGTGGGTGAGTCTGCAGGGAAGGCTGGGCCGGTTTGGCGGGGAGCAACCTTCCAATGGTAATTCCAGGTCCCCAGGTGTCAAATGTTTCTGGCAGCTTTGCTGAAAGAAACTAAAGACCTGGAAAAAGGAGGGTATGGAGATTCCTCTCCAGGAAGTACAACAACTTGGGGAGGGCCTAATGGCCCTGTCCCTCATACCGTGCCCCATAGGTTATTTCTTGGCGGATGGAGCTGACATGCTGTGGAACCAGACCTTGGGCCAGGCCTGGGAACTTCTCTGTCATCATTTGGTGGTGAGACTTGGGGAAGGGGAGACAGGCAGGGTGGTATGCTCAGGCTGGGGTCCTCAATCTCTCTTCAGGTTCCTGTCCAGTGACTTCCCAGAATCTCTGACCCTGTTGGTGCTTCATCCTCCGAACCTTGGGCTGGTTTGGGGGGGGGGGGAGGATTGGCTGCTAGCCACAGCTGGAGTCTGAACACTGCCTAGGTAGCTTGGATTCCCTCAGGTGTCCTGTCGATTGCAGAAATGTTGAATAGGGAGATTTTCTGAGAAGAGGGCGTCCCAGTATAGGGAGTGGGGATGGATGGGGCATGAAAACCCAGGATTGGAAATTGGGGGGGGATGGGATGTACTGTGCAGATAGTTATTATGGAAGGGTGATCTTAAGGCTGTTCAGGCCCCAAGTAAGCATAAAGGGCAGGTTTTTGATAGCATACCACAAAATGGTTGGGAGCCCCTGTCTTCGGGATGGAGATATTGGCACATGATGGCCAACAGTTCACGGAAGGTCCTCTGACCTCTGACCCCTGCTCCCCAGGTAGTGAGCTGCCTCAGCACCGCCATTCTGTCCAGCCACTATGTAGGCCTCTCTATGGTGTCTCTGCTCCTGGAGCTGAACTCCGCCTGCCTGCACCTACGAAAATTGCTGCTGCTTTCCCACCAGGCCCCATCCCTGGCCTTCAGCATGGCCAGCTGGGCCACCCTGGCCACCTTGGCCCTCTTCCGCCTGGTGCCTTTGGGGTGGATGAGTCTGTGGCTGATCCGGCAGCAACACCAGGTGCCTCCTGCTCTGGTCATCCTCGGTGGAACTGGGCTGGTCACTGTGGGTGCCATGAGCGTCATACTGGGTGTCCGTATTTTGGTCAGCGATGTCCTTCGGTCTCGGCCCCACCCACCCATCCCTAGGCACAAGGAAACCAGGGGCCCAAGGAGATGTTGTGATCGTGAGCTTGTCACCAGGGACAGTTCCACTCGCAGCCTGAAAGACTAGAGAGAAGCGTCAGGCTCCTCTCCTGCCAGTCCTGGGGGAGGCATGGCCAGGACAAAGCGATGGTGGTCTACAGTATACAGTCCCTCCACGGGGTAAGGACTGAATGGAATTTTCAGTATCTCGGTTCCTTTTCCGGCTGACTCACACCCCTCCCCCATTCCTAGGATCTAAGAAGAAATGCTGATGTTCATGGCGGGTGGGAAGCTGGGCTCCTGGGCTATTGTTCACTGAATCCCATCTTCAGATGACTGCTTCTTCCAGCAGAGACTCAAAAAGGTACAGCCAGTACTACCAGTGAGAGGTAGCAGGAGGCATGAAGGTAAATGAAACAGCCAATGAAATCCTTTGCTTTGGCACAGGAACAGGTGAAGAAAGGTGAGGTCCTATTAGGATCAGAGAGATCTGGCATGGAGGGGGTGGTGTCGGAGGAAAAAAGACCTCAACTGTGACCAAATTCTAGCAATGGGAGGAGCCCATACCGGTGCTATCGGTAGCCAGTAGGGATGGACGTAATGGTTGCCAAGAGACAGAAGAACTGGGCCACTACAATTGCTGGTATTTCTGGTTCTCAAAGCCACACCACTGTGTTTGTACTTAATATTAGTCCCACTGCCTTTAAAAACAATATTTTAAGAGAGAGAGCATGGGGGAGGGGCATAGGGAGAGAGAGAATCTTTTTTTTTTAAATATTTATTTATTTAGTTTGAGAGTGTGTGCATGCACACGTGCACATGAGTGAGGGAGGCAGAGAGAGAGAGGGAGAGAGAGGATCCTAAGCAGGCTCCATGCTGTCAGCACAGAGCCTGATGTAAAGTTCCATCTCACAAACTGTGAGATCATGACCTGAGCTGAAATCAAGAGTTGGATGCTCAATTCACCTAGCCACCCAGGGACCCCTGCTTTTTAAATTTTTAAAAAGCCTGGCACCTGCCCTTTAAATTTCTTAAGTGTCTTCTGACCTTTTGAAAGAAAACGCAGATTTTTAAAACAATTTCTCACGTGTATTTTTGAGAGAGGGAGAGAGACAGAGCATTAGTAGGGGAGGGGCAGAAAGAGAGGGAGACACAGAATCCAAAGCAAGCTCCGGGTTCTGAGCTGTCAGCACAGTGCCCGATGCAGGACTCAAACCCACAAACCGAACCATAAGATCATAACCTGAGCCACAGTCAGACGCTTAACTGACTGAGACACCCAGGTGCCCCTAGGCCTGTCTTCTTAGGACAGTACTGAAGCCCAGGGCCACGGCAGGGACTCAGACGCCTGTTCTGGGAGCCGAGTGTAGGGCTTTCCCAGGCCCTGTGTTTCATGGAAGAGTGAAAGCAGAGGCAGAAGTCTGTGAGGGAAGGCTTCCACTTGACTGCAGAGGGATTAAGGAATATCTGACTTTCTTCCAGGATTCCTTTGCAAGCTCTCCCTCTCCTTTCTCCCCTACCACTTCTGCGGAATTTTTTTCATTGCACAAAACCTCTCTTTTCTTCAGGCAGAACATCCAGGTATGGGAAGTATAGAGCAGATTAAGATTACTATTCTACAAACCAATGGACAGAAAGAGACATAACCCTTACTCATCCACAGGAAAGACATGAGCAGAAGCAAGAGACAGGAAGATTAAAACCAAAAAATCCTGCCCAAAAGCTGAGCTAGAAGACAAAAGGGATAATAGAAATGGCCGTACACAGATCATGGGAAAAATAGAAGGATCACCTGTGTGGAAGAGACAGAGGTGAAGAGAGATGGAGAGCAAGACAGGGAATCTTTGGCGGAAATGTTGAGAAAGACCATCATGGTTGCTGACAGGAACCAATCACAGAACTGGTAAAATGCTCATAAACAAAGAGGACAAGGAAAAGCAATATAAAAGCTGACAGGAAGGGACCCCAGGGGTGCAAGACACAGATGGTCTAGACAGAGAACTAGAGTGAGTGACAAGGAGGAACAATCCGGCTCAGGAGAGATGGAGGTAATAGAAGCCTTTAGAGAGGTTAGCAGAGCGAGAGAAGAGAGAGGTGGAAATAGAGACTGAGGGGGATTCGTCAAGGGAGCTGAGAAGCAAAAGAACTTGAAGGTGGAGAGGCACTCAGTGGAAAGATCCACCGGCAGAAAAAGAAAGTAGGAGATATGTTGTGTTGGAGACAGTCAGAAAGACAAAGGACAAACGGCTACAGTGCAAAACACAAAGACAGAGACTGCCAGGAGCTGGTAGGCAGAGACTGGTAGGAAGATGAGGAAAAATCAGAGTCAGGGATGTAAATTGAGATAGAAGAATAGGCAAAGGGACTGAGGAGAACCATAGAGAGTGAAAGAAGGGGGGAGGCGGGGGTGGGGGGGGAGGGAGAAGCAGGCAGATTAAATAAACATCCAAAGGAAAGGAGGCACCTGGCCAGCTCAGTCAATAGAGCATGTGTGATCTCAGAGTTGTGAGTTCGAGCCCCGTGCTAGGTGTAGATATTACTTAAAAAAAAAAAAAATCTATGGACGCCTGGGTGCCTCAGTTTGTTAAGCATCCGAGTTCAGCTCAGGTTGTGGTCTCAGGTTTTGTGGGTTTGAGCCTCACGTTGGGATCTCTGCTGTCAGCACACAGCCCACTTTGGATCCTCTGTCCCCTCTCTTTGTCCTTCCCCTGCTTGCACTCTCTCTATCTCCCTCTCTCTCTCTCTCCAAAATAAATTTTAAAAAAAATTAAGAAATAGATAAAAAGGGGCGCCTGGGTGGCTCAGTCGGTTAAGCATCCAACTTTGGCTCAGGTCATGATCTCATGGTTCGTGGGTTCGAGCCCCGCGTCAGGCTCTGTGCTGACAACTAGCTCAGAGCCTGGAGCCTGCTTTGGATTCTGTATCTCCCTCTCTCTCTGACTCTCCCCTGCTAATGCTGTATCTCTCTCTCTCTCTCTCTCTCTCTCTCTCTATCAGGAAAAAAAAAGAAAAGAAAAAATATTTAAAAAATAAATAAAATAAAAACTAGATAAATAGAATTTTAAAAATAACAACAAAAAGTCCAAAACCAACCAAATAAAAATAGCCAAAAGGGGGAAAAAAAAACAAGGAAAAGGAGGGAACAGATGAAGAGAGGAAGAAAGAATAGAGATAGAGAAAAAATGAAATAGATCATTAAATCACAAAGGGGGTGGGACACCTGACTGGCTCAGTTGAAAGAGGATGCAACTCTTCATCTCAGGGCCAAGAGTTGGGTTTTTTTTTTTTTCATGTTTATTCATTTTTGAGAGAGAGACAAACAGACAGAACACAAGCAGGGGAGGAGCAGAAAGAGAGACGGAGACACAGAATCCAAAGCAGGCTCCAGACTCTGAGCTGTGAGCACAGAGCTCGACACTCACAAATCACAGGGCTCAAACTCACAAATCAGGAGATCATGACCTGAGCCAAAGTTGGATGCTTAACTTACTGAGCCACCCAGGTGCCCCTCAGGGTTGAGAGTCTGAACCCCATGTTGGGACTAGAGATTACTTTGCAAAGTTAAAACATCTTTTTTTTAAGTTTATTTATTTATTTATTTATTTGGGGGAGAAGCAGAGAGAGAGAGGGAAAGAGAATCCTAAGCAGGCTCTCACTGTCAGCAACTTGAACTCACGAACCATAAGATCATGGCCTGAGCCAAAATCAAGGGTTGGATGCTTAACTGGCTGAGCCACCCAGGCACCCCCAAAATTAAAACATCTTAAACATTTTTTTAAAGCACAAAGGGAAAGAATAGCACTTAGAGGCTGAGAAGAAATTGCCACAGTTGGAACCAAACACAGGCAGACAATAAGAGCAGAGATGTCAGTTGTAATCAGACAAAAGCCAGAGAGGCAAAAGTATAGAAGTTGAGATAGAGAAACAAAATAGAATCGTGTCAAAGAGGTTGTCCTTAGTAGAAGTAGTATCTTCAAAACTCAATTTGCCATCTTAACCGAATGCCTTCACATTATCTTGAGTTTTCAAAGCAAAAGAAATGTGACAAACCCATGGAAGAAATCCATTCCCTAAGTATGTGCTGAGGTCAATATTGATTTGTCCTGAGCCCTGCCTGTTTTCTTGTGCCATTGACATAAATTCATGGTTCAACGGAGTACCCTCTAGATAGTAGTTGATAGTATCCGTGAGAGATGCCAAGACCTTGACCATTATGGAAATACAGCTGTTCCTGTGGGTTAACTAGTAAAACTTGTACGAGAAGGGTATTAGCTACTAGGTAGGGGTAGAACATAAGTAAACACCTGAAGAATTTGGGATCACACAAATTTTCATCATGGCGACCTAGTGAAACTTCAGGAGGGCAAGACTGCATTGTGATTATAATTAAGTAGATATCTCATCACAGAGACCAGTTATAGATGGTGTGGACCAGATATAGATGATGGGAATTGGAGAGGCGTGGTCAGTTGGGTCTCAAGAAAGGAGCAGCTCAAAAACGCAGAGGTTGGCTAATGCTGCATTTGTACGATGAGTTGCGTCACCGTGGCAGTGGCCTGTCAGACCTCACCATGGCCCCGTGAAGTGGTCGTCAAGACTGACTCCATGCCTACCAAGCTATTGGCTGATGAAGTATTTGTCCTCTGGCACAGAGGAGTGGCTTCCGGGATGGGGGACATTGATATATTATAGTCTTGAAACACTATCCTGGTCATAAATTAATAAATTGCTATGTACATAATTGCAGCAGTCTTTTAAGGATGTGGTTTCTTTGAGTCAGGTTTTCTTGGTTCCAGTGGTGGTCTGATTTATAATGAAATGTTGGCTTGTGGAAGCTTTGCCTTGGGGGAAGTCTCCTCTTGGACCAACTTTTTGACCTACAAAGCTCTAAAGTGTTAGAAGATCCTTTACTACCAAAAAGCAAACTTGGGGCACCTGGGTGGCTCAGTTGGTTAAGGGTCCAACTTCAGCTCAGGTCATGATCTCATGGTTCATGAGTTCTAGCCTCTTGTGGGGCTCTGTGTTGGCAGCTCAGAGCCTGGAGCCTGCTTTGGATTCTGTGTCTATGGCTCTCTGCCCTTCCCCTGCTCATGCTCTGTCTCTGTCTCTGAAAAATAAATAAGTGCTAAAAAAGAAAGGAAAGAAGGAAGAAAGAAAAGCAAGAGAACGGAATCTGACAATTTAGAGTGATTTTTCAATGCCAAGGCTTGGAACCAAAAGAATCTTTTAGCCGAATTAATCTTGAGTTAACAAGAAAATTAATTAGACAGAAATCTCTGTAACTGAGTTGTCAAGGCTTTATCATATATAAAATCTGGATTTGTCAGGCTGAAAATTAGAAGCCCTCACTGGGCAGGAAAGTACATAAGGGAAGTTATACTCTTTTTCTTTCATGTTTATTTTATTTTTAAGAGAAAGAGACAGAGCATGAGTGGAGGGGCAGAGAGAAGGAGACACAGAATCAAAGCAGGCTCCAGGCTCTGAGCTGTCAGCACAGAGCCGGATGCCATGAGGTCATGACCTGACTGGAACTGACTGAGCCACCCAGGTGACCCAGGGGGATTTATTCTCTAAAGAGCTGCACTTGCATTGAAATGTTTGTTTAGAATCACTGGCTTAAAGTCACAGGATCCCAAACTAAACATTTGCTATACTTACCATCGTTAGTCACCTTTCATGCTATCTCCTATCTAACCTCATTCAACAAAGACCAATCCCATTATCTAGATGAGAAAACAAACCTCCGAGAGGTTGAATAATTTGCTCAGATTTAACTAGCTAGCTGGTGGCAGGGTCTGGACTCAAACCCATTTTTTTTTTTTCTATGATACCACCTGTGGCCAACATCTGCTATTTTTGCCTGCCTAGCAGTGTAGAGATTTTCCTTAGAAAACCAGGCCTCTCTTGGGGCACCTGGGTGGCTTAGTCGGTTAAGCGTCCGACTTTCGCTTGGGTCATGATCTCGCGGTTCGTAGGTTCGAGCCCCGCGTCGGGCTCTGTGCTGACTGCCAGCTCAGAGCCTGGAGCCTGTTTCAGAATCTGTGACTCCCTCTCTCTCTGACCCTCCCCTGCTCACGCTGTCTCTCTCTCTGTCTCTCTCCTAGAAATAAATAAAAACATTAAAAAAAAAAGAAAAAGAAAAAAGAAAACCAGGCCTCTCTCACTCCTCTGTCAATGGGCATGTGACCTAGGCGTAGCCAATCAAAACACAATATCCTCTTTCCCTGAGATGCGTTCCTGACACACAACTAGAGTTTATGAGCCTCAGCACCTTGACTTCTGCTTGACCTTTTAGCTAAGGGCACTAAGTGTGTTAACATTGCTAAGCCAGTAGGATGTAAGAGATCGTCTCTGAACATGAAGCCACCACAGAAAGAGGGGTCAGAGATGGAGATCTCTAACATCATTTGGGTGTCTAGATCAAGCTCTGCCTGAAGCTGGAACTCATGGACAATTCAGTTACACAAGCCAGAGAACTCCTGATTTGCTTAAGTGAGTATGAGTTGAGTTTTTTGGGGTTTTGTATTTTGTTTTGTTTTTTCACTTGTGACAGTGAGTCTTTGTTAATACATCACCTTCAAGGCTATCCAGTCTTACTCTTTCAGTTTGCAGGAAATTGAAACCTAGAAAAGTTAAGTGACCTATCCAAGTACGCCCAGCCAGTTTGTAGCATGGCCAGACTTAGAATCCAGGTCTCTCCTTTGGTTCAGGCCTCGTTCTTACACACTACATTGCCTTTTTCTTTATAGAAAGGCTGAGGAGGGGAGAAACATCAAGGTAAAAAGATAGGAGGCAGCTGACAACCGAAGAGCTATCAGATCAGATAAATTGCCTCTGAAGTGGTTATTTCTAAGTCAGGATGCTTCAGTTTGAAAGCCAGACTTATATTCACCAAGTATTGATCCCTGTGCTTTTCAGGAAACTGCAGGCCAGAGGTCCATTTCAGCCTTCCCCTGCAAATGAGAACACCACTTACCTCCATGGTGTGAGCATATTCTTTCCCCTTCTTGCCACATCTTCTGCAGGAACATTCTGTGGGAATGTGTAGGTTCGGTGTAGGTCCATGGATGTGAAAGGTTATCAGACACGCCACGGTGGCATAAGGATTGTTCTGACCTGAAGTCAATTGAGAAACAGATACAGGAAAAGTTCTCTATCCTCCCCATCTCTGCCTAGAGGCAGAGTCCAAGTTTCCCTTTGTGAAGGTGGGACGGTGGCTCCCTCCGGCACCTTTTATCAGGAAGAGAATGACTCCTAATCACACTGGAGGATGAATGAGATTTAATAAGGTCTGCATAACAGACCTTATGAAAATAAGCCTTATTATCGCAGAAGTGATTCTCTGAGTGAGCCCTTTCAACTAAGGATGCAGGCCACGTGACCTTTAGGAGGCGAAGAATGGGAGTTCATTTGTGCAGTGCATCGTGAGGGTCCCTGCAAAGGGCTCTCTGCCTACCACCACCCAGTCCCCAAAACACTGTGGGATGGTATCTGAAATTCCAGGGAGGATCAATGATTTCTTGGGGTTAGGCTTTGCCTCCTCCCTCTGGCCTGCCCGCCTGAGCCCTTGAAAGGACCCGTTTGCCTCCTTGAACTTCACTGGTTGGTGTTGCTAACCCTGAGAGCTGAGAGGCTAACACAGCACATGCCGTAGATCCCAGGTTGAGAGGCCTGGAGAACCAGGGGGCCACGAATTCCAGCTCCTGCTCCGCTGTTGACTTGCTCCCCTCAGCAGTGTGTCCAAATGTGGTTTTCTTCAAGCTCTGCCCTTCCTTCCCTAACCGCAGCTCTTCCCAAAATCTAAAGGTTTCTACCCGGACAGCAAGCAAAGGTGGGGAGCGGGGTAGATGACGGCAATGAGGGCAGGGAAACGGGGGTGGGGTGGGGGGCCACCACCCAGGGAGGGCAGCTGCAGCGACACTTCCTTGATGTGTATTAAATTTTAGAAATTCGGGTGAACTTTGCATTCTGCTTCAAAATCTGTTCATATCCGGCTTAATATAAAATACCATTTGGAATTACTTGGGAGTTATAATACTTGATTGTAAAAATTTTTACAAAATGTCCAGTGAAACTGTCGGTTTTACTATCCAGGAAGATGTGCCATCTCTTTTTAGGTTTATTACTTATTTTGAGAAAAAGAGAGAGAGAGGAGATGAATGAATGGGAGAGGAGCAGCGAGAGAGAAGAGAGAGAATCCCAAGCAGGCTCTGTGCCATTGGCGTGGGACTTGAAACCATGAACCATGAGGTCATGACCGGAGCCTAAATCAAGAGTCAGATGCCTGACCAACTGAGCCACTCACGTGCCCTGAAGATGTGCCATTTTATCTGTGGCTCCAACTATCAATGGCATGCTTCACTTTTCCTTATTTCTCCTTTCAACAAGAATCTATAAAGTATCACATTGAGTAAAAATCCAGATCTCCTGCAGGTTACGGGAACCCTGCACCCAGGATTTTGTTAAAGTGGGAAATTGGGAAAGAAGTCCTACCAGAGGAGGGAAACCGGAGGTAAGAAATGTAGAAACAGGTCATCCACAGACTGAGAATGGACAAACAGCACATAGAGGGGATGGGATTGTTGCATTCTGACATCCAAGGGGTGGTCCGGAGCCTAACTCACGACCTTTCTTCCCAGACCTGCATCCTTTCCTGCATTCTCCCAGCCTGTGGATGGCACTGCAATCAACTCACTGTAGAAGTCAGGAATTTAAGATTCAGTCTTGAGCACACCACCCCGCGTCCCACCCCATACACACCTATCTGATTAATCACCCAGTTTGGAATGGATTCCACATCCATTCATTCCTTTCCATTTCTGCTTTCCCACCCTGGTCAAAGTTACTGCCATCTCTAGCCTGGATGATGTTGATGGTGACTTCATAACTATCCTCCACGAAGCAGCCAGTGTGGGATTGTTCCCATGAACATCTGATCATGTCATTCCCCAACTTGATACCATCCAGATGCCCCTCCTTCTTTTGAAGGTATAGGCATGACTCGGGGCGCCTGGGTGGCTCAGTCAGTTAAGCGTCCAACTTCCCGAGCTCAGGTCATGATCTCATGGTTTGTGAGTACAAGTCCCACATCGGGCTCTGTGCTGACAGCTTGGAGCCTGGAGCCTGCTTCAGATCCTGTGTCACCTCTCTCTCTGCCCCTCACTCCCTCAAAAATAAACAAACACAAACAAACAAACAAACAAACAAACATAAAGGCACGACTCAGGAGCGGTCCTGTAGAGTTGTGCATGATCTCCCCTTATCTACCCTCCGGACTCTTGTGACTTTATATTTGACTCTGTCCGCGCTTTCCTTCTCAGAATCTTGCACCACAATGGCGAGTGCTGGGTAGGCTTCCCATTATCCCCTGCAACTGTCTTTCTGGCTCCCCTCCTCCTCCTCCTACTGTATCCCCTGTATCTTATACACTCTCTTTTCTTTCTTGTTTTTTTTTTTTCTTTTTTACATTCTTACTTTTCAGTGCTCATTTCCAACATGTCTTTTTCCAAGGAAATTTCCATGACCCTCCCCCTATAATTAGGTCAAATCTCTCTGTACTTTTCACTGCAAGCACTTATTACAAGTTTAATTGAAGAACCAATTATGCACATTTGAGGAAAGCCATGATATATATAGAAAAAGAAAAGGGAAAACACACAAAAAGCAAAGACTGCATGGAGAATAAAACTTCAGAAAAGCTCTTATTGTTTTCCTCAGAGAGACAAGAGAATATATTGTAACCATGAAATAAGAACATACTAGCAAAAAAGAAAGAAAAGCATTCAGAAAAAAACAAAAAGAGTATTTTGAAATTAAAAATGTGATACTGGAGGGGTGCCTAGGTGTCACAGTTTGATGGGCTTTGGACTCTTGATCTCAGCTCAGGTCATGATCTCATGGTTCAGGAGTTCGAGCCCCGCTTCAGGCTCTCTGCTTTGGGTTCTGTGTCTCCCTCTTTCTGCCTCTCCCTTGCTCTCTCTCTTTCTCTCTCTCTCTCTCAAAATAAATAAACTTTTAAAAAATGTGATACTGGAAATGAAAAATTCATGGAGGAGTTGAGCAAATCTCCCAGAATTAGGACAGAAAAGGTGAGACAATCATGGAACCAGTGCAGGAGATTCAACGTCAAAATAATGGATGGGGCGCCTGGGGGACTCAGTCCGTTAAGTGTCTGACTTTGGCTCAGGTCATGATCTCACGGTTTCTGAGTTGGAGCCCCACTTCAGGGTCTGTGCTGACAGCTCAGAGCCTGGACCTGCTTCAGGTTCTGTGTCTCCCTCTCTCTCTGCCCCTCCCATGCTCGTGCTCTGTCTCTCTGTCTATCAATAATGAATAAATGTTAAAAAAAATTTTTTTTTAAAAAACATCCAAGTAATGGAAAGGGGTGCCTGGCTGGCTCAGTCAGTAGAACCTGTGGCTCTTGATCTTACAGTCATGAGTTCGAGCCCCATTTGGGCATAGAGTTTACTTAAAATAATAATAATAATAATAATAATAATAATAATAAAGGTGTTTGAGTGGCTCAGTCAGTTGAGCATCTGACTCTTGATTTTGACTCAGGTCATGATCCCAGGGTCATGGGATTGAGCCCCACGTTGGGCTCCGTGCTGAGTGTGGAGCCTGCTTAAGATTCTTTCTCTTTCAGGGCGCCTGGGTGGCTCAGTCAGTTAAGTGTCTGACTTTGGCTCAGGTCATAATCTCACGATTCATGAGTTTGAGCCCTGCATCAAGTGAGCTCAAGCCCCACTTTGAGCTCTGCACTGGGATTGTGGACCCTGCGTGGAATTCTCTCTCTTCTCTCTCTCTTTCTCTCTCTCTCTCTGGCCCTCACTCACTCTTGCTCTATCTCAAAAATAAATAAACTTGAAAAAGATTCTTTCTCTTCCTCCCTCTGCCCTTCTCCCCCACTCATGCTCTCTCTCTCTCTCTATAATTCTATAATTGAGAGAAATAATAATAATAATGGGAATCCCAGGAAGAGAGAACTGAGGGAAAAAAAGAAAATCATCAATGAAGTAATAAAAGAAAATTCGTCAAAACCAAAGAACATGAGTTGCAGTTCCTACATATTGATGGGTCCACAGACCAGTGAAAGAAAATAGATTCACGTTGAGCAAATCATAGGTAAATTTCAGGACACTGAGATTAATGTTCCAGAGGGGAGCATCTCAGGAGCTGGGCACTCACTCCACTACTTCTGTGTCCTCCCATAGGGAGCTGGAGAGAGGACCTTGGGGTGTGGCTTCTAGAGCCAGACTACTTGGATTTCAATCCCAGACCTGCCACTTATTGGCTATGTGGATTGGGCAAGTTACTTGATTTTTCTGTGTCCCAGTATCCTCATCTGTGCAGTGAAATGACAGTAATAGGATCATCATGAGAATTCAGTGAATTAACATATGCAGTGCACTTAGACAAGTGCGTAACAGAGTACATGCTATGTAGTGCTATTGATAGTGCATGCACAATTACATAAGCATGGATTGTTAATCTTGTCAAAATTATAATACAACCAGGTTGGGAGAATGAGATTGTATGAAGGGTATACATATATATGGGAGGCTAGGGCGGGTTAGATCTCCATTTTCTACAATGGAAAGTGGGTGGATAACCTCTAAAAGCAAAACGTCAAGTGGCTCGGTCGGTTGAGAAACTGATTCTTGACTTTGGCTCAAGTCATGATCTCAGAGTTGTTCGATCAGGCCCTGCTTTGGGATCTGTGCTGGGTGTTAAGATTCTCTTAAGAGTCTCTCTCTCCCCGTCTCCCTCTGTCCCTCCCCCTGCTCATGCATATGCCCGCTCTCTCTCTCTAAAAAAATAAAATAAAATAAACTTGGGGCATCTGGGTGGCTCAGTCGGTTAAGTGTCCGACTTTGGCTCAGGTCATGATCTCACAGTTCAGCCTCACATCGAACTCTCTGCTGTCACTGCAGAGCCTGCTTTGGATAATCTGTCCCCCTTTTTCTGTCTCTTCCCCACTGTTTCTTGCTCTATATCTCAAAGTAAATTTAAAAAAACTTTTTTTAAATGTTTATTTTCTTTTATTTTTGAAAGAGAGACAGAGAATGAGCTGGAGAGGGGCAGAGAGAGAGGGAGACACAGAATCCAAAGCAGCCTCCAGGCTCTGAGAGCCTGACTCGAGGCTTGAACCCACAAGCTATGAGATCATGACCTGAGCCAAAGTCAGATGCTTAACCGACTGAACCACCTAGGTGCCCCTCAGAATGAAGAAATAAACTTAAGAATATATATAAAATAAAAGCAAAAAGTCAAAAAGTAACAATACACACTTGTTTGGAGATATGAGAATAAATGCCAAATTAATCAGCGAAAGTTGATGACAGTGGTTTTCTTTGGGAAAGGAGAAATGAGCAGGGGAAGCATAGGCAGCTGTTCTTTGTGACAGATTCTGTGAGACTATATAACTTTGTAAAAGCTGTAACTAAAAATATTCATTGTATAACTAGTTATTTAATATCCGCAGGTAGAATGCATGCTCCAAGCAGGCGCAGCCTCGTTCTGGTTGGCTGTCTTCTGTACCCGGCACCCTGGCAAGGTCAGCACCTGGAGGTGTGTATTAAACTTTAATAGAAATACATCTTTAAGGGTAGGTATGCTTTGAAAAGACTTACTGCATTGAATAGGAGTTTGGACAAGATGATCTCCGATGTCTCAGCCAGTTCTATGATTTTAATCTACCTTCCCTCTTATCTCAGTTTCTCTTAAACCTCTTGCTACAGTCCAAATTCTTGTTTTTCTTTTATGCCTAAATTTTCAAATGAGTGGTTGATACCCATTGCCTCCCTTGTTTTAGGAACCTTCTTGGCAACCGGGAACCATATTGTCCCATTATTTCTCTGAAACTGCTCTCGTAGGTTATAGAATTCTTTCTTGCCAAGATCGTGTCCTTTCTTAGTCTTCCTCTACTTCTTGCATCATCTCATATGGTAGAGGGCTTCCTCTTCTTGAAGCCCTGTGGGCCTCTCCCAATCTTTCCAGCTATTACTTCCCTGGCTTTTTCTGGCATCCTCCTGTTCCAGACTGTCTCCAGGCTTCCTCATTTGCTTTTCTGTTAGTCTTCTTATGGCCTTACTATCCGCTTTGGTCTGTCGATTGAACATCTGGTCTGAGCTCTTAGACTTCACACTTGTGTATTTCTAGCCAGAGGACTCCTTCATTCATATGACCCAAGTCACCTCCAAGTCCAGTTTTAAACTCCTTAAACAATAAGGAGACTGGTTTGGCTGCAATGAATTGGGCCCATAACAATGGCAGCTAATATTGTCTCTTTAGCTCTGTTCCCGGCTCTGTCACTTTGCTACTCAACTGAGCTCCATCAGACTCAGACTATATTTGACCAGTTAAGAGACCTTAAGAGAAGTTCTTAATTCTTTAAGTCTTAAAGTGTCTTCATTTGTAAATTGTTTACTTTTTAAAAATATTTTATTTTTAATTTTTAATGTTTTCAGGAATAGAATTTAGTGATTCATCAATTACATATAACACCCTGTGCTCCTCCCAGCAAATATCCTCCTTAATGTGCCTTGACTACTTAGTGTAAATTATTTGATTTGCACAAATGTTTTCCAGCTTTAAAAGAAAAAGCTTGGAAAACATTGGCAAGTAGATAAAATCATTGGTAAAAAGTCAAAATGCTGCCCAAGCTCTGGAATTCAAGATCAACTACAACTTAGCCCAAAATTTTCCCATCCAACATTATACTTCTTAGGATGACCATAGAAGATGATATAGCAGGGGCACCTGGGTGGCTGAGTCGGTTAAGCATCCGACTGCAGGCCAGACCATGATCTCACAGTTTGTGGGTTCGAGCCCCGCGTCGGGCTCTGTGCTGACAGCTAGCTCAGAGCCTGGATCCTGCTTCAGATGCTGTGTCTTCCTCTCTCTCTCTGACTCTCCCCTGCTCACGCTCTCTCTCTCTCTCAGAAATAAATAAAACATTAACAACAACAACAATAAAAGATGATACAGCAGTATGGTTAAGAACACAAGCCTCCTGGGCACCTGGCTGGCTCAGTCGGTAGAGCATGCAACTCTTAATCTCAGGGTCGTGAGTTCGAGCCCCATGTTGGGGGTAGAGTTTACTTAAAAAACAAACAAACCACAAACATATACGCTCTGGATACAGTCACTTAGGGTGAGACGGAGGCCCTGTTATTTACTGTCTGTGGGGACTTGGGCAAGTGGCTCAGCTTCTCTGACCTTCAGTTTCTTTAACTATAAATGAGGTCAATAAGAGTACCTACCTTGTTGGATCATTGTGACAGTTAAGTGAACTCATGCATAGAAAGTTGTTAGAGAGGACCTGACATATGCCTCATGTAATTAGCCATGTAACCCAAGGCAGATTACTCAACGATTCTGAACTTGGGTTTCTCATCAGTAAAATAGAAATAATAATGACATCTATCTTGTAAGGTTGTTTTGAGGATTAAAGTAGCTTACATATATTTATTTATTAACTTAAAAATAATTTTAGGCTCACATGAAAATTGCAAAAGTAGCACAGAGAGCATAAAGAGAAACACATAGATCAATGGAGTTAAACTGAGAGTCAAGGAACAAATGGCCAATTGATTTTTGACAAAGGAGCCAAGACAATTCAAAGGGGAAAGAACAGTCTTTTTAACAAATGGTGCTGGGGCAACTGGATAGCCATACACAAAAGAATGCATTTGGACCCCTCTCTCCTACCACACATTAAAAATTAAGCCAATGGAGGGGCGCCTGGGTAGCTCAGTTGTTAAGCGTCCAACTACAGCTCAGGTCATGATCTCATGGTACATGGGTTCAAGCCCCACATTGGGCTCTGTGCTGACAGCTAGCTCAGAGCCTGGAGCCTGTTTCAGATTCTGTATCTCCCTCTCTCTCTGATCCTCCCCTGCTCATACTGTCTCTCCCAGAAATAAATAAAACATTAAAAAATTTTTTAAAATTAAGCCAATGTGAATCATAGACCTACATGTAAGAGCTAAAACTATAAAACTCTTAGAAAAAACATAGGAGTACATGCTTGTGAGTCGGATTAGGCAATCATTTCTTTTGTTCTTTTTTTTCCCAATATTATTCAGGTTTTTTTTTTTTTTTAAGTTTATTTAGAGAGAGGCTGTGTGCACATGAGCTCACATACACCTGTGTGAGAGCATGAACTGGAGGGGGGAGGGCAGAGAGAGAAAGGGACAGAGAGAATCCCAAGCAGGCTCCATGGAGTGTGACAACATGCTGTCAGTGTGGAGCCCAACTCAGAGCTTGAACTCATGAACCGTGAGATCATGACCTGAACCAAAATCAAGAGGCTGATGCTTGGTTGGTGTGCCTGGGTGGCTCAGTCGGTTGGGCGTCTGACTTCAGCTCAGGTCATGATCTTGCCATTCATGAGTTCAAGCCCCGTGTCAGGCTCTATGCTGACAGCTCAGAGCCTGGAGCCTGCTTCAGGCTCTGTGTGTGTGTGTGTGTGTGTCTCTCTGCCCTCCTCGACTCACACTCTGTCTCTCTCTCACACACAAATAAATAGTCTGATGCTTAACTGACTGAGCCATTCCAGTGCCCCTAGTTAGGCAATAATTTATAAGATTTGATGCCAAAATCATAAGTAATAGAAGGTTTTATAAGTTGAACTTTATCCAAATTAAAAACCTTTCTTCTTCAAAGAACACCATGAATAAAATGAAAAGATAACCCTAAGAATGAAAGAAAATGTTTGCATATCTTATAAAGGTCCTTATAAAGGGACTTGTATCTAGGATAAGGAACTACCAGAATACAATAATAAAAAGACAACCCAATTTCAATATGGGCAAAGGATCTAAATAGACATTTCTCCAAAG
This sequence comes from Hyaena hyaena, assembly GCF_003009895.1. Classification (NCBI taxonomy): domain Eukaryota; kingdom Metazoa; phylum Chordata; class Mammalia; order Carnivora; family Hyaenidae; genus Hyaena; species Hyaena hyaena. The sequence continues at coordinate 6,740,832 of NW_024080642.1, read as the reverse complement.
AAGATTTTGTATATAGGTATATGTATATGTATATGTGTGTATATGCATATATTTTGAGGACGTACCTCAAAAACATGCTAAGTAAAAGAAGCCAGCCACAAAAGACAACTATTCTATGATACTAATTATAAGAAATGTCTAGATCAGGCAAAACTATAGAGACAGAAACTATATTAGTGCTTGCCCAGGGCTGAGGAGTAGGAGGTAGTTGGAAACATGCAGTGAGTGCTAATGGGTACAAGATTTCTTTTTGGGATGATGAGAATGTTCTGAAACTAGATACTAATGATAATTTCATGACTCTAAATATGCTAAAACTCATTGGAGTGTATACTTAAAAGAGGTGAACTTTATGTAATGCAAATTATATCTCAATATTGCTGTTTAGAAAGAGTACAGGGGCTCCTGGCTGGCTCACTTGGTGGAGAGCATGGAGAACTTGGCTCTTGATCTTGGGATTATGAGTTTGAGCCCCACATTGGATGTAGATTACTTAAAAATAAAATCTTTTTTTTTTTTGTAACGAAAGAAATAGTACAGAGAGTTCCCATGTACCTTTCACCCAGTAGCAAACTTCTTACATGACAATAGCAGAACAACCAAAACCAGAAGTTGGCATTGGTACTATTGACAAATAGTCAGTCACAAAAGATCACTATTCTATGATACTAATTATAAGACATGTCTAGATCAGGCAAAACTATTGAGACAGAAAGTATATTAGTGGTTGCCGGGGGCTGAGGAGTAGGAGGTAGGTGGAAACGTGCAGTGATTGCTAATGGGTACAAGGTTTCTTTTTGGGACAATAGACAATACTAGGATATTACCAGGGTTTAAAACAATACCTCCCACACAAATGAACCTTATACAGGTGGGAGGACTGCACAACAATGATGAACATAATGATAGTGGAATTTCTACTGCTGGCTGCAAGGTTGATTGGCTGTTTTCAGAGCATGCCATATTGGTTCCTTTTTTTTTTTTCTTAAGTTTATTTATTTTGAAAGAGAAAGAGTGCGAGCGAGCTCATGAGCCGGAGAGAGGCAGAGAATCTCAACCAGGCAGAGCCTGATGTGGGTCTTGAACCCATAAACTGTGAGACCATAACCTGAGCCAAAGTCAAGTGCCAGATGGTTAACCGACTGAGCCACCCAGGCGCTCCTATTGGTTCCCCTTTCTAAACTTCAACTCTAGGGCCGCCTGGGTGGCTCAGTTAAGCGTCTGACTTCAGCTCAGGTCATGATCTCACGGTTCGTGGGTTGAAGTCCCGCGTCGGGCTCGGTGCTGACAGCTCAGAGCCTGGAGCCTGCTTCAGATTCTGTGTCTCCCTCTCTCTCTGACCCTCCCCTGCTCACACTGTCTCTCTCTCTCTCAAAAATAAATAAAACATTAAAAATTTTAAAGATAAACTTCAATTCTAGCAGTTTCCACCACCTGGGATTCCTTTCTCTTTCCTCTTTCTTTACCCCATCAAATCCCTCACATCCACCCATTTCCATCAAATCTTTACTAATGCTCCTCTCCCTTCTGTGACTTGGGTGAACTTCCACACTAGCCTCCTCTTGTCTGGACTCTCCTTTGCACTTTTCTCTAATCTTTGAGTCCTAAATTTTCAACCAGATTGAGAGGTTGTATGGTTTACAATTCCTCTGCATCCTCCACAGTAAACTTTGTGAGTAAACTTACCTGTGGACTAAGTCAGATTTAAGGTTGTTTGGATGGAATAAGAGAGATAGAAAGTGAAACTAGGATGGCAGGAGGTGGAGAGCAATTCAAGCAGCAAGACAGAGGCAGAGCCTGAGGGAATCAAGAAGCATTGATAAGGTGTCCACTATATACACCATACTGTAATCATTGCCAGAGAGAGAGAGAAGAATGGAGAGGGAGGGGAAAGGTCAGCTAGCAATGTTGATCCCCATGCCCTCTTTACTGCTCTAGGTGCATTGACTAACCCCTTGACTTCACACGCAGAGTTAAAATGCCCTGCCCCTGAACTCCCATCCCATTGCATTGTAAGATCCTGGGTTGTGTGGCCGCTACCCTGAGTTCCAGGAGGTTGGCTTTTCTCCCTGCTGTTCCAACCCCTATACCTACTGAGCACTCAATAAATGATGAACAAAGCAAGGATGGACTCCGAGCAAGAGGACCTCAAGTCTCCATTTATGAAACTAGATACAGTATAATGTGCAGATGATAACAAATTTATTTTTCAAAAAGAAGGCCTGTTGTAATTTGACAGACCCCAATCGCAGATTAGAGGGCGAGATCCACCTATCACAGGTCCCAAAAGCAGCCCGAAAGGGGCGGGAGGCAGGGCTTGCACCTACCCGACCCCACCCTCTTGCGTTTTACTGTTTCCGCCTATGCACCCGCCCCCTCTTGCCCTATGTGCAACTCTCATTGGTGAACTCTCTAATCTGTCTGGGCACATGGGCGCCTATTGGGTCAACTGCTGAACGAGAGTGGCGTACTTCCCGGCGTTGGGAACGCACAGCGGACGTAGGTTTGCCGCCATTTCTGCTGCGAAGAAAGCGGCTACCTGTGTAGGGGCTTTTTGGGGTTCGTGGCAGGCTTTAAGGGCTGGGCTGCGGGAGGCGGGAGGCAGTCGGGTTGAACGGCCTAAAGGTTGGGCTGGGCCAGACTGGGCATACTCTGAGCGAAGCGGGTTTGCAGGTCGGGGGTGTGGACGCGTTCCTGCTGGGCCCGGGCCCTATTGCTTGTTACAATTTTTCTCTCTGTGTCCCCCAGATCCTCCGGGAATGGCCGGAGTATTTCCTTACCGAGGGCCGGGCAACCCGGTGCCCGGCCCTCTAGCCCCGTTGCCAGACTACATGTCGGAAGAGAAGCTGCAGGAGAAAGGTGAAGAACGGGTGCGGGAGCGGCGCCTGCGGGCCCAGAGGCTTAGGGCGGGTGTGCGCGTGCGCGCAGCGGGTTTGCTGTTTTTTTTTTTTTTTTTTCCCCGTTTTGTTAAGCTGTCCGCTCTCTTATAGCCCCGTTTGTTTATTTATTTTTATCTAATAGAGTAAAGGTATCTGTTTTTGTATTGCCGGATCCAGTGGGGACACAATTGTATTTAAAAAAAAAAAAAAAGATCCTTCCCTGACGAGGGTTAAGTTGCAGGGAGGGAGGTAGACAGTAAAAAACTTAATGTGTTACAAGACTGTCAGACAGTCATAAATGTGATCAAGGAGATAAACGAAAAAATAAAGCAGAGTGAGGTAAGAGAATTGGCATCTGGATGCCCACCCCATGCTTATACATTTTGACAGGAGCTTACCCTGGGGCATGAGGTGGGGATGATTAAGTGTGTAGATCTTTAAACTGAGGTGTCTTTGTAGCCCGAAAATGGCAGCAGTTACAGGCCAAGCGATACGCAGAAAAGCGGAAGTTTGGATTTGTGGATGCTCAAAAGGAAGACATGCCCCCAGAACATGTTCGGAAGATCATTCGAGACCATGGAGACATGACCAACAGGAAGTTCCGCCATGACAAAAGGGTCTACTTGGGGTAATGAACCTCTTGGAATTGTTTTGTTTGCAGTTTGGCCCCTCTCCCTTGTTCTGTCCCATGGGTTGTAGCCCTGGATGGATTTCGGGACAGGAACTCTCTATGACAGCCCATCTTGGTGGTTATAGGCAAAGGGAGAAAACTAGGATTCTGTGATCATTTTCAAATCTTCCAGTCATTCATTCTCTGATTGCTCTAATTTTTTTTTTTTTGATCTGCCTCTAATTAGTCCTGTTAATTGGTCCAGCTATGTTAAGATTTCCCTGTCTTTGAATGGGGTGAAACCTAGAACAGGACACTGCATTCTTATTGCTGGTAACTTCTCAGTGACTATAGAATTCTGAGGTTCAGGATATTTTAACTCCTGAAGCCTCTATACTCTTGTTTTCCTGTGCTCCCAAGCTGAGTGAATACAGATATAAGTGCCTTAGCAAACCTCTTTTCCATTTGGACACAAAAATGTTAGCCACTTAATGGTCTAAGGCAGCCATTAAAAAAAGATAACCATGGGGCGCCTGGGTGGCTTAGTCGGTTAAGCGTCCGACTTTCGCTTAGGTCATGATCTCGCGGTTCGTGGGTTCGAGCCCCGCGTCGGGCTCTGTGCTTACTGCCAGCTCAGAGCCTGGAGCCTGTTTCAATCTGTGACTCCCTCTCTCTCTGACCCTCCCCTGCTCACGCTGTGTGTGTCTCTCTCTCTCTCTCCTAGAAATAAATAAAAAACATTAAAAAAAAAAAGATAACCATATATATTTTGTTTATTTATAAAAAGTATTTTTTTTTAATGTTTTATTTATTCCTGAGAAAGACAGTGTGAGCAGAGGAGGGTCAGAGAGAGAGGGAGACACAGAATCTGAAATAGGCTCCAGGCTCTGAGCGAGCTGTCAGCACAGAGCCCGACGCGGGGCTCAAACCCATGAACTGTGAGATCACGACCTGAGCCGAAGTCGGACGCGTAACCGACTGAGCCACCCAGGTGCCCCTATAAAAAGTATTTCCTGAGAACTGTGCTAGATACTAGGGAGAGGGTAGTGAATAGGAAGTAATGGCCTTTCTGTATCTTTATAGTTTTGTGGCATGACAGATATGAGACAGATGGTTACAATGAGGTGTGACAGATATTTTATTATTTTTTAAGGTGAACAATTTTATTTAATATTGGTTTATTTTATTTTATTTTTTTTTAACTATTTTTATTTATTTCTAGGATAGAGAGAGACAGCGTGAACAGGGGAGGGTCAGAGAGAGAGGGAGACACAGACTCTGAAACAGGCTCCAGGCTCTGAGCTGGCAGTCAGCACAGAGCCCGACGCGGGGCTCGAACCCACAAACCGCGAGATCATGACCTAAGCAAAAGTCGGACGCTTAACCGATTAAGCCACCCAGGTGCCCCTCTCTTATTTTTTTAATTTGGGAGAGATGGACTGCAAGTGGAGGAAAAGGGCAGAAAGAGAGAATCTCAGCGCAGAGCCTGACGTAGGGCTCAAATCCCATGACCCGAGGATCATGACCTGAGCTGAAATCAAGAGTTGGACGCTTAACTGACTGATCCCCCCAAGGCACCTTTTACTATTATTACTTGTGGGAAGATACAGAGCGTGTAGAATGTGGGAGGGCCCAAAAGCTACCTCAAGAGGAAAAGAAGCCCAGTATTGTGGGACTGTGAAGTTTAAGAGGAAGAGTGCACAACTGGAGAGGAGGAAGTAGGGCTCCTGGTCGCAGAGGGCCTGTGCGCTCAGTTTGAGAGTTTGGACTGTAAGACAGGCTTTTCTGTGGAATGCAGTACTGTGATACCATGTGTCTTCTCTGCATGGCACAGGTAGCAGAACACCTTGTCGCTTATAATCGTCTTTCTCCTTAACGTTGCAGGGCCCTAAAGTATATGCCTCATGCAGTACTCAAACTCCTGGAGAACATGCCTATGCCTTGGGAGCAGATTCGAGATGTGCCTGTGCTGTACCACATTACTGGAGCCATTTCTTTTGTCAATGAGATTCCCTGGGTCATTGAGCCCGTCTACATCTCCCAGTGGGGGTGAGAAGGGCTGGAATATGGGGATGGGGGTTGGGGGCAGTGAGCAGAAACTATAGTATGACATTGTTGGCTTCTAGGTCAATGTGGATTATGATGCGCCGTGAAAAAAGAGACAGGAGGCATTTCAAGAGGATGCGCTTCCCCCCTTTCGATGATGAAGAGCCACCTTTGGATTATGCTGACAACATCCTAGATGTTGAACCACTGGAGGCCATTCAGCTAGAGCTGGACCCTGAGGAGGATGCCCCTGTGTTGGATTGGTTCTATGACCACCAACCATTGAGGGACAGCCGGAAGTGAGTAATGCTTACAGTTGTTACTGCTCCTGTGAGAGTTTTGGAAATTGAGGTGTTCTGGAAGAGCAATAGGTAGAGTGGCTTGGCTAGTTGGTATAACTAACTGACAAAGGCCTGTCTTTTCTTCCTAGGTATGTGAATGGCTCCACTTACCAGCGTTGGCAGTTCACACTGCCCATGATGTCCACTCTCTACCGTCTGGCCAATCAGCTCCTGACAGACTTGGTAGATGACAACTATTTCTATCTGTTTGATTTGAAGGCCTTCTTTACCTCCAAGGCACTCAATATGGCCATTCCTGGAGGTCCCAAATTTGAACCTCTTGTTCGAGACATCAACCTCCAGTAAGTTGAAGAATAGGGGTTTTATGCACCTTTGGTTGAATAAAATCTAATCTAGATCCTTGAGATACCATTGTAGTTTCCAAATTCCCCAGCTGGTCAGCTCATCCTTGCTTTTGCATCCTAGGGATGAAGACTGGAACGAATTCAATGATATTAACAAGATCATTATCCGGCAGCCTATCCGTACTGAATACAAGATTGCTTTTCCTTACCTGTACAACAACCTTCCACACCACGTCCACCTCACCTGGTGAGAGCTAGAATACATGTTGGGGAAAAGAGAAGGCTGGAGAGGTAGAGAAACCTGAGCTGACTCTTCTTCCGTTTTAGGTACCACACTCCCAATGTTGTGTTCATCAAAACTGAGGACCCTGATCTGCCAGCTTTCTACTTTGATCCTTTGATCAACCCAATTTCTCATAGGCACTCCGTGAAGGTGAGAAGGGACATTGACCTTAGTTTTTCTAAGAGAAATTTCCTAACTGTGGCTGAAGTGTTACTAGATGAAAATTCAGCTAGAGGGAGACATGTTTGTCATCCTGTTTAGTGTTCCCCTTGAGCTTTAAGCTAATTTGACACTTTGGCACTTGGCTCAACCCAAGTTATTGGTGTAATCTGTGTTCCTGTGATTGGGACTTTATATAGCCTATTTTGGTCTGTTTGCATTATGGTTTTTTAAAAATACTTTTATTAAGATATAGTTCGCATACCATGTAGCTCACCTATTTAAAGTGTACAGTTCAGTGGTTTTTAGTGTATTCTGAGTAGTTCAGCCGTCTCTACAGGCAATTTTAGGATATTTTCATCATCCCAGAAATTCCTGTAGCATTGGTAGTCACTCTTTCTGTTGAACCTCTCTTGCCTAGGCAACTACTAATCTTTCTGTAGATATGTCTATTCTGGAGATTTTATATAAATCAAGTCTTACAGTATGTGATCTTCTGTGATTGGCCTTTTATACTTGGAACAATGTTTCTGATGTTTACCAATGTTCCATAGTGTTCTTAACAGACCTCCGTCCCCTAGCCCAGCTTTTGGAGCCTGGGTAGGAGGTGATTGCATTGTGTGCTTCTTAAGGTACTGGGGCTCCTTGGGAGGCCCTTGGTGATGAGCCAGTTGGGGCGTGAGGAGTGATGCTTGCTTTCCTGGTTGGCCCTGGCTTGTTCTCTGCTCCCCTGGCCCCCTTTGCCCTGGCTCTTTAGGGCTTTTCTTGTCTGGCAGCCTAGTTTCCATGGCAGATGTAGCCACTGTGCTTGGCCCCAGAGAATTTCCCTTCATCCCAGTTCTCTGCCAAGTTCACTGGGAGCTGAACCCTAGGGGGTTCTCCTTTCAGAGCCAGGAACCGTTGCCTGATGATGATGAGGAGTTTGAGCTCCCAGAGTTTGTGGAGCCCTTCCTGAAGGACACACCCCTCTACACAGACAATACAGCCAATGGCATTGCCCTCCTCTGGGCCCCACGGCCCTTCAACCTACGCTCTGGTCGCACCCGCCGGGCCCTGGACATCCCCCTTGTCAAGAACTGGTAAGACTTCTGTCTGGGGGGTGATAATGAATGTATTGGAGAAAACACTATGCCTGGGTGGGATTGCAGCCTTTACCGGAGAGACTGGAGAGAGAGATGGGCTAGCTCTGCTTGGTTTGTTTTCCCAGGTATCGAGAGCATTGTCCTGCTGGGCAGCCTGTGAAAGTGAGAGTCTCCTACCAGAAACTGCTTAAGTACTATGTGCTGAATGCCCTGAAGCACCGGCCCCCTAAAGCCCAAAAGAAGAGGTAAGATGCCTGAGGGTCATTGCTCTGACTTGTTCCAAACTCAGTCTGGAGCTAACTGTCACTCTGTCTCTTTTATTCCCACTCCAGGTACCTGTTCCGTTCCTTCAAAGCCACCAAATTCTTTCAGTCCACAAAGCTGGACTGGGTGGAGGTGGGGCTACAGGTTTGCCGCCAGGGCTACAACATGCTCAACCTTCTCATTCACCGTAAAAACCTCAACTATCTGCACCTGGATTACAACTTCAATCTTAAGCCTGTTAAGACCCTCACCACCAAGGTGTCTGCATTTCTCCTCTGGGTTTAAGGGGTGTTACTGGTTTTGCTCTGTCCCCTGGGGAAGGAGTACATCTAGTTGGGACCATTGCTAATTAATGTTTTTAAAATTTTTGGTATCTTCTCCAGGAAAGAAAGAAATCTCGTTTTGGGAATGCTTTCCATCTCTGTCGAGAAGTTCTGCGTTTAACTAAGCTGGTGGTCGACAGTCATGTGCAGTACCGATTAGGCAATGTCGATGCCTTCCAGGTGAGGCTAGGGAGCCTTGATCCCTGCTCCCTCCACACACCCCTGGGGGGAGGGGGAAGCTGAGTGAAGGCTGGTCTCATGGAACCTGCTCTAGCTTAAAGTCTGATGGGCTAATTGTATTGCAGCTGGCAGATGGGTTGCAGTATATCTTTGCCCATGTGGGGCAGCTGACGGGCATGTACCGCTACAAGTACAAGCTGATGCGGCAGATTCGCATGTGCAAGGACCTGAAGCATCTCATCTATTACCGCTTCAACACGGTGGGAGCCCGCCCTCATGCACTTCCTTTCTCCCAATTCATTTTAATTTTTCTGTCTAGTCAGGGCTTTTACAGGGACTGTTTGGGGGCACTGAATATGTCCTTACTTGGCCTCACTGTATGTATTTTAACATTTCCCCCAAAAGCCCACCTTTAAGTCGGGAATCTCAGTTACTGGTTTTTGCCTTAGAATTTCTCACTCCATTTTAGATGTCGAGGTCCAGGAGTTTTGCCTTTTGTCCTTTTATTGTCTTAGATATGTTCTTCTTGCCCCTACTTGTGCCCAATTTCCAATTGCTCTCTAAAAGAATTGCTAACTTACATTCTTGATTTCTGTTCGGGGCCACAGGGCCCTGTAGGGAAGGGCCCTGGCTGTGGCTTCTGGGCTGCTGGCTGGAGGGTCTGGCTGTTCTTCATGCGTGGCATCACCCCTTTGCTGGAGCGGTGGCTGGGCAACCTCCTGGCCCGACAGTTTGAAGGTGAGTGGTTTTCTCTGTGTCCAATATTCTTTTTTTTCTTAATCACTTCAAGGGTAGATCATATGGTCCCATTCTGCCCCCTGTCCTTGTTGGAGACTGAGAATCTCTTCCTGCTGGATTGCCTCTAAGTCCCATTCTTCAGTGATTCTGACTTAGCACTGTGTTCCTTGGGCTTCTCTCCGGGGCCTTGAGGTTGTCTTGGATTTGCAGGATGGAAATTCCTCAGACGCGTAGTTGTGACTATCTGAGGGAGCTTGTCTTTTTTGCATGTGCTGGGCGTATGGACACTGTTGATTCAGTGTGGCTGTGGTTAATGAGGGGGCGTGATGGTAGAGACTCACTGAGAGCAATGAATCTTGCCTTTAATCAATTTTCACTTTAGGCCGACACTCTAAGGGGGTGGCAAAGACTGTAACAAAGCAGCGAGTGGAGTCACATTTTGACCTTGAGCTTCGGGCAGCTGTGATGCATGACATTCTGGACATGATGCCTGAGGGAATTAAACAGAACAAGGCCCGGACGATCCTGCAGCACCTCAGTGAAGCCTGGCGCTGCTGGAAGGCCAACATTCCCTGGAAGGTGGGTTGTCACCCCGACTCCAAGGAGACATGGACATCATCTTCCTAGGGTTAGGGTTACCGCTCCCGGGCCACCTGGTAAGCTCAATCGATTGAGTGTCTGACTCTTGATTTCAGCTCAGGTCATGATCCAGGGTTATGGGATGGAGCCCTGCATTGGGCTTCTCTCTTTCTCTCCCCATCTCCCCCTCCCTCCCTGTCTCCCTGTCTGTCCCCTATCCCTTTCCCCCACCTCTCTCTCTCTCTCGCTCTTAAAAAAAAAAAAAAAAAGGTTAGGGGCAGTGGGTGGGGCACCTGAGTTCAGTTGGTTGAGTGTTTGACATCAGCTCAGGTCATGATCTCACAGTTCGTGGGTTTAAGCCCTGCGTCGGGCTCTGTGCAGACAGCTCAGAGCCTGGAGCCTGTTCAGCTTCTGTGTCTTCCTTTCTCTCTGCCCTTCCCCCACTTGTATTCTTTCTGTCTGAGAAATAACTGTTTAAAAAAAAAAGATCATTTTCAGACTCCCTTTGCGGGCTATGTGACTCTTGTCTGTCACTTTCTCACTGTGCCTTTTGTACTTTCAGGTACCTGGGCTGCCAACACCCATAGAGAATATGATCCTTCGTTATGTGAAGGCCAAGGCTGATTGGTGGACTAACACTGCCCACTACAACCGAGAACGGATTCGCCGTGGAGCCACTGTGGACAAGACTGTTTGTAAAAAGAACCTGGGCCGCCTCACTCGGCTCTACCTGAAGGCAGAACAGGAGCGGCAGCACAACTACCTGAAGGTTGGGCGGCTTAGGCTGGGCTGGGTGTGGGGAGTAGGCAGGAGAATACACTGCAGAATTGGGATTATGCCTTGTCCTGTAGGGATGAGGCTACAGCGCGGGGCTGATTATCACGTCTGCTCTGCAGGATGGGCCATACATCACAGCAGAGGAGGCGGTGGCTGTGTACACCACCACTGTGCACTGGCTGGAAAGCCGGAGGTTCTCACCCATCCCATTCCCCCCACTCTCCTACAAGCATGACACCAAGTTGCTCATCTTGGCCTTGGAGCGGCTCAAAGAGGCTTACAGGTGAGGGGTAGAGGGTGGATTTTTTTGGGAAGGTGAGAGCGGGAAGGAAGGCATTGTTGTCACCGTCTGAAGAAGGTTCAGCTTCACTGGTTTCTGGTTTTGGTTTCCTGTTTGGTTTTTCCTTTCATCTTTCCTGTTTCCTTATCAGTGTGAAGTCTCGGTTAAACCAGTCTCAGAGGGAAGAGCTAGGTCTGATCGAGCAAGCCTATGATAACCCGCATGAGGCATTATCGCGCATCAAACGTCACCTCCTCACTCAGAGAGCCTTTAAAGAAGTAAGATCCCCCCCCACCTCCCGGTTTTCCATTGGCATGCTATTCGTTCACGGCCCCAAGAATAGTGGGTTGCTGTGAGCAATCAGTGGGTCCGTGTAAGTCAGCTTCCCTTTTCTGCAGGTGGGCATTGAGTTCATGGATCTCTATAGCCACCTGGTGCCGGTATATGATGTGGAGCCACTGGAGAAGATCACAGACGCCTACCTGGACCAGTACCTGTGGTATGAAGCTGACAAGCGCCGCCTGTTCCCACCGTGGATCAAGCCCGCTGACACAGAACCACCCCCTCTGCTTGTTTATAAGTGGTGCCAAGGTAAAGGTTTTCTGAGTTTGCATTTGGGAATTGAGGTGGATTGGGTTGATTTGAGGTGGCTTTGAGTTCTACATCAAAGTTTTCATCCAGGCAGTGTAGTTGACTCTTACGTAGTGCCAAGGAAATAGCGTTGATGTGAAACTGAGCAACGCTGGCACTCCTGGCAGTCCACACCCATGAGTTGAGGGCGGTGTGACGAGGTTATGGGCCGTGGTAGCTACTGCAGGGCACGAATTTCTAACCTGCTGGACGCCTGTCTTGACTACTCCTCAGGCATCAATAACCTGCAGGACGTGTGGGAGACAAGTGAGGGTGAGTGCAACGTCATGCTGGAATCACGCTTCGAGAAGATGTATGAAAAGATCGACTTGACCCTTCTTAACAGGCTGCTGCGACTCATCGTAGACCACAATATAGCTGACTACATGACAGCCAAGAACAACGTTGTCATCAACTATAAGGTATGTCTTAGGGGCAGGGTAGCAAGGAATTGGGGAAGGGGTGTGTATGGCCCCCTGAGTTAGGATTTGCTGAAACAAAAGAGAATAAGCCCCAGAGAGGCTTGGGACATGGCCTAGGGTTAAGAATCGCTAAGTATCTGTGAATCTTTCTTTCTAGGACATGAACCATACAAATTCTTACGGGATCATCAGGGGCCTACAGTTTGCCTCGTTCATCGTGCAGTACTATGGCCTGGTGATGGATTTGCTTGTGTTGGGATTGCACCGGGCCAGTGAGATGGCTGGGCCCCCTCAGATGCCAAATGACTTTCTCAGTTTCCAGGACATAGCCACTGAGGCTGCCCACCCCATCCGTCTCTTCTGCAGATACATTGATCGCATACATATTTTCTTCAGGTGAGGACTTGCCTGGATTCTTCCCTTTGCAGGGCATCAGGACGTGTGCCCGGCCTCTGGGACGCAGCTGTTGTTCCTTAGTCAAGGAACTAAGGTTGTTGCTGCTGGGTCGGGGCTCTAAAATAGAATGAAGTCCTGTGAGTAGGGTGGCCTTTGGAGGTGGGCTCTACCTACAGAGCTGTAGGTCTGTAGGTCTCATGAGGTCCCCGTTTATTTGGGTCTCAGCCATGCGTCTTGCCTGGTGTAGGTTCACAGCAGATGAGGCTCGGGACCTGATCCAACGTTACCTGACGGAGCATCCCGACCCTAACAACGAAAATATCGTTGGCTATAATAACAAGAAGTGCTGGCCCCGAGATGCCCGCATGCGCCTCATGAAGCATGATGTCAACTTGTGAGTTTAACTTGGGGGCTGTGGAAGCTGGAACTGGACATTGGTCTGAGGGACCCAGAGAACAGTTAGAGGGAGTTTACTACGTTGTGTCCTGGGTGGGAGGAGTGTCTTCTGTTAGAATGTTGTCAGTCTGGCCTTCTGAGGGAAATTCCTTCAAGCTCTAGAAGACTGACGTGACCATATGTTCCCTGTGATCAGGGGTCGGGCAGTGTTCTGGGACATCAAGAACCGTCTGCCACGGTCAGTGACTACAGTTCAGTGGGAGAACAGCTTCGTGTCTGTGTACAGTAAGGACAACCCCAACCTGCTGTTCAACATGTGTGGCTTTGAGTGCCGCATCCTGCCTAAATGCCGCACCAGCTATGAGGAGTTCACTCACAAGGATGGGGTCTGGAACCTACAGAATGAGGTACAGTCTGGAAAAGGGGCTAGAACTCGCATTTCCACCCCCGCACCTCCAGGGTACAGAGGGTGAGGAACATCACACCTTTCATTCTCAGTTGAGCCTTTTTGGGTGGGTGGGGCTTTGTTGGGGAGGTGTCAGAGTTGGTCCTTGCTTACATGGCAGCATCAGAGACCAATTAACCTCAACCTTGTGGTTTAGGTTACTAAGGAGCGGACAGCTCAGTGTTTCCTGCGAGTGGATGATGAGTCAATGCAGCGTTTCCACAACCGTGTGCGTCAAATTCTGATGGCCTCTGGCTCCACCACCTTCACCAAGGTATATAAGTCGGTCACCCCCAGTCTCACTCACGTCCTCTGTCCATCTTCTATCCTTTTGAAGTCTTCCCTTGGTTTGCTCTCCTATTTTCCCAGCTTGGCTCAGTGTGCCAGTTTTCATGCTTTATGATATAGCAGTTTAAGAGTGTCAAATTAACTCGGTTCCGTTCTGAGAATACCCTGTAGGGATTGTCAGTGTGATGACTCCGAGTTAAGGTAAGGGTAGAAGTGGGATTCTTTAATTTGAACAAAACTTGACGTTTTTGCATTTTCCTAGGGGGCTTATTATCTATTCACATAGTTCATCTTTTAGCCAGTAACAGTGTACATGTTAAAAAGCAAGTATGGGGATGCCTGGGTGGGTCAGTCAGTTAAGTGTCCAGCTGCAGCTCAGGTCATGATCTCACGGTTCATGAGTTCAAGCCCCGTGTCAGGCTCTGTGCTGACAGCTCACAGCCTGGAGCCAGCTTCAGATTCTGTGTCTCCATCTCTTGGCCCCTCCCATGCTCACGTTCTGCCTGTCTCTCTCTGTCTCTCTCTCAAAAGTAAATAAATGTTAAAAAAAAAATTTTTTTTAAAGCAAGTATAACTAGCATTTATCTTCCCCTTCGTTTGCTTCCAAACACCCACCTGAAGGCAGCTGGATTTAAGAAAAAAATAATCCGGGGATTTAACAGTGTATACTTAGGTTTCCGCAAAGTTTAACAAGTCGCCTTGCTCTTCCTGCTGTCATTCCATGACGCCATAATGGTACACATGATGTCTTGGCTGATGCTCTAAAAAGCATGAGCAATGCCAAAGAGAGAAATTTCAGGTTCTTATTGGTTGTGCTCTAGACAATGCTTTTGTTTAGGATATGTTTCCCTATCGTAGTTTTTTTTTTTTTTTTTTTTAATGTTTTATTTAAGTAATCTCTGCACCCAACGTGGGGTTCAAACTCATGATCCTGAGATCAAGAGGCGCATGCACTTCTGGCTGAGCCAGCCGTGGGCCCCTTAGTGTTTCTTAAAATTTCTCATACTTTTTGAGTATAGTACAAGGGGAAAGTTTATCTTTTTAGGTTGGTTTATGCTCTCCAGTGGTCAGGTAACAAGAATTATGAAACTCATTCATTCATTCCATTGGTGTTTGTTGATAACTACTGTACTCAAGGCTCTGTGCACACCCTACATGTACCTTTGAGCTCACCTACCTGTTGGATAGACAGATCCATAGACGAGAAGACTGTAATGGGGTGTAGTGTTTATTTTTTTAATTTTTTATGTATTATTGGGACAGAAACAGCATGAGTGGGGGAAGGGCAGAGAGAGAGGGAGACATAGAATCAAAGCAGGCTCCAGGCTCTGAGCTGTCAGCACAGAGCCCGATGTGGGGCTTGAACTCATGAACTGTGAGGTCGTGACCTGAGCTGAAGTTGGACGCTTAACCAACTGAGCCACCCAGGCGCCCCAAGGGATGTAGTGTTTATAAGGCTATGGTGTTATTTGGGAATCTGTGATAACACTCAAGTTAATGACTCTAGCCCAGTCTGGGAGAGGGAGAGGAAAGGCTTCCCAAAAGAAGTAACGTGATGAGGTAGATGGGGGAGGGCATTCCTTCAGCCTTAGGTATGGAGAGGTAATTAGCATGATATGTGTGGAGCTGGGCAGATTTCAGGGTTCGTTGGAGTACTGTTATGGAGTAGGAGATGAGGGCTGGGTAGACAGTCAAGAGCCAGATCATGGGGGGCATTGCATGCCTTGTTAACAATCCTGTGAGGGGGGCCACCTGGGTGCTTCATTCAGTTAAGCATCTGACTTCGGCTCAGGTCATGATTTCACAGTTCCTGGGTTCAAGCCCCGCATCGGGCTCTTTGCTGACAACTAGCTCAGAGCCTGGAGCCTGTTTCAGATTCTGTGTCTTCCTCTCTCTCCGACCCTCCCCTGCTCATGCTGTCTTTTATCTCTCAGAAATAAGTAAAAAACATGTAAAAAAAAAAACTTGAGAAATAAATAAAACATTAAAAAACTTTTAAAGAGGGGCGCCTGGGTGGCTTAGTTGGTTAAGCGTCCAACTTTCGCTTAGGTCATGATCTCACGGTTCGTGGGTTCGAGCCCCGCGTCGGGCTCTGTGCTGACTGCCAGCTCAGAGCCTGGAGCCTGTTTCAGAATCTGTGACTCCCTCTCTCTCTGACCCTCCCCTGCTCACACTGTCTCTCTCTCTCTCTCCTAGAAATAAAATAAAACATTTAAAAAAAAAAAAAAAACTTTTAAAGAATCCTTTGAGGGTCTTTTTTTTTTTTATGTTTGTTTATTTTGAAAGAGCGAGCACTTGACACCCATGCAAGTGGGGGAGGGGCACAGAGAGTCCCAAGTGGTTCCGTGCTGTGGGGCTACAGATCAGAGCCTGATGTGGGGCTCGACCTCTTGAACTGTGAGATCATGACCTGAACCAAAATCAAGAATCAAATGCTTAACCACCTGAGCCATTCAGGCATCCAAAGAGTCCTGTGAGGTTCTTAAGTGTGCGAGTGACTTTTCTAGCTTTCTTTGTTAGGGCCTTCACTCTTGTACCTATGGGGAAGGTGGGTTGAGAGGAATGGGTGGAAGATCAAGTTTGTGGATTTCTGCTGAAGTCCTGATGATAGAGATGAGAGCAGTAGAAGACAGGAGCAGATCTGGTACGTTGTTAGCAGGTAAAATCAGCAGAGCCTCATTTTGGTGGAATACCAGAGGGAAAGGAAAATGACACTCAGTTTTTGGCCTGGCTGACTAGGTGGGTATTGGCACTACCAACTGGAAGAGTACAGGAGGAAGAGCAGGTTTAGGAGGGAAGGTAATTGGATTTCGTTCAGGATGTAAAAAGTTTGAGGTTCCTAAGAACATCCATATGGAGCTGTTTGGCAGGCACTTCATATATCCTGTGTTTTCCATTCCAAGAGAAGCGTGTGTGTGTGTTTGTGTGTGAGAGAGAGAGATATATACACACACACAAAAACAGACACGTGTGTATGTATTTTCCTTAGTGGAAAATTAGGTAACTTTGAGGCTCCTGTATGATGTACAGGTGGAGGTGTTTTACAGTCTGAAGCTTAAAGAAGATCTCTGGGTTGAAGATGGAGGTTTAGGAGCCTCTCAGCATGAAGTAGGTGGTTTAAAGCTCAGGAGCGTGCAAGATTTGCCAGGGTGAGGAGTGAGGAGAGCAGAGGGATGGGTTTGGAGCCATAGGACATACTGAGCAGCAGCGTGGCCAGACTGGGAGAGCACCGGGTCATGGGAGTCAAGGATGTCAGGATTTGGGGCGGGCATGTAACAGTGTCAGTTGCCTAAGAGTGTTTCAGTTAGATAAAGCCTGAAAAGTACCTATTGGATTTGGTAGTCAGGACGTCATTGGTGACCTTAGCAAGAGCTGTTTCAGAAATAGTGGGGATAGAAGCCAGATTGCAGTGGGTGAAGCTTTATGGGAAGTGAGGGAGTGGAGACAGCAAGGACTGTCAAATTGCCAGACCTGGAGGAAGAGGAAGAAGGACATGTGATGCCCCCTAGAGGGAGATCTAGGCCAAGGCAGTATTTTTAAATGGGACTGACTGATGTTCCATTAGGAAGGAGCCAGGAGCAGTTCAGGGTACGGGAGATCAGTGTAGTAAGTGATGGAGCAGTGTTCCGAGAGTTGAGTGGGGGCAGAGTAAAGGGCAAGCAGAGGGAATTCTCCTTTGAACCTAAAAGAAAAGAGATCTGGATATTTGTGAATGCAAGTTTGAGTGGGAAGTTATAACAAATACTGAATTTTTCAGCTTTGCCTGGGTTGGTCACAGTGATGAGGATATGACACAATTTTTGAAGAAACTGTGTGCTCCAGGTGGGTTTCAAGACAACAGAAGACAACTAT
Source organism: Hyaena hyaena (assembly GCF_003009895.1). Lineage (NCBI taxonomy): Eukaryota > Metazoa > Chordata > Mammalia > Carnivora > Hyaenidae > Hyaena > Hyaena hyaena. Next base: position 6,723,557 of record NW_024080642.1, on the reverse strand, counting down.
GAGTTCTTCCCAGAAGCACTCAGCTACTCAGTGACATAGATTGACAAAGTGGATATATTCTAGTGGTAATTTGGGATTGAGGTTTTGTTATAGGACTGTTGTGGAGTGGTAAGGATGCAGGAGAATCGAGAGTCCTGGCCCCTATTAGGATCCTAGAGTGTGGGTGTGGGGGAGTGAGTAGGAAGAGACTAGAAGAGGCCAGTGGTCTTGAGTGTAGGGATCAAGGGAGTAGATGTGTGAGAGGGGAGAGCCTGAGTAATGTTACAGATTAGGGAGGTGATTGACCATAGTGGTTACAAGTCAGATTGGAGTTCAGATCACAGCTCTATCACATAACTAGTTGAGATCTTGGATAAGTCACCCACTTTGTGCTTCAGTTCTCTCTATAGAATGGGGATATCAGTGATGGGGGCCTGGCTGACTCAGTTGGTAGAGCATGGGACTCTTGGTCTTGCGGTTGTGAGTTTGAGTCCCATGTTGGGTGTAGAGATAAATAAATACACTTTAAAAATGGGGGGGCGCCTGGGTGGCTTAGTCAGTTAAGTGTCCGACTTTCGCTTAGGTCATGATCTCGCGGTTCGTGGGTTCGAGCCCTGCGTCGGGCTCTGTGCTGACTGCCAGCTCAGAGCCTGGAGCCTGTTTCAGTCTGTGACTCCCTCTCTCTCTGACCCTCCCCTGCTCACGCTGTCTCTGTCTCTCTCTCCTAGAAATAAATAAAACATTAAAAAAAAAAAATTTAAAAAAAAAAAAAAAAAAGGAAAATGCACTTTCCGTGAAAATCGAGAAAACACATCAGTCGAACCTCAGGCAGTATGAGAAATGCGCTGCCGTCTCCTTCTCGTCCGGGAGAAAGATTTGCTCCGTGCCATGNCTGACTGCCAGCTCAGAGCCTGGAGCCTGTTTCAGTCTGTGACTCCCTCTCTCTCTGACCCTCCTCTGCTCACGCTGTCTCTCTCTCTCTCTCCTAGAAGTAAAAAAAAAACAACTAAAAATGGGAGGCAGGGGTGCCTGGGTGGCTCATTCAGTTATTCGTCCGGTTTTAGCCCAGGTCATGATCTCACGGTTTGTAAGTTCACGCCCCGCATCGGGCTCTCTGCTGTCAGCACAGAGCCCACTTTGGTGCCTCTATCCCTCTCCTTCTCTGCCCCTTCTCCGCTCATGCGCACTCTCTCTTTCTCTCAAAACTAAATTAAAAAATTTTAAATGGGAAGCAGACCATAAGAGACTCTAAAACTGAGGGTTCTGGAGGGGTGTTGGGTGGGGAGATGTGCTACATGGAGGATGGACACTAGGTGTTTTGTGTACGTGATGAATCACTAAATTGTCCTGAAATCATTATTATACTGTGTATTAATTAACTTGGATTTAAAGAGGATTTCAAAAAAAAATAAAACAACGGGAATACTGACGTATTTATTACCTGTCTCTGAGGGCTTATTGTGAGAATGAAATAAGGTAGTAAGTGCAGTTATTTAGTAAATTGCGGACTTAATGTTTGCTGTCATTAAGTAGAGGGATCCGGGGTTGTGATCAGGTAGTAGAATGTTTTCTGAGGTGTGGTAACGTAAAGCGGTTCTTGTAACACAATATCTTGGTTTTCTAAGGTTGATAATAGGAGGGAAATCCCAGTAGGGTGAGAGGTGGCGGAACCTTGTGGCCCTGTTCTTGTCCTCTAAAACTGGACCCTTTCAGTCATTGCCACCACTGCCACTTTCGGTGCTCGCTCTTATCATCCTTTCGGGTGTGTGCAGCACACTAGCCCAAGCGTGTAGGCGGAGACCCTTCTCTTCAGTCCCGGTGGGAGCTAGAAAATACGACTGGAACGTTGAAGCAGGGTTTTGGTAAGGGCCAGGTGTAACCAGGAAAACAGATGGGCATAGATAGTCTGACTTAAAAGGTGCAGCCTACTTAGCTTCAGGTTCCAAAGGGCCTTATGGCTGGCTTCCCAACATGGCCGCCTCTGCTTCCTCCTCGAGGCATCCCTATCAGCATGTCCTGATGACTTGAAGTCTAAGGCCTGAGGGAAAGGCCTCAAGAGAACATCTTTGCCTGGCAGGAGATGTATTTCTCTGTTCTTTTTTGAGTTTTGTTTTGACTCCTATTTTACATTATTTTCAGACTTTTAAAAACAATTTTAGTTTTGGAGAACCTGGGTGGCTCAGTCAGTTGAGCGTCCAACTTCAGCTCAGGTCATGATCTCACGGTTTGTGGGTTCAAGCCCCCCATCGGGCTCTGTGCTGACAGCTCAGAGCCTGGAGCCTGTTCCGAATTCTGTGTCTCCCTCTCTCTCTGCCTCTCCCCTGCTCGCTCGCTTGCTCTCTGTCTCAGAAATAAATAAAACATTAAAAACAAAAACAAAAAAACAATTTTAGTTTTATTTTGAAATTGAAAGGAAGGGACAGAGATTTTTCACTCTACCTGTCCCTGTACATGCATAGCTGCCCCTATTAACGTCACTCACCAGAGTGGTACATTTTCTACCAAAGATGAACCTACACCAACACATCATAATCATCCAAAGGCCATAGTATACCTTTAGTTCAACCTTGGTGGTATATGTTCTGTGGGTTTGGACAGATGTAGGATGACCTATATCCATTATTATAATATACAGAGTATTTTCATTGCCCTGAAAGTACTAACAAAACCTCGAAAATATCTAGAATTCTGTTGTCCTAACAGAATTTTGATTTTTCCACATTCCCTTCCAAGTGGGTCATGAGGTGTGTTGGGCAAGTTGTAGAAGTTGAATTTGCTTCTTTTATGAAGACTTAAAGGCATAATGTGTGTTAGCTCTTACCATGGTATCTAGCACATGTAGTCACTCTGGCATTTTCTTGCCTGCTTCCCTGAATCCCCAGCAACTCCTGCTATTCTTTTTTGTTTTGAAGGGTTGTTTTTTTTTTTTTTTTAATGTTTTGTTTATTGATTTTGTGAAAGAAAGAGCAGGGGTGGGGGGCAGAGAGAGAGGGAGAGAGAATCCCATGGTCACAGCACAGAGTGTGACATGGGACTCAAACTCAAACTGAGATCATGACTTGAGCTGAAATCAGGAGTTGGACGCTTAACTGACTGAGCCAGCCAGGGCACCTGCTAATGTGAAGGAATGTGGAATACTCCTACTCCTGGTGTTTGTGAAGGAATGCAGTACTTCTTGGGAGTTCAGACTTCCTCCCCCCAGGAATAAAGCACTGGTAGCTGTGGTGTAGAACTGGTGTGTTCTGTGATAGAAACTGTGCAGCTGGCAGTGCCTAGAACCAGCTGCAATCCGAGAGCTGACTAAGCCTCACAGTTGTCCTGCTGAGGTCTATTTGCCTTTATTCCCAGATCTAGCCCAGTCTGGCCCCTGGCCTGCCTTTCTGTATGGTGGCCGTTGTCGTGGTTGCTTTATCTTGAGTACAACCTAGATGCTCAGTTTAACTTTTGTGATTTGATTCAGGCTGTTACCTAACTCTGAAGTCCCTTTTATGTTGCCTTGTGATTTGATTCAGGCTGTTACCTAACTCTGAAGTCCCTTTTATGTTGCCTATCTGAAGACAGCTATTTGCTCAAGGCTAATTTCTCTGGTAACTCTAGCCAGTGTGATCTCGCACTTCAGTAATTGTCGAGAAAACATTTTCCTTACCTTAAAATCTTGATTATATCATTTGGTATTTTGTAGTTTGCCTTTTTTTTTTTTTTTTTTTTTTTTAAATATTAAAGAACTAGCTTTGGTTTCATTGATTTTTATTTTTCTCTGTTCTACTTCATGGTTTTCAAAATGTATCTTTTCTTTTGCTTACATTGGGTTTAATTTGCTCTAAAAATTTCTGGTTTAAGGTAAAAGGTTAGATCAGTTTGGGATCTTTTTAAATACAAGCATTCACAGCTGTAAATTTCCCTCTTAGCACTGCTTCAGCTGCATCCCTCAAATTTTGATAAGTTGGATTTTTGTTTTCATTCGGTTAAAAATATTTTCTAATTTTCCTTGAGAGTTTTTATTTCACCCATATGTTATTTAGAAGTATGCTGTTTAGGGGCGTCTGGGTGGCTCAGTCAGTTAAGCATCTGTCTTGAGCCAGGTCATGATCTTGTGGTTCGTGGTTTGAGCCCTGCGTGTGCATGGGGCTCTGTGCTGACAGCTCAGAGCCTGGAGCCTGCTTTGGATTCTGTGTCTCCCCCTCTCTCTGCCCCTCTCCTGCTTGTGCTGTTTCTCTCTCTCTCTCAAAAATAGGGGCGCCTGGGTGGCTCAGATGGTTAGGCGTCTGACTTCAGCTCAGGTCACGATCTCACGGTTCGTGGGTTCGAGCCCCGTGTCGGGCTCTTTGCTGACAGCTCAGAGCCTGGAGCCTGCTTCGGATTCTGTGTCTCCCTCTCTCTCTCTCAGAAATAAATAAAACATTTAAAAAATTTTAAAGAAAAACAAAAGGCTCAAGAAGAACTTTAAATAAACATTAAAAAAAAATTTAATGGAAGTATCTGTTTAATTTTAAAATATTTGAGAGTTTTCTAGGTATTTTTGTTATTAGTTGCCAGTGCAATTATATTATAGTCAGAACACATACTTTGTATGATCTTTGTTTTTCCAGATGTCTTTTTTTGTTTGTTTTTGTTTTTCCAGATGTCTTAATACTTGTTTTATGGTCTACATACATGGTCTGTCTAGGTGACTGTCTTATGTGTACTTGAAAAGAATCTGTATTCTGGTTTTGGGTAGAGTGTTTTTGTTTTAATTTTTTATTATTTTTTTGATTTTTTTTTTTTTTTTTTTTTTGAGAGAGAGAGAGACAGAGTGTGAGCAGGGGAGGGACAGGGAGAGAGGGAGACACAGAATCCAAAGCAGGCTCCAGCTCTGAGCTGTCAGCATAGAGCCCAACGTGGGGCTCAGACTCAAAAGAGTGAGAGATCATGACCTGAGCCAAAGTCAGACACTCAAACGACTGAGCCACCCAGTGTTTATAAATGTCAATTAGGTCCAGTAGATTGAATGATGGTGCTGTTCAGGTCTTTGTAAATTCTTAATGACTTTTTTTGTCTACTGTCAATTGCTGAAAGAAGAGTTTTGGAAATTTTGAACTAAAATTGTGGATTTATTTATTTCCTTTTTCAGGTCCATTTTTGTTGTTGTTGGGATTTTTGTTTTTGCAAGGGGTTGTTCAGAGAGATAGTTAACTTTATTAGAGACATCCAAACTTTTAGCATAAAGCCACATGACATTTTTCAAGGAAATTATATATTTTTTGGAGTATGAAGAATTTCTGAAGTTCAGAAATCTGGAACTCTTAAAATATTTAGTCAAAACAAAAATACATAACAGGTTGTAATTTTATAAAAAGGCAATGATCAGGACATCTTGTTGAACACAGCTGAAAGTTTGGCAAAATGTGGGGCGCCTGGGTGGCTCAGTCGGTTAAGCGTCTGACTTCGGCTCAGGTCATGATCTCAGTTTGTGGGTTCGAGCCCTGCGTCAGGCTCTTTGCTGACAGCCAGCTCAGAGCCTGGAGCCTGTTTCTGATTCTGTGTCTCCGTCTCTCTCTGACCCTCCCCTGCTCACGTTGTCTCTCTCTGTCTCTCTCAGAAATAAAACATTTAAAAAAAAAAAAAAAAAGTTGGGCAAAATGTAATTGCAGCTGTAAAACCAACAAGGAATTCATCTAAGATATTAGGCTTAGGGGAGCCATTTCATTGATATCAAAATGCAAACTGACAAACTTTTTGTCCAAGGAAAAGTGAACCTGAATACAAGTGATGACCAGGGGATTGTGCCAGATGGAGTGCTGTCATGTACCTGAAGAGACAGCTGGAATTAGAAATGGGCCTTACAGATGCACACAGAGATACATAGATACTGTGTCTTATAGTAGTGCTACGCAAGCTTTGTTTTGTGTTTGCATGGGTATCTCTTTTCATCTTTTTACTTTTAACTTCTAGTTAAGTTGAATAGAACTATCGGTATAGTTAGGTTTAAATCTGCCATCATGAGGGGCGCCTTGGTGGCTCAGTCGGTTAAGCATCCTGCTTCGGGGCTCGGGCCATCATCTCATGGCCTGTGAGTTTGAGCCCCTCATTGGGCTCAATGCTGACAGCCTGGAGCCTGGTTCGGATTCTGTGTCTCTCTGCCCCTCCCCTGCTCACACTCTGTCTCTCAAATACAAACATTTAAAAAAACAATAAATCTTCCATCATGTATCTTTAGTTCTTACTCTGCTTTTTTCTTTTCCTGCTTTCTTTGTTTTGTTTTTTTGTTTTGTTTTGTTTTTTAAGATTTTATATTTTTAAGTAATCTTCAATGTGGGGCTTGAACTCCTAACCCCAAGCTCAAGAGTGGCATCCTTCATGCTCTACCAGGTTAGCCAGCCAGGTGCCCTGAGTGGGCTTGTTTGTTTTATTTCCCTCTTTGCTTGGTAACTACAAAGAGTTACCAAGCAGGGCTCTTTTTTTAAAGATTTATTTTGAAGGACTCTACACCCAACATGGATCCCAAACTGAGAATCCCGAAACCAAGGCTTGCATGCTCTACTGACTGAGCGAGCCAGGCGCCCCTGTGGTTGCTTCTTTTTCTTTTTACTGGTTGCTCTGTACATCACTGACTTACACGGTCCACTGTGACCATTGGTCTTCTACTAAGATCGCTTTACATATAGTACAAGAACCGCCCCCCAGCGTTATATTTCCATTTTCCCTTTCGTTCTTTGTAGTATTTTTGTCATATGTTTTAACTTTACCTGTATTAAAAATACATCACTTTGTTACGAATTTTGTTCTAAACAGTAGTTATTATTTTATAGAAACTACATAGTGAGTAAAAATATCTTTTGCTTTACTCATACTTTTTCTGTTTTTCTCGGTTATTTGATAAAAGTCCACATTTCCATCTGGGTTGTTTTCATGCTGCTTTCGAGAATTTCCTTAAGCGTTTCTTGTAGTAGTGTTCTACTGGTAGTGAATGCATTCTGCTTTTGTCTGTCTGGAAAAGTGTTTATTTTGCCTTGATTTCTAGTAATATAAATCATTGTTTTCTTTTGTAAATTTACAGTGTCATTCTACCAGTGAATTTTTTTGTTTCAGATATTGTAATTTTTATCTCTGGAAAGTTCCATCCAGATGTTTAATATTTGCCATCATTATGTTCATACTTTGTATACTCACGTGTAATTAAAAGATTTTTTAAATAGCTGTTTTAAGGCCCTTGGTTACTGACTTCATCACCTGTGTTACTACTAGGTCTATTTCTGTTTGATTTTTCTTCTGATTATGGATAATTCATTCATTTTTTGCATTAATGATCATTTTTTATTACATGCTAGAAATTTTGAATTTTACTTGTTGATAGGTTTTGTTATGTTTTGTTAAAGAGTACTGAGTTGTGTTCTGGTGTGCAGTTCAGTAACTTGTGGATTAGTTTGATCTTTTTAAGGCTTGCTTTTAAGCGTGGTTATGGCATCTCTATGGCATCCTTTGTTTTGGGGCTAATGAACCTCTGCTGCTAGGTTGATAACCTTCTGGGGACTCTACCCAATTCCCATGTATTATAGGTTCTCTCTGCTGTGGCTGGTGGGAACACAAACTGCTGCCAACCTTAGATGACTTGTGGGACTTGCTCAGCTTTCTGATCTCTGGGGTTCTTCTTGGAGTTTTACTCCAGTTACAGATTGGTACTCATTCAAAATCATGGGGAATCCCTTCACGGATCTCCAGAAATCTGTTTTGGAGACCTTGCTTCTTGTAGCTGTCTTGGCCTCTTGAACTCTAATCCCAATCTCTTCAATTCACCCAGACTATTGGGCCCTCTTTCTGTTACCCCTCTGTGTGTATGCTACAGCTTGGAAACTCAGTAAGCAGTAAGTTGGGGGCAGTTGTAAGTTTACATCATTTTCCTTTTGGTCAAGGGTCATGGTCTGTGTTGCTGGTTTGTGAATTGTCTGAAGATACTTTTTTATATATTTTGTTTAGTTTTCTAGCTGTTTATAGTTGGAAGACTATTTCTGTGGCCCTATTAGTTTTTATTTCCTCTATAATTTTTAGTAATTTTTCTCATCCCTTTTTCTCCCCCACCTACCCCAGGATTACTTACTGTATTTGCTTCTAAGTGTTTATGTTGCCTTAGTTGATATTTTTTTATTGAGATGAAATCACACTTTTAAAAAAATGTACAATTCTGGGGCACCTGGTGGCTCAGTTGGTTAAGCATCCGACTCTTGACTTCATCTCAGGTCATGATCTCACAGTTCATGAGTTAGAGCCCCACATTAGGCTCTGTGTGCTCACAGCATGAAGCCTGCTTTGGGTCCTCTGTCTTCCTCATTCTGGCCTTCTCTTGCTCACTCTCAAAAATAAATGTTAAAAAAAAATTAATAAAAAGAAAAAATTAAAGAAAAAAGATGTGCAGTTCCATGGTTTTCAGTATATATTGTGCAACCATCCCCACTGTCTAATTCTAGAATGTTTTCATCACCCCAGAAAGAAACCCTGTATCTGTTAGCAGTCATTCATTTTCCATCGTTCCCTCCCATTCAGCTCCTGGCAACTGTGAATCTACTTTCAGTCTATATGGATTTGTCTGCTTTGGATATTTCATATAAACTGAATTGTACAATACATGACCTTTTTTGGTCTGATTTCTTTCATCTAACATGTTTTCAAGATTCATCTACTTGGTAGCACATATCAGTACTTGAAGAATCCTTTTCACTGGTGAATAATATTCTATTATATGGATGTACCCAATTTTGTTTTTCTTTGTCAGTTGGTAGACATTTGCGTTTTTTCCACTTTTTTTTTTAATGTTTTATGTATTTCTGAGAAAGAGAGTGTGAGCAGGAGAAGGTCAGAGAGAGGGAAATACAGAATCTGAAATAGGCTCTAGGCTCTGAGCTGGCTGTCAGCACAGAGCCCGATGTGGGGCTTGAACCCACGAACCGTGAATCATGACCTGAGCCGAAGTCGGACACTTAACCAACTGAGCCACTCACGTGCCCCTCCACTTTTTGGCTATTATGAATAATGGTGCTGTGAGCATTTGTGTACAGATTTTTGTGCAGATGTATGTTTTCGTTTCTCTTGGTTTTATACTTAAGAGTAGAATTGCTGGATCATGTGGTAATTCTGTTTAACTTTTTAAACTACCAGGTTGTTTTTCAAGGTGATTGCATCATTACACATTCCTACCAGCAATAGTAGAGTGTTCTGTTTTCTTTTCTTTTCTTTTCTTTTTTTTTAAAAATGAGAGAGGCAGAGCATGAGTGGGGGAAGGGCAGAGAGAGGAGGAGACACAGAATCTGAATCAGGTTCCAGGCTCTGAGCTGTCAGCACAGAGCCCTACACAGGGGGCTCGAACCCATGAACTGTGAGAACATGACCTGAGCTGAAGTTGGACACTCAACCGACTGAACAACTCAGGTACCCCCAGGAGTGTTTCATTTTCTTCACATTCTTGCTAACACTTTTCACTGTTTTGTAGCCATTCCTGTGGGTGTTACATAGCGTCTCATAGTGGTTTTGACTTACGTATACTTCCTTAATGACACTGAGTCCAGATCTTCCTTGAGAACTAGGAAGAATACTTGAACTGGGTCAAGTAGTCCCCATGGCTCACCTGTAATTTCCTTTTCCCCCACTATTTTCAAGATTGTGAATAAGTGGAACACTGCTCTTATTGGCCTTATGACGTACTTTCGGGAGGCTGTTGTGAACACCCAGGAGCTCTTGGACTTGTTGGTGAAGTGTGAGAACAAGATCCAGACACGTATCAAGATTGGCCTCAACTCCAAGATGCCGAGTCGTTTCCCGCCTGTTGTGTTCTACACCCCTAAGGAGTTGGGTGGACTCGGCATGCTCTCCATGGGCCATGTGCTCATCCCCCAGTCTGACCTCCGGTAGGACTTGCTTGAAAATCTTGCTAGATCCTGAGGGAAGGGGACGTTTCTTTACTTTTAGGCTTTGTTTTTTCTCTAACCTTGGTTGTGCCCTCAAACAGGTGGTCCAAGCAGACAGATGTAGGTATCACACACTTTCGTTCAGGAATGAGCCATGAGGAAGACCAGCTGATTCCCAACCTGTACCGCTACATACAACCTTGGGAGAGCGAGTTCATTGATTCTCAGCGGGTCTGGGCTGAGTATGCACTGAAGAGACAAGAGGCTATTGCTCAGAACAGGTACACATCCAGGAAGGCATGGCCGTCCTGCTGGGGGTATGCAGCCTTGCATGGAGGTCAGGAGCAGAGCATGCTATACTTTTATGAAGACCAGGGAAGTAGGTTCTACATCTGACCTGTTTGTCCTTGGCCAGGGAGGAATGCTGAATAAGCTCTTTGTGTGAGCACATGTTTGAATTCAGTATTTTTTCTTTGACAGACGATTGACCTTAGAAGATCTAGAGGATTCATGGGATCGTGGCATTCCTCGAATCAACACCCTTTTCCAGAAGGACCGGCACACATTGGCTTATGATAAAGGCTGGCGTGTTCGAACTGACTTTAAGCAGTACCAGGTACATGGAGGGGATAATAGAGTTTCCCTGCACTAGAAGAGCCCACCACTGTGCCAGGAACCTGGGGCAGTAGACACCTGGAAGCTTGATGGTGCTTGCCTTGCCATCTAGGTTTTGAAGCAGAACCCTTTCTGGTGGACACATCAGCGTCATGACGGGAAACTCTGGAACCTGAACAACTACCGTACAGACATGATCCAGGCCCTGGGTGGTGTGGAAGGCATTCTGGAACACACACTCTTCAAGGGCACGTACTTCCCTACCTGGGAGGGGCTTTTTTGGTGAGGATTCTCTTCTCCCCTTACGGTGACCTGTCCTAACTCTGAGCTCATCCTTTTGTGCCTTGTGTTCTGTGGTGTCCACCAGAGAGCAGCGCTCTGGGAGATGTCAGGGTATCACTTTGCCTGGTCTCTTTTCCCCAGGGAGAAGGCCAGTGGTTTTGAGGAGTCTATGAAGTGGAAGAAGCTAACCAATGCTCAGCGATCAGGGTTGAACCAGATTCCCAATCGTAGATTCACCCTCTGGTGGTCTCCAACCATCAACCGAGCCAATGTGAGTGCGATTGCTAGACCTGGAAGATGGGAAGCTAAAAACACGTGTTTCTGCCTCCTTCATTATGTCCTGAGAACAAGTGTCTTGCTGTCTGGTGTCACTTACACTTTCTTTGTCCCATCAGGTATATGTAGGCTTTCAGGTGCAGCTGGACCTAACCGGTATCTTCATGCATGGCAAGATCCCCACGCTGAAGATCTCTCTCATCCAGATCTTCCGAGCCCACTTGTGGCAGAAGATTCACGAGAGCATCGTGATGGACTTGTGTCAGGTGGGTCAGGAACAAGGGCACGGGGCGCCACCAGAAGTCAGGTCCGCTTGGGCTCAGGCAGTTAAACATCTGACTCTTGGGGCGCCTGGGTGGCTCAGTCGGTTAAGCATCCGACTTCAGCTCAGGTCATGATCTCATGGTTTGTGGATTTGAGCCCCACATCGGGCTCTGTGCTGACAGCTCAGAGCCTGGAGCCTGTTTGGGACTCTGTATCTCCCTCTCTCTGACCCTCCCCTGTTCATGCTAGCTCGTGCGCGCGCGCTCTCTCTCTCTCTCAGAAATAAATAAAACCTAAAAAAAAATAAAATAAAATAAAACAACAACAAAAAAAACATCTGATTCTAGGTCACACCTCAGGTCATGAGTTAATGGTTCAAGCCCCACCTTGGGCTCTGTGCTGGGTGTGAAGCCTACTTTAAAAAAAGGTCAGCTTACTCTTGGCATGGGAAGTCCACCCTAGAAGCACTGAGGAGGAGACTTGCATTGTGGTGCCAGGTGCCACATTATCTGAACTCCTATAAGCCTCATTCTAAGTGGGCTCCCATGAACAGTCATAACCTTTCCACCTTTGCCTTTAGGTGTTTGATCAGGAACTGGATGCTCTAGAAATTGAAACAGTACAGAAGGAGACCATTCACCCACGAAAGTCCTATAAGATGAATTCTTCCTGTGCAGATATCCTGCTATTTGCTTCCTATAAGTGGAATGTCTCCCGGCCTTCATTGCTGGCGGACTCCAAGTAAGTGCTTTATAACCCAAGAAGGTTGGTTTTACTGTTCTACATGTGCTACTTTGGGAACTGTCCTTTCCTTTTGGAGATTTACATGTAGTGATTGAGGGTTAATGTGATTCTGGGACCTTGGTTGTGTTGGTGGCTTCCTAAAGCCTGAATTCCTAACCAGAATCTCTCTCTACCCTCAGGGATGTGATGGACAGTACCACCACTCAGAAGTATTGGATTGATATCCAGTTGCGCTGGGGGGACTATGATTCCCATGACATTGAACGCTATGCACGGGCCAAGTTCCTGGACTATACCACAGACAACATGAGTATCTACCCTTCGCCCACTGGTGTGCTCATTGCCATTGACCTGGCCTATAACCTGCATAGGTAAATTGGTGTTCAGAAGCACGTATGTATGTCAACCCCATACTTCAATTTTAATATTTTTAATTTATGTAAACTCTGGTTAATCTGGAGCTCAAACTCACAACTCTGAGATCAAGAGTCACATGCTCTACTGACTGCACCAACCAGGCACCCAGTCAGCCCCATACTTTAATGTATACATGTTTTTTAGTTTGTTTGTGTGGCCCTTTCCTCTTCTGGTTGACTTTTTCTTCCTTGCCTCTGTGTATATGGGCAGACACTCATCAGCCTGGTCTTCACTCTCCTTGCCTCTTCTGTTCTCATAGTGCCTATGGAAACTGGTTCCCAGGCAGCAAGCCTCTCATACAGCAGGCCATGGCCAAGATCATGAAGGCAAACCCTGCCTTGTATGTGTTACGTGAACGGATCCGCAAGGGGCTGCAGCTCTATTCATCTGAACCCACTGAGCCCTATCTGTCGTCTCAGAACTATGGTGAGCTCTTCTCCAACCAGATTATCTGGTTTGTGGATGACACTAATGTCTACAGAGTGACTATTCACAAGGTGAGGATTAGAAGCAGCTTAGGGATGTGGGCAAATGTGTACATAAGGGAAACGCAGGGTGGTTGTGTCTAGGCCGCACTAACTGATGGTATCATTCATTAGACCTTTGAAGGGAATTTGACAACCAAACCTATCAATGGGGCCATCTTCATCTTCAATCCACGCACAGGGCAGCTGTTCCTCAAGATTATCCACACATCTGTGTGGGCTGGACAGAAGCGTCTGGGGCAGGTGAGCTGGTTAAAGGGTCGAGAGGCTACCCCTTTTTTTCGGGGGAGGTGTGTCGGGGGGGGGCAGGAGGCCTCGTCCTGTTTCTCTCTCTGAGGTTAAGTGTGTCTCATTTGAACCTTTGCCCTGAATTACTTGGGGGGTGTTCTGCAGGGCGCCCAGCACTGTGTGAGGTCCATCGTTACCTACCGGTTGGTCTCTTCTGTTTCCTGAATCTCCCGTCTCTAACCTACCTTGAACAAGACTACCAAAAATCATCTTTGTAAAGGGAACAAGAATTCTTCAAGCATCATTTTTACCAAGTCTCTACCTTTTTCTATCTAACCCTTTTTTCTTGCTGAATTACCTCTTCTCTGGCTCTCTAGACACTTGGTAATCTGGCTGTGCTACCACCTGTCCAGCTGTGGTTTCTCTTCCTTTAAACCCTGTTTCCTTTTGCAACAGCCAGGATCCTGCTATCCCCAAACTCTGACCTTCATTTCCACTTCTGTGGCTTTGCTCATATATCTTTCTAGAATGCCCTCTCCTCTTTACTATGTTAATCAGTCTTCCTCATTCCCTAAGACCTGTTTCTGTGTATAGCTTTTTATCAATTTAAGCCCTAATTTGATTATTACATAATCAAATACCAGCTTGTGGTGTAACTTGCGTGAGTTTTGTCTGACCAGCTAGGTCTTTTGGGCAAGGCCATTTGACACTTTTTTTTGGACCTCCAAAGTACCTGACTTTCAATAGCAGTGCGCAGCAGAAACAGAGGTTGCTTATTTTTTTTGTTCTAGTTGACCTGCAGTGGTAGGGACTCAGTTTCCATTTCTTCCTCTCTCCCTGTTTAGCTGGCTAAGTGGAAGACGGCTGAGGAGGTGGCTGCCCTGATCCGATCTCTGCCTGTGGAGGAACAGCCCAAGCAGATCATTGTCACCAGGAAGGGCATGCTGGACCCACTGGAGGTGAGAGGTGGGTGAGGTCGAAGAAAGGAGGGCCGAGATGTATAGGCTGTTTCTAATCTTGGACTTGATCTTGTCTCAGGTGCACTTGCTGGACTTCCCCAATATTGTGATCAAAGGATCGGAGCTCCAGCTCCCTTTCCAGGCTTGTCTCAAGGTGGAAAAGTTTGGGGACCTTATCCTTAAAGCCACTGAACCCCAGATGGTTCTTTTTAATCTCTATGATGACTGGCTCAAGACTATCTCATCTTACACGGTATGAAACTACCTAACAGAGAAGGTTACTCTAAGAGGAGTGGGTTTGGGGCTGTAAGACAATCCTGTTCCTGCCTTAGGTTTTCCCCAGGTCCCCTATGGGGCCGTTGCACACCTTCAACCTGCAGATGAGATGTTCTGCAGTTCTGTGTTCTGCATATAAAGTTGACTGGGAGAGCAACAGAAGCTGTACCTTAAGAGTTTGAAATCAATTTCTAGGTTCCCTGAAAGGGTAGAAATGCGGGAAGTTGGGGGGACATGAAGTGGCTGACCCCACCTACCCCTTTATTGCCATATCTTTTCTCAGGCTTTCTCCCGCCTCATCCTGATTCTGCGTGCCCTGCATGTGAACAACGACCGGGCAAAGGTGATCCTGAAGCCAGACAAGACGACTATTACAGAGCCACACCATATTTGGCCCACTCTGACTGATGAGGAATGGATCAAGGTGGAAGTGCAACTCAAAGATCTGATCTTGGCCGACTACGGCAAAAAAAACAAGTGAGCACTGGCAGTTGGGAGATGCGTGGGACATCCTAAAAGGGTGAAATAAATGGTTCAGTATGTGGTTTCTGGGTCTTTTGAAACATTTAGGCTCAGGAATTTCTCAAGGACTTGTCCCGGAGATACCTACAGAAAAGAGATACGCAGTGTCTTCAGGAAATATAGAAAATGTCAATGTTTCAGGGTTTCGGTCTGCTTCTTGGGCATTGTTTCATGTTGCCATTTTGAGCAGGGCATTTCTTTACCATCCATATGTTACAGGAAGTTTTAGCATCCCAGATCCCCAGGTACTGCTGTTAATAACACGCACGCCCCTCTCCCTGTCATTTGGGCAACCCAAGAAAATGTCCATAGGTTTCCACATACCCCCTAGGATGACTAAGGTGATTGACTGACACTACCAGCGATGACTGAGAACATGTTCTAAGGGTTTCTGTGTTTGAGACTTGTCCTATAAACCAGGGCACTTCTTGTCAAGGAGAAGAGGGAGATCTTAGTACTGAGCAGTGTGAGCGCTGCTGAAAGGGTATAGGTGCACAGCGCCGTCCTGGGCTGTGATAAATCTTCTTGGTATTGGGACACCCCCACTTCACGCTCCCTTTATAATTGCCACTTGAGGATTGTCTGGGGTAGGGGTATGGAGTCCCCTGTCCTACCAAGTTATACTCTTGCCATTGAGGCATGATTGATGAAGGGGAAGAGATCTTGTGGTGTGACCCATGCTGTCCCCGCAGTGTGAATGTGGCATCACTGACACAATCAGAAATCCGAGACATCATCCTGGGTATGGAGATCTCGGCACCATCACAGCAGCGGCAGCAGATAGCAGAGATTGAGAAGCAGACCAAGGAACAGTCACAGCTGACGGCAACACAGACTCGTACTGTCAACAAGCATGGTGATGAGATCATTACTTCAACCACCAGCAACTATGAGACCCAGACTTTCTCATCGAAGACTGAATGGCGGGTTAGGTACTGTAAGGGGCCATGGGGTAGGGATGGCAAAGCCTACTGACGTTGCCTGAGGTGCTAGGCTGGAGAAATGCTGACATTCCCCACTGTTTTTAGGGCCATCTCTGCTGCCAACCTTCACCTAAGGACCAATCATATCTATGTTTCATCTGATGACATCAAGGAGACTGGTTATACCTATATCCTTCCCAAGAATGTACTTAAGAAGTTCATCTGCATATCTGACCTGCGGGCCCAAGTGAGTGAGTGTGCACAGCTAAGCCATAGTGTGCCTGGCATTTTATGTGCCTAAAATTCATCTGAATTCAGGGTATGTAAGAATGGCCAAAACAGCAAGGAGGGTTTTGCCTCCCATCAAATACATAATGCTTTAACGTTATAAAGCTGTGGCAGTTAAGAGTTCCAGACATTTTTGGAAGACGATAGTATACAGTCAGAAAGGGATCTTTATGTATTTAGTAAATGTGTATCAGATCTGTAGGATTAAGGATGCCTTAGGGTACTGAAACAGTCAGAACCCTGCCTCACAACTTAAAAAATGCAGGCGAAGGGGCGCCTGGGTGGCTCAGTGGGTTAAGTGTCTGACTTCAGCTCAGGTCATGATCTCACAGTTCGTGGGTTCGAGCCCTGCGTCTGACTTTGTGCCTACAGCCAGCTCAGAGCCTGGAGCCTGTTTCGGGTTCTGTATCTCCCTTTTTCTCTGACCTTCCCCTGCTCACACACGCGCGCGCGTGCTCTCTCTCTCTCTCTCTCTCTCTCTCAGAAATAAAAACATTAAAAATAAATTTTTAAAAAAACGCAGGTGGAATAAAGTCTCAATGTAAAATACTAGGTTGTAGAGTATTAGAAGAAAATGTCTAATATCTTAGTGTTGAGATTTTTTTTAGTTTATTTATTTTGAGAGACAGCGTGAGTGGGGGAGGGGGAGAGAGAGAAAGGATCTCAAGCTGACATTCCAGAGCCCAACTTGAAGCTTGAACTCATGAAATCATAAGATCATGACCTGAGCTGAAACCAAAAGTCGGATGCTTAACCAACTGAGCCACCCAGGAGCCCCGAGATAGCCTTCTTAAGATATAAAACCATGGGGCACCTGGGTGGCTCAGTTGAGCATCCAGCTCTTGATTACAGCTCAGGTTGAGATCGCAGGGTTGTGAAATTGAGTTCTGCCTGTGGCTCCACACTCAGTGCAGATTCTCTCTCTCACTCCGCTCCTCTCCCATGCATGCACAGTCTATCTACAATTAAAATTAATAAAATAACTAGAAGAATAGGCAAAGAATATGAAGGTAATTCAGAAACAACTATAAATGGCAAATGTAATATGAAAAGATGCTTGGGGGGGCCGCGTGGGTGGCTCAGTCTTTATTTCAGCTCAGGTCATAATCTCACGGCTTATGTATGAGTTTGAGCCCAGCGTCAGGCTTTGCACTGACAGTGCAGAGCCTGCTTGGGATTCTTTCTCTCCCTTTCTCTTCTGCCTCTTTCCTGCTCCTGATCACATTCTCTTTCTCTCTCAAAAATAAATACTTTGAAGAGGTGTTTGGCCTTACTAGTAATCAGGTAATTCATTGTATACAACACCCAATTTGTGGCCTCAGGTTGGTAAATTTGAGAAGACTGTTAGTATCTTGTATCGGTGGGTTTATAGGACACAGGTCCTCTTTGTCGATGGCCGTGTAAAATTTAAAATTCCACCTAGTGGTGGATTTAAAGATGTGTTCTTCTTGTGAAGCTTCATGAACTGTGTGTTGGTGTGCTCATTTATTTATGGATACTCCTTAATCAGCCGGGGACCATGTGAGCAATGCAGGTTCCTGGACCCCACTCGAGATTCTTTTTTTTTTTAATGTTTTAATGTTTTATTTCTGAGAGAGAGACAGTGTAAGCAGGGGAGGGTCAGAGAGAGCAGGAGACAAAGAATCGGAAACAGGCTCCAGGCTCTGAGCTATCGGCACAGAACTCGATGCGGGGCTCGAACCCACAAACCGTAAGATCATGACCTGAGCTGAAGTCGGCACTTAACCGACTGAGCCACCCAGGCGCCCCACCCCACTCGAGATTCTGATGTGAGAAGTCCAAGGTTAAGGGTCATGTTTAACGTTTTGAACAAGCACCCCAGGTGACTCTAATGCAAGAGATTCTGATCACATTTTGAGAAACTGTCCTTTGTTCTTGGGGAAGGGAACGAAACACAGGGCTGACAGCCCAGAGTCTGGAGTGGTGCTAAGAATCGTTCTGGTTCTTCACCCTTTTGTTCCCAGATTGCAGGGTACCTGTACGGGGTGAGCCCGCCAGATAACCCGCAGGTGAAGGAGATCCGCTGCATCGTGATGGTGCCGCAGTGGGGCACTCACCAAACCGTGCATCTGCCTGGCCAGCTGCCCCAGCATGAGTATCTCAAGGTCAGTGGGGGTGGGGGTGATGGGAGCTTTCTTGTGTCAGCCTGGTGGGAGGAAGGCAGCGTGTTGTTCTCATGGGGGGTGAGTCCTGTCTGTAGATGGGACTCCAGATAGCTTCTCACCTCTCTTCACCTATAGGAAATGGAACCCTTAGGATGGATCCACACTCAGCCCAATGAGTCCCCCCAGCTGTCACCCCAGGATGTCACCACCCACGCTAAGATCATGGCTGACAACCCATCTTGGGATGGCGAGAAGACCATTATCATCACCTGCAGGTAGTCTTGGGCCCCTTGGGGAGGAAATGCGGTGTGGCAGACCTTGCCACACAGGGCCTAGAAGGGCGGCCCGAGCTCTGACTGTCTTCATCCCTCTGTCAGCTTCACACCAGGCTCCTGCACGCTGACAGCCTATAAGCTGACCCCCAGTGGCTATGAATGGGGTCGCCAGAACACGGACAAGGGCAACAATCCCAAGGGCTATCTACCCTCGCATTATGAAAGGGTCCAGATGCTGCTGTCAGACCGCTTCCTTGGGTTTTTTATGGTCCCTGCCCAGTCCTCATGGAACTACAACTTTATGGGTAAGTTCAGCCTGAGGAAGAGGGACTACGGTTAGGCCATCACTGTTGGCACTTGGGGCTTGACTCCGGTTTGAAGATGGCCCGGAGGCCCAGGCTGGGTGACGCGGGTGCACTTTGTTAACACTGGACCTTTCCTCCCACCCCCAGGTGTCCGGCATGATCCCAACATGAAATACGAGTTGCAGCTGGCAAACCCCAAAGAGTTCTACCACGAGGTGCACAGACCTTCCCACTTCCTCAACTTTGCTCTCCTGCAAGAGGGCGAGGTCTACTCCGCGGATCGAGAGGACCTCTATGCCTAGTTGTATCCTCTCCTCCCCTCCCCCACTTCAGACGCTCCACAGGCTGGAGCCTTTTACCCGCAAAGACAAGCTGGTGACATTCAGCAGCTTGGCCCCCTCTTCCTCTATTTGTGCTTCTTGTGTTATTGATTTCTGGTGGCTTGTAGCCCTGAGCGAAGTGTATTAATAAATTTTGTATAAATAGGAGTTTTGGGGTTTGTTTTCCTCCTGAGCTCAAATTCTGGATGCAGGAAGGCTGGACTTGTTCACAGCAGCATGCTGGCCTCAGCCTTAAAGGGGTGTGAGCCTCCTATTCAGGGGCTGTGGTACTGAGTATCCCTTAATGAACCGAGGTGGGGTTGGGCTTTCACACCCCTACTGATTGGCTGTATTTGTCAATAATCGTCAAAATATTTGCAAACCAGGGCGGGCACCTGGGTGGCTCAGTCAGTTGAGTGTCTGACTTGATTTTGGCTCAGGTCATGCTCTCACAGTCATGAGATCAAGCCCTCTGTGCTGGGCCTGGAGACTGCTTAAGATTTTCTGTCTCCCATTCTCTTTCCGCCCATCCCTGCTCTTGCTCACTAGTGCTCTGATTTGCAAACCAAATCGCTCCTATTCGACATCCTTTGGAACAATTGCTGCCATTTTCTGAGCTTGTGGATTTTCCCTTCCCAACTGTGGTGCCCAACCTAGCCCCTTAAGCTTTGTGTCACTTCTGGTTGGGGAAACAGGCACATGGCTGGACAGATGGGCTGTCTCTGAGGCCAAGGACAACCCTCCTGCGTCTCACCTCTTGCCTGTAGTGCTTGGCAGCCAAGTTGAGCCTCATGACACCAGACACTGGGGTGGAGCCTGGACTGAACGCTGTGGGGAGGGATTGACAAAAGTGACCAGTTAGAGCCCTGAGCCTCAGCTCTGAGACGCCTGGCTGGAAGCAGGCAGTCCTGCTTCCTGTGACCTTGGGTACTCTTAACAGGACAGGACCCCGGGGGACCCAGTGCACTACCTCCTTACCCACGCCTTTTCCCTTAATCGCTCCTCCTCTGTCGCTTCTTCCCCGCCCTCTACTGCCCTAAACTGCTTCCTGGGCCGGAACTGTTTGGCTTTTTCCTGCCCCAGTTAGGGTTGGGGGTGGGGAGAGCGTCGCAGCCCTTGGCCTTCTGGGGCCATGGAGCCCAGGGGACCGGTACCCGGGGTGCCTGGCTGCGGGCCTCGAGTGGCCACCGGGTCAGGGACGGCTGCGGAGCTCGTGTACCATCTAGCGGGGGCCCTGGGCACG
Source organism: Hyaena hyaena (assembly GCF_003009895.1). NCBI lineage: Eukaryota > Metazoa > Chordata > Mammalia > Carnivora > Hyaenidae > Hyaena > Hyaena hyaena. The sequence goes on along the minus strand of NW_024080642.1, from coordinate 6,703,155 downwards.
GAGCTGAAGGAGCTGGCGCGCCGCTTCGGGCCGGAGGCGGCGGCCAGGCTAGTGCCGCTCGTGGTTCGGGCGCTGGAGCTCCTGGAAAAGGCTGCGGTGGGGCCCGACCCCGACTCAGTGAGTCACCGCCCCCTCCCCTCGCCACCCGCAGGGCTGGTGGGAGCGTAGCGCTCACAGCCTGGACTCCCCAGCTGCAGGTGTCAGCGCAGCAGGCCGAACTGGAGCTGCGGCGGCTGCGCGAGGAGAACGAGCACCTCCGCAGACAGCTGCGCTCTGGGCCACAGGGTGAGTGCGGGCACCGCCACGGGGCGGGGCGGGCCGGCCCAGGGCCTCCTCCCCAGGCCGCTGCTAAGTTCGTCCCCTCCTCAGAGGAGCGCGCTCTTCTGCGGCAGCTCAAGGAGGTGACCGACCGCCAGCGAGATGAGCTCCGGGCGCACAACCGCGACCTGCTGCAGCGCAGCCAGGAGACCGAGGCGGTGAGGGCGGGGCAAGGGGCGGGGCGACGAGCGGGGCTCTCCACCTCCCCCATCGACACCCCGCCTACCTCCTCTTTTGCCCCGCCCCCAGCTTCAGGAGCAGCTGCAGCGCCTCCTGCTGGTGAATTCAGAGCTGAGGCACAAACTGGCCGCGGTGCAAACCCAGCTGCGTGCCGCGAGGGACCGCGAGAGTGAGCGGGAGCTACAGCGCCAAGGGGCAGTGGCACTGGCTCGAGAGCCGGCGCAGGACCGGGCCAAGGGGACCGGGTATGAGCAGAGGCAGGAGCCGGAGCGGGCACCCGCTGACGCGGGAGCCCCAGGGAGCCCTGAGGACCTGGTGAGTGCCCAGAGCAGTATTCGCAGGGCTGGAACTTGGTGGGCACTCGGGAAAGGTTTGCTGTGCTGCGTTAGCAAGTCCACCGGGAAGTTGGAAGGTGGCCAACAAGTGTGCGCCCCCCAGCCGGCCTCTGCTCTCACTCTCGGCCAGAGCTCTGGTCTATCATCTGTTGCAGCACCCTTGTCTCCCAGGTCTCCCTGGCAGTCACTTGCCCTAGCACTCCTGTGATGGCCTGGGGACAGGGGACACCGGCAGAGGCGCGCCCACCGACCAAGCCTGTCCTTCAGCCAGGGCGCCCCTCCAAGGTAGGACAGTGCAGCTTCAGTCGAGAGGAACTTGAGCAGATCCTTCAGGAGAGGAATGAACTCAAAGCCAATGTGTTCCTGCTGAAGGAGGAGCTGGCCTACTTCCAGAGGTGAGGGCGGTGGGCGGGGGCTGGGACGATGGCGGTGGGGGACTCCACTCACACCTGTTCCTGGGCCTCAAGTCACCAGCTTCATGTTTTGGTTCACGGATACAGCCACAGTGACATGTGCCAGGCACTGTGCCGGGCACTGGGAGGATGCCAGTCACACAGCGCCTGCCCTCCGGGAAACTTCTTCCACATGAGGGAGGAGGTGGTACAGAAAGTCACAGCAGTGCTCAGAGAAGTATTCCTAGGAAAGTCACAGTAGTGCTCAGTGAAGTATTCCTAGGAAAGGGCGACAACGAGGCTAAGGTCTGAGGGGTGTGAGCAAGGCAGAGTATTTAAAAATGGGGGAACAAGATGCATAGGTACTTGGAGTGAGACCTACCATGGGCATTCCCACTGCTTACTGGAGCCTGCTGCCTCCTCTGTAGGGAGCTGCTCACAGACCACCGGGTGCCCGGGCTTCTGGTTGAAGCCATGAAGGTGGCTGTCAAGAAGCAGCGGAAGAAGATCAAGGCCAAGATGTTAGGGATTCCAGAGGAAGCAGAGAGCAGGTAAGTCCCTGCCTTCATTCCCACTAAGCCAACTCCCCTTGCTCTTTCTGCTGAGCCTCATGTACCAGCCTGGTCATGCTCTAACCCAGTCTTGTCACCCCTTGAGCCTGCCACCTGAGCCTTCTTACTCCCTGAGCCTGTCACCTAGTTACTTCTTAAACCTGCTAACCTGGCCCGGTCACCCCTGGGCCTGCTGTCTGGTCTGTCCCGCTGAACCTATCACTCCGGACTGGGCACCCCCTGGGCCTGCCACTCCGGCCTGGTCACACCCTAGCCTGCTGCCCTTCTCTCCAGATTGCCCTGCTTCCGCTTGCCATGCTCACTGTACCTCCTGATAAAGAAACCTGGTAGCGCTGCTTCTCCGCATTAATTTTTTAGTTTCCTGTCTTGGCTGGATCTGTTTGTTCTCAGAAGGTTCAGGCTGTCGTTACAGCCATGTCAGGGCATGCTGTCAGGCTATAAAATAAAAGCCTCAAGATGTCCTTCATCTCCCCAGCACCTCCTTCTCTCTAGCCCCCAGGGGCCCAGAGTCACTCTGTCCTCCCTTGGCCACTCCTGGGCGCGGTGCAGAGGGCTGAACATAGCCGGACTCCTGGTGTCCCCTAGGGCCTTGATTAATGACCCTGACATCTCTTCTCTCTGCCTCAGTGACGATGAAGACAGCTCATGGCTCCTACTCTCCAGTGATAAGGAAGCCCACTCTCCACCCATTGAGTCCCGAATACAGAGTTTGTATGTTGGGAGAAGAGGAACGGGAAAGGTTGAGGGGGTGAGGGAGGGCCCCCACCTTTATTCTTTCCCCCTTTCCTGCTCCACTGACATTCGTTTCGCTGCGCTGAGCTCTAAGCGTGCCCGTCCCACGCTGGCCCTGGTCCCTTTGCCCCCTCGGTACCTCAGGCTCCCCTTTCTTCCCGTTGTATCCCTTTCCTCACCGCCCCCTGCCCTCAGCCCGTGTCATTGGCCCCTCTGGCATCCAATTCAGCGTGCCTCTTGGTTCTGCGCCCAGGTTTGGCCTGTCCTATCGAGGTGAAACAGAGGCCCCTGAAGCCCAGACCAGCAGCATGGCCCCCAGGAAGCTAGGGGGAGAAGAGGAGGCCCCACAGCCACCCCACTTGGATCCTGCGGGCAGCCCCACAGTCCTCAGCTCCTGACCAGCCTTGCTCTGCACTCGATGAACATCTTTGTCTGGGGAGGCCTCGGCTGCCCCAGAGACCTGACTCTGGAATCCGGCCATGGGTAGATGTGTGGCCTCCAGTAAGGGCAGGGCTCCCCCCTTTTCCAATCCTGGCCTGAGCCAGGGCACGATGAAGAGCTCAGCCTTCCTTCCTTCCCTGTATCTCTGTGCCAAGCCTCCGGGGTCAGATAAAAGCGCTTCCTCCCCGAGTCTCCATTTTCCCATTCATGAAATGGAGAGCTGACTACCTACCTCCCCAGGGTTTATGCGAACGGCCTAAGCCAATGTAATAAAGCCGCTGCCCACGATACCCAGAACCGGCTCCATGTCTGTGTGTTAGCGGTCTGCCCCCGCCTGGCTCTGCCGGGACCGAAGGCAGGCCGAGGTTTCCTCCCAGGGTCCTGTTGGTTGTTGGTGGGGAGGCGTCTCCCAGCTAGGGCCTCCGTTGGGTGGTATGACCTAATGGAAAGATGGGGCTCCCACTCACACCCCACACCCTCGCCTGTCCCCAGTGCTCTGGGATTTGCAGCTCCGGCTTCCTGCCCCCTCCAGACTGAGACCAGCCCCTCAAGCCTCCACTCAGCCTTCGCTTTTCCTTTCTCTGGTGTCCCGGCTTCCCAGCACCCGCCCGCCCTCTCAGGGAGGTGCCTCATGGCAGCCCGCCCCTCGGCACTGGTTTCCTCAGGAAAGGCCTTGGAAGGAAGCAGGGAGGGGGTTGGGAGCCGTGGGGGCCAGACTAACCCAAGCCTTCCCGCTGGACTGGCCGCCATGGGGCTGAGGCTGCTGCTCCCGCTGTTGCTGCTCTGGACCCAGGGGACCCAGGGGGCCAAGCTGGACCCCAGTGGGCAGCACGTCTGCGTGGCCAGCAGGTGGGTTTTGGTAGGAATCTGATGCGGGGTGGGGTGGGGTGGTGCCTGAACTGGTATGGCAGCATTGCAGGCAAGGAGGACATGAGGGAAGAGGTCATGGGGCTTGGGGACAGCCGGGGGGGGGGGGGGGGCACACGTCTGAACTTGGGAGGGCCAGGGAAGGAAAGGGAAGGGACTGGGGACACTGGGGCTGTGACTCTCGGCTAGGCCTGCCTGAGGGGGTTGAGGCAGCCTTGCACANAGGAGGACATGAGGGAAGAGGTCATGGGGCTTGGGGAGGGGGGGGGGGGGGGGGGGGGGGAGTCAAGGCAGAAGGTGGGAGGGCCAGGGAAGGAAAGGGAAGGGACTGGGGACACTGGGGCTGTGACTCTCGGCTAGGCCTGCCTGAGGGGGTTGAGGCAGCCTTGCACATCTCAGCCAGAGACAGTGATCCACCTGCGGAGCCAGCCTGTCCCCCAGCTGACCCCTCTCTGCCCCACAGCCCCTCTGCGGAGCTCCAGTGCTGCCCAGGCTGGAGGCAGAAAGATCAAGAATGCACTGTCCGTGAGTAGTGAGAACAGATCCCCACCCGAGAAGAAAGGAGGACACAGCCCCCTGACCCTTCCTCCCTCCCCTCCTGGGGCCTAGTTCCCCTCCTGAGCCCTAGGGCCAGGGTCCACGCTGACACCACCCGCCCCCGCCCCCGGCCCTGAGGGAATGGCAGGGCGCTGGGAGCCAGTGAGAGGGGCAGAGTGTCCCCTGGTTGTGCCATGCCACCGTCCTTCCCACCTGGGTGGGGTGTTTTTCAGCCATCTGTGAGGGGCTGGATGCCTGCCGGGAAGACGAAGTGTGCGTGAAACCAGGCCTCTGTCGATGCAAACCTGGATTCTTTGGGGCCCAGTGCAACACCCGTGAGTCCTGAGTTTCATCTGGAGGACGAAGTTGCTAGGCAGAACTGGGGAGCGGGGAGGCAAAGCAGGTAGAAATGTGATCTCAGAACAGCGGGGCCAGAATCCCTCCAAGCTTCCCTGAGGAAATTGAGACCCAGAGTCAGGAAGTGACGCATTCTTGGAAGATGCCTTGAGTCATCTGGTTCTTACCCGTATCCACAAAGCTCTACCCACAGCCTCAGTTCTGGGCCCTTCACCATCCACAACTTCTCAGAAGGGATGGTGGTTATCCCTGTTGATTGCGAAGTGGACACATTCTCAGTGTCCCGCACACGCACTTTACACTTGCGTGGAGGGTGGAAGGAGGTCCCTGGCGGGGCTCTGCCCTGCGGGGTAGAAAAGACAGGCTTGGTTAAGGGTTTGGTGGCCAGGATGGCCAGAGAGTAGCCATCAGGAATCAGGGCTGAGAGAAGACACTAGGGGGAAATGTGGCCTCTCCTGTGACCCTCACGGTCAGCATTCAGGTGCAAGGGGATGGGGTGTGTGTGTGGCGGGGGACACTCAGATGCTGTGTCATCTCTGGTGGGGTGGAGGTGGAGGGAGAGAGGTGGGCATGAATGAAATCCTACTTGTGTGTGACTCTGGGCAAACCTTTTCCCACTCAGGAGCTTTAAGTGTGTTCTGGAGCATGAAGTGGGAGGCTGGGCCACTCCAAAGGGTTTCTGTAGTTCGTGAATCCGAGGCAGGAAGTGATTTGTGCCCCAGGAGGTTAGGCGGCCAGATGTTCAAGGGTCTGTCTCCGGCTCTTGGGAGGGTGGGTCTGGCGCCCCTCTCCCTTGCGGAAGGGGGCGTGGAGCTGAGATCCGTCTCTGGCCCCGAGCCCACAGACCCCTTTACGTTCCCCGCCCCCCCCCCCCGCAGGCTGCCCGACTCAGTACTGGGGCCCCGACTGCCGTGAGAGCTGCGCCTGCCACCCACACGGCCAGTGCGAGCCGACCACGGGCGTGTGCCACTGCCAAGCGGACCGCTGGGGCAGCCGTTGCGAGTTCCAGTGCAACTGCGGCCCCCACGGGCGTTGCGACGCCGCGACGGGCGCGTGCCGCTGCGAGCCTGGCTGGTGGTCACCGACTTGCCGCCGTCCGTGCCAGTGCAACCTGGCGGTGGCGCGCTGCGACCCAGCCGACGGCTCCTGCCGCTGCGAGTCGGGCTGGTGGGGCCGTCGCTGCAGCTTCCGCTGCGGCTGCCACGGCTCGCCGTGCACGCAGGAGACCGGCCGCTGCCTCTGCCGGCCCGGCAGGTGGGGCCCCGAGTGCCAGCACGAGTGCGAGTGCGAGCGCGGCCACTGCAGCGGCAGCTCCGGCCTGTGCTCCTGCCCCGCCGGCTTCCGCGGCGCGCACTGCGAGGTGCCCTGCCCCGCCGGCAGCTATGGGCGGCACTGCCGCGACAGGTGAGGGGGGGCGCGGGGCTGCGGGCAGTCCCCGGGGGGCGGGTGCGGGGGGGTGCGGGGGGGGCAGTCCGCGGGCGGGGGGCGGTTCGGGCGGAAGAAGGAGCCGAGGGAACCCGAGAGAAAGGGGATGGGCCCGGCAGAGGCCGGGGCGAGGGGACAGCGTCGCGCGGTGCCCTCCGAGAAAGCATCCAAGGACGGGATGAAAGGGGGAGAAAGACCCCCGATGCTCCTAGGTCCAGCCTCGCCCACCCTGCGTCTGGTTACCGTTAAACGAACAATAGGAGTACTAGCGAGCTATACTTAGGAACAGATAAAAGATGAACTACGTGACGGAATGATTGTAGGGTCCCTTTTAGACCTGGTGGCTTTCAAACTTTGGCCGACTCCACCCATAACAAGAAATGCCTTCTCGGAGTCCCTGGCTGGCTCATAGGTAGAGTATTTGACTCTTGATCTGGGGCTTGTGAGTTCAAGCCCCATGTTGGGCGCTGCGCATGGTGCTTGCTTAAAAAACAAATAAAACCAAACAAAACAACGACGGAAAGAAATGCGTTTTACATCCCACCTATCTTATTCACGCATCTCTGTGGTAAAAGCTTAACTAGACAACATATATTATCTTTGCTTCAGGTATATAATATGTATTACGTGTATATATACAGTATATATACACATATGTTTTCTATTTTCTGTTTTTTTTCTTTTTTTGATGCTGGTCTGCTAAGTTGATTTTATGAAAAAATGAATCTGATCCAAGCATATGACTCCAGATAATTATCTGGAGGGAAACTTGTCAAGAAACTGTTAACAATCAATGAGAAATTAAGGTAAACCTTGTTGGAAAAGTTGCTAAGAGAGTAGATGCTAAGAGTTTGCATCCCAAAGGAAAAAGCCATCGTTTTCCTTTTTTTTTTTTTTTTTGTACCTATATGAGGTGAGGGATATTAACTAAACCTACCGTGGTAATCATTTCACAATATATGTAAGCCGAGTCATCATGCTGTACACTTTAAAGTTGCATACTGTCAGTCATATTTCAAAAAAAACTGGGGAAAGCATTTCTTAATACATTTTTTAAAAGCATATTTATTGAGAGAGAGAGGAATAGGGGCAGAGAGAGAGGGGAGAGAGCTTCCCCAGTAGGCTCCACACTATAAGCCCAGAGCGGGACTCAAACTCACAAACCGCGAGATTGTGGCCTGAGCCGAGATCAAGAGTCCGAGGCTTAACCACCTGAACCACCCAGGTGCCCCAGCCTTTTTTTTTTTTTTTTTAAACATAGGATAAACTTGAAATTATAGTGATGAAAACATACATTTTAAATTTTTATGGATCCTCATGTTACAGGATAGAAGACACACTGAGTCACATTGATGCCAGACCTCAGAGAAGGTGTGGGTAGGAGGGAGAGAGGAGAAAGGATAGGAGGGAGGAGGTTGGCCAAGGTAACTTGGCCACTTTGCCTGGGCCGACCCTGGGGCCCTGGGAAGGACGGGCCCTGAAATGGGAAGTTGGAAGGAGAGGGTGGGAATGAATCCTACAGAGGTCATCTGTCCAGCCTTTTTGCTATACAACATGGGGAAACGGGCTCAAACCTTCCTGAGTGTCCTGGATGCTCTCTGGTGTCCCTGGAGGCCCGGGCAGACATTCCATCCGTGGGCTCCTCACCCGTGGCTCCTTCTCTTCCCAGCTGTGGCCACTGCAAGCAGAACAAGCCATGCTCTGCAGACACAGGCAGCTGTGAGTCCTGCGAGCCGGGCTGGAACGGGACCCAGTGCCACCAGCCCTGCCCATCTGGCACCTTTGGCGAGAGCTGCCGGCAGCAGTGTCCCCGCTGCCGGCTGGGAGAGGCCTGTCAGGCGGACACTGGGCACTGTCAGCGCTGCGACCCTGGGTGGCTGGGGCCCAGGTGAGGGGGGCGGCCTGTTTGGGGTGGGGTGCCCCCTCCTTCAGGATCCTCATTCCAGCTCCGGGATAGCTGGCCCCTCCCCCAGCGGGGGCCCGCCTCCTGGCCAAGACTGAGGGGAGAGGGAGGGGTGCCGATGGGGCCCCGGGCAGGGCTCTCTTCCAGCTCCCTCACCACTCCGGTATCCTGTTCGCTTCTCCCTCCAGGGATCTGTAGTCTGTCACCTGTGGGGTTTGGCCCCAGGTTCAAGGCCCTGTTTACACCTGAGCTTCTCTGCCGAGGCATAGACAGTTGGGGGCCTGAGTCCAGAAGCATGGTGGAAGATGGGTGGGACCCTTCTGTGGGGGGTCTGCCCTGCCAGGCCTGCTGTGCCTTCCCCTTCCGAGTCTTGCCTCACCTCAGGTGTGAAGACCCCTGCCCACTCGGCACCTTTGGGGAGGGCTGTAGCTCTACCTGCCCCACCTGTGTTCAGGGGACCTGTGACGCTATGACTGGGGAATGTGTCTGCGACGCTGGCTACTGGGGACCCAGGTGAGAACTGGGGCCGGGAGGGGAGGCAAGGGCCTAGGTCAGGCCTCTGTGCAGTCTGTGTCCTAAACTTCCCTTCCTGGGCTTCTCTGCCTCCCGGATACCCACCCAGCATGCTCATAACTGAGAAGTTCTTTCTCCTCCTGTTGTGAGGTCTGCATCTTCTGAAGAAGAGTCAGAGCGATGCTTAATCTAAAAGGCCTGGCTCTGGAACTAGGCCAGGAAGGAGCGGAACTCCAGCTCCTTTGTTGTTTCCCTGAGGTCTTCAGGTAGTAAAGCATAATCAAGGTCAATGAGTCCAGTGTCCGGTTTTCCACCTCTAGGACAGAATGTTGTATCAAATGGAAGAGACCTCATTTTACAGAGGAGAGGACCGAGGCCCTAGAGTTTGGGGCAGGGCTGGACTCAGACCTCCAGACCCTGAGGACATTTCTCTGGATGCCATTGGCATCTTGCTTATTTCACATTGGTGCTGGATGGGCCAGGGACCAGGATCATGAGGGATGGATCTTGCCCAGAGATTATACCCTGGGGGGCTGGGGATCAGCTTGTGGGTGGCCTCTCTGGAAGATGGGCTTAGGGATGAGGGGGTTCTCCCAAACACGGCCAGGGGTACCTAGAATGTCCTCAGAGGTCGAGGAGCCTGTCTGCATGACGGGTTGGGGAGCAGTGCCTGGAAGTCTACCTTCCCCTGCCCCCTGCCCACCCCATCCCTTCTCACACAGCCTGCAGCCTGTTTCTCTTGTCACCCCTTAGCTGCAACACTTCGTGCCCATCTGGTTTCCATGGCAACAACTGCTCGATTCCCTGTGAATGCCCAGAGGGGTCCTGCCACCCTGTCTCTGGGGTCTGCCATCTGGGTAAGGTGGAAAGGAGGGTGCGGGGTGCAGTAACCAGGGGAAGACGGGCTCTTTATACGGCTTTGGGGACGTATCTCTTGCCAGGGAGGCTGGGCTCCCTTCAGAGATGTTCGCTGTACCCGAAATCTGCAAGGATGGTCGGGAGGCCCCTGAAGATAGGACGCAGCCCCTGCCCGCCGAGACGCCAGGCTCGCGTCCAGGGCTCGCGTCCATGAGCAGGCAGGGCTGGGTACCGGGACGTGTGTCAGGCGTGACAGCTGGGAGCCAGAGCTTGTGGAACAGGCCACGGACCATGAGGAGCAGACAGGGTAGCAGAGAGGCTGCCTTGGGGAGAGGGCCTCCAGCTGAGCAGAGCCTACATCTCTCTGAAGAAGGGGAGGGACCACTGGTGGAAAATTCCAGGGGCGGGGGGGCAACTCAGAGCTGGAGATGAGACGTGATGTGTGGAGGCCAGGAGGGCCCTGAACTTGCTGCCGTCCCCCGCTCTCCCCAGGGCCTCGCAGTCAGGACGCCGCCCTCATCGCAGGCACCCTTGTGCCTCTGCTGCTGCTCGTCCTGGGCATTGCCTTCTGCGCCTACTGCTGCTGGGCCGCCCGGTCACACCCCAAGGAGAGGTGAACGCTGGCTCATCCCAGCTCAGGCCTCAGGGTGGGAGCAAGGTGGCATCTGGTTTCCTTCCAGGGGCAGGGGAGGGCTGGCCTCGTTGCACACTTAGGTCAGAGGGCACGAGGTAGTTGGCAGTGGCCATGGCCTGGAGCCACCAGGTCAGCTGCCTGCCTTCTCTGGCCAGTGTACGAGCTGCATGAGGGTGAGCATTGGGCGCTGGGCACCAGGCTGGCAAATCTCAAAGCTGCAGCAGGAGGCCAAGGGTTTATTAACAGGGACCAGAGGGGGAAGGCGGGGAAGGCGGGAGCGGCAGGGCAGCTTTGGGCAGGGAGGGGAAGAGACGAGACCTCAACACCCCCCCACCGCCTACCCCCCACAGGAGAGTAATACAGGAGTCTGAGCAGTCGTTTATCAGAGACGGTGGCTTTCTGAGAAAAGGAGATAATAGGAAGGATTTGGGCTCACGGGGGCCCGCTGCGGGGGAATATGGCTTGCAAAGAGCTTTGTTCCTTTACAGAATCTCTTAGAGACTCACAGCAGCAAGGTTGAAAGCAGGGAATGTGGGGGCAGGAGGATTAGCATTCTCAATTCACAGAGGACGACACGGGGGGGGGGGGGGGGCCCAAGGTGACCCAGCCTGTGACTAGCCTGCACCAAGTCCCTGCTCTGGTGTTCTGGATTCTGTCCGGTGCTCTCTTGTTACTTTGTGCACTGAGCCTTGAGCTCCGTCGGCCTCTGTGCTGCAGGGGAGTCACAGATGGGCACACCCAGCGGCCCCTCCCCTGGAGCTGAGAGCCTGGGGGTGGGGCAGAAGACCCTCCCAGGAGGATAGGAACCATACAAAGGCTGTCAGAAATGGTAACAAGGAAGCAGCTTGTGGGGTGGGGTCAAGGACAGGCTTCCTGGAGGAGGTGCCACTTCCACAAATAGAGCTGAGCTGGGACTCAGGGCGATAACACAGAGCTGCATTTTGGGGAAGCTCACCAGGTGCCTGGAGCCATGCTGGGTCCTGAAAAGAGGCCTCATAGATAGGAGTTGTCCCCACTTTATAGATGAGGAAACTGAGGCCCGGAGAGGGCAAAGCCTGAACCAGAGTGGCTACCCGGGTCTATTTGAGCTATGTTGCCCTCTGGGACAGGCCCAAATCTCAGGCTCAATACTTTGGGTTTTACTCTGTAGTCAAAAGGAACCGCTGAGGTAGGTCACTGTGTCAGCCCTTTGCTTCTTCCCCGACCCTGCCCCAACCCATGGTCTTGTGCACTGACTGCCCTCCTTTACCGTCAGACCGGGAAGAGATGGAGCTGCCGTGTCCAGGATGAAGATGCAGGTCTGGGGGGCGCTGACCAGCCTGGGCTCCGCACTACCCTGCGGTTCCCTCAGCAGCCACAAGCTTCCCTGGGTGACCGGTGAGTGTGGGTGCTGAAGGTCAGGGGCTGGGACGGGACAAGTTCTTCCACGGAGCTCGGCGCCTGACCCACAGCCCCCTGCAGTCTCACACCACGACCCGGAGATCCCCTTCAACCACAGCTTCATTGAGCCGCCCTCCGCCGGCTGGGCCTCAGACGACTCCTTCTCTTCTGACCCTGAGTCTGGCGAGGAGGACGAGAGCCCTGCCTACTGCGTGCCACCCCAAGAAGGTAGCCCCCCCCCCCCCGCCCGCTTGGCCCCGAGCAGCCCTGCCCACTACTTCTTTATTCCTTCAGCAAACGTGTATCAAGTGCCCATTCAAGTGCAGATCAGTGTTCCTGGCTGGCGGATGTAGTAAAGAACAAGACAGGGTTGTGTCCTCACCAGCCTTCTCGTGTGGTGGGCGGTGACCAGACACGGGTAGGAGCGAGTGATGCATGCTTTGATGGACGACATACAAGTAGGGCCTCACAGTCCAGCCATGTCGGGGGTGATCAGGGTCAGGGAAGGTGTCTCCGTGTTCGTGATACTGGAGCTGCGTTTGCCAGACTCAGGAATCGGGAGCCAACAGAGTGCGAGTTAAGGTGGGAATGGTGTTTCAGGATGAGGGAACAATCCACATGAAGGTCCAAGGTGAGAGGGACATGACTGTGTGGCACCGAAAGGGTGCTGGCTTAGTTAGAGTGTGACATTAGTTCATAGTGGGAAGGGGTGGGGAGAAAAGTGTGTGTGTGGAACGAGTAGGGTCTACCCGAACAGGCCCTCCCCCTGCCTCGGTACCCTCACCCTCCTCCTCGCCCCATTGACGAGGGTTCCCAGAAGGTGCTAAAAGGAGTAAACGGGACGGACTGGGGTGGCCAGCCCGGCTTTGGCCAAGCTTTCCTGTCTCCCCTGCCAGGGCTGGCCACTGTGGCCCACGGAGAGTTTCCGGAGGCCAGCCTGGCTGCAGGTCCCATCCCTCCCCCTGAGGACGCCTCGACACCGTTCCCCATCCCGCGCACTTCCAGCCTAGCACGGGCCAAGCGGCCATCGGTCTCCTTTGCTGAAGGCACCAAGTTTGCGCCACAGAGTCGCCAGAGCTCAGGGGAGCTCTCCAGTCCTCTCCGAAAGCCCAAGAGGCTCTCGCGGGGGGGCCAGCTGAGTCCCGAAAGCCAGGAGGCTGAGGAGTCCGTGGACCCAGAGAAAGCGGAAACGGATGAGACCCTTCCTGGTGCTGCCAGCCCCAGGGATTCAGCTGCTGGCCGCCGGCGGCTCCCACCTGGCGGCCGGGTGGTGGCTGAGCGCGTGGAAGCCATTGAAGGCAGTGTCTCAGAAGGCTCAGGCTCTGTGACCACGATCTATATGCTGGCAGGGACACCCCAGGTATCTGAGGGCCCCGTCCGGTCTGTTCTCCGCCGTTTTGGTAGCTTCCAGAAAGGCCAGGCAGAGCCCAAGGTCAAGAGTGCCATCCCCAAGCCTCCGCGCCGGGCCCTAAGTCGAAATAAGGGCAGTTCCGGGCTGGCCTCTGGCACTGCCAGTCAGAGTCCCAACTTAGGCCGGAATGATGAGCTCACTAGAGCCTCGGAGTCTGCAGGAACCGGGCCAGAGGAGCTAGGCGATGGCACCAAGAGCTCAGGGAGGGCCCAGGGGCTGGCCCCTGAGGGGGGCCCCCAGGAACAGGATCCCCAGAAGCTGTCTGAGGAGGAGGGGCAGGAGGAGCCCCAGTATGAGAATGTTGCACCCATCTCTGGGCCACCAGCACCCTGAGAGCCTTGAATTTGGGGAGAGGGAAGACTGTGGATGGGGGGTAGGCGTTCGGACCGCCCCTGGCTCCAATTGTGTTTTGCTGGAAAAAGATGCCAGGGCCAGGAAGGACATACCAGAGCCTCTGCCCTTTCATGGAGGAGCGTCAGAGTTGGAGGCCAGTTGGCTCTGGGTCCTGGCAGTGCTCTGGGAGTGGACTGGGAGGCCTGGGCAGAGACCCTATTGGGTGGGGCCAGCAAGGGGAAAGAGGTGACTGCGGGGACTTTTTCTCTGTTGTCCTGGACTCTGTTTGCCCCAAAAGGCTATTCTTTTCTTCATTTGCAAAACATTTTTCTGAAATGGGAAACAACCTAAATGTTCGATGATAGAAGATTGGTTAAGGAAAGATTGCTTATGTTACATTCCTAAACAGCACGAGAAATCATGTCGTGTGAGAAGATTTCATATGCGAAATATGGGACACTGTTGATGTTTTACTGTTAAGTGTAAAAAGTCAGTTTTCCTTTTAGAAATCTCATTTCCTTTTCCTTCAGGATACGTGCTTTGAATCCTTCCATTTGGCGTATGTTTTATGATTGTTTGACAAACTTTTATTTTTAAAGGATGTACATGCATAAAAAAGATTTGGGAGCAAGGCATCAAGTGGCCTTTTTTATTTTCTGGGAGATGAGATTGTGGCTGATCTTTTCTTCCTTCATAAAATTCTGTATAATTTTTAAATTTCCTATAGTGAACATTCTTTTCACTTTTCTCCCTAGATTTAACTTTTTTTACAAAAAAATCATAAAAAGCAATGTTTTTTTGTTAAAAACAAAGTGCTAACATTACAGATATGTATAGAGTAGAAAGGAGATTTCCCCATTCCCCAGGGGAGTCTGAGGGACAGGGGAGGGGCCAGACTTGTCATCGAATGCCTTTTGGTTCTGAATTCTTTTCTTACATACTTGAATTACCAAGTCAGGACCAAAATACCAGTTTCCCCTTCGATCCTAGCGCTCAGAGAATCCTGCAGACAGCTTAGATTATGTTTTCCTGTGCACGTACCATTGTACAATTTGCTTTTTTACTGAAGTATACCCTGGATATCTTCTGATGTTAGTATTTATAAAGCTACCTCTTTTTATTAAAAAGTGGCTGCACGGGATTCCATTATGTGGAACTAACACAGGTTATTTAAGGCATCTCCTACCCATGGGAATTTGGGTTGTTTCTAATTGTTTTGATACAATAAATGATGCAGTGTACAACTTTGTCCGTATATCTTTTGACGCTCATGGAAGTTTGTATTAGAGATTCCAGCAAGCAGAATTGCTGGGTTGCAGGGTAAGAACGTTAAATAAACATTTGGGTACTGGGCGCCTGGGTGGCTCAGTTGGTTAAACGTCCAACTCCTGCTTAGGTCATGATCTCACGGTTCATGGGTTCTAGCCCCATGTCGAACTCTGTGCTGACAGCTCAGAGCCTGGAGCCTGCTTCAGATTCTGGGTCTCCCTCTCTCTCTCTGCCCCTCCCCTCCTCATGCTCTGTCTCTCTCAAAAACGAATAAACATTAAAAAAAAAAAAAAAGTTAACATTTGGGTACTTACTTCAAATTGCCCTCCAAAAAAACTGCATGGTTTTGCATTCTCACAAATGATGATAGGATCTGTGTCCCCACACCCAGTCTAATAGGTTGAAATGGTGTCTCATTATTTTAGCACCTTAAAAATAATAAAGTGATAACATGCTGAAGCTCCTTAAGAAGTTACAATCTTTGTACAGATAAAAGTGTTTTGCCTTTGTTTTTTAACCATCAAAAATTATGTCTTTAAAATGTGAATTTCGGAGTGCCTGGGTGGCTTAGTCGGTTAAGCGTCCGACTTTCGCTTAGGTCATGATCTCGCTGTTCGTGGGTTCGAGCCCCACGTCGGGCTCTGTGCTAACTGCCAGCTCAGAGCCTGGAGCCTGTTTCAGAGTCTGTCACTCCCTCTCTCTCTGACCCTCCCCTGCTCACGCTGTCTTTCTCTTCTAGAAATAAATAAAAAAACATTTAAAAAAATGTTTTTAAATGTGAATTTCTATGATTATCCTAAGGTTGAGTTGCTTCTTATGTCTTTGATAATTATTTGTATTTTTTCCTATGAACTATCTGATTATATTCTTTCCCCAATTTTTTTTTTTTAAATGTTTATTTTTGAGAGAGACAGCACGGGTGGGGCAGGGGCAGAGAGAGAGGGAGACTGGGGATCCAAAGTAGGATCCAGGCCCTAACAGCAGAGAGCCTGATGCGGGGCCTGAACCCACAAATGGTGGGCTCATGACCTGAGCTGACATCAGATGCCTAACCTACTGAGCCACCTGGGTGCCCCTCTTCCTCAGTATTCAGTTGAGGTGTTTCTCTTCTCCTCGATCTAGAAGTGCCTTTATGTATATCAAGGATATTAATTCTTTGCCCCATTTGTGATTGGTCGGTTAATGATGCTTATAGTTTTTCTTTTTCTTTCTCTGTAGAGATTTTTTTAAAAATGTTAATGTCTATTTATTTTTGAGAAATCGAGACAAAGCATGAGTCGGGGAAGGGCAGAGAGTGAGGGAGACATAGAATCCAAAGGAGGCTCCAGGCTCTGAGCTGTCAGCACAGAGCCTGATGCAGGGCTGTGAAATCATGACCTCAGCCAAAGTTGGATGCTTAACCAAATGAGCCACCCAGGCGCCTGAGAAATTAGAAAAATTTTTTTCAGTGTTTATTTGAGAGAGAGACAGAGACAGAGAGAGAGAGAGAGAGAGCAGAATGCAAGCAGGGGGAGGGGCAGAGAGAGAAAGAATGAGACAGAATCTAAAGCAGGCTCCAGGCTCCGAGCTGTTAGCACAGAGCCTGACATGGGGCTCAAACTTGTGAACTGAGAGATCATGATCTGGGCCGAAGTCAGACACTCAAATGACTGAGCCACACAGGTGCCCTAGCATCCCAGAAATTTAAAATTTTAATTTAGATGGTCTTTTTGACTTAGGAGTTTCTTGTGCTTAGTGGAAAGGTCTTCTCTACCTTAAAACTGGTAAAATAATCATCTGCAAGTTTCTTCTAGTACTTTAAGCGGTTTTATTTCTTTGATTTGCCAGCAGTGCTGGCGTTGGAGCTTTAACACCTTGATAAAAAGACTGAAAACAGAGGTGCCTGGGTGGCTCAGTCAGTGGAGCATCTGACTTTGGCTCCAGTCATGATCAGGGAGGATAATGTCTCTCTCTCTCTGCCCTTCCCCCTCTTGTGTGCTCTTGCGAGCGCTCTCTCTCTCTCTCTCTCTCAAAAATAAACATAAAAAAAGAAAAAAAAAAAGACCAAACAAACAAACCCAGAATTTCATTCAAATAGCCATGGATTCAAATCTCAGTTCTGATATACTAGTTTTGTGACTTTGGAATGGGGACACTGGCCATCTCCCAGAGTTACAGAGGGGATTAAATGACACAAACTATGTAAAGCACCTAGTAAAATTTTAGTTCTCAATGAAGGGTAATTATTATTGTCAGTACCATCATTCTCCCAGCTTTGAAGGACAAAGCTTCCATCCTTTGTCCCTAGAAGCAGGTACCTTCTACCCCTTTTCATTTGCTCATGTGTTTACTCAACAAACTCAATATTGTGCATCTTCTTTGTTCTTGCTTCTGTGTTGAGGGGGTATACGAAGTTGAGTAAGACCTAGGGGAAAGGGAGAGACAAACAGATGAACCGATAGTTACAAAACAGTGCAATCAGTAGACTGAGACAGTGGAGAATATTTTCGGGAGTGGCTAGGGAAGGCTTCCTGGAGGAGGTGCTATCCAAGAAGGGTGTGTATGTTTGAGGGCCAGAGGTGAGAGAACAGCAACTGCAGGAACCACAAGCAATTCCCTGTGATTGAAGCATCAACCGGCCTCTAGGGGGTGGAAGCCTCTAGAGGGTGGAAGACTAGTGGGGAGGAGTCTGTGGGTCCGGCTGGAAAACTTAAACTTTATCCTGCAAGACAGATGGCAGAGTTTCTGAAGGATTTTAGCAGAAGTCAGATTTACTAAAGTTAGATTTACATTTCCCACAGCTCACTGGGATGGGGTTGGGTGAAGAAATGGATTTGAGGGGCTGAGCCTGGAGGCTGGATGAACACCAGCTGCATTCCTACGGACACAGATGAGCAATATAGATACACATTTAGGAGACATGGGTGTATTGGTGAGGTGGGGATGGGATGAAGGAGAGGGAGAATAACAGCAGGTACCCAATAAATATTTGTTCAAATGATGGTTTTACGGTAGTGGAACCATTATCTGAGAAAGGAGAGGGACAGTCTTGGGGGTAGAAAGTGAATTATTTTTGACCTGTGTTTGAAACAGTTCAGAGGTGTGTATGAACAGCTGCCTGAAGACCTTCCTTAGGCAGGTGGCAGTAGGAGATAAGGAAGGACTGAAGTCTATCAAGTGACAGTGACAGGTGAGGGTGAATGGGCGAGATTCTGCGGGGGTGGGTAGCCGAAGAGGTGACCAGCCAGGATGCCCTAAACCCACAGCGCCAGGCGTGGAGTGAGCGAGGTTGCCAGCGCTGGGTTCCTGGCGGCAGGGGGCGCACTCGGATTCGAGGACCCGAAACGGAAGGCTGTGGAAGCTCCCAGAGTGTGCAGAGGGAGACCAAGCTGAATCTGAGGGAGCCCGGGGCCTCGGAGATAGGGCTGGCGACTCCGATCCGGGAGACGCATCTGGGCTGCTGAACGTTCACTCCCCAGTGCCCGGCCTCCATCCCTCTGCCCTAGCAGTCGTGGAGGCAGGTCCAGCTCGCTGATGAGACTAGAAGCCCAGAGTCCTCCCCACTGCACGCGCTCTCCCCGAGGCGCTGCCCGCCGCGTCACCACAGAGGGCCCTTGACGGAGACGCCTGGGAATGGGGCGTAAGGGGTAAGGGGGGTGGAGGTGGCGCAGGACAACGGGGATGAGATGGTCAACTCTGGGTAGAGGTCCCCAAGGGGACCAAGGACAGCGGGAACGGGTGGGCGAGGGGGCAGTGGATGGGAGAAAACCGTCCTAGGGTACAGACGAGCTCCAAACTCCCACCTAGGGATCCCCCAAGAGCATCGTCTAGGGATCGGGCAGATGGCACCCCAGAGACGGATCGGTGTCAGGAGCGCAGGGAAGAGGCACCCCACGCCTGGACAGGGGTCCGGGGATCCGGGATGTGCAGACAGCGCCTGGATGGAGGACACTGGGGGCAGACGAGTGAAATCAGAACACAAAGCCCGAGGCAGCTGGGGATGGCAGCGTTGCGTGGGACAGGCAATGGAGGTGGCAGGAGCAGAACAACCCACACGGAGCCAGAGCATCGGGACGTGGTGCCCAGGACAGAGGGGAAGCTGGGGACTGTGTAGCCGGCTGGAGAAGAACCGAGTGCAAGGAGCCCAGCTGCGTGTGCGAGAGAGGCAGGCATGCAGTCTACCGGAGCATCGACGGGGGGACAGAACCCAGGGTCAGAGCTTCGGAGTAAGGCTCTGGAGAGACGCTGGGGGTAATGCCCCGGGGGATTCCCAGCCGGGCTGTTACTCCAGTTTAAGGCAGCAGACCAGAGGCAACCCACCACTGCCCCTGGCCCCCCCCAGCTCTCTTGTTTGTCTCCCAAGTCCGGCCGGAACCGGCTTCTGCTCGCCGCCGGGCGGGCGGGTAGCTGCTGATTGGTCACTGGCTGTTTCCAGCCCCCACTCAGCCAATCAGGGTGCGACAGTGTTTTCGTCTTGGGGTCGGAATTAAAGCGCTGGAATAAAAGGAGGCAGAAAAGTCGCCGGCCGGGCCCGATACACGCCAGTAGCAGCCGGGTGAGCTGGGTCCTGGGGATCTGGGCATTGGGCGAAGGTGCTAGGCGTACAGAAGGCGCACGAATAGGGGCATAGGGAGATGATGTATGACGATGAGAGGAAACAGATTTGGTGAAGTTCCGCCAGGGATGAGATGACGAATAGAGGCGGCAGCCTGGAGATGGAGGGACGGGGGTCCGCTTCCATGGGAACAGACTAAATGGCGCGGAAGCAGCCCGGGATGGGGGTCGCGCCAGGTTGCTCGCGCCGCCGGTTTGAACCGGCTTCGCCTCTCCCATGCGGGATTCGCGTGGCCGCAGCCCTTAGCGACCTAGACAGCGGCCAATGGCGCGGCAGTTCCTAGCCGTCCAGCCTATGAGCGGGCCGGGGGCGGGCCGTTCTAGAGTCCCTGCGCTGATCTTGTGGTTGAAGGAACCAGCTCTGGGGAAGGGTCTCGAGTGCGGGCGGGAGAGCGCCTGTCAGGGTCCCAGGGAGTGGCAGTCCTCAGGTATGACCCTGCCCAGGTATTCGGACCTGAAGGTGCGTCCCCTGACGGTCCCCAAGCTGTGTCAGTCCTGCGGAGAGCCAGGATTAATTCCACGTCCCTGAGCATTCGTTAGTCCCTCCTGTTTTCATGCCTCAGGTTTCCTCGGAGTGAGCCAAGGGAGAGGTCTCCCTGCCTGGCCGGGGCCGCTGCTCCGTAGCTGAGGGCAGAAGGACGAGCCGGCCGCGGACAGGCTGGCCTGGGGTCCAGGCAGGGCTGGGGCTTCCTTCGCTGCGCGTACCCACGGCCCGGGCCGCGGAGGGGTGACAAGCTCCGCGCGCTGCGGCAGCGGCCCGGGTTGGCCGCACAGGCTGGGCAGAGACGGGCGCTGACGCCAGGTCTGTGTGCATTCAGGTGGCTGCAGAGCCGGAGCCGGAGCCTGGCCGCTACGCCGCGCCATGGCGCCCACCCTCGCCACTGCCCATCGGCGCCGCTGGTGGATGGCCTGCACGGCCGTGTTGGAAAACCTCCTCTTCTCGGCAGTCCTCCTGGGCTGGGGCTCGCTGCTCATCATGCTCAAGTCGGAAGGCTTCTACTCGTACCTGTGTACTGAGCCAGGTGAGACGGGCGTCTCGGGCTCTGGGTGGATCCCGGAGTGGGGGTTTGGGAGAGGGCGAGATGGCAGTGAAGACCCAGCCCGCCATAGCGCCTCCCATTTAGCAAAAGCCCCGTTTGATGCTCAGCCAGCTCTGCTGGGTACGCATCATTGTCTCTGTTTTATGGATGAAGAAACTGAGGCTCAGACCGATCTTCTGACTCATCCAAGGCCACACAGTTGAGGACTGTGGTAGTTCCAGCATCTCCAAGTCCAAGATGTTCTTTCCACCAGCTAGGAGCCTTGCTGGATTCCTCTCCTGCTGGTGTCTGGCCTGTCACTTGACTTGCACTAAATATGTTCTCTGACTGTGAGAAAGAGGAACTCCTGACTCAATGATTGGGGTACAGCAGAAGAGAGAGGAAGTGGTTTGGCCTCCACCGCTCTGAAGGTTCATCTAGAATCTAGATGTTTTTTAGGCCACTATGGAATCTCTTCAGGGCATGTCAGCTACAATTTCTTGTCTGCTTTTGCTGCCTTATGATTTTCCAGAGAACATTTCTTCCCATAGGCCACGAGGACATCTCCATGGCCTTCTATCTGCCTATCATGGTAGGGGGAGGCAAGGGGAGTATTTAAGGAAATAACACTAGTTCTGTCCTTGCCCTTTGCTGCACTGGGGTTGCTGAATGCAGGCGGAGGATGCTTGGCTACAAGAAGTGTAAGCCCCACTCCGGTCCTCACACGCCCCCTCACCTGGTTTAAGGATCCTAATTGCTATAGGTCAGTAGATTAAGCCAAGCAGTAGGATCCAAGTCCCCACCTCTACCCTCGAACCCCTTTCCTAGGTAACCCTGATAGGAAATGTTTCCCTCTGCCCTCTTGCTGTCCCCAACAGCGGCCACCTAATAGTTGAACTCCGCAATATCTCTTCCCAGTGCCTCTGTCAGCCAACCCCTGTGCGAGTCCCCTTAGAGGGAGATAGCTTAAGTTTGACCCAGGTTAGAGGCCTAAATCTGGGGGAAGAGAAAGCTTTGGACCCCCTTTCCGGCTGCCTGGAACCCCTTGTGGGATCCTCCTCCTTTCCCTTTGCTGATGGTCCCAGGACATTCCCAGGTGTTTCAGTCTCTAGGCAAGCTTTGCTGGACAAGGCAAGGGCGGGAGAAGCCGAGGGGATGCAGAGGCCCCCAGGGGAGAGGACACAGAGTATGTCATTTATAACCTTTAGCCTTTAGCTACTCAGAAATATTTCTTAATAGCCTAAAGGTTCTTGGCAGACCTTTTCCCACATCAGCAAGAAATCTTGGGAGACGGGAGAGTCACTCAGACCTTGTTCCTTGAACAAGCTTTCTGCTTTGCCCAAGAGATGTTAGCAGATTAAGGACTCTCGGGAAGAAGCAGGTTGGAGTTTGGCTCCTCCCCTGCCCTCCAGCTTTAGATCCTGACCCTGCTTGCCTCTTTGATGGATCGTTTCGGGCTACACCGAGGGTCTTAGAAACAGAAACTGACATCATCCCCAGATGAAGCTTTTAGCATCTCATCCAGACTGAGGGACTGTTGTGGTCGATTTTTTTTTTTTTTTTTTTGGACCTCCTGTGGAAGGTCAGATTCTAGAGTTTTATCCCCCAGATTGTCCCACCGCTTTAATTTATTTTATGGCATCGGCAGCATTGAGGCCGGTCACTTCATTCCTGCCTCGACCTTGGCTTCTTCCTTCGTTGAAATGGGAGGAGTCCCGGAGATTGTGCCGACACAGTGCTGAGTTGGTGTTTAAGCCCTAGAGGCTTGACCCCGTCCCTCCTATAAAGCAAAGTGAAGGTGAAGGGTCAGGTTGTAGGTTGAACATCAACTTCTTATCCCGTGCCTTTGCTCCTGCCTTTGATTTTGTGTTTTCTGACTCCCTGGCAAACCTGCTGACCTAGCATCCTTGATGGACAGGCCTGCCAATTCCACTTAGCTTATCTCTGGCCTCGCTGCTCCTCACTTCTTGCAGTCCAATTAGCCTATTGCCTCTGGGAGCCAGGAGTCTCCTTCGTGCCCCACCTAACTGGGAGTGCCTGGAGGATTTAGGGTCAAGGTTTCTGCTTGGGCCTAATATTTTCAAACTTGGTGGATGGCTGAACTGCAGAGAAGCCTTCGGGCCATGAATTGAATGCGGCTGTGACAAGCAGGCTGGTCTACAGCTGATTGAGATGCAGATTTGTCAGCTTTTGGTTGCTTTCTGGACCTTTGCTTTGGTTTGTTCTCTAAAGCAAATTTGCCTGAACCTGTTGAAAGGTTCTTGGGACTCCGGCCAGAATCTGGCCACAGACGCGGTGTTGGGTTCCAGCATAGTGAGGTGCGAGAAGGAAAGAAAAAGCCCGTTTCTCTGTTGCCTCTCTGCTCTTTTTGCCGTGGCCGCCAGGCAGGACTGATAAGGACTGGGGTGGGTTTTTGGGCTTTGCCTCCTGATGTGGACAGGGCTTCCCAGGCCAGGGGGAATGGGGCGTTCCCAGAACCATGTCGTTTTGGCCTCCGGAGGGGCTGCTGTACGTGCCCACTCTTGACCTCTTTCTTCATTCTGCCGTCTGACGGCCCTCTTGGACAGGGTCAGATCAGGGGGCTGGTGATCTCACCTAACCTCCAGGTTCTGTAAGCGTTGGTTGAGGCGCTGTGCCGGGGGTGTAGGGCAGTCCCAGGGGGTCTGCAGTCTGCCAGCGTCAACACATGGACCGTATCATTACGAGAGGTGTCGGAGCCCCAGTGGAGAGCCGCGTGCCAAGAAGGAGAGCCACTGCGGGCATCTGGTTCAAGTTGGGTGGCAGGGCCTCTCTGATGTTTGGAGGGCAAAGAGGGGCGAGTTGGGAGAAGAACGGGCAAGGAGAGGTGGGAAGGGGCCAAGGGCCTAGGAAGCCACTTGGGGAAGTTGGATTTTATTCTCAAGGCGAGAAGAAGAGACAGAGGCAGAAGAGGGTGACCATCACATTCACCTGTTAGACTCTAGGAGTTGTTGAGGCCTTGCCACATACTGGACGTGGGGTGGGGGCGGGCGTCGTGGCCTCTGCCTGAGGAAGTCTCAGTCCAGCTCCTCCGTGGCAGACCTCCGTGGCAGAGCTCCGTGGCAGAGCTCCGTGGCAGGCCTTAGTTCTGGGCTCTTGACTATCGCGGTCTCCCTACCTGTGGTGGCAGGGGAGCTGAATCCCCATGAGACAGAGTAGGAAGCTGGGCCCCTGAGGGGGAAGGGGGCCGCAGGGGGCAGAGAGGCTGCCGGCAAGGCAGGAAAGCAGAGCCAGGCCTGGTCCCCAGCAGGTGGCCAAGGTTGCAGACAAGAGACATTCCCTGCTGCTTGGAGACCCTCTTTTAACCGGATCCCCCCACTCTCCCCCTCACAGGCTGCTGGCTTTTGATACCTTTTGAAAACCCACCCTTTTACTTGTATTGCTGTGAATGCGACTGTTTCCATCCCCTCCTCCCCAGTTTATTTTGGATTTAAAAAAAAAAAAGTATTCTGTAGCAACGGGTAAGGTCTAAAGGCTGGTGCCCATGGCCTCAGGATGCATCACAGAAAGGAGCTGGCGCCCTCGGCAGCCCTTCCTACCAACCCTGCCTTCCTCCTGCCCATTTCATGACCCAGTTTCCCTCCCCCACATCCGCTGGCCCCACCTGCCTTCGTGGTGTTGCATGAAAGTTCTGTCCAGCTTGGGCTGTCTTTCAGGGAGGATCTTGGAGACGGTCCCATTCACACTAGGTGTCATTAAGAGCCACCTGGTGCTGTCCCCGACACGGTGACAGCCTTGTGCTGTCTCCATTCCCTTGGCATATTCTCTCTGAAATGCCTCTAACTCAGGTAGTACAAGCAGCAGCACAGCCTGAAGGTCAAAACCAGGAACTTTGAGGTCCCGCAGCCCGGTTTCAAGTCCAGCTTCCCCATAAGGGACTGTCTGGGAGACCATGGGCGGGCAGCTTGCTGGTGTCCCGGTGTGGCGTATGGTGGGGGTGAGAGGGTGCTGAGTGACACAGAACGAATGGCACTGAATACAGCAGGCAGCGTGCACAGGCATCTGGGACCACAGCGAGGGGCTAGGCCCTGGCCTCCCCAGGATGGCCCTGTGACTGTCTGTGGCCTGCCTTTTGTTTGCTCTGTGTTTGAGACTGACCTCTCACCTACATCCCCCTGTTGGACCGAGATGCTGCTTCCTGTTGCCGGATAGACTAAGGATTTGGGAGACAGACAGGAGATCCTGGGGCAGGGGCCATCGGCAGGGAGGTCCAGGGGCCTGCATCCTGGGTGGGGGGCTCAGTGCGCAGCCAGCCAGAGAAGGGGGGTGCTCGGAAACTTGGAGGGGCCTCCAACCCGGTGTCTCTTGCTCCCTTAAGCACCATGCAGCCAGCTGTCCTCGTTCCCTTTGTTGCTCTGGGGCGGGGGGAGCCCCCTCTTTGACCCAGGGATGTCAGGGGAGTCTGACAAAAAGGGAGCACCCCCGTTTTGTCCCCTGCTTTTACTGTGCAGATTGTGTGCGAGTCTTCTGGGAGGAGAGCTGAACAGTGCAGGCATTGTTCTCTCTCCCCTGCCCCTAAGCAGCCTCACAGCTATTTTCCCGGCACACTCTGGCCACACCAGTCCCTTGCCTGTCCTCTTGATTCACCTTCCCCCGCTGGGCTGGTCCAGGCCACCCTGGCCACTCACTGCAGACACATCTGTTTAATAAACAGGTGCCAGTGAGGTGCAGAGCAAGCCGGTTTGGGGAGAGGCCCGAGCTCCAGGTTGGGAGCAGAGGGGCACCCCAGGGCTTGACACTTCCTTTGTGCTTTATCTGTTTGTGTCTTTCCTGGCCCACGGTGGCCCAGGTGGGAGCAGAGGGAGAGGAGCAGCTTGGGTGCGGCTGTGTTTGGGCATCTGCCGGATCTGTGATTATTCATGTGGGCTGTTTACTGCCCACAAAACTTCTGGGCTCCCCGGAGATTTGGTCCCCTCTAGGAGTGAGGGGCACTGTTGCTTTGCTTCATGGGCAGACAAAGAGAGGCCACTGGGACCCCCCACCCCAGGCTGGACATCACTGCCCAGAGGCAGGAGGCCAGGCAGAGGCTAGGCAGCCCTGTCGGCAGGGATTTTTTTAAGGAGAGGAAGGTAGTGGCCCAAGGTGTGTAAGGTCCCTGCTCCTGAGTGCAGTGGCTGGAAGATGAAAGACGGGGAACAGATATCCTTCCCCCTAGTGTCGCCTTTCTCCTTGTGAGCTTCCCTGGCTAGCTAACTCTGAGTAATTCAAGATGCTTCCATCTTGAGTGGACAGGACTTGAATGTCCATCTCAACTGGACATGCCCAGTTATGGCAAATCAGGGAGACTGCCTTGGGGACATTGCCTGGGATTATTTATCCTGTCTCTGTGGGTGGGTATACTCATGGATTTAGGGGTCTAGCTCTGGGGAAACTGAGGGGCGGGCACCCTGGGGCCTCTATCCAGTTCCGTCAGTTCCCAGTCCAGCTCTGGCTGTCTGCTCATAGCAGCAGATCCTGCAGCACTCCGAGTCCTGAGTTGTTATGTGCCTTTTATTTATTTTTATTTATTTATTTTAAATATTTATTTTTGAGGGAGAAAGAGAATGAGAGTGGGTGCACACGTGTGATCAGGGGAGGGGCAGAGAGAGATGGGGACAGAGGATCTGAAGCGGGCTCTGCCAGCAGCAAGCCCCACGTGGGTCTCGAACTCACTAACTGAACCATGAGGTCCTGCCCTGAGCCGAAGTCGGACGGTCAACTGACCGAGCCACCCAGGCGCCCCTATTTCGTGTCCTTCAGTGCAGTCAGGGGCTCCAGACCCTGCGTGGGCACAATCAGGGCTCACGAGCCAACGATCTTGATCCTGGGCCCTCAGGTGCCTTTTCCACCCGTCTCCACTGTCACACCCGTGCTGCTCTGCCCCCCTCTGCACACCAGCGTGGGGATGGCCGTTGCTGTGTGGGGACCCTGCCCTCCCGTTTCCTGTTGCTGCTGGCTGAGCTGTCACCAGAAGCCAGTGCCAGCCTGTGAGGCAGCCCCGCCTCTGCGGAGTCCCCCCCCACAGTGGCTGTGTGGCTCAGGCCCGCTGGCCGAAGCAGGGCGTGAGGTGGTTCTGACCTGGACTCCGGTGGGCTCACGTGATCCTGTTGGTCACGCGTTTGGGCTGTCAGCGTGGTGGGGCCTCTTTTGGAAAACTGGAAGTGGCAGAGATTGGGGGAGGGGGAGAGCCTGGCTTGCTATGTTTTGTTTCTGTGGCTTCAGGAGGTTAGCGATGTGCCTTTTATCTCCTTACATCCCCCCATCTTCATGGTTCCGTATGTCCTAGTTCCTTCTACTCCCTGGGTCCTTTTGGCTGTTGTGATCTGACTTCATCGTATTCATTCATTCCGTAAACAGCTACCGTACACTAGGGCCTGGGCGAGGTGCTGGGGACATGGGCCCCCAGTGGAGGACTAGACACAAATTCATGCCACACACACACACACACAGTCATGGAACTCTGCACCCGGTTCTGTTGCCCGGCTTGGCCACCAGCCGCGTGCGCCATCCCAGGACTCCCGTAACAGTGATGATAGTAACTCGTCGCTACTGTTTAGTGAGCACTTTCTATGTCCATGTGAGCCCTGCAGTGTTATCCAGATTTTCTCATTTATCTCCTAGCAGACTCCAGGAGGTAGATACTATTATTATGTTATGCCATTTTACACATAAAGAAACTGAGATGGAGCGAGATTAAGTCACTTTTCCAAGGTTATACAGGTAGGAAGTAGCGGCACCAAAATTGGAACCCAGAGGCCAGGTTGTGGCACCTCTCCCTCAATCAGTGTGCCCCCTGCAGGGCTCGTTGGTTAAGAGGTTGGCATATAGCATGATTCACCTTAAGTGCATCCTTTTCCTGGGCAGGCCTTTGCAGCCCTCAGCTTGACAGCCCTGGTGCCAGAGGGCCGCGGTCGGGAGGCAGGCAGTTATCTGGAGCGAGGTGTTTCCTTAGCTCTCCTCGTGTGACCTCGCATCTAATCAGAGGCCGCTCCTCGTGGGATTAGTCAGCATCTCTCAACTAGCTTTCCCAGAGAGAGGGCTCCCGTGCCGCCTTCCGGCCTGCACTCCGCCCTCCAGCCCTCGGCTGCTGCAGCACTTCTCCCTCTCTCGTTTCCGTTGTCTTGGTGCCCGGTGGACTTTGGAGGGGTGTTAAGGGCTGAGATTGCAGCACAGGTGTCGCCACAGCAGCACTTGACCCCAGCAAGAAAAATAAGAAAGGTGAACCTCCATGAGTGAAAGCAAATAACTTGGGACTGTTTTAAAAAAAAAAAAAACCCTTTCTCGGGGCACCTGGGTGGCCCAGTCGGTTAAGCATCTGACTTCAGCTCAGGTCATGATCTCACGATTTGTGGGTTCGAGCTCCGCATTGGGCTGTGTGCTGACAGCTCAGAGCCAGGAGCCTGTTTCAGATTCTGTGTCTCCCTCTCTCTGTCTCTCCTCTGCTCACTCTCTGTCTCTCAAAAATGAATAAACATTAACAAATTAAAAATAAAAACAAAAAAGCCTTTCCCAGGGATTCTGTGACACAGTGTATGTGGTGGTCGATGCTTTGAAAATACCAGGGGGCGGGGGCAGGTGTACGGATGAGAAGTCTCCTGGACTCAGCAGTAAAGGAGGCCCACTCGCTCTTCCCTTTGGTTGACCAAGGAGAACTGAGGCATTGCAGGGAGACCAGCAGCCCGTGCTTCCCAAGTGGTCTGGGATCGACCACCTACACACTGGCTGCAGTCTGTTTCCAGGGACGGAGCTTCTGAGAAGGTTTCAGCCTGCCTGCAGCCCCACAGCCTAAACTGAGTCCTGAGGCCCATTCTTCTAGAGTGTGGGTTACTCTAGCATGGGAATCCCCAGCTGGGACACATGCGTGCTTCAGGGACACCTGAAACTCCAGAAACTGTGGACAAGACTTCCTGTGCATTTTCTGAGGAGCAGAACTTTCTCCCTTTTCCCCAAAGGGTTTGTGCCCTCCACAAACGACCAGGGCCTCCGCCTTATTGCTCCGGGGCTTGGGCCAGATGGACAGCCACGCCTGCTGGGGGGTAGCTAGAGCCAGCCCTGACATTTCTGGTGGGGCCTGGATGTGCGTCTGCCCCTCTGGCCTTTGGGCATCGCTGCCTGAACCCTGTGATCAAGTTTCCCTCCTTCTGCACACACAGAGAACGTCACCAACGGCACAGTGGGGGGCACGGCGGAGCCGGAGCACGAGGAGGTGAGCTGGATGAATGGCTGGCTCAGCTGCAAGGCCCAGGATGAGATGCTAAACTTGGCCTTCACCGTAGGCTCCTTCCTGCTCAGTGCCATCACCCTACCTCTAGGCATCGTCATGGACAAGTATGGCCCGAGGAAGCTCAGGCTGCTGGGCAGGTCAGTGCAGGGGTCGGGGTTGGGCAACTGCGACTCCTGGGGTCCCCACTGTAGGGAATCCTGGTACCTGCTCTCAGATGCACTGAGCTCCCTAAATGCCCGCCCGGAGTGGGACTCCTATCCGTCCCACCACGAAATCGGTAGGCCCTGTGACCCTTGAGGCGTGCCGGTACTGAGTAAAAAAGGTTCAGGGCCCCAGGCCCACCTGGAAGGGTTTGGAGTTGCTTGTCATTAAGAACACTGGTTTCCACCGTCTTCCTGACCTTCTTACATAACTCCCGTCAGAAAAAAAGATTTTGAACACGTGCCTCCAATGTAAACATGGGATTATCAGTTATATACGCAGATGCCATTCGTAATACTTTATGTGCTTTATGATGCAGGTACCAAAAAATGTCAATTAAAGTGGCTAAGGTTAAAAATGATAAAATAGTTTAAATTTTTAAAAATTGCAAAAAAAAAAAAAATCACCGAATTCCGGTCCTGAAACCAATACTGCACTGTATGTTAGCTAGCTAAAATTGAAATTAAAAAAAAAAAAAAAGATGAAACAGAAGTCCTCTGTTTCCACCACTCCTGGCACCACAGTGGATCATTTTGTGCACTCCCCGATACGGTCTGGAAAGCTCCAGTCTGCCGGACTCAGAGTCAGACCACCGGGAAGCTGGCCCTCTCAGGCCGGCATCCTCCCCAGACCAGCCCCACCGGGAACGATCACGTGCAGGGCAGTGGTTTGCAACCAGTGAGGCCTGTGGCTGTGAAGGGCATGGGTAGGGGATCAGTTTCACTTATTCTTTGGAGCCTAAGAGGCCTCTGTCCCCAGGACGGAGCCAGGCAGCCGGGACTCTGAAGCTGCCATTATCTCCCTCATGCTCAGCATGGTTCTGTCCCTCCCCTGGCGGGGCCGGCACAGGAACCCAGGAGATGGATTGCGCCCTCTCTCACTTCAGAGCCCTGGCCTCTCCGGTCGGAGGATGGGAGGGGACAGCGCAGGGGACAGTGATATTTACCAGATCTGCCTTTGGGCCTTGAATTCCAGTTTAGACACCTACTAGGGAGGAGACTTCTGAGAATGTAGTTCGTTTTTTTCTTTCTTTCTTTTTGTTTTATTTTCTTCATCAGTAAAACGGAGCCAGTTATACTCCTTACAAATGTTAAATTAAATGAGAGAATGTATATACATTTTATGAAAACATCTGACCCATAGTAAATACTTCCAAATAACACGACTAATAATAAGCCATGTACTATCTCTGCTTGGTTTTAGTGCCTGCTTTGCTGTCTCCTGCTTGCTGATTGCATATGGAGCAAGTAACCCAAACTGTGAGTACGCTTTTCCTCTACCCTTTGGTCAGGGATTGGGGAGGGAGTGCCCAGAGGTGCTCACGAGCCCA
The DNA here is from genome assembly GCF_003009895.1 of Hyaena hyaena. NCBI lineage: Eukaryota > Metazoa > Chordata > Mammalia > Carnivora > Hyaenidae > Hyaena > Hyaena hyaena. The sequence continues at coordinate 6,673,334 of NW_024080642.1, read as the reverse complement.
CCTGCTCTAGGAAGCCGTGCCAGGCCTTACTGCTCAAGTTAGAGGGTAGCTGGTTAGGCCTTCACCCAGTTACTTATCTCAAAGTGTGGGCTGGATACGGCAGCAGCGCCCCCCAGACAGATGTCTGAGAGAAGCTCCTGGGGTGTGCCATGCTCCCATCTCATCATAAGCCAGGCCAGTCCCCGATGGCCTCATTGATGCCAACCTGAAACAGATGCTAAGAGCCAAGCCAGCTGAGGGATGTGTCTAGAAGTTGGGAGCTGAGTCCCCTGAGGCAACCTAGGCCAGCGCTGCGAGGTTGGTTTAGAAGCTGGGGCGTCTAAGAGGTGCCTGCGTGGCTCAGTGGGTTAAGCATCCAACTTTGGCTCAAGTCACGATCTCATGGTTTGTGGGTTTGAGCCCCCACATTGGGCTGTGTGCTGACAGCTCAGAGCCTGGAGCCTGCTTCGGATTCTGAGTCTCTCTCTCTCTCTGCCCCTCCCCTGCTCATGCTCTGTCTGTCTCTCTCAAAAATAAAAATGAACATAAAAAAAAAAAAAAAAGGAGCTGGGGCACCTGGCTGGCTCAGTCAGAATAGCGTGCAACTCTTGATCTCAGGTAGTGAGTTCAAGCCCCATGTTGGGCACAGAGCCTACTTTAAAAAAAAAATGGCTTAGAACCCAGCTGGTCCCCAGCCGTGTTTAGGTGGGGCTGTTGCTCCAAGGACTCTCAGAACAAACACCAAAATAGAACCTGAGTTTTATCAAAATCTTAGCTGGGCTCATCTACGATTTTTGAGGACCCCGTAGTCTTGGTTTCTGTGAAGCAGCTTCTGTGGGCCTCTGGCTTGCTGCTACGGTTAATGGAGAACGGAAGATGGGGACAGACCTGGAGCAGGAGTCCAGGCCCCATAAAATAAAAGAGGAGGGTGGCGAGGAAGAGGCTGTCCCAGCTCCCCAGGTGGCCAGCGCGCACCCCCGCCGGCCCACCGGCCGGTCCGCTTGCTCCCCGCAAGGCACTGGGCCGGGCCTCCCTGGAGCTCAGCCGTGGCGCCCAGATGACTGAGCCTCCCGTTTTCTTTCAGCTCTGTCTGTGCTCATCTTCATCGCCCTGTCTCTGAATGGCTTTGGTGGGATGTGCATGACCTTCACCTCCTTAACAGTAAGTGTTGATTTGTTAAAGCTCCCTCGTTCAGTCATCTCGTGGTGAATTTGAGGCAGCTTCTGTTGGCGTCGGTTTCCCTGCTTTCCGTTGGCCCACCTGTGCCTGGACACCCCAAGCAGGGGAGGCTGCTGGTGGTGAAGTGGCCTGGCAGCAAAGCCGGTCATGGCCTCCCGGGCTGGGAGGCTCCGGAGGCGGGTCCGAAGGCGCAGAGCTCGGCCCTCGGAGTGAGCCCGTGCCCTGCCTTCTGACCGTGGTTTAGGTGCTGAGGAAGCCAGCTCACTAGCCACGTACCCAGAGAAGACAGGAGCAGGGAGGAAATAGCTACCTACCGCCCACTTTCTTTTCTCTCCGATTTCGTGGCGGCTCTGGCTAATGGTACAACCTACAAACCAAGCTCCCTTGGAATCTCCTCGCCCCTCACCGTTGTCTTTGTCCAGAATGGAATGGAAAACTCAGGGGAGTACCTGGCTGTCTTCCTTCTTGGTTTTCTAAATGCCAGGGCCCAGCGAGCCAACCTGAGGAGGGAGGTGTTTTTTTGGGATGCTTGAGCACCCCCTTCCCTATAACCGTAGAACAACCCAGAATTTGCCTCTTTTTGAGGTGAGAGAGGTCGCAGGAAGGTCCAGGTTGAAAGAAAGAGAGTCCGAGAAGGCCAAAAATGTCCTCCCCAGGAGGAAGAAGGGAGCTCTCTGCAGCCTTGCCCTTCAGAGCTGGCTGATGGGAAAGAAGTAAGAAAACTACATTTCTGGGGCGCCTGGGTGGCTTAGTCGGTTAAGCGTCCGACTTTCGCTTAGGTCATGATCTCGCGGTTTGTGGGTTCGAGCCTCGCGTCGGGCTCTGTGCTGACTGCCAGCTCAGAGCCTGGAGCCTGTTTCAGTCTGTGACTCCCTCTCTCTCTGACCCTCCCCTGCTCACTCTGTATCTCTCTCTCTCTCTCTCTCTCCTAGAAATAAATAAAAATATTTAAAAAAAAAAGAAAACTACATTTCTCAGAGGGATTTCTATCCGACAGCAAAGTCTGGCTTGCCTCAGTTTCCCTGTGAAAAAGCTTTTATGACATAGAATCTGCTGTCCCCATTTGCAGGGCACTTTGGTCTCTGATTTCCCTTTCTACAAATGAGTCAAGTCATGCTATTGAGGGGCCCTGGGACTGCCGCTCTTCTAGAAGGAGCTTAGATAGGTAGCTGGCGCCTCGCTTTGCCGTGTTCGCTTTGTCCTGGTGGGAACGGGTAACCGTCTGGTGGAGGCCCACGGGAATGGAGAGTTCAGAGAGGTCTGTGTTGAGTGAGAAAGCACAGCACAGGGCTGTGTATGTGGGATGCTCAGGGTGTGGGTGACACAGGGGCATGGTGATGCGCACAAATCTGGGAACTCTGGTTGCCTTGCCCTGTGTGACAGGAGGGACATTTATTCTGTACTCTTTTGTGCATTTTTATTTCAGTTTTTTTTTTTTAACCAGGTAGATTTTTTTTTTTTAATGGATATATCCCTCTCCCTCCCAAGTTCCCAGGGGAAAGCAGATGTCGAAACTGTAAAAAATGTATCAGCACTGTCCAAAGTACACAGATCCCACTAAGTTGTGTAAATTATGAAACAAGAGTCATGGTTCTGTTTGTTCTTTGACAGCGTGAAAGCGACCAACTTTTTCATCAACATGAAAATTAAAAACCTGGCAGCATCCCCATGATTTCAGTCATGCTGTGCCTGTGTTATGGCACTTCTGAATCTCGGGATAAAAACAAAGAGACGGGCCTTGAACGTCAGGAGTTTATGCTCTGAGATAGAGAAGGATGCTTTATTGTAGTCAAGTTTAAGACAAATGGATAAAAACAACCACACCCTGGATCACCTTTAAGAAAGCCTTTAGGGCCCCTGGCTGGCTCAGTTGGGAGAGTATGTGACTCTTGATCTCGAGGTCATGAGTCTGGGGCCTAGGTTGAGGGTTGAGATTACTTAAAACAAAAAAGAAGAAAGCCTTTAAAATGAGCTTGTGGTTGTTATCAAGGGACATTTAGGGGAGGCTAGTGGGATTGTAAGATTTTATTTTCTGGATTTTTTAAATGATTATAAACAGTGTTTTTATGTTAAAAAGTCAATATTTTAGGGGCACCTAGATGGCTCAGTCGGTTAATCATCCGACTTTGGCTCAGGTCATGATCTCATGGTTTGTGAGTTCAAGCCCTGGGTCAGGCTCTGTGCTGACAACTTGGAGCTTGGACCCTGGAGCCTGCTTCGGATTCTCTGTCTCCCTCTCTTTCTGCCTCTCCCCTACTCCCCTCCCCAAAAAATAAATAGACCTTAAAAAAAATTTTAAGTCAACATTTTAGAAATATATATCATAAAATTCTCTAAGTATACCTTCATCAGCTTAGAATATATCTTTTCAGTATTTAAAAAAAATCTGCATAGGGACACCTGGGTGGTTTAACTGATTGAGTATCCAGCTCTTGGTTTTGGCTCAGGTCATGGTCCTAGAGTTGTGGGATCAAGTCCTACCTCGGGCTCAGCACTGCGTGAGGAGCCTGCTTGAGATTCTCTGTCTCTTCCCCTCCCCTGCTTGCGCATGCTGTCTCTCTTATAAACAAACAAACAAATCTACATATAGCCATGTTATATATTTTTAAAAAGGCTGGTACAGTTTGCATTTTTCAGTTAATGTATCTTTCACGTGTTTTTCTGCTGGGACTTAGAAATCTACCTTACTGTTTTAAACTCTAGAGATCTACTCATTATGAAATAGTTCTATGTTATTGTATAATATAGATGTACCATGATTTATTTAACCAGTTTCTTGCTAAAGGACAGTTGGGTCGGTCCCCAGGCTCTCTGATTTATGATGACGTTAAGGTGCCCAGCCCTGTACGTATATTTCTGTAAAATAAATTCCCGGAAGTGGTATTACTGTTCTTCCGCATACCAGTCCTGGTGGACCAGCAGGAATAAGAGTGGCCCTTTCTCCACATCCCTTCCTGTACGCTGTTATTAGTCTTTCAAACATCAGCCAGTCTGATCTGGTGAAAATGATATTCCATGATTTTTTAAAATTTTTCTTTAATTGTCTGCGAGGCAGAACATCTTTCCCCTCTTTTTTTGTGGTCATTTGTATTCTGTGAATTGTTTCTTTGTGTGATTTGTCTGTTTTTCTACAGGGCTGTTTTTCTTTTTTAAAGTGTTTTGTAAGAGCTCTTTTGTATATAAAGAAAATTAGCTCTCTTTTTGGAGTGAGCAAGGAATCTTCCCCTAGAGTTTTGAGGCCTCTGGGTGATCATGAATAAACTCCAGGAGGGCCGTACACTCCCTTAAGGTTGTGTGCCAGCAAACTGTGTGTGCCCAGGTGCATCTCTCTGCGGGAAGGACTGTTGCTCTCGTCAGCCTCTAACAGGTCTGTGCAATGTCCGAAAGCACCGGAGCAGGAGCACTCCCATTAAGCTCCTCGCCCGCCCATTCGGAGGCCAAAGCTACATAGGATACCTAGTGACCAGGCAAGAAAACCATCTGATTGTTACCTAAAGCATTTGGTTAGCAGATACCTGTTTAAGGGAGGCTGGTGGCTTGTTTCCTAAGGTCTCCATTCTTGGGTCTGGAGCAAGGATTAGCAAACTGCTGCCCCTAGGCCAAATCCAGACCACTGGTGAGTGTGGGGCGACGGATCAGGTAGAGGCCAGGTGGAAGCCGGCGGCGAGGGTGGTGAGAGAATTCACCCAAGGCAGAACGAAGGAGATACGAGTTTATCAGATATACCGCAGGGGAGCAGCGGGCAGAACAGCTGAAGAGAGACTGTCTGCCGGGAGGCAGTGGTGGGGGGCTGTAGTTAAGGTGGGGAGTGAGGAGGTCTGGGAATGTAGGTTCCTTGTTTGGCACCTGTGTCTGGGTATAAGTAGCCCATTGGTCAGCTGGGGCTAATGGCTATTTTGAGGTGGGTCACCTAACGGGCCTGTTTGTACTCAGCCTAGTGGTCACCACGCGCCCTTACTCAGGTTTCCATTGCTCAAGCCTGTTGCCTAAAAGAGGCCTCTACGGTGCGGGGTGCGGATTGTAAACAAAGTGTTTATTGGAACATAGCTATGCCCACTTGTTTACTATTGTCCGCAGCTGCCTTTGTGCTGTCGGGGCAGAGTGAGGGAGTTGTACAGAGACTGTATGGCCTGCAAGACCTAAAATGTGTACTGCCTGGCACTTTACGACCTTTGGACTGAGGCGCTAAGAAGCTACTCAGTTACCATTCCTTGTCCAAAGGCAGATGACGCCCTCACCCCCTCACCCCCACCCTACTGAGCCCCCTTCTAGGCACATGGGCCAACTCCCTGAAACTTCTGAGTCATTCCTCCCCGTCCACCGCTGCCCCGGCCCGAGGGATCTCGGGGGGCATTCTCTGGTCCCATGCCGCCTCAGGTAGGGGCTTCGTGGCTCTCCTTTCCCGAATAGAGCCCAGAAGGGGGATGAGAAGCAGGCCAGTGAGGACAGAGCCGGAGTTCTCGGGCAGTGTTGTAGGGCTGGCCGAGGCTTCTGCTGAGCAGAGCGCAGTCTCGTTCTGACACAGCCCAGATCTTTAAAAGCAGAACTGCCAGGATCGGCTCCCAGAGACGCCAGGCTAGCAGCATAGTGGCACTTTCTGTTTCGTCTCCCACCCATGTTCTAATTTGGGGGACAAAGGACTCTTTAGGGTTGCCTTTAGGAACTTCCTAAATCAAGTCTCCTACCACTTCTTTGGGGCCATGGATAATCAACTCTGTGATAACCTGGAAATTTGGGGGAATGTGTTGCCACAGAAACGCTGATTTGGGGACTTTCTGAGTTCCAAGAAGTTTTTGTGTTGTATGGTATAAATAGACATGACCAGGGGCTGTGAGCTGTCACCTCATTGGTGGAGAGGGGGGTCCCAAAGTAGGCAAAATGCCTTTTCCCCAGAGGCCAGGGCGAGATGATCAATAGCGCCTGAGAGGTCTGTACTCCTGTGTGATCCTTCCAGAGTAGAGGCTCAGAAGGGCAAGACTGAATCCCATTCCGGGGGGCTGCCGACAACCAGAACTGGCTTTCCCAGGTCCCCGAAACAGAGGGCCTAAACTGCCCACGGTGACATCCTCAGGGGAAGGGGAGGTCACTCCATGGGAACAGAGTACTTCCCAAGGTGCAGAGCCCCAGCCCTCCCGCTGGACGTCTGGACAGCACACTTTGGTCTGTTTGCCCAGTGTCTAGCGTTTGTACAACCCTTTAACTCGCTTCATTGGCTGGAGTGCAAATACCAGCCGGCGGCTGAGGTGGCATCTTTGGGCCACCACCCTGTGATCCAGGGCCTGGGGTTGCTTAGAGATGGGAGCAGATGTGACCGACATTGTGAACAAATCTTTTCCACTTCATTACTCTGCCCCCTGTCCCTACGGGCGGGACGGGGTTCTGAGCTGGAAACCTTGCGGCAAAACGGTCACAAACTGTTCTCAGGCTCCTTAATGAAAAATTTCTCTATGGGCTCTTCCTGTTTGATTCATTGAAGTCTGACTTTACTTCAGGAAGAAACGATCCCATGGGAGGTGGGACCAGAGTTTGATGAGAACAGAATAAATATCCCTCTTTAAATACCGAGAGGGGAGGAAAAGGAATCAAGGCACAGCAGTGAAGCGTGTGCCCCCTGGTGGGGGATGGGAATTCGGCGTTCCTGCTCAGCTGACCCATTTCTACCAGGAGAAAATCCCTGCAGTGCCCGGAGCCAGTTCTGTCTTTTGTTTTTTTTGTTTGTTTGTTTGTTTTAATGTTTTTCATTTATTTCTGAGAGAGAGACAGAGAGAGACAGTGTGAGCAGGGGAGAGTCAGAGAGAAAGGGAGATACAGAATCTGCAACAGGCTCCAGGCTCTGAGCTGTCAGCACAGAGCCCGATGCAGGACCCGAACCCACGAACCGTGAGATCATGGCCTGAGCTGAAGTCAGATGTTTAACCGACTGAGCCACCCAGGCGCCCCTGTCTTTTGGTTTTTATCCCGGTTCCTGAGAGCCCGCTGCCCAGCTGATCGCCACCGACCTGGGAAAAATGCACCCATCAGAGGGCTCTGCCTTAGGAATTGGTTCACCATGTGACACGTTCAGGGGTGAACAGAAAGTGTAGTGGAGGCAGCGACAGGGCTGGACCTGGCTGGGAAGGCAAACAAGGTGGTTTCGGGAGTGCGGCCCCTCCTCCCCACCCCTGCAGCAGCAAAGCGGAAAGGTGACCACAAGGACCTTTTCCTGGCAGTGTGTGCTTGGAGCTGCCCGGTTGTTGGGGTTAGGAAATAGCCTCGCTTTGCTGAGTCTGCTTGTCCAGACTGGTACCTGGATCCCGGCCTATACAAGTTGTACAGAGCTCTGGGCGTGTACACCAGCCACCTCTGGAAGTGGCCCCTGGTGTACCCTTAGCTGGTGGGCTTGGGGGACGTGGATTTGGAAAGCGAGTTCGAGGGGCTATGCGGACCGCCTGCCAGCCAGGGCCTAAAGGTCTTTGGAGCTCCTGAGGAGAGAGGCATGTTATAGAGGGTCTGCAAGGAAGCCAGCCGGTCCTCACCATCGTGGAGCCTAGGCCTCTGGGTCCTCTTGTCCAGTAGCCATGTTCGGTGGCCAGAACTCCAGGGGAGGGCCGCCTGCAGCTGCTGTTTTCCCCTCTGGGAAGGTCACACCGCCCGGGCCTGTTTACAGTGCAGCCACGAGGCTGAGAATGAGTCACCACCGGTAACCCCGAGCAAGCTAGGCCTTGGTCTCTGCCTGGAGAGCCCGTTCCAGCCCCAGCCCTTGCAGAGACAGCAGCAGCGGCTGTGGGAAGCGCCCAGAGCCGAGGGGGAGGGGCTGTGCTCCCCACCTGTGAGTGCAGTTGTGACTCCAGAACCAGGAAACCGCTCCTGCTGAGTGTTTTCCCGTGTCGTCTGTCATTGTAGCCTGGCTCCAGCTTCCTACTTGGCGGAAGAGCTGGTTCTTCCCCCTCCGCCCAGCCCTTGAGGCCCGCACTAGGGCACTCTGCTCAGCGCTCAGCCATGCCTCCATCATCAGGGCTTCTGAGTAGCCGTTATGTACAGTTGAGGTCATTTGGAGGCAGAAGGAGGGAGAGGGTGGGAGGGAGGAGGAGACCAGAGTGGGAGGAGACAGACCTAAGAATGAAATAGGAGAAAGTCCAAGGGCAAGTGCAAGTCTACTTGAAGGTGTGGCCCTGGACCATGGGGAGGTCAAGAGGAGGGAAACGGCAGGTAGGTCCAAAGGGAACATCGGAAGGAATGTAAAAAGAAACCTTTAGTGGGGAGAGCAGACAGAGTGCTTAATAAGGAGCAAATAGAAGCCCGAGAGGTGAGGGTAATTGCCCTGAGAACCAAACTCAGATTTCCAAGGGGCAGAGTAGTCCAGTGGCTATGCTCGGAAGCTTGACCTGCTTTGGATCCCAAATTTGACACTTACCAGTTTGAGGGTGTCCCTCGACTTTCCTAATCCTAGAGTTGTATACCCCATAAGTGAGAGTAAAAAGTGACACTTACCTTGGAAGATTGTTTTGAGGGTTTGTAAGATAATAACTACAGTAGGTATTAAAAATAGTTGCTATTATGATGCTACTATATTATTATATGCTATTGTACTAATATAATTATGCCATATTATTGTATATTAGTACTTCATACTAAGAAAAATCCTTTAATCAATCTGCTCCTGGACATAGCAAATGGGGGAAATCTCCTGGCAGGCATGACAGCTTTAGGAGGAAGGGAAGGAAGTGGCTTAAAGGAAAAACACAATTAGTATTAACATTTAAAGAATAATTAACATCCTTAGGGAAACCCTCTCTTCTCCTGTGCTTGCTATTCTTTTGTGACCACACACTGACTGTTGCCAGGATGTTTATACACTGGGTTTCATTGGCCAAGGTCACCCTTGATGTTTTTTTTCAGAGCAATTTCATCTGACATAAATGCTAGGTAGGCCCTAAGAGCTGACATACACTTTGACTACCTATTTAAAGACTTGTGTTGGTCAAAAGAACACCATGAACTAAGAAGTTAAATTAACTTTGAAGTTAAATGACAAACTAGGAAAATACACCTGTACTATACGGACAAACTGTAACTGTCGTTAATATATGAAGAGCCTATAAGAAATCAATATAAAAAGATTAACATCCTCATAGGAGAAAAGGACAAATGAGGAATATAAATGACTGATTTTTAAAATTGTAGAAAATGTTCAAAGTCCTTAGTAATCAGTAAATGCAAATGTTTTAATTTCGTTTTTTAGTCATGGAAATTTTTAAATATATACACGGTATTAGAATAGTATAATGATCCCATATGCCCATCTTGCAACTTCAACAATTACCAACTCACAACCAGCCTTGCTTTGTTCCTGTCTCCACCCACCATCCAGAGTGTTTTGAGGCAAATATCAATCATTGATTCATTTCATCCATATACACAAAGAAGTGGATTTTAAAACAAGGATGTTGGTAAAGTGGCAAATACTAAAAATAATGATACCTTGAAATGTTGGAGTGGATGCGGTGAAATAGACACCCTACAATGCTGCTAGTGGGAGTTACCAATTGGTGTAAGTTTTCTGGAAGGTGTTTGGCACAGGTTCTCACAAAAGCTTAAGAATGTGTATTCCCTTTTGCCTACTGATTCTATTTTTGGGAATTTACCTCAAGGGAATAATAGCTATGTGCACATAGGCTTATCTTTAAGAATGTTAATTAAAAAGACTTGAGTTTCAACATCAGAGAAATGCTTGCATAAATTATAGACCATTCAGATAAGGAAATACCAGACAGTCATTACAAATTATGTTGAAAGTGAATACGAAGTTAGAAAACATTTATAGGGATGCCTGGCTGGCTCAGTCACTGGAGCATGCAATTTTTGATCTCAGGGTCGTGAGTTCGAGCCCCATGGTGGGTATAGAGATTACTTAAAATTTTTAAAAATAATAATAGTAAAAAACAACTTTAAATAAAAAACTTTTAAAAGAAAGAAAAAAGGAAACTATATCAAGTAAAAGGGAAAAATTGTAAAATGACATGTAGCATATGATCCCAGTTTTGTTTAAAAGTTACCGATATTTATAGGAAAAAGATTAATGGGAAACACATTAAAAATACTAACATGATTATATCAGGGGGATTTTTATTTTATTCTTTCTTTATGTATACTTTTTTTTTAATGTTTTATTTATTTCTGAGAGAGAGAGAGACAGCATGAGCAGGGGAGGGTCAGAGAGAGAGGGAGACACAGAATCCGAAGGAGCCTCCAGGCTCTGAGCTAGCTGTCAGCACAGAGCCCAACACGGGGCTCAAACCCACGAACCGTGAGATCATGACCTGAGCTGAAGTCAGATGCTTAACCGACTGGGCCACTCAGGTGCCCCTTTCTATGTATACTTTGTTCCAAATGTTTTACAATTGCTTTTCTAATCAGAAAAAAATAATCCTAATTTAAAACACAGGATAAAGGGGCACCTGGGTGTCTCAGTCGACTGAGCTTCCGTCTTGGGCTCAGGTCATGATTTCATAGCTTGTGAGTTCAAGCCCCGCATCGTGCTCTGTGCTAACAGCTAGTTCAGAGCCTGGAGCCTGCTTCGGATTCTGTGCCTCCCTCTCTCTCTGCCCCTCCCCTGTTCATGCTCTGTCTCTCTCTCTCAAAAAATAAACAAACATTAAAAAAATAAATTAAATAAAATACAGGATATAGGTGTTGGTGGAAAGACTGTATAGTGTGGTTTGATCTGAGGCTCTACTCCCCTAGGAATTGCTCTGCTGACCAAAGTAACGTGTTGGGGCAAATTTTCTTGGTGTTGCTAAGAGTGTTCTAGGCAGCGAGAAGGAGAGCAGCTAAAAGGCTACTGCCCTTGTCTTGGTATGGCGACAAGGGCCTCATCCACGGGCAGATGGGAGGTCAGTCCTCTTCCTCAGCTTCCTGTTCTTCCCTGTCCTGGATCTGGTTCTGAGGAGAAGATTCCGGAAGATCAGGCCAGGTTGTGTGCTAGCCCCAAGTCCATTGTTCTGTGGGTCTCTAGCCTAGGTTAGGGTTAAGGCAAACTTGAGCTTAAGAAGACAGAAGGCCAAGGGCTGGCTAGCAAGCTGTCTCCTTTTTTAGAGTATTCCCAGCCCATTTGAAAAGTTGGGAGACACCTTTGTGTGCTCAAAGGTGACTACGGCAACAAGAGCGGCTTTCTGGCTTGACTTACATCAAGTAGCCTTCCCTGTACCGGGCGCTTGGCCTCCATGCGCTCTTCTGGTTCAGTTCCAAGCCCTCTTTGATCCCTTTCTTCCTTTATTTCCCCTGGCTGGAGTGGCGACTGAGGTTGGAACAGTTCCTTCCATATAAGCAGAACAAGTCTGTGGATTCTCCCGGGGGTGGATGTGACCCCAGAAAGGCCTCACCTGCAAGGCTGCCTTGCTAGGTGAGGCCACACAGAGCAGCCCGAATATGTGAGCTCAGGAGCGGAGGCGTGTCCTCTGAACCACGGCATACCCGGGAAGCAGGTATGCACAGTAGGATTAGGCACCTTCAGTACTCCCCTAGGTGTTCCCGGGCGCACGTGAGCGTGTCACATTGCCTCTGTGTCCAGCTGGGGGGAATTTCTGTATGCTTTCTCTCCTTCTCTGGCCCTGTCTGAGAAGCCTGAGTGGACAGAGGGGCCACTCTGCGTGAGGGCTGGAAGAAGAGCTCTTTGTGTCCTTGGGATTCTTTGCGGAGTCCGGATGGCCGCCCTGGCCCGCTGCCGTAACATGGCTAATTGGCCAGACGTGATAGATTCATTCAGGTTCCTTTTTCATCCTGGGACCCCACATCATCTTACGTTTCTTACTCATTATTTTTTAATAGTGATGTCGAGACAAATTCACATACCATACATTTCACCTAAAGTATACAGTTGAGTTGTTTTTAGTACATTCAGAGTTGTGCAGCCATCACCGTAATCAATTATATCACCCCAAATAGAAACCCTGTACCCATTAGCATTTCCTCCCTTTTCACTCCCAGCTTCCTCTGCCCCAGCCCTGGGCAACCACTAATCTATTTGTTGTCTCTATGGACTTGCCCATTCTAGACATTTCGTATAAATGGAATCATACAATATGTGGTCTTCTGTGACTTGTTTCTTTCAGCTCGCACAGTGTTCTCAAGGTGCATCCGTGCTGTAGTGTGCATCAGTACCTGATTTCCTCTTGTGGCTCAGTAATATTCCATTGTACAAACAGACCACAGCTTGTTTGTCCATTCACCCACTGATGGGCATTGGCATTGTTTGTCCTTTTTTGTTACTGTAAAGAATGCCGCCACAATTTTGTGAGTCCATATGTTTTCATTTCTCTTGGGTATATACCTAGGAGTGAAATTTCTAAGTCATATGATAACTCTGTGGTTAACTGCTGGAGGAACTGCCAGACTGTTATCCAAAGTGGCTGTGTCCCGGGGCGCCTGCGGGGCTCAGTCGGTTGAGCGTCCGACTTCGGCTCAGGTCATGATCTCGCGGTTCGTGGGTTTGAGCCCCATGTCGGGCTCTGTGCTGACAGTCAGCTCAGAGCCTGGAGACTGTTTTGTGGTTTTTTTTTTTTTAATGTTTTTTATTTATTTCTGAGAAAGAGAGAGAGAGGGAGACACAGAATCTGAAACAGGCTCGAGGCTCTGAGCTAGCTGTCAGCACAGAGCCCGACGTGGGGCTCGAACTCACGAACCATGAGATCATGACCCGAGCCGAAGTCGAACACTTAACCGACTGAGCCACCCAGGTGCCCCGCCTGGAGCCTGTTTCGGATTCTGTGTCTCCCTCTCTCTGACCCTCCCCTGCTCACGCTGTCTCTCTCTCTCTCAGAAATAAAACATTAAAAAACAAAACAAAACAAAACACCAAAGTGGCTGTGCACCATCTTAACATTTCCAGCAGCAGGGCATTAGGGTTCTGATTTCCCATATATCTCATCAACATTTGTTATTATCTGTGTAGCCACCCTGGCGGGTATTAAGCCATATCTCATTGTGGTTTCAACTTGCATTTCCCCAAGATTAATGATACTGAGTGGATTTTCATGTGCTTATTGGCCATGTGTAGATCTTTGGAGAAATGTCTGTTCAGATCTTTTGCCCATTTAAAAAACAGGGTTTTTTAAAAATTATTATTGAGTTGTAGGAGTCTTTTATATATACATAATGCATAGACACACGCCCCTTATCAGATGTATGATTTGCAGACATTTTCTCTCCTTTGTGTGTTCTTTTCACTTTCTTGGTGGTGCCTTTTTTTTTTCTTTTATGTTTATTTAGTTTTGAGAGAGAGATAGAGAGACAAAGTGTGAGCAGAGGAGGGGCAGAGAGAGAGGGAGACACAGAACCAAAATAGGCTCTGGGCTCTGAGCTGTCAGCACAGAGCCCAATGCGGGGCTCAAACCCACGAACCGAGATCATGACCTGAGCCGAAGTTGCATGTTCAACCAACTGAGCCACCCAAGCATCCCTTGCTGGTGCCCTCTGAAGCACAAAAGCTTTTAATTTTGGTGATGTCCCTTCCTCATTTTTCATTGTGGGCAAAACAGGCAGAAATGATGAGGGGCAGGGACGGCCAAGTTCAAACTGCACGCATTCAGCAACAATGGATTGGCTCACAGGTGGCAGTGTTCTGTGTTTAAGAAAACCCCAATATGATTCCAGGCAAATGGGAGAGGGGATGATAGATTAGGTCCATATGAACAACCTGAATTCAGTGAAGCAGGTTGGCATAGCTACACAGAGAGTGCTCCTCCATGCCCTGGGCGCTGTGCACATGGAACGGCAGAGCCTCTTCACAGCATGGCAGTGCGGGCTCTCTGGAGGCAAGGGAGAGGAGATACAAACTGGCTGTTTGGGAGGATATACTTTGCCCTAGGTCTGTGTGACTCTGTGACTATATTGTCACATTTACCATGCCTGGATTTGGGTAGACTCACCGGCCAGGTGGGTCTTAGCTTTGAAGTTGTGGCGGGTGGGCCCAGAATGAGCTGATATGGGAGGTGTGTGAGCGACCTTGCTGGGAAAAGAGACTGAGTATTTCTTGCCATCGGTCTTCTGCAGTGCCCGTCACTGGGGTAAAATGTGAGGGGGAGAGGGAGAGCCTTCCTTGCACTTAGAAACTCAGAAGTAGGAATCCCAAGGCTAGCCTAGCTCTCCTGTCAGCCCTGAGGGAACTGTAGAATTCTGATTGGCACCTTCCAGAAGCCTACTGTCTTAGAACCGAAAGCAGCTTTTGCTGACATCTGGTCCTTCTGGGACGCTGATATTTTTATGTATACAGTGACACTCTCATCCCCAAATAGATTCTTATTTTTAACAGGCTTGCTCCCTTTGAGGGATGCCTGAGGCTCCCGACTTTGCTCCCTGGCACCTCACTGTAATCCTGCAAAGACAGGAAGGCCCCTGGTATGTGCCTGAGCAAAGAGGAGGGACACTCACCAGCCCGGAAGTCCAACAGCTCAGAGTCCGACCCAGACTCGGAGTTCTGCATTAATCTCCCCTCCCCTTATCAGACTAAGTCCCGGATGAAAGGCTTCCAATGAGCCGTAATTACCCACTCCTCGCACTCCCTCAATGACACAGGAAGGAGAGCAGATAAGAGATGGAAACTGAGGATACCTCGATTCCCTCCCCCACGCCTCCCCCACAAGTCCGCTGCCCATTCTCTCAGTGGGCTCCCTTGCTTCTTGTCTTTCAGCTACCCAACATGTTTGGCGACCTTCGGTCCACATTTATTGCCTTGATGATTGGATCCTATGCCTCCTCAGCAGTCACCTTCCCGGGAATCAAGGTGAGGGTGTGGCCAGCCTCACCTTCTTGTCCTACTGTCTGAGCAGAGCCCTCTCCCTTGGCTCCTTCAGCCTCCTCTGAAGAGGGAAGTAGTTGTGAGTTCTGGGGTTCGCCCCTCCCCACCACCCACACCTGGGAGGATGCACCTGGGCTTCACAAGAGTAAGAAAAGAAAACCACTGCACCATGGGAGACGGAAAGTTCAAGCATATCACACAGGGTGTTCCGCAGGCCGCCTTTGCGTTTCTGGGCTGGGGTAGAGAAGAGGGATGGGTGAGTTCGTCCCCGGTCACCCCGCCCCCGGTCTGTTGTTGCTGGGCTGTTACTCATTAGCCAGAGCAATGCTCTTGGCTAAGTTGGTTCAGCTGTTTCCCTCCCAGGCAGGATTCTGAGCCCGTGGAAGTCACGCAGGGTCAGGAGGAAGCAAACACCTCACAGCCCATCAGCCCCAGCACCCACTCCAGATACTGTTGCCCCTGCGAAGGCTTCAGGAGGGGCTTGTCCCACGTCTGGTCTCAGCACCAAATCAAATCCCCTTTCCCGTGGTACATGGCGGGGAGGCCATGGACAGGAGCGCTGGCCTCCTGGGAGTCAGGGGCCCTGGAGGGTGTGGAGCCAGCCATCCTGTGGCCTCTAGGAGTCCTCACACTCTGGAGCGTTGGGGGGTCCACAAGTTCCTCCTCCACCTCTCCCGCTCTCCTTGCTGTCTAACTGCTGGTCCCCTCCCTGGGGAGCTGGGCAGCTGTCTGCCAGGACACTGGCGACTCTTGTGCTGGAAATAAATGGTAACAGTGACAACGACAGCTAATACGCTTGCTCAGCAGGCTTCCCACCCGCCAGGCCCTGTACTGAGCACTCTGGGGATCACACCCGCAGCCCCTGAGGGTACGTGCCAGTGTGACGCCCATTTCACAGAGGAGCAAAGGGAGACATCCATCTCCTCCTTGGGTATTTGGGGGCACCTGCCATGTGCATCCTTGAAGGCACATCCGTGAACAAGGCCAGCAGGTTCGCGTTCCCAAGGAGCTGGACTAGTAACGGACTAGGAAAGTGATCAAGAAGTCAGTGATCTCAGCCAGGGCTGTTCTCTGTGAACTTGTGAGGTGACAGCAATGGAGGCAGTCAGGAAAGGCCTCTCCAACGAGGTGACACGTGGTCCAAGTTGGAGGCACAGGGGGTTAACAATGTGCCGGGGCAAGCTGAGATTATTGGGACGACCGGACACCAAGGCTGGCAGGGTGCAGCTCGGCACAGGAAGAGCAGGGCTGTCAGATGCCCCCTGCCCGCCACCTGCCCTGCCTGCCTTCTGCTAACCCTGCCCCCTGGCCCTGCGCCTACCCCATTGTGCCTGTCAGGTCATCTACGACTTCGGCGCCTCCTTCATCATCATTCTCGTGGTCTGGGCCGGCTGCTCCGGGTTGGTTTTCCTCAACTGCTTCTTTAACTGGCCCCTGGAGCCTTTCCCGGGGCCGGAGGACATGGACTACTCGTAAGTGGGTGTGCCGTCTGCCCCTAATCCCACCCTGGCCAGGGTCCTGGGCAGCACCGATGGACACTCTCCTGTGACCTCCAGGGTGAAGATCAAGTTCAGCTGGCTGGGCTTTGACCACAAGATCACAGGGAAGCAGTTCTACAAGCAGGTGACCACGGTGGGGCGCCGCCTCAGCGTGGGCAGCTCCATGAGGAGCAGCAAGGAGCAGGCAGCACTACAGGAGGGCCACAAGCTCTGCCTGTCCACCATTGACCTGGAGGTGAAGTGCAAGCCAGACACTGCAGGTACCCACCTCACAGCCCTCACCTGCTAGGCCCGCATCCATACCTGCACCTCAGCAATGGGGAGGAGGCAGCCAGCCCAACCCGGAAGCCCTAGGCTCCTTCCCAGGCCCAGCAGCTCCTGAGGGCTTCACGGGTGCCGTCTCACTTCACTCCCACTTGATCCCCAGAGGGCAAGCAGCACCCTGCAAACGGGCTTACAGATGAATGCGCTAAGGCCCAGGCTGGAGAAGGGAGTCTTCCAACTCCTTTCACACACCTGGGTGACCCAGGTCCACCACGCACACATTTTTCCTTGCCCAGGCCCATCCCTCATCCAGCACGGGGTGATCTGGTCAGCAAATCAGGCCTTATGTATGGCCAGCCCCTGGGTAGTGGGTAGGCTGCGGGCACGGGGGTACGGCCATTGGTCCTCCAGAGCACCCCGGTCTTGTCCCCACAGCGGCCCCCTCCTTTATGCACAGCGTGTTCAGCCCCATCCTGCTGCTCAGCCTGGTCACTATGTGCATCACCCAGCTGCGGCTCATCTTCTACATGGGCGCCATGAACAACATCCTCAAGTTCCTGGTCAGCGGCGACCAGGATGTAGGTAGGTGGCCCCCGGACCTCGACGCGCGTCCCCATAGGAGGGCACCCCGCCATCCGTGCTCCCTCCTGCCCACCAGAGGTTAAGCCCACCACCAGGGAGGTAGTAGGTAGTAGGCCAGGAAATGGCAGGCCTCAAAGGATTCCCTGCCCTCGAGAGCCATGTCACCCCAGCCAGCCCCCACTGCTCTCTCCCGTTGCCATTAGAATTTCCCGGTTTAGAGGCGGGGGAGGGGGACTAAAATAATTACAGGTGTTCAGGGTGTGAGGCGTATGCTTTCCATTGCCTCAGGGGGACCTTCTGCAAGCCTGTGCGTAACTGAAAACACGGTGCCCCATGGAGTGCTCCACCTGAGAGCCTGCTGAGAGACAGGCAGGCAGCCCCATTGCCAAGGATCTCCCCACCCTGGGAAACCGCAGGCTTGGCCGCGGACAGGCTGTGTGCACAGGGGCGGGGGGGGGGTGTCCCCCCCGCCCCCCCCCGGAGCTGGATATCTCGGGATGCGCACCCAGGACTGGAAGGCAAGGCTTCCTTGTGGGTGTGAGCCAGTTGAGACTTGTCAAGTTTGGTAAACAGCGCTGATAAACCCACACACCACTTTTCTAAAACCGCTCAGAAGGTCTTCAGCTGATTAGAGGTTTTGATTCTACAAAGAAAATCAGTACTTCCTCAGGGCCTGAGCTGAGTCAGCGTTAGTCATCCCTGAGCGGGACAAACACAGTCGGTAAATCCTTTTTATTGGCATTCTCAATGGTGTGCAACTGTTTGTTGGTTTAATTGTTTTTCTCTAGGGGTATTTACGCTAGGGATGGCAAGGAACCAAATATAGGGGTTTTGGTGTGTTTTATTTTTATTATTTTTTTATTTTTTGACAGAGAGTTTGTTCATACAAGTGGGGGAGGGGCCGGAGAGGGAGAGAGAGAATTGAAAGGGCTCCACGCCCATCTCAGAGCCCAATGCAGGGCTCCATCCCATGACTATGGGATCACGAGCTGAGCCGAAAACAAGAGTTGGACGCTGAACTGACTGAGCCACTCAGGCACTCCTGAAATACAGTTTTTAAAGGGGATGAGTCAGCGAGGAACCTGCCTAGAGTTTTCTCTCTCCCCTCTCTCTCTCTCTCTTAAATAAATAAACACTTAAAAAAAAAGAAAGAGAAAAAGGGGCACCTGGGTGGCTCAGTTGGTTGAGCGTCCTTTTCGGCTCAGGTCATGATCTCACGGCTCATGAGTTCCAGCCCCGCGTCAGGCTCTGTGCTGACAGCTCAGAGCCCGGAGCCTGCTTCAGATTCTATGTCTCCCTCTCTCTTTGCCCCTCCCCTGCTCACACTCTGTCTCTGTGTCTGTCTCTCTCCCAAAAATAAACTTAAAAACAAAACAAAACAGCCTCAACCGAAGGGAAAGATGACAAAGGGACCCGGACAGCCTGGTCCCACCGTGAGAATGGATGTCCCGCGCTGAAGCAAAGTGGAGAAACACTGGCTACCATGTGCCCTTGCAAAATTTCATGACGAACGCTGACACAGCAGAGGCCCTGAGAGAGCCCGATAGGAAAAAGTATTTAGCTTTGTTTTGTCCAGTGATGCTCCCCCGAATTTCTACCACAAGAACATTTTTATGGTGTAACGCTCATTAGAATCCGTGGACCACACTTTGGGGAAAGCTGATCTATCGTGTCTAAACACCCTCTGTTGCAAACTCAGGCCCCGAGAAGTGAAGCGAGGGCCCACTGGCTCTTAGAAGGCAAAGCTCTCTGCTGCTGAGGCGTGGACTCTCACTCCAGTTCTCTGACAAATCTTTTGCTGCTTGACAGGCATTTTTTTCCCAACTGTTTCCCACATTCAAAAAGTCAGCTTTAAGAAGTAGAGGAAGTTGGGCCAGGAGGTTCAGTCTATAGCTGACGGACACCGGTTTTCCCATTCTGCTCCTGTGAGCTGTCGTTCCCGACACCCACAGCCCCGGCTGTCCCCAGAGGGGCACCTTCAGGATCGGGGAGCTGGTGGAATAGAAGGGAACAGCTCTGGCTGTCTGAGGGAGACCCATGGTGTCAGTGTTTGCCTGGGGGTCGGGGCAGGTTCTTTGCCCTCTCCCTGCCTGAGAGCAGTAGGAGGTATGACAGAGCCGTGTACACGAGGGGCCCCAGTTTGCTGGGTCTTCGGCACCCACGCCACTTCCCCCTCCTGGTCCCCGGCAAGCATGGCAGCCCTGATTTACCAGCCTGCCTGTGACAGTCCCCAGCTGCACGTGACTGAGGCCGCAGCAGGCCGGAAACCAACAGACGCGCGTGCTGGGCCTCACCCGCCTCTGTTCCCAGAAGCCTGGCTCAACCAAGCCGGGCGTCCCGTGGGTGCTCCGAGAGGCTGGTCTTGGTGGGAAATGGCATGTGTGCTGGGCCCAGAGCCGGCCTGCTTCCACACCCCGCCTCCCTAGAACAACCGTTGAGATTTCTGCTGCTAACCCCTCTCCTTTCTGCTTTTTCACTTTTGCTTTCTTGATGCAGTGATGGCTACTGGTAAGCCAGGGGGATTGTCGGAGAACACTGCAATGTCTCCTCCAGCCACCCTCTGACCAAGAAACATCCCTCTTGGCCAAAATTTGGGGTGGGGGGCAGTCAACTCTCAGCTCCTTTTTGCCTGAAAAAAAAAATCTCATCATAATTTTAAGGCTCTTTGAAGACTGGAGCCCTTACGTCACAGCCCCTGTGAGTGGTGCCTTCCTGGTATATTTCTAGAGGCAGAAAACTAATGACTAGTCAGACACAAAGCCTCAGTCCCAGGCATTGGTAATTTTGTGGTTCCCGAGTCACGGACGCTTCCTGAAGCTTCTGGGGGATGTCATTGTGACATACTGGATTTCATTAGACTGTTTCTTAGAAATAGGCAGACAATTTGGAGAAGAGAATAGGGGGGCTGGCCCTTGCTCCACCTTTGATTTCGGAGTTTAAAGTCTCTGGGCTCCCCTCAAGGCCCACAGGGAGGGGTGACGGGGTGGTCTGTGGAAGACCCCAGAAGGGCCCATGGGGGTCTCAGCCTCTCTCAGCACCTGTGCGGGCTTCTGCTAGGGCCCCCCCCATGACGCAGCCCGTTTTCCTCCCCAGTTGGCCTCTACACGTCCATCTTCGGTGTGCTCCAGCTGCTTTGCCTGCTGACAGCCCCTGTCATTGGCTACATCATGGACTGGAGGCTGAAGGAGTGTGAAGATGCCTCTGAGGAACCGGAGGAGAAAGATGCCAACCAGTGCGTAGACCGGGCCCGTGCCCTGGCTTCTGGCCCCCAGAGTCCGCTGCTAGGCGGGGGCAGGGTGGGTGGCAGCAGGAGAGGCGAGAGGGGGTTGTGCCCAAAGCTACTCATAAGGGCTTCAAGACACAGTGGGAAACGAGGTGGAAGAAGTCCTGCTTGCCTGCAAGGATCACTCCACTCGGTGGGAGTAGTAAGCTGCGCTATAACCGCAGAACGTGTTACTAGATCTGTTCGTAACTGTCAGCGTAAAACAAGGTATGGGAGCCCCGCTTTTGTAAGGATTGGGCTCCAAGATCAGAGGATGAGTTAAATGCTGTCTTTACGACTCCACCTTAATATAATAAGCCACTGTTTATTGCTTTAGGCCCCTTGCCAAGCACCTGATGCACAGTATCTCAGTTAGGCCAACACCTCAATGCGGCGCGTACTAGTGTTAATACCCATTTTTCAAAAGCGGGAACTGAAGTTAGGAGTTTGAGTAGCTTGTCTGGGGTCACATAGTGAGGAAGTGGTGGGCCTGGGACTCCCCGTGTGTCCAGCACTCGGCATTCATTCCTGGGTGTCATCCAGTTGTGCAGGGGTTATCTGTGTGGGCAGTGGGACTGGGATCCGTAGTAGGGAATTCACAAGGAGATAATTACTGAGAATGCTCTGTTATCTAGGTCAGGTCCTAAAGCCATGAGGTTGTTTGTGCCCATTCTGGTTCCATCAGTGGCATATTTGTTTCTCTTTCTCCCCTTCCTGCCCCCAAAGGGGAAACCCATTCCCTCCCTTGTTTGCCTTATTATCTGGCTTATCATCAGCTCCCTGCAGGATTTGGGTGACAGAGTCCGCGGTGAAGCGGGACTTCGCCACATTCTGACTTGGGTGCGCTCTGCTGCTCGCCTCCCCGTCGGCCTTTGCTGAGGCGGCACAGTTTGTTGATGGCCTCTTGGCACCCGACCTCCCCACTGCGGTGCACACCCAGCACGCAGTCCAGAGGGCACAGTGAGGCTGTCCCTAGTGGCGCTCCAGCCCTGACAGTCCCTCAGACATGCTTGGGTGGTCTCTGAGTCTTGCCTCGTCTACAAGCTGTGACTCCTGAGGCCTGACTTCCTGGAAGAGCCCATCCTCCTCCAGGGAGCTCCCAGCTCCAGTGTGTGCTCTGTCTCCACAGGGGCGAGAAGACGAAGAAGCGAGACCGGCAGATCCAGAAAGTCACCAATGCCATGCGGGCCTTCGCTTTCACAAACCTGCTGCTTGTGGGCTTTGGGGTGACCTGCCTCATTCCCAACTTGCCTCTACAGGTGGGTACAGGGAGAGGTCGGGGGACATGGTGATATGGGACAGCGGGACCAGAAGGGATGTGATGTGTCATGGAAGCCATCTACAAAGACCATGATGACTTTTCATTCATTTATTTCAACCAACAAGCAAGCAGCCGGCTGTTATTTACCAAGGGTTCTTAGCTGCCAGGCCCTGTGCTTGATGCTGGCGGTGAGCTCTACATGAAACTGGGATTGCCTTTCACAGAAGACTCTTCTCCATGAAGGCACATCCTTCTTCATGGCCTTTGGAGCATCTCGCATGGCATGAATCCCCCCCATCCTACTGTCCCCCAGAACTATGGGGGGCAGTGTGTGGCTACTTGGTTTGCATTTGCTCACACAGCTGAGACCTGAGGTCCAGAGAGGTCTGGCCAACCTCTGGCATTGGTGGGAGCATCGGCTTCTCTGGTACGAGAGTGCCTACAGGACATCTGTATTGTAGAGAGTTGGGGAGGGCCATGGTGATCACTTGGCGTCAGGGTTCAAAAGTTTAATTCCTTTTCACAAGATTTCTGATGCTTTTGAAACCTGACTTTTGTCAGACATTGCAAGCAAAGCAGATTTCGTCACCTGCTCAGCTCTACCCTTAGGTTCGAGAAAGAGTTTTATCGTGACGACTTTTGTAATCCCCAAGTTTATGAACTTTGAAGGGACGTGAGTGATAGCATTGCTTCCACATGGGTAGCCCAAGTCCAGAAAGTATCTTGGGCCAGGTCCAGAAGGGAAGCGAGAGTCTCTTCTTCTTTGCAAGTGGCCACGTGTTGAAGTACATCGAACACCCAGCTGTGCACCACCCATGGGTACTATCACGTGTGTGTGGCGACATTCTGTGTGAGACCAGAGTAAGCCATTGGAGGCTTGTTCCAGTTCCCAGTGAGTGTTGTTGTGTTCCTGGTGCCCTCCCAGCTTCCTGGCGGCCGCCCCCTCTACAAGACTGGTTGATAGTCCTTGCCCTGACCACCTTGTCTGATCAAGGGGCAGTGCTCACTGGGAACAGCCTTCTGCTTTCTGTTTTATTTAGTTCTCGTTGAAAGAAAAGTTATGAAAAGGCAACAAGACACTTGAAGTGGCAAGAGGGAGCCTGCACAAGTGTGTGCGAGCACAGTTGGGCACAGCCCTCTTGCGACACCGCAGAGAGCAGTCGGTGCCCCCTCCGCCGCCCACGTTTCTGGGAACAGGTCGTGGCTGCTAAGCAGGATGGCAGGGCCGTGTGCAGAGGGTCCTAGTGGCTGTGGCAAAACGGACAGCTCTCGACCTCCTCAGAATTCTCTCCAAGTGCTTCTTAGAGCTTGCTAAGCCTGCCAGCAGTGGCCTTTTTGAGAAGCTGAACTTTCCTCGGGAGGGGAGAAGGAAAGCTATCAGCCATTAGGGACTGAGAGACCAGGCACAGAGATCTCTGGGCACAGTCCTCAGGTCAGCAAAGGCAGGAGGTCGAGTCCTGATTAGCGACCTCCTATTTAGTGCTGTGTCAATACGTATACAGCAGCTGACTCCGGGTGGAGGCAGAGGGGCCCTGACTCAGCGTTTGCCAGTTTCCTTGGTGTAAATGCTTTCACCGTGGCTGATTCCAGCCACCATGAAGTCCCCAAATGTGCAGCTGGAGGGACATTCACAGTGACACGCCGGCATACGTCCCACCGCACCGGACGATAAACGTAAAAACCCTCAGAGTGCAGATCATAACAAAATCATGAAGAAATGGTGAATTTTGAGTATCTGTTACCTTTGTTTTTAATAGAATTTAATTGTAAGCTTTTATAAATATAATTTTTAGTAATGACTGTGTCTCATAGCTGGCTCATAAAATTCCTGAAAAGTCAGGAACTGGCCCTTGGAGAGCTGCTGTTGGCCAACACCAGGCTGCTAGTGCTCCCATGGCTCGGGACCCCAGGGGCTGTGAGGCCCCTCACGTTTTTCTGCTCACACTCTGCTCTCCCTCTCTCAGATCCTCTCCTTCATCCTGCACACGATCGTGCGAGGATTCATCCACTCTGCCGTCGGGGGCCTGTACGCCGCCGTGTAAGTGCTAGTTGCTGGGGGGTGGCCCGGTGGCTGCCGGTAGGGGAATGACCTGAGGGAGGCTCGTGGTGGGACTGAGCTCCTGAGGGAGGCCAGCCTGCCATCTGGGCTCATCTTCTTGTGCCAGGGGATGGGTACTGGGGCTTGGCCATGTCCAGGGGAGGTCACACGTGGCAGGAGGTGGGTCAGTGGGCAGACAGTTGGGTGCCCACAAGCCTTGGCACCTAACACGAAGTCAGTTCCCCCGCCAGAGTCAGTGCTCCTGTGTCGCTCATTATGCCTCGGGGCTTGCTGCTCAGCTGAGCCCCGGGACTGCCCCTGGCTGCTCACAGGAAGGACAGGGGCGGGCTCTAGCTGCCCGGAACTAAATGGCCCTCGGCAGGGGCAATGACATGGATAACTGAGCCCACGGTGTGTCAGACTCTTCTCACCCAGAGTCGTTAAGGGCCTGGTTCTGCCCTGGCCTGCTCGGGCCTTGGCTATAATGAAACCTGCCTCCTTTTCCAAGAGGCCACACATACAGAAGGAACGACAGTTGTTCTTCCCCCTGGGGTTCGGCTCAGAAATGGAACTCTGTGGGGGGCGCCTAGCTGCCTCCATCAATAGAGCATGCAACTCTTGATCTTGAGGTTGAGTTTGATCCCCACTTTGGGTGTAGGGATTAGTTAAAAATAAAATCTTAAAAAACAAAACAAAAACAAAAAAACCCTCAAACACCATCTGCTGTGTGTCTCTGACCGAAGACCCGTGCTTTCCTTGCTGGGAGCCCCTTCCCGCCTCTGGGGCTACCGCGCCTGACATGTCACTGAGATATTCTCTCCCATCAGCATCCCACGGGGGTCATTCCAGGTCTGCCTGTCGTTCCCCACTCCACCCAGTGCCAGGAGGAAGTAGCTGCGGTCCTGGCAGAGTCTGAGAGCCCACGGAGAGTGTGATGCCGAGTTTCCGTGATTACACAATGCCCCTCTGGATGAGGGCGTAGCGGAGCCAGGGCCAGCCTCCAGCCTGCTCCCTGGGCCTGTTTGCCAAGCTGCCAAGTCCTGCTGGCACCGCTCTTTCCACTCAGCTCATCCAGACACCCGTGGACCTGGGGCATGCCTGGGTAGAGTGGGGTCCCCATAATTGGGGGTCTCATGTCGGTCTGAAAGAGAAATTCACAGTCACAGGACTGCTTAGCAGAAACTGATCCAAGGCAGGCACACCTGGGGCCTTGTTGAGGCGGAGGCGCACTGGGAAAGCCTGACAGGTGACAGGTCCCCTGTTGTCCCGGCAGGTACCCCTCCACCCAGTTTGGCAGCCTCACGGGACTGCAGTCGCTGGTCAGTGCACTCTTCGCTCTCCTGCAGCAGCCCTTGTTTCTGGCCATGATGGGTCCCCTCCAAGGAGACCCTCTATGGGTAAGAAGGGTGCGGGGTTGTGGGGTATGGGCATCTGCCCACTCAGAGCTGGGGGGGCATCGCTCAGAGCTTCTGGGGCCCCAAGGATAGGCAGTTTGGAACTCGGGTTAGGATGGATTCTGGGTTCCTCTGTGAGCGGTGGCTGTGCAGGAGAAGGGTATCCTTTCTGGACCTGATTTTGGGGTAGCCCTCCTGCTGAGGGCTGGGATTTCTAACCAGGTACTGTGAGCGGGGCCCCAGTCCTGGCCCCACCCCCAGATATCCACACCAGGAGGTCAGAGGTTGGGGACCCACACCCCGAGGGCTTCTCAGCAGCCCACGGACGACCGACCAACTGGGAATCCTGGTGCTGGAATGTGAAGCGACAGGTCCTTCATCCAGTTTCAGCTTTTCCTCCCCTCTCTGGTGACCTCCCCTTTCCCAAACCGGAGTGTGGGGCAGGCCGTCGAGCCGGGCTCTGCAGGGACCATGGCCCTGCCTGTCCCCCGCCTCGCGCGATGGCCGCTCTCTTTTCCGTGTCTCCAGGTGAACGTGGGGCTACTTGCCCTGAGCATGCTGGGGTTCTGCCTGCCCCTCTACCTCGTGTGCTACCGGCGCCAGCTGGAGAGACAGCTACAGCAGAAGAGGGAGGATGACAAGCTTTTCCTCAAGCTGAACGGCTCCTCCAACCGGGAGGCTTTCGTGTAGTGCTCGCCGCCTCTGAACTGTGGCCCCTGCCCTTGCTTCAGTGACTCACCGGTGTCCTTCTCCCCATCCCGGAGGACCTCCATGCACCCTCAGGATCCCCTCCTTCACCATTTTGGAGTCCACGCTCCCTCCCAGGGCCCCGGTCCTGCCTTGGAGCTCTGCCGCGGAAGGACGGGAGAGGGCCCGGATGTGCGATGTTCCTACTGCTGGAAGCAAGGGCCAGCCTGGGCTTTGCTCTGCCACTCTCGAGGGGCCCTGGGGCCTTGAGGCACCCTGGTGCCTGCGGGAGGAGCAAGGAGGACCCCCAGCAGGCAGGCTCTCTCCCTTAAGTGTCTGGATTCTGCCTCTTGCCAAAGCACAGGGGTCTGCCACCTACTGCCTGCCACCTGCCCTCGGCTGCATGCCCACTGGCCACCCTGCCCAAGGACAAAGGCTTGCACTGTCTGCACACCCTCGCCTGGCCCCTCAACCTCCTCCCCTGGCCAGTCTGAGGCTGCCTGAGGAAGGAAGGACCCGCTTCCTGTTGTTGGTGCTAACTCCTTTGTAATTCCAGCCCCCTGTGGCCTGTCCGTGACCTGTCCTGTTCTAGGCCTGTGGAGAAGCCCCCTGGCTTAAAGCCTGGGGAGGGAATGGGGGGCTGGATAGTCACGCACGGCTAGGAGCCGAGGACAAGGCTGCTTAGCAGCCCCCTCACTTCCTCCCTCAGGGCAGGGAGCACGTTTCCACTGCCACCCTTCATCCAGTCTGTGACCCGAAGGGAATGAAAACAGCACCAACAGGCCCCCCCCCCCCCCATACACACAGCTGTTTTTATGGGGGTGGAAGCCAGGCTGTCGCTGACAGACGAGGAGGTAGAGGCCTGGCCGGGGAGATGGCTGGTGAGGGGCCTGTGTGTGTGTGTGTGTGTGTGTGTGTGTGTGTGGGATGTGTGACCATGTGATACGTGTGAGGAAGGTGTGTGGGGTAGTGCTAAGGTGTGGGCTCCAGGGGTCTGCCCTCATCCCCTTCCCAGGGCCGCCCAGGAGGCAGCCAGGCCTGCCACAGGCCCAGGGTCCCCAAGGCAGCCTTCCTCTGGGTCTGGAGCTGGTCTGAGGCCGTGGGGCCACAGCGCCCCCTGCCGGCAGACGCCTCCATGGTCCTGGAGCTGTTTACGGAAGAGGCCACCCTTCTCTGCCAGGCCCGCCTGGCCTTCCAGCCACCCACCTGACTGCCTCCAGAAGTGTGTCTGAGACTTCCTGGGAGTGCCCGGCAGGGCAGGTTGATTTTAGGTTTATGCTTTTGGGGGTTTTTTTCTTTTACGTTCTATCAGACTCCTTTTTATAAAGCAATAAATCCATTTTCCTCCTGGTAAGGGATGCCCCTGCTAAGCATTTCAGTTCATGGCCACACGTGCCTGTTTCTGGGTGATTGCCATCTTAGAAGCTAGAGTGGGGCCAGGGAGAGACCTTACTCCCCCACCCCACCCCCAAACAAACTGGGCTTGCACAGACATCTTAGAAGTGTGCGCCAAACTGCCTCTGCTGTTTCTCCTGACCCCTTCCATCCCCTACTCAGATTTCCTATCCCTGGGTCAACTGCCAGGGTTCCTCTCGAGCTCAGGACACAGGGTGATCCAGGAGAGCCTCAGGTTCAAATGTGGAGCAGAATGTGGTGGAGAACAGGAAGGGACAGACCCCAGCCCAAGCTTTCGTTCTGCTTTAATGGTCTGGCACCTGCAACACACCTCATTTTCCTAGGTTTCAGTCCACTCGGACATTAAAAGACAAGATGTTTGTTTGAAGCAGATATTTTTAATTTTCTTAAGGTTTATTTATTTTGGGGAGAGACAGCAAGTGAGCAAGCCAAGAGGGGCAGGGAGAGAGGATCCCAAGCAGGCTCTGTGTGGTCGGTGTGGAGCCCCACTCAGGGCTCCATCCCACAAACCGTGAGATCATGACCCAAGACAAAACCCAGAGCCGGACACTTAACTGACTAAGCTGCCCAGGCACCCCTAAAACAGATATTTTTAAAAAGGAGAGAGAACCACATCAACATTTTCCAAACCATTCTACAGAACACTAGTTCTGTGAGATATTAATTAGTCTAGTTTTTTAAAAAAAGACCTTTCATAGTCAGTGGCACGTGGCTGGCTCAGTAGAGCATGTAACTCTTGATCTTGGGATTGTGAGTTCAAGCCCTGTGTTGGGCACAGAGCTTACTTTAAAAAAAAAAAAAAAAAATTGGGAAATGCAGAGTTAAAGTCGGGCAGGTGCTAGACTTTCGTCATTTCATGGACCTGTGGCCTCCCAGGCATGGTCTGGTTTCAGCAGTCAGAGCCGTCTTCCTCCACATCCTACTTCCTCAAGCAGGAACTCTGGGGCTTGTTACAGATGTAGACGCCCGGTGTTGCCTCTGGCCCAGAGAATTGGCAGCCTACATTTTGCTAAGCCCCACCTGGTGATTCTGGTGCACCCAGATTTTGAGACCTACGGACACAGAGGAGTACAGTTTGGGGAGATGGCTAATTAGCAAGGGCCCTTGAGGTTGTACAGACGGGCCGTGCTGTCCCCAACAGCGCCCAGGCCTGGCCAAAGGGAGATGCTGCCTGCCTCTCCCACCCACCCGCAGGACATGGGCACTTTGTGCGAAGATCAGGCATTGAGAAACTAGAGCCCAAGGCCAACAGTGCATGGAGCAGTACCAGATGGGTCAGGTCCCTGCACCCCCACTCCCTTGTCAGGGGCCAGTCATTCTGCTCTGACTGTACAGAGTTGATGTGTTACATATTTTCCTGTTATCATCCTTGAATCATGATAAGAGCCCAGGAGTTAGATATTCTCCCTATTTTATAGCTGGAAAACTCGAAGCCCAGGGGGTGGAGTAAGTTGCTTAAGATTAGAGCCAGGACTCCTGAAGTCATTAGAGCATCCAAGGCCCTCCAGACCAGGACATTCCATTTGGAGCATCAGCCCCAGGGCCCACCAGGCCTCGGGAGCAGGGCAGCAACAGCCCGGGGAAGGGAAACAAAAAGCTAGGTACGGTCTCTGTTTCTTGGAGCCAAGAGCTTCCTCAGATACTGGGTTGAGCTCTACTTAGTAGTCATGTTGGCCCCAGAGACTGATGGGGACTTGGGGGAGCAAATCTCTGGTCACCCCCACCCTGGGATGGGAAGGGGACCATGAGCTGGTCAAAGGCACTCTGCACCAAGTGGCCACAGCCTTCTGTCTCTTCCCCCCCCCCCCCCCCCCCAGCTTCCTGGCTCCTGCTATGAAGGAGCAGGAAGTGATGCTGGACCGGTGCCTTTGGTGGCTTTTCGTCGAGAGGAAGGGGGCTGGGCCATCCTCAGGGACGTTGCCAGGAGTCCCCTCCTGTCCAGTCTCCCTGGACTCTTGTCTGGGAGTCTGGTCATTCCTTTGTGGCTGGCTTCCTGCAAATGCTCCTGGGGGAAGGTTCCAACCCTCCTAAAGCCCATGGTTACGGTTACAGGCCCCTGTGGGTTCCTTTCTATTTTGCTCCATCTCCTACCCTTCTTGTACCCAGAATCCGCCCGGTCGGAGGAACCTCTGCACAAGCCCCCCTTGTCATGGCCCCTGGGCCATGCCGTCTGAGGGGGACATCACTCTGCCCTGGGGCCTAAGGACACTGAAAATGCGGACACACCTGGAATTGGGGGGTCTGTGTGCAGGACTGCCCCAGGCAGCAGCACATTCAGCTCAGTGGAGTTGTTCATGCGCTTGCGTGTCCGCCTGTGTGACTTTGAGCAGACACGCAAGGTGGGGGTGGGGGGATGAGTGGTTGGCACTCTGTGGTCAGAGGCTCCTGTCAGAGAGCTCTGGGAAGTCGTCTCCACAAGATGGGGCTTCAGAGGCTGTTAAAACAGCAGCTCCCCTGTCTCTGAGGGAGAATACGATGGCTCTTCATAGGCTCTTGAGGTGCTGGGTGCCTTACCTGTTCCATTTACCAGGGGGCCATCTCAAGGGTGAGAGCCCATTTTCCCCAAGTATCGGTCGTGGGGTTGTGAGGATTAGGAGCCCGGGACCCCAAAAGTGAAAGAGTTGGGTTTTCTCTGGGCTCCAGCTCCCACCCTGGTTCCCCAGGGTTGGGGGCAAGATCAGGGTGAAGAGGTGGGCTCTGTGAGCCTGTTTCCACCCATGTCCTAATTTACCCAAGCCCTGGGGTGAGGACGCAGTGTCAAGAAGGAGGTGTGGGTGG
This sequence comes from Hyaena hyaena, assembly GCF_003009895.1. NCBI lineage: Eukaryota > Metazoa > Chordata > Mammalia > Carnivora > Hyaenidae > Hyaena > Hyaena hyaena. Next base: position 6,643,221 of record NW_024080642.1, on the reverse strand, counting down.
CCTGCCACAAGCGCCAGCCTCTCCCTGCCAGCGGAGGGGGGGGGGGGGCACCACCTGTGTCCCTGGCTCTCTGCAGTCAGCAGCATGTCCACCTTTGAAGTTAGTCATTCTCAGCCTCATGGGTGGATCTGAAACTGAACCGGGCCCCTGGCAGCTCGCAGCTGGGACCCATCCCAGATGAGGCTCTATCTCCAGGTGCCGAGGAGGCAGTGAGAGGAGGAGCAGAGGATCGAGGCCCCGCCCCACATACTATCTCCGGGACCTTAGCAAGTCTTGAGCCTCAGTTTCATTACCTATAAGGTGGAGGGAATACCCTCACTGGGAGGTAGGTGGACTTGGGCATAAAGCACATGTACAGTGCTATAGCCTTGGCACCTAGTAGGTACTTAATAAGTGATAGCATTGGTTCATGACTCTGGAGGAATGCAGATAGCACGGGGGACAAAGGCCACCCCACCCTCACCCCATCCGTGTGATAGCACATCTACCCCAGGCAACTCCGGCGGGAACAGACTTGCGGCCAGGAAGTGAGGTCCGTTTCTGCTCACCCGGATCCCACTAAGAACCCCTCTCTAACCAAAAACCTTCAGAAGCTGTCCCCTTGCTCATCTTTTTTATTCTTTTTGTTCTCTTATTTGTCACATTTGAGTAAGTGATTTGGCCCCAAAAGTTTCTCAAGATAATTTCTAAATGGTGGGTGTTCAGGCGCCCCGACAGTTCACGCTAAGCGGGGTGACCAGGGTCGCAACAAGTAGGTGACACCTCCATGCCGCCTCCTGTACCTGTGTGGCTGTGCCTCCGTGTGTGTGTGTGTGCGCACGCGTGTGGGATGTGTTCTGCGCACATCAGGTGCAGACGCGCTCCGAGGAGCACGTGGGAGCTTGTCTGTGTGCTGGAGAAGAGGGACAGGGTCTTGCCTCGCCGAATCCCCTTCCGTTGCTGGAAAGGCCTAGGTCCTGAGTGGTGCCTGAAGGGTGAACTGTTCCCTCTGTCAACCAGGGTCCATAGGATAGTGACACTAATGACATCGCTCCTCAGTAACTGACCCTGGCGCCCGGCCCTATTGCTGTTTCTGGCACCTGGCTTACTTCCTGGCACACAGTAAGCACACAATAAATGTATGCTGAGAATGACTAGGAACTGCTTCCTCCTCTGCTCCTGTGTCTCTTCCTGAGTCACCCGTCTTTCTGCCCCTCGCCTCTTGCTCAGGTTCTCTGTCACTTGTCTGTGCTCCCTGACCGCCAGCCCTCCCCTGTGGTGCCCTTGCCTGCCCAGCTTCGCTGGTTTGGCCTTCTGCGCGGGGGAGGGGCAGAGTGAGGGGGCTCTTGGGTGGGAAGGCCGAGGCTCCTGGTGAATTCTGGTTTTAAAGGGAACTCATCCTTGTCCCCTTTCTTATGTATTGAGGTGCTGGTCACAGACATGACTGCTCCTCCTGTAGATATCCCACCACGGCGGCTGCCCTGGGCAACGGCAGCGAGAGAGAGCCCCTGGGCCTCCCTGGAGCAGCCACAAGGAAATATCCCCACCCCAGGGAGGGGAGGGGCAGTCTGGCCCTCACCCTGCTTGTGTGGAGGGGGCTCGAGGCCCAGGGCTGGGACGAGCGTGGCCTCGGGGGCCGGCTGGGGAAGGGATGAGAGGGACTATTTCATGGGTGTGTGCGGGAGCTCCTACCTGTCAGGACTGCAAATTCAAAAGCTCAGGTTCTGACCCATCCCTTTGCTGCTACCTTTCCTTTCCCATGTTTGGCTGACATTTCTCTAATAGAAGTAGAGGCACAGCATGAGGTCTCTGGTGATGCAGGGGTTGTTAGACCTTGACCTCCACAGCAGGGACACAGGAGGACTTGGCGGGGAGGGCGCTGTGGGGACGTGGAGGCCACAGCCTCCATCTAAGGGGCAGCCTTGACCCCACGCTATCACGGCCATGTGGGGATGAGCTTAGTGTTGTCTGTCGGATCTTCTGAGGTTTTTCAAAAGAAGCTGAAAATCCTAAATTTTATTATTTTATAAAAATTCCCTTTTTTGGACCATGTGGATGGCTCAGTTAGTTGAGCACCTGACTCTTAATTTTGGCCAGGTCAGGATCCCAGGGTCGTGAGACCGAGCCCGGCGTCAGGCTCTGCACTGAGCACAGAGCCTGCTTGGGATTCTCTTGTCCCCTGTTCCTCCCCGTCGCTTGTGCTCTCTCTCTAAAATAAAAATTAAAAACAATTTTTTTTTATTCCCATTTTCAATTGTTGGCTCAAAAAAAATTTTTTTAACTATCATGGCTGCCCAAATAGCTTTCCACTGTATGCAGGCCAAACACCGCCAGAGGTAAGGAGAGAGGAGTACATGCAAGGCCTCCTGGCCTCTTTTGGGTGGCCCCAAACAACTGTTGTCTCTTTCCTTGACTCCAGCAGGTGACACATCTGTCTTGCATCAGACTGTGGCCCTCTCTGGCCTGAGGCCTTTTTCTTTTTACCTTCGTGTCCCCCAATCCCGGTGCATAATAAATGCTGCCGAATGAGCAGGTGGGTTAAACAGTCTCATCTGGCTTCTCGAGTGGCCCAGAGTCTCCGTTTAGGGACAGGGCATGGTCGGCAAAGCGCAGGGCAGAAGCAGTCGGCCCCTACTGGCTGAGCACCCGCCCGCGGCCTGGCCCAGCCTGGCCCGCACCCTCCGCCTCCCAGGGGGCCCAGCCTGGCCGCCAGCCCCACACCTTCCTCCGTCTTCTTGTCCTGTGCCTGCGTCTCCACCAGAATGAGTGCTCCTTGAAAGGGGCCACATGCTCTGCCCTGGTCACTGCAATACTTCCAGAGCCTAGAAGGGCGCCTGGCACGCAACAGCTGCTCAATAAATACTTGGATGATGAAATTTAAGAAGGGAGAGAGAGAGAGAAATGAACTGAAAAGAGGCTGAAACACACTGAGAAGCAGGGGGAAGCGCGTGCTCGCCAGCCAGGAAGGGACAGAGCAGAAGATGGAAACAGGGAAACACAGTCTCCTCGAAATACCCAGAGCTGGGTTACAGGTGAGGCGGTGGCGAGGCCGAAACAGGGCCGGCTGGCCGGGGCGACCTGAGGCGGGGGAGGGGTCGGAGCTTCCAGATACACAGACGTGAGGACCGAGGCACGAGGAAGTCCAAGGTGGGGCGAAGGGCGCACGGACGGGCGGGAGACTGCTGGGAAGAGAAGATGGAAGAACCGGCGGCTGAAGGTCATCACCCAGACAGAGCAGCGTGACAGACTGAAGCCACAGGGCTGGGGGGAGCCAGAGAGGGCTGAAGCGGACAGGCAGGAGGAGACATGAAGAGAGACAGACAGAGGAAAGCCAGAGACAGAGAGATACAGAGAAACAGAGACGGGGCGGAGAGACCGAGAGAACAGAAAGAAAGGGAGACAAAGGTACACAGAGATACGAAGACAGAGAGACAGAGATACAAAGAGACAAGAGAGACAGAACTGGAGAGGGAGCATGGGATGGAGAGAAGACAGGTGTAGACAGAGATGGAGAGAGGGAGGGAAACAAAGAAAGAGACATGATAGGTCACTGTGACACTCGAGATTTTAAGCCTGGAGCATGGAGTAGTAGGTTTTGGCCTGTGGTTTTTTTATTAAAATTTTTTTTTAACATTTATTCATTTATTTATTTATTTATTAATATTTTATTTATTTCTAGGAGAGAGAGAGAGAGACACAGCGTGAGCAGAGGAGGGTCAGAGAGAGAGGGAGTCACAGACTGAAACAGGCTCCAGGCTCTGAGCTGGCTGTCAGCACAGAGCCCAACGCGGGGCTCGAACCCACGAACCACGAGATCATGACCTAAGCGAAAGTCGGACGCTTAACCGACTAAGCCACCCAGGTGTCCCTAATGTTTATTTATTTTTGAGAGACAGAGAGACAGTGCATGAGTGCGGGAAGAGCAGAGGGAGAAGGAAACACAGAATCTGAAACTGAGCTGACAGCACAGAGCCCGACACAGGGCTCGAACCCACAAACTATGAGATCATGACCTGAGCCGAAGTCAGATGCTTAACAGACTGAGCCACCCAGGTGCCCCGGAGGAGCAGTTTTTAAAATTACTTTTAATTTTTTTGTTTGAGAGAGAGATGGGGGGAGTGCAGAGGGAGAGAGAGATAGAATCCCAAGCGGGTTCTACACTCTGCATGGAGCCTGACACAGGGCTCAAACCACAAACCGTGAGATTGTGACCTGAGCTGAAACCAAGAGGGACACTCGACTGAGCCATCCAGATGCTGTTGGAGAGGTAGTTTTCAGGGGGCGATGGTGTCCATCCCTCCTTCCTCACAACACCCCTTCCTCAGTAACGATGATATGGAAATGTGCCATGCACTGCACAAAAATGCCTGGAGCACACTGCCTCCTCCCCTGATTCCTACCAATCCTACCAGGCGGGCACAATCATTGCCCAGATTCACATCTGAAGAGGCTGAGGCACAGAGAGGTTAGGTCACTTGCCCAAGCTCATCCAGGCCGGAAGAAGTAGGGCTGGGACTGGAAGGCATGGGAACCCGGGGGGTCTGCTCCCACAGTGGGGCTGAGGACTCCCAGGGGGCCAAGCTGGAGAGTGCTGTGGCACCTGCATGTGCGGGCTAACTCTTAAACACACCTGAAGCAGAGCCTGCTAGAATAAAAGAGATGTAAGAAACATCGCAAAACTAAAATGTGGGGGAAGATTAGACCTTGTTCAGACACTGAACTTATCTAGAGAAACTGCAAAGGGGCGCCTGGGTGGCTTAGTCGGTTAAGCCTCCGACTTTCGCTTAGGTCATGATCTCGCGGTTCGTGGGTTCGAGCCCCGCGTCGGGCTCTGTGCTGACTGCCAGCTCAGAGCCTGGAGCCTGTTTCAGAGTCTGTGACTCCCTCTCTCTCTGACCCTCCCCTGCTCACGCTGTCTCTCTCTCTCCTCGAAATAAATAAAAATATTAAAAAAAAAAGTTTTAAATAAAAAAAAGAAACTGCAAAATAGTATTTTTTAGGTAATTAGGGAAGTCTGAATGTGAAGTAGGTATGAGATAATATCAAGAAAGTATTAATTTGGGGCGCCTGGCTGGCTCAGTTAGTTAGTAGGGCGTGCAACTCTTGATCTTAGGGGCATGAGTTCAAGCCCCACGTTGGGGGTACATATTAGTTAAAAATAAAAGAGGGGTATCTGGGTGTCTCTGCTGGTTGAGCATCTGACTTTTGATTTTGGCCCAGGTCATGATCCCAGGGTCGTGAGATGGAGCCCCGAGTCAGGCTCCAGGCTGAGCATGGAGCCTGCTTATGATTCTCTACCACCCCCTCTCTCTGCCCCTCTCTCCCGCTCATGCTCTTTTTCTCTCTCTCAAAGTAAATAAATAAGCATTAAAGAAAAAGAAATTGTTGGGGCACCTAGGTGGTTCAGTTGGTTAAGTAACCGACTTCAGCTCAGGTCATGATCTCAAGGTTCATAAGTTTGAATCCTGGGTTGTGCTCTGTGCTGACAGCTCAGAGCCTGGAGCCTGCTTCAGATTCTGTGCCTTGGTCTCTCTCTGCCCCTCCCCTGCTCACACTCTCTCTCAAAAATAAATAAACACTGGGGCCCCTGGGTGGCTCAGTCAGCTAAACGTCCGACTTCAGCTCAGGTCATGATCTCACGGTTCGTGGGTTTGAGCCCTGCATCAGGCTCTGTGCTGACAGCTAGCTCGGAGCCTGCTTCTGATTCTGTGTCTCCCTCTCAATCTGACCCTCCCCTGCTCAAGCTGCCTCTCTCTCTCTCTCTCAGAAATAAATAAAAATATTTTAAAAATAAATAAATAAACATTAAAAGAAAAACTTATTAATTTTTTAAGTATGATAATGGCATGGGTTTTCGAGAAAATATTCCCATTCCTAGAATGCATACGGAAACATAGAGGGGTGAGGTGGCATGATGTCTGAGATCTGCTTTAAAATATTTCAGAAAAGGGGCACCTGGGTGGCTCAGTTGGTTAGGTGTCTGACGTGAGCTCAGGTCGTGATATTACTGTTTGTGAGTTTGAGCCCCGCATCAGGCTCTGTGCTGACAGTGCAGAGCCTGCTTCAGTTCCTCTGTCACCCTCCCTCTCTGACCCTCCCCTGCCTGCACTGGAGTGCACACTCTCTAAAAAAGAAACATTTAAAATAAAAGAAAATGTTGTTCCAAAATGGCAGCCTCCAGCCGCGCACAAGTGTTAGATCTGTACCGGGCGATGCTGAGAGAAAGCAAGCATTTCAGTGCCTACAATTACAGAACTTATGCTGTCAGGAGGATAAGAGATGCCTTCAGAGAAAATCAGAATGTAAAGGATCCTGTAGAAATTCAAACCTTAGTGAATAAAGCCAAAAGAGACCTTGAGATAATTCGTCGACAGGTCCACATTGGCCAACTGTATTCAACCGACAAGCTTAACATTGAGAATCAAGAGAAGCCTAGGGAGCGGGGACCAGCCATCCCCGGCAGCTGTGGACCCCACCTTCAGCATCCATTCTGTGCTTGGGATTTGGGTTCCCAACAGACCACAAGTGGCCTCTTTCTAACAGCAGCTTAAAATAGCCTCTTGCTCTGCCCCACATGTAAGGAGCTGATAAACTGAGTCCGGTTTCCATTCTTCTTCTTCTTTTTTTAAAAAATATTTTTATTTATTTCTAGGAGAGAGAGAGAGAGAGACAGCGTGAGTAGGGGAGGGTCAGAGAGAGAGGGAGACACAGACTCTGAAATAGGCTCCAGGCTCTGAGCTGGCAGTCAGCACAGGGCCTGACGTGGGGCTCGAACCCACAAACCGCGAGATCATGACCTAAGTGAAAGTCGGACGCTTAACCGACTAAGCCACCCAGGCGCCCCCGGTTTCCATTCTTCTTCAGCCTTAGTGAAAAAGGATGGCTGTCTCCTTGGTTCAAGTGTTCGAATGAAGAGCTGGAGCTCACTCCCAATACCGCTGTGTATTATTGTGTCTCCTCTGCACCCACCCCTCTTGTAACTCATCCTCGCTTGTATAGAGCACCTCCACACTTTGTTTCTTGGTTGACAATAAACAGAATTGTCTGCCTAAGTCACCTGACACCAGAATGAATGAATGAATGAATGAATGAATGAATGAATAAATAAATAAAATGTTTCAGAAAAGAGATAAAGCAAGATTGGCAAAATCTCTCTAACAGTGGAATCTGGGTGACAAGGATTGGGGGTTCCTTAAGGCCCTCGGTGGCTGCCCCCTGCCGCCAGAACAGAGGTATAGTTCTCTAGCTTGGCACTTGCTCCCACCCGTGTGCCCACACATGAAGCGCTCGAGCACTAACCAGAGGCCCTTGCAGAATCCTGCCTCTGGGCCTTTGCACCTGGTAGTTTCTCTCTGGAGATGCATTTCCTCTTCCAAAGTGGCTCAAGTGCCTGTTGTCCCGGGATGCCTCCCACACCTCTGCAGCCCAGGAGGCCTCTCCTTGGACCTGTTCTTTGCGTCACACACGTTCACCTTTGTCACAAGCTACCTTGTGTCACAAGTTGCAGTTCTCCAAAAATGCAAGTCTTCTTCCCTAAGAGTGACTTAAGGGCAGGGGCTGTTTCTCAGGCATTTCGATTATCGTTTTGCTTCTTACTTTCCCCATAGCCCAGCTCTCCAAGCCCTTTTGTCTCAGCTCTTGGTAACTAAGAGCCAGCTTAGCAATAATTCCTCTCATCACGGAGGGCTCAGCGTAAACCTCGCCTCCTCTAAGAGCCTTCCCTGACCACCCATTAATGTCACCCGCCACTGCCCGTGCTCACCCTCTCCGTGACATTTATCACTACTTGTGACAGTGCTAGAAGTTATTTCTGTGTTTGGTTATTCTCCACTCCCTCGCTCTGAACAAGGGAAAGACCTGGTTTTTCTAGGTCACCCCTGTATCCCGAGTGCTGAGCAAAGGCCCAGGACAAGGTCAGGAGCTCACTCAGTATGTATTGAGTGAATTTACTAGTTGTCCCAACCAGACTGCAGGCTTCCAGAGGGCATCATTGTTCAGTTACTTTCTGGAGAGAACCAGCACATGGCAATTGTTAAATAACTATTCACTGATATTATGTGGGAGAAAAAGCCCTCTACTTTTTCTCAGGTCAGGGTCAGGGGATCAGGGTCTGGTTCAACTTGGACTTTGGGTGGTAATATGTCTTCTCTTGGCCTTCCTTCAAGGGGCTTGGGCTTGGATTTCCGGGGCAATCCATGCACCTGCTTTAGGATTTGATGAATGAGTGGCCAACATATGCAATGCTCAGAGCTGTCCTGGGGTAGGTATGAGTCATGGCTTGACAGCAATATGCCACCCACTCCACCCTCCCTTCCTGCATCCCTATAGTGTTAGTTGCCTCACCAGCACCTGGTGTCCCTCAGGTCCAACACCGGAGTCATTATCCTCCGCTGTGCAAATCTACCTTTCTGGTATTCTTCTGAAGGCAGTACTGCCCACCCAGGCTCCCGGGCCAGAAACCTGGGTGGTTTCTTCCTGTTTCTCTCTCACCCTCTCAGCCAATTAGTCAACAAGACTTGCCAATATTACTTCTTGAGCTGCTTCCCTCCACTGCCCTTTCCCATCATTGTCCTAGTCCATCTTCACCTGGACTTGTGCAGAGGCCTCCTTACTGGTCTCCCTGCTTCTGCTCTGGCCCCCGCCATCCCCTCTCCACCCAACCCTCAGAGTAAGCCTCCAAACACCAAACCTGCTTAAAACACTTAAACGGCCCCAGCCCCCTTAGGATGGACTCCAGACACTTTATCATCACCTGCCAGAAATTGCATTATCTGCCCCCCAACCCTCTCCCCACTCTGCCTGGTAAACTCTCCCTTGGCTAGCCCTCTGTAGATCTCAGCTTAGAACTTCCTCTTCCAGGGAGTGCCTGGTTGGCTCAGTCCACAGAGCATGTGACTCTTGATCTCAGGGTCTTGAGTTTGAGCCCCACGTTGAGTGTGAAGATTACTTTAAAAAAGAATCTTAAAAAGAAAAAATAAAATAAAAAAGACCCTCTTCTTCCAGGAAAGTTTTGAGGACTGTATCTCCAGTGTATTCCCATCAAGCCCGTGTTTCACTATTCAGGGGCCTTTTCTCCTATCTGCCTTGTTCATTCCCTCAAAACACCGGCACAGGTTTTGGTACATAGCAGGTACTTTGCAAACACTTATTGGATGAATGACTTCACACTATGACCGCTAGGTGAAAATCTCCATCACATGCTCGCTATGGACTTGAACAAGTCATTCATTCATTCATTCATTTTTGAGCAAGTCTTTAAATCTCCGCCTCTTCCTCCTCACCTGTAAATGCGGACAGTAATGATAACTTTTTCTGGTAGAGTTGTTGTGGAGTCAAGCGCTTAGAAGAGCACCTGCACGTAAATTTGGCTATTTTAAATATTTTCTTGGCACAACCGTTTCCTTGATCTCAACCCACCCTACCGAGGGGAGCCAGGCGAACTGGTGCAAAACAGGCACACCTAGGTCCCCACGCGACACCTTGACGTCTGCTCCGCCTACTGTCTTGGGCGCACGGCGGGGAGGTCTTGACCCCCGCTGGAGACCCACCTAGGACGACGAAGCGGACGCGGACGCCACCGCCCATTTAAGGATGGAGGGGGCGGGCCCGAGAAGGCTCCGCCTTCGCGCTGAGGTCAGCGCGCACAGCTGCGTGTGACGCTCCGGTTGCCGCAGAGACGCCCCGCCCCCGCGCGGCGCTGCGGAACCGGAGCTCCGGGCGGCGTCGGCAGCGGCGCGGGTGGCGGCAAGGCCGGGGCGGCAGGAGCCGGCGCGGCGACCGCAGCGAGAGCGGCGGGGACGGAGCAGACCACGACGAAGGCGCACAGGCAGCAGGGCCGGGCCGGGCCACGGGGACAGCGGCCGCCGGGAAGCGGGCGGGAGGCCGGGCGGGCAGCTGGGAGCTGCGGAGCGACATGGTGCTGCTCAAGGAGTAGTGAGTGTCCGGCGCGCCGCGCCGTGCGGAAGCGGGGAGGAAGGGAAAGTCGGGGATGACGACCAGGGAGCCTGATGGCTTGGCGGAGTGGATGCAGCAGCCGGACAGGGATGGGGAGCAATGGATGGGCTGTTGGGCGGCCCAGCAGGGACTGGGAGGACCGTGAGGGCCGGACAGGCCCTGAGGTGGGGCCTCAACGGGGATAGAGAGATACGGACAGCTCATGAGGTGAGGCCTGAGGGACAGTGAGGGCCGAATAGGCCTGGGAGGAGAAGCCAAAGGGACAATGAGGGCTGGACAGGGCCTGAGATGGGGTCAAGGGGACAGGGAGAGCCAGCAGGGCATGAGGAGGGGCCTGAGGGGATGGAGATGCGTGGTGGCCCTACAGTGGGGGCAGAGGGACGAAGGGGCCCGCCAGAACTACAGGGGTGGCCTCGGGGGCTGGCGGGAGAAGGAGGAGTAGGCTTCGGGGGCTGAGAACAGTTAAGGCAGCTTCAGGAAAGGAGCTGAGACGGTGCAGAGGAGCGTGAGGGGGCCTGGAGTATGAGGAGGGGCTGCCTTGGGCATCAGGAGGATTGTAAGAAAGTGCACACAGGACAAGGTGCAGGGGGTCAGGGCCAGGCTTGGGTGAGAGAGGAAGGGTCTAAGAAGATTGCAGAGGACACTGGTGGCGTGACATGGTCCCTAAGTGGTAGGTGCAGAGGGGGAGGTACTTGGAAAGAAGCTTAGAATGTTTGCTTGGGACTTGGGGAGGGAATCCAGAAAATTTGGGGAGGAGCTGATTTTCGGGAGTTACAGTGCTGGAGAGGGCTGGGATGTTAGCAGGGCTGAAGACACTGTGGAGAGAGAGTAGGTTTGTGACTGTGATAAATAAACGTACTGGAGTGGGAGTTGGGGGGCAGGGGCAGCCTGTCTCTAGGGCAATCTCAGTCTTGGTGCAAAGAGATAGGGAAATTGCTTTGAGGAATTGAGGAGGCTCCCAAAAAGCCATTACCTGAGGAAAGACAATGAAGGGTGAGGGAGTTCTCGAGTAGTGACTGGGGTGGGAAACTGGTGACTTCTGGCAGGTGTTGCAGGCACATAGGCTTGCTCCTGAAATCCAGGGGACTGGGTGACAGGTGGGGATGTGTAGATTGCTAAATCTTTCAAACACTAGATGATGACCTGTCACTGAAGCTCAATGGTTCCAACTAAACATTTCAGGACTTTTTTTCCCCCCCAGAGAGGAGAGATTGAATGAGTATGTGCAGAATTTACAGTGAAACTGTTCTTCCCTGGAGAGGAGGGCGGGTGGGCAGCGGTGGGTCAGAAAGCCCAGGAAGTCCAGAAGGAGGAGACGTCCCTATAGGGAGCAACTGGTGGGACTCAGCTGGTAGTCGGGCAGGTGTGCAGAGGGCTGTTTCCATTCTGTCATTGAAGGCACTTTGCCCCATCCCATATGGCTCGGTCCTTGGAGGTGTTTAGGACATTTAGGACTTAGTGTGGTGCTTTGGATAACAAAGGGAGCAGAGACCCAAGCTGTCATCCCAGCTGGACGCCTCCTCTGAACAGCATTTTTTGGAGCCCCTCCACCTCTGGTTCTTGAATCCAGTGTGATGTTGATCCCGCCAGAGCTTGGAGCTTGGTATGGTGAGGACGGAGGACCCTGGGACACCAAAAGGAGGTGCACTTTGCCTTTAATCTTGACTGTCCAGAAAACAGCCTTTCCCAGCCTCCTGATCTTTTTATCTATTCCCAAGTGAATTCCAGAATCTGTAGAAAAACCTGGAGTTCTGTGAAGAAGGTCAGGCAGGGAAGGGACCTTCAGAAGATCTGAGTGAGTTTTGACGAAAGGGCCTTCTTTCCCAAGTCTTTGTTCTTCTACCCTTGAAGCCTACCAGGGAAAGGTCCAAGGTGCCGGGGCTGCAGAGCCTGCTTGGCATCCGCGTTTCCTTCCTGCCCGACCACACGCGCTCCAGCGGGTGTGTGCGTCCTGGGGCAGGGGCCGAGGAGGGGGGCATCCGAGACACTTGGCCGGGGCTGCAGTGCTGCAGGGAAGGGAAGGGTGGAAGTGAAGGTCACACTGAAGTGAGCACAGCTCCAGTCTCAGCCCAGCACTGCCCCTGTGGCCCTAGCCTTTGGAATTGCACCCTATTGCTGGCAAAGTGGTTTTGCTCTTGCGGAGCCTGGGTACGCAGCTGTCACGCTGTCACGCACGTAAGGCAACCTCTGAGCGTCCCATCGGGAGCTGCCTGATGCTGGTCTCCTTTTGGGGGAGCCTTGGTGCCCACCCAGGGTCTGGAGGTTTCCCTGGTGATTTCTCCGACACTTCCTCTAACAGGAATCGCCTCGATTTGATTTCTGCAAATTCTTGGATGTGGTTCTCACTGCCATTCTTGCAGATAAAAGGCATATTGTTTTCTAGGAAGTTTCTTCTGAAGGTGCAGAAATCGCGGCCTCCAAGTTGGAAGTGTTTTTCTGCACTGTTGGCTTTCTCTCATGGGAGGAGGGCATTCGTGGCAGCATCCAATAACCTGCAGGATTTGTGTTATTTGAGTCATTCTGGAGGAAGGGGGTTCGCAGGCAGTAAGCACTTGAAGCCCAGTTGGTTTTTCCTGCTACCCTTCTGCCCCGTGCCTTGCGTTAGGTGTGATGTTCTTCTCAGACCCCTGTGTGCCTCTTGCTACCTGGGGGACCTTTGTGGATTTAGAATTTAGTGAGCGGACCATTTGGTGGCCTGGAGCACAGCTCCCAATTGTCGGAACCACCGTAGGAAGGAGAACCTAGCAGCTCCTGCTTCAGCTAGCGTGCGAGGTGCAGGAGCCCCAGTGCGCTCCAGCTGCGGTTTGGGCACTGAGCTCAGGAGCGGGCTTCACTTGGAGGGATATAACCGAGTGTTTTGGTCAGAAGCTTAGAACTGGGGCTTGGCTGTTGCTCTGCCCCTGGCCCTCGTACCTCTGTGGAATGCCGACTGGTGTGGGACCTGGCCGGCCACGGCTGGTGGGTCATGGCTTATTGGTACTTCCGACAGTTAGTGGTCATTGAGATGGAGAAGAAGTAAAGGGAAACTGTCCATTGGGGTGTCTTTGGACAGCTCCTTGGGGGTTAGGACACGAGCTGAGTGTCCTCTCTTGGTGTCTTTGTGATAGTAGCTTGTATCGCAATATCCTGCCTCAGCAGAGATGGTTGGTGTGTGCCTGTGGGGTGGGGAAGCTTCGAAGGAGCTTGGCCCCTTCCCAGCCTTCCACCTTGAGGGCTCTTGTTAGGACATTGGGCCCCTAGAGCTGAAATCCCCAGGGCCTGAGTCTTCAGGTCTGACTCCTCATCGTGGCTTCAGAGTTTCCAGTGGGCTTGGGGGGGCGGTCCTCGTTTTGCTGGGAAAGATATTAGTGGGGGAGAGGGAGAAGAAGACAGCCTCAATGTGAGTCAGAGGCCTGCGAAGTAGCCGGTAGGGGACAGGCTTGCACTGAATCTCAGGTTCTAAATTGGGGCTGAAGGGCACAGATGATCCTGCCTCAGAGCACTTCAGGGGGCCATTCGCTGCTGGGGTTTCGACAGTGAGTATCAGCCACGTGCCACAGAATGTTTAGGACTGTGCTGAGATGATGCTGTAAGAGCCCTGGGTAGCATTCGGGCCTGAAGTTGATACTGTTTTCCCTCTCTTGTAGTCGAGTCATCCTGCCGGTGTCTGTAGATGAGGTAAGTTCTTTTATTTCCCTTTTTATTCATAGTTGTATATAATTGCTTGCGACCATTAGCTGCGTTGGGCTGCACGTTTATGTGGTTTTCATGGTTGTTCTAACTTGGAGATGCTCAGTACTCAATGATACTCAGTACTCGATGAGAATTTTCCCAACGCCACCTTTAGTCAAAGGAGGGCACCTAGCGTGTGTATCTGCAGCCTGCCTCAAGCTGCCAGCATGCTAGGTGACTTTGAACAGAGACTTTGGATAGAGGCTAAACCAGCCCCTTTTACCTGCTAAGACTGTGCCTGTTTGGGAACACTTTGTTGAGGGGATTGAGTGGGGGCGGGGGGATTTCTGGGCCCTCCGGGACCTGACTGGGAAGTGCGCACAGCCCTCTCTCTGGTTGTGCAACAGACCGGTAGGGCAGGAAATCTCCGAGGCCTCCCCGGCCATGCTCTAGGTGACTGCTGGGGTGATTGAGGCCCCGGGCCCTTTTCCGGAGATCGAGGAATGACACATGGGCTTGGCTTGCCCTCTGTCCTTTTATGGTTTTAGGCCTGATGTCCCTGAGGATGGCGCTCTGGCAGGACCTGCCCCAGGAAGGTTCAGAGGCCATGCTGACTCAGAGTCGTGTCTTGGACAGCAGAAAACTGTCATAGAGCCTCCCTTGTCCCACCCTTTCTTTGAACTTCCTCCACTCCCCTCTCCAGGTGCAGCCTGTTCTTTGCAGCCCCCAGCTTCTAGCCAGGCTCCAGTTTGGGTGAAGTGTGTCAGCCAGCGTGGTGCCCTCAGTCACTGTCTTTCCTGCAGTGTCAGCATGAAGCTCCTGTGATAACTTACACTCTGCTCCAAATATGAAATGGACCTTTGAAAAATGAAATCAGGCCGACAGAGCCTGCAGCACACTTTAGATGAGACAGATACCCAAGCTTCTTGAGCCCAGAGCGGGTGGGCAGGCCTTGGCCCCCTAGAGGATCGTCTCCAGTGGTGGGCTACGCATCTGATGAAAGCTGTGGAGACCTGGGGGTGAGAGTCGGAGGTGGGCCTCGAACATGCTTTGGGAGTTCTAGGAAGGGATTATGAGAGAAACCAGACGGGGGTGCAGGAGAAGGGGCATGGAAAGGGTAGATGCCGCTGTCCCTGGGGGCACCTGCCATGTACCTGGGGCCTGGGAACCATGTGCTGGGGCTGACAGGTGTTGCCTTGGAGGAGTTCCTGTCAACCCACCTCCTTGGGGGTCTTGCCGTCTTTGTGAAAAATAAAAGTGATGATTTTCCAAACCAGGAGGCCAAGCAGTAAGTCCCAGCATGTCCCTTGCCCTGAAACTCAGTTCTTGGGGTTCAGTAACTCACTCTCTGCTCTGCAGGATGATACCTCCCCCCAGTCCTGAAGATGTCCCCTGGGAACTCGGGAGTACCACAGTGTGGCATTTAGGGGCCAAATGGACCTTCTCACAGGGAGTATCCTTATGGCACAGGGACGGAAGCACTTGTGAGAAGTGTGGCCACCCCAGGAGAGCCAGCACCGTCCAGGAGCACCTGTTGGTGCCTTGCAGCAAGGCTGGAGATGGCTACGATGGGGCCAGGAGTGGAGGGGAAGAGGAACTCACCTTGAGATCATCTGCAATTGGCAGTTTTTAGCTTGTGATGGTTTTGGGTTTTTTTTTTCCCCAGCATTGGGGAAGTGGTGGGGCAGGGTGAACAGAGCCTAAAATCTAAGCAGAAGCTTGGGAAGTAAGTGCTGGTAAGGATCCATCTGTCTGCCAGGGAATGGTCAACCTGTTCTTGGCTAGAAACCACCGATGAGAAGGGAAGTGCCTGGCTTGGGTAGAGTGAAGCAGGTGCTGCTTCTCTAAGATTTTTTTGTTTTTAAGTAACCTCTGCAGCCCTGGTGTGGGTCTCGAACTTACAACCCCGAGGTCAGAAATCCCATGCTCCACCAACCGAGCCAGCCAGGTGCCCTAGAGCTGCTTTTTTGGTGGCTTAAACCTTAGTTCCAGAAGATCAGAAAACCTTGAATGGGGAAGCCAAAGAAGAAACGAGTAATGATCAACCTTTTCAGTCTTTATCAATAGCCCCATCATGACTCATGGTTCCCATGGGAACAGCCCAGCATCATCTGACTGTTGGATTCACTTCCCAATTGGAGGCCTTGACTTGAAACCCTTGTGGCTTTCTTTCTTTTTTTGTTTTGTAAGTTTATTTGTTTATATTAGTGATCTCTACCCAACCTGGGACTTAACCTCAAGACCTCAGGATCAAGAATTGCATGCTCTTGTGACTCTGCCAGCCAGGCACCCCTCCTCAGGGCCTTCTGATGTAGGTTGGGGAAGAGAGGAAGGAGAGAAGAAAAGGCCATGTCTTTATAACGATCCTTATGGTCTGAATCAATATTTTGGGGTGAAAGTCGCTTCTGTCTGGCCAGAGCCTTCGTCTGAACACTGCACGGGGTTTCTAGGCCTTCTGCACAGGAAGCCCTGGCTGTCTGACAAGGGCGTGTCCACCAGTTGTTCCTGGCTTAGATAGGCCCACGCTCTTCCCTGTGGGCAGGGCTGTCTTACTCCCCATTTCCAGAAACGCACAGTCCCATCCACCTGTGGTACCTGGCCTGACATGGTCACGTGGATGGGACCAACAGCTGTGCTGTTTCTCATGATGATGTTGCACGTCTGTGTCTCAGTGTGCCCCCCCACCCCCACTACCTCATCTTCCTGGGCTCCTGTTCCCAGGTCACCAAAGTGGTAGAGGGTATGTTTCTCAGCTGAGTGCTTTGGGACAAGGGCAGGCATCGTTGTCCCGGGCCTGAGGAGGCTGGAATCCTCAGATGGATAAGGGCTCTTTATCTGATTTCACAGTCTGACCGCCACACCCCCCCACACCCCCGTCTTAGTGTGGCTGCTTCCTGCTATCCTAGGGTGTGGAGCCACTTTGCCAAAGGGAGCCTCTGGCATGTCAAGTGTCCCTCACTTGTAGCTTCTGGAGGCCAGTCTTACTTAACCCCTTTGGATTAACAGAACGGCCTTCACTTGTCTCATTGGGATTACAGGATCAGAATATCAAGAGAGATTAAAGGGGGAAGATGCCAGCCCAACACACTGATCCTCTTAGAGCTTGCCCTCTGATTTCTGTATCTGATGAGGAACCAAATGAAGGGGATTAACCTCTGTGTGGGGGCCCCTCCCCAAGCAGCACCACCAGCCAGCAGCCCCGTCCCCCCCGACCAGGCCCTTTCTTCCGCCCGCCCTTCAGGATTGCTGAGTCAGTGGTTAGATGTTCTTATGACTCGTCTCTGAAACAATTACTGCTCCTTGTTAGGAACCCCTGTCTTTGCCAAACTGGGACCCACCCGACAGGGGTTTTCACCTTGCCTCAGCCAGGAGGCGGGGCTTGGAAAGGCACGGAGACAGCTTGGTGTCCCGTGGGGGCATCGAGGCAGCACTGATGTCGTTCAGGATTAGCAAGGTCAAGGTGACTGGCTCTCTCCCAGATGTTCCTCTCTGGGGGATTAACAGCCTTGATCGCTTGCCTGGGCCTTTCCTTGGCATTTTGTACTGGGTTTTCACTCTGGGAGTTGGAGCTCCAGCAGCGTGTCCTAGCCTGCTGCTTCTCCCCTCCGGCCGCTGCCCAGACATTTCCCTGCTGGGCTTTGCAAGCTGCCTGGTGACACAGGCTTACAGGTTTGAGGGGAAGTGGCCCGGAGGTTGCCTCTGCTCCTTGCTGTTGTACGCAGTGGTTTAAGCGGCAGCTGCTCAGAGAGGCAGCCTCTCTCTTAATCTTGATGGGAGGAAACCCCATGTCTGTCCCTCCTGGGCATACCGGGAGTTTGCGGAGGTGACGTAGAGGGTGAGGGCAACCTTTACACCCGCAGTGTGATCACGTACCTCTTTTTCGCATCCTCCCTAAATAGTTGTTCCTGGTGAAACTGGCAGGGAGAGGGAAAGTGCATCCTCTGGTACAGATGTAACTTCCTGCATTAACTGTTGCTGTTCACCCTTTTTGCCTTATTTTCCCCTCCAAACAGCTTCGCTCAGAGAGAGAGTTGCAGAAGGGCCAGAGTCACTGGCCGTAACACTGGGTTGTCCTGAGGGGGTCGGAGGACACCAGTGACCTTGACTGGTGGGTCCACAGGGTGGCAAGTGACCAAATAAAAGAAAACCAGGTTCTCGCCACCTAGTAAAGGTGCACACTGTGGGGTCAGAATCTCTGTTATCCAATTTTGGAAGCAGGGCACTTGCCCCCTCCCTGCCAGGAATCTGGAGAGCATCAGGAGGTTCGGTCGCCTGTAAGCTGTTCTCTGAGCTGCTGGCAGGGTGACGAGCTGCCCAACACCAGAGAAAAAACAGGTGGATGAGCCAGGTTACAGCAGAGGCTGTGGACCTCTCAGAGCACTGGGCAACTGTCTTTGACAACAAGTCATGTGTTAGGATCTGTTTGAATGAATAGGATGAAGAGATTCTAGCAGCTGACCCAGATCTTGTTTTAGGGTCTTCATACCGGAGGCAGGTTCAGGGAAGAAGGTACCTTGGACTCTATAATCTATTTTCTGGATAGTTGGTGTGAAGTTACGTATATTCACCTGGCTCCTTAAGCCTGGGTGGAAGATGTAAAAGAGGGAAGGATGAAGTGAAACACATTTGATACCTCAAGAGAGGCCATGGAGCCGCGTTCTTAGTTGCTATGGGTGGATTTGGGCAAGGTCCCAGTGGAACTGCAGAAAGAAATCCTGGATGTGGGGAATCGCAGAGTGATCTCATTGGACGGTTCCTGGCAGTGGGACCACGTGCGCGTGTCAAGAAGACCGCACTGACAATAAACCCTGTCCCTCTGTCCCTCTAGTACCAAGTAGGGCAGCTGTATTCTGTGGCCGAGGCCAGTAAAAATGAAACGGGTGGTGGTGAAGGCGTGGAGGTCCTGGTGAACGAGCCCTATGAGAAGGATGGCGAGAAAGGCCAGTACACACACAAGATCTACCACTTACAGAGGTATGTGGCCGAGCAGCAGGGCCGGGAGGCAGCCAGGGGGCGAGGCGGAGATGATGGGCCCCTGGGGGTGTTTCCAGATTCTCACTGGTTGCGCAGGTTGCTTCACCTGTGCGAGTGGGTATAAGGGACGCTTCTTTGCTCATTTAAAGGTTTTTTATTGATTTTTTATTTTTTGGAATTTTTTTTTTAACGAAGGTAATAACTTTCCTCACCAGACTCATGGTCCCTAGAGGTGGTAGTGTTTAGTTTCTTGGGGGCCGTTCCATTGTCTGTGAGTGTAGGGTGTGTGTGTGTGTGTGTGTGTGTGTGTGTGTGTATGTGTGTAGATGGGTGTTGCATTTCTTTCATTGTTCTCTCACATCCACGGGATCAAACTATACATACAGATCTGGACTTGGCTCCTTTGTTACTTGTCATATCATAGCCATTCTCGGCTGTCAGCATATTCTGCCCCATTCTTTTAGAGCGCGCAGTGCTACTTCGTACAGATATTCGGTAGCCTGCTTCACCAGTCCTCCCCCGATGGACAGATAGTCATCCTTACCAAATATTACACACCTCTTTTGCTGCACTCATGTGTGTAAATCTATAGTAGATGCTCCTAAAAGTGCAGTTGTGGGGCAGTAGTATTTTAAATTCTGATATTGTGAAATCGGTTACCAGAGAAATTTTAGCACCTTTTTGGATAGAAGGCATGAGTGTTTTATTTTTTTAATGCTTATTTATTTTTGAGAGAGACGGAGGGGCAGAGAGAGGGATACCCAGAATCCGAAGCAGGCTCCAGGCTCAGGGCTCTCCGCGTAGAGCCCAATGCAGGGCTCAAACTCAGGAACCACGAGATCATGACCTGAGCCAAAGTCAGACACTTAACTGACTGAGCCATCCAGGTGCCCCAAAGGCATGAATATTTATTTATTTATTTATTTATTTATTTATTTTTTAAATATTTTTATTTATTTCTATGAGAGAGAGAGAGACAGCGTGAGCAGGGGAGGGTCAAAGAGAGAGGGAGTCACAGACTGAAGCAGGCTCCAGGCTCTGAGCTGGCAGTCAGCACAGAGCCCGACGCGGGGCTCGAACCCACGAACCGCGAGATCATGACCTAAGCGAAAGTCGGACGCTTTACCGACTAAGCCACCCAGGCGCCCCAAAGGCATGAATATTTAAAAGTGAGCCTGAGGAGCGCCTGGACGACTCAGTTGGTTAAGCACCGGACTTAGCTCAGGTCATGATCTCATAGTTCTGTGGGTTTGAGCCCTGGGTCTGAATCAGTGCTGACAGCTCAGAGCCTGGAGCCTGTTGGATTCTGGGTCTCCTTCTCTCTCCCCCTCCCTAGCTCACATTCTGTCTCTCTCCCTGTCTCTCAAAAATAAATAAACAGTAAAAAATAAATAACAGTGACTCTTATGTGTATACCAAAATCCATAGCAAATCACATAGATTTGCTTAATCTCTAACCAAAACAGTCCTATTTCAGTAAACTCTAAGCTGACCCAAAGGGCACTCACTGAAAGCATTAGTAAACATACACCAGCTTGAATGGAAGTTGAATGAAGCTAGTTTTAGACACTCTGCAGTACTGGAAAAAATACACCTAATCTATGTTTTTTAACTGTGGTAAAATCTACAAAACCCAAAATTCACCATTTTTAAGTTCAGTGGCAGTAAGTGCGTTCACATTGCCGAGCAACATAAACCGGAGTCTTCATCTCCAGTCACTGAAGTGACTAGAAATGAAACCAATTTCATTTTCGTTTGGTAAAGTCCCTGACTGAATGTGGTCTGCTGCTCCGGAGATGTAAACGTGCTGGCCCGCAGGGGCCCAGGACTTTGCAAGTGCTGGAACCAGGAGGAGAGCAAGAACACTGTGAGGTGGGGAGATCTCACCACGACCCCATCTCCTGGCCCTTTTCCTCTGTCCTCCACGTCTCCTCTGCGTCTTCCTCTGTCCCTACTCGGAGTTGACTGCCGACCAATCCTTACTGAGCCCTTAGCCGTTGATTAGAATAAGGCTCAGGATGTGCCTTCCCCGTAGCGCATCTGTGGGGTTTTTTTTAAAAGAGGACATTGCAGGGACAGCGAGGTTGGGAGAAGGGGCCAGTTGGTTCCTTACGACTCAGTTGGGCCAACCGAGGTGTCAGAGGGATCTGTATATGTGGAGGGTGGGACTTGTCTCACCCTCTTCCTTAAAAGAGAGGGGGTAAACTCTGAGCTGCTACCACCACTCTTGACTTAACTTCAACTGCAAAACCCAGGTGGGAGCCAGCAGTCAGCACTGACCACCTTTCTCCACGAGGATCAAAGCCTTCCTGTCAGTCGTCTCATTGCCCCGGTCAGAAATGTGGGTTCCCTACTACCTTGTTTCTCGTCCCTCATATCAAATCAAGTCCTTTTGACTCCATCTCCTTAGTGCCTCCAGCATTTCCATCTCCTTCCATCATGTCTTGCCAGCCATCATCATGTCTTACCACAGCACCTCCTGACTCTTCTCCCTGCTTTCCGTTTCTCTGCACGGCTTCCAGTGTTCTGGCCAAAGATACATCTGTTGCTCCCCAGCTTAAAAGTTCTGGATGGGGACACCTGGGTGGCTCAGTCACTTGAGCGTCTGACTTTGGCTTAAGTCATGATCTCACACTTTGTGAGTTTGAGCCCCGCTTTGGACTCACTGCTATCAGCCTGTCAGTGCAGAGCCCACTTTGCATTCTCTTTCCCCCTCTCTCCGTTCCTCCCCTGCTTGCGTTCTCCCAAAACTAAGTAAATATTAAAAAAAAAAAAAAAAAAAAGGTTCTGGATAGCTTCCCTTCGTCCTAAAGTATAGATAAAGTCCATGCTCTTTGACGTAACTTACAATATCTTTTATGACCAGCCTCTGCAGGTTTTCTTTTTCTTTTTAAAAATTTTTTTAAATGTTTATTTATTTTTGAGAGAGACAGAGAGCGTGAGTTGGGGAAGGGTAGAGAGAGAGGGAGACACAGAATCCGAAGCAGGCTCCAGGCTCTGAGCTGTCATCACAGAACCCGACACGGGGCTTGAACTCACAAACTGTGAGATCATGACATGAGCCGAAGTTGGACACTTAACCGACTGAGCCACCCCATCGTGTTTTCTTGTATTCCTGCCTCATACCTTATACCAGCTACTCCACACTTCTCTTTCTTCTAGCTTTTCTAACCCCGCTTCCGACCTTTTATCTAGCTCAGTCCTACTCACGCTCCACTCTGTGTTCACGTAATTCTTATTTTCCTTGAAGAGCCTCCCCATGTACCATGCATCCCACATCATGTTCTCCCGAGCTCTGTCCCCCCGCCCAGAGCCCTGTGCTCACCCGCTCTGGCACACACGAACAGTGCCGTCCTCTGCCTGGTTTGTTAGACTCCCTGCTCGCACGTAGGCTCCATGAAATCAGGAGCCACGTCTGTGTGATTTCTGCACGTATCCCGGTGTGGGGCACACAGGACTATTTCCCTGAATGAGCGTGTCAGTGAGTGGTTGAATCTCAGAGTTGCCGGGGGCCTGAGTCAGCTGTCTGCTGGACTTAGCCCTTTTGTCTTAGGCCCAGGCACTAAAGCTGATGAGACTGTCAGAGCCTCTAAAGACTACATGGATTACCAGCTAAAAATGAAGGAAGAGGAATATATGCACCTTTAGAAGCAAACAAACAAACAAACAAACAAAATGGGCTCGTACCGTACATGCTGTTCTGTAACCTGAGATAAAATGAATTGATGAAATATTTTGTCCTGGGAGTCAGGTGGCCCTGAGGCCTTCCGGGCCTCTCAGAACTGATGACAGCAGATCGGATCATCTTGGATCCTATATCCCAAGTTCATCAGCCAGTCAGTCACTCTGGTGCATAAGCCCAGACTGGTGAACTCTTGGCTGTGTCCCATCCTCACAGGGTGTAGAGTAATGCCCTGGGCCTGGTGAGCTCAAAAAAAACCTGGGTAATGATAATGTAAGGATGGGCAAGCCATGGCAGGTGGCCCAGGGTCCCACCTCCTGTCCTGTTCTGATGGCCGGTGAGGTAGGTGGTGGAGCGAGTAGTGGGTAGAAGTTAGTAGCCAGCCTAGCTTGGGCGTCAGGCTCTGACAGGTGGCTTCTCACACTCAGGAGTGACCTGCTTATCTCATGGAAACTTGCTCGTCAACCCCGCTGAAAGCCGGGGCTGTGGCCTGAAGAACGTGATGTCAAAGCCCACTGTCTTCTCTCCTCTCTATTTGTCTTCACAATCCCTTTTTCTCACCACAGCAAAGTGCCCACGTTTGTTCGAATGCTAGCCCCAGAGGGAGCCCTGAATATACATGAAAAGGCATGGAATGCCTACCCTTACTGCAGAACTGGTGAGTGCAGACCTGGCCCGAAGCTGGGGTTTGAGCCCCAAGGCGGACCGAGGGTGTGGCCAAGTAGGCCCCGGGGTGGCAGTGAGGGGTCTTAGGGTTTGGGGTCTTACCTTCATTTTCCAGATTAAGCCAGTGATAGGATGAGCCTGGGGACTCCCCTCGGGCTGGCGGTGAGTGGCAGTGTCTCGTCTAGTACAGCTTGGCATCTGGCCGGGTGGGAAGCACCAAGGAGTCAGAGTCACAGCTGAGATGGAACAGAGCTGCCTGCCGTGGTTGGGAGGATATAATAATTATCGTTGTTTTTACTGATCACAGAAGTTATGTCCTTTGTTTAAATTGTGGAAAACACAAACAGAAGAAAATAATCACCCATGATTCTTCCATTCCTAGATAGTCATGTCAACATTTTAGTGCCTTTTTATCTAATCCTTTTTGTCTAATCCTTTTTTTCCCATGCTTACGAGTACCTCTCCAGACACGTTTCCAAGACAAATTTTAGATCAAACCATACTAATTGTTAAAATTGCTCATTTTCTACTCAGAATATTTTCCCTGTGTATTCTACTATTTTTTAAATTTGTAATGTCTGAATAATATTCCATTCTTCGAGGATAACTGTGATCTTTTTAAACCACTCCCTTATTATTAGACACTGAAATTTCCAGTTAAATGTGACGTATTTGGGTTTGGCTTGAAAAGCAGCTTTGAGGCTGAGGAGCTCTTGAGAGAGGCAGTCATAGGAAAGGACCTATAAGATGACCTTGCCCTGGAGGAGGGCCAAGCCTAGACACCAAGAAAACGTAAAAACAGAACCTTGATTTTGTTGGGGGAAAGTTGAAAATAAGCCCAAATTTTGATGACAAAGGATTCAGAAACAGCCATTTCCTAAACATATAACACATAGAATATGCATGCCCCATCTGGGGGGTGAGGAGGCAAGGAGGGAGGTGGCTACTGCTAGGAGCCCTGTATTCAAGGTATGAGTAGGGGTGGAATTATTGTCTTAATCTTGGCTGTCTGGGGTTTCTCTAAAGGGAAGACTTGAGCCTCCACAGAGAACTTTCTCTTCGAGACATTCTGGGATTCCCTTTGAGGGAATTTTAACAATTTTTTTTTTTAAATATTTTATTTATTTCTAGGAGAGAGAGAGACAGCGTGAGCAGGGGAGGGTCAGAGAGAGAGGGAGACACAGACTGAAACAGGCTCCAGGCTCTGAGCTGGCAGTCAGCACAGAGCCCGACGCGGGGCTCGAACCCACGAACCGCGAGATCATGACCTAAGCGAAAGTCAGACGCTTAACCGACTAAGCCACCCAGGCGCCCCGGAATTTTAACAATTTTAACAATTAGTATGTTTTTTAACAACTAATTTTAACAGTTAGTATGGTTTGATCTAAAATTTGTCTTGAAAATGTGTCTGGAGAGGTACTCGTAAGCATGGAAAAAAAAGGATTAGACAAAAAGGATTAGATAAAAAGGCACTGATTCTTAGCGGTTTAGGATTCTTAGGTCTTGAGGGCTGATTAGGAGTAGACTTCTTGGAAGACCCAAGCCAGTACTGATCTGTATCCTGGGGGCGCAGGGTGTCCTTAGAGATCCCCTGGAACTTGACCGTGAGTTGAGTGGCCTTTCCCCTGGCCTGCCTGCATTTGTTGGCGTAGACAGTCTGGGCGTGGGGCCCTCCTGCCAACCTCCGCTTACGTGTCCAGTTACACCTGTCTAATTCGTTGGGACCCGTCACTCCCTAGATCGTATCTGATGAGGATGCTCCACCCGTGGAGTCTTATCCTGTGGACTGTGGGAGAGGCTGAAGGCTAGAGCACAGAGTCATTGCTCTCCCCAACCTTCAGTGGCCCTACCGGGTTCAAGAACCTTGTTTCAGGACACGCACACTCTTCGGCAGAACCCGGAGTGTTTATTGCAGTAGTTGACAATGCAAATACCACTACTCCCTAAACAGCGCAGGGCAGGAAATTATTACCTTCTTGGGAAAGAGGCGCACTCATGTCTTTCTTTAAGGACAGTGTGCACCGTGGCTGGGTGTGTCTGACCTGGGGCCAAAGGTGAATTTTCTTTATGTCTGAGAGAATTGCTTTGAGCTTGCATCATAAGAACCTTAACCAACATGGCATAAAGGTGACACACTGTGTGGACTTTTCCATGCCTGGGTCAGTGTTCTGTGTACCCAGCTTCTGTTGACTGAGACACCTCTGTCCTCTGAGTAACTCTGGGGGGAGTCAGTGCTACAGCTGACACGGGCATTTTTCTAGATGCCAAGTGTCCATTCACATATTGTCCTGATCCTGAGCAAAAAAAAAAAAAGAAGAAAAATGTAATTTCTAAATACTCCGTGAAGAGAAGCGGGGAGTAAGGAGGGAAGGTGGTGTCCTCGGGGTGCGGGATTCACAGTTGGAGCCCTCCCTCGTACAGAACAAGTATGCTGAATCTTAGATCTGCGTAGTTAGATGTTATTTTTTGAAACTCAGAGACAGAAATAAGGAAGGCTCCAGGCCTCTGGTGGGAGAAAGATCAGGAGTTCAAACCCCTTAGCCTGGCCGAAGTAGATTCAAGTTTGAGGTGCGAATGGATAAAGGAGCATAGGGTGAAAGTCCAGGTATCTCTTAGAAGGCTCTACCCCTGCTCCAAGCGGAATGAAAACGGATTTGTAATGCTCCCTTTACTGTCCGCTCTTTCCGTCCTCTGACCTTATTTCTCTGTTTCTTTCCTCCTGATGCTGATGGGACGGGAGGAGGGTGTATGAAGGGGCTTGGCCTGTGATTGAAAGGAGGCAGAGGGAAACACATGTTTCTCCCCCTGCCGCTGCCTCTCACCTTAACCCAGCCTGAGTGCAGTGTCACTTAGCCATGGGTTTAAAGGACCTGATTGGTCGTCTTTGGAGAGCCGTTTCCTGAGACTTCCAGTATAGCGAGGCTTGCCGTTTGAAGAGACGGGGCTGCTCTGAATGCAGAGGTGTGTGGCGGGACAGGGAGGACTGGAGAAGACTGGAGGGGCTTGTTTGTCACCCTAGTTGACAGTAAAGGCCAGGGAGGGCCATCACCCTCAGAGGTTCAGAAACCTAGGTTGTCAGAACTGAGTGGATCCTTTTCTCACGGTCTCAGAAAGACTAACATATGAAAACCCCAAATGCTGGTATATTAAGTTGTACTGAAATACAGAATTATGGACGACACCGGCTATTCCTGTTTGCTGACTAGGGTGTCCTTTCTTGCAGACCCATCTACACGGGAGACCAAAGCATACTCAGAACGCTAACATGCAGTGGAGATAAATGTCCATTTGCTTAAGTGATCGGACTCTTGTGTCCATCGCTGAGCATATTCTGTCCCCACAGAGGCCAGGCTACTAAAACATTGCTTGCAGAACATGGATTCAGGATCAGGTGGTTAGCTGGAGAACCTTAATGGCTCGTGTCATCAAACTGGCCTCGGGTGACACTGCTGTCTCCACTGTGGACACAGGGCTGCTAGATGTGCCACACAGCAGCCCGCAGCTACCGCCACCGGCACAGCACGGGAGAGTTTCTGCCACTCGGGATATCACACCTATCATTTCCTTTTTTGTTAACTGATTTCCTTCGAGCTGATAACAGGGCAGTTACTTCAATAGGCCACAGGGTTATAATCTTAACTGGGTGCTTTCTTGCAAGTATCTTTCATTGGATTCAGGGAAATTACTAGTCGTCTCTTGTATTGTTTCTATACAAGGTGGCCCTTATCTGTTATATTTCAGCTCTTCCTTATCTTAATCTCAGGGGTGACCTTAGTTTCACTTTTGGAGTTAATGGTGCCTGACTGCTAGCCCCGTAAGCTGTCCATTGTGGCTGTGTGACATCCATCAGAACCTGAGAGAGCTAAATTCAGAGGGTACAGAGTGACCTGGGCTGTTGTGGGGATGAGAGCTAGCTTGTTCCTCGGCGACATTAGAGCTGCAGCCATTTTCTCTGATAAATAATTGATCCGTGCTCTCCAAGGGGTCTCATTACAATGAGCAGGAGCATAGAGGGCGCGAGGTCTGGTTACAGTGACAGGAAGCGTGCAGAAGGCCGGCAGACAGTGTCTGGCCGCAAGCGCCCTCTGTGCCCCAGGAGGCGGCGGGACAGCAGGGGACGCTCTGATGGCAGAGTGTTGGGTCTCAGTGCTTCGGCTCCACAGAGCCAGCCCCCTTTCCTTGCTCAGCTGGGAAGACTCAGTTCCGGAGTTGGTCTTTTGGGACTCTTGTATGAGTGAGGCGGGAGGCTCGGGACATTTGAGGTGCCAGATGCACTCACAGACGGGGCTTGAAGGCTGAGCGTGGAATAAGCCCCGGGGAGTGGAGAACTCTTTACCACCGTGGTCCCTGGGGGTGAGGGACAGATATTTATTGATCCTCATTAATCTTTGTCTCTCTTCTTTCCATGTCCTTGCCTTGGAACAGTTATTACGGTAAGAATTTGGTGGGGGGGGGGGTGGGGGATAGGAAAAGAGGAAATAAAAATTCACTACCCTGGAGGTTCCTGGGTATTCCTCTCTGTCAGGAAACATGGTTCTGTGGAGACTTAATCCTTTTCGCTCCTAATGAGGAGTTAGTTAATTGGCGAAGTGGCCTCTTACCATAAGCTGCGTTGGCATGTGGCTTTGTAGGTCCGGCATTTAGGACCACGGACCACGGGTGTCACGTGTGCAGTGTGACCCGAGGTGCTCTCCCACTCTCCCCACGTCATGCCGTCTCAGGCTACGAAACCTCGTTCGGCTGACTGTGTCTTTCCCACTGGCGCACCTGTGGACCCCAGGGAGCGCTGCCCTCTGGCAAAATTGTGAAGGCAGCGAGGTGTCTCTTCCACGTGCACCCCCTGTGTCATCACCCCTTCTTTTCACCCTTGGGCACCGCATCTAGGTGCCCATCCCTGCTGCTCAGTGGAGGTGGCTTCTGCTCACTTCCTGCCCCGAGGAGGTCGGAGTTAATGTGTGCCTCCTCCAGGGAGCACCACGTTTCAAGCAGCACCAGGGGAGGAAGCACCAAGGGTTCATTTGCTGAGAAGAGAACTTCGGGCCTCAGCAGTGGACTGGCTGGTGGAGGGGCGCTGGGGAACATTTGGTTGGCTAGGAATATTCCTTCTCACCTTAACCGTTAGCACCCTGTGCTTAAAGCAGGGTGACCAGTTGTTAAAGACATGCATTTTGAGGTCAGACCAATCTGGTTTTGAGGCCCAGCTCTGCCAGTGTCCCTGTGGCCTTGGACAAGTCACCTCCCCCCTTTGAACTTCACTTTCCTGTCTGTAAAATGAGGGTGAGGGCACTGCAGCCCTGGCCGGCTGGGATACGGATTGAACGAAATGATGCACCCCTAGTGTGCTGTGGGCTCCTGGGCAAGTTGGTGGTTACTGTAAGCAAGCTGGAGCCTCTCAGCCACCTGCGATCAGTCACGGAAGGTACTCTCCCGCTTCGAGGCTGGTGACCGTAAGGTGTTTTCCCCCTTCCAGAATGAATACATGAAAGAAGACTTTCTGATTAAAATTGAAACCTGGCACAAACCAGATCTTGGCACCCAGGAGAATGTAAGTAACACTTCCCAAGAGCCCAGGGACTTGCAGGCTGCGAGGGGGGTCTTGAGGCTCTGCCCAGAAGCCTCTCCTTCGCTGCTTTCCCTGGGGTCCCGTTTCCTGGCCGTGAAGGCAACAGCCTTCGCCTAGACCTCTCCTACCAGCATGGGATTGCTCTGTCTAATTTGTAAAATATGGTCTCCAAGACTCCTGTTTTCTTTCTTTCTCTCTCTCTCTCTCTTTTTTTAATGTTTTATTTTTTTTGAGAGAGAGGGAGACAGAGACAGAGCACAAGTGGGGGAGGCACAGAGGGAGAAGGAGACACAGAATCCGAAGCAGGCTCCAGGCTCTGAGCTGTCAGCACAGAGTCTGATTTGGGGCTTGAACCCACAAACCATGAGTTCATGACCTGAGCTGAAGTCAGACACTTAACTGGCTGAGCCACCCAGGCACCGCTCCAAGACTCCTTATAGGGCTTCTCGTAGAGCTGAGATTGGTCTAAAATGCAATTCTTGGCACAGAGGAACTGTATTTTTAAACCACGAAGATTACAGGGGCGCCTGGGTGCCTAGTTTAGTTAAGCAGCTGACTCTTTTTTTTTTTTTTAAATGTTTATTTATTTTTGAGACAGAGAGAGACAGAGCGTGAGTGGGGGAGGGGCGGAGAGAGAGGGAGACACAGGATCCGAAGCAGGCTCCAGGCTCTGAGCTCTCAGCACAGAGCCCGATGCGGGGCCTGAACCCACAAACCACGAGATCATGACCTGAGCTAGAGTCAGACGCTTAACCGACTGAGCCACCCATGTGTCCCAAGCGGCTGACTCTTAATTTGGGCTCAGGTTGTGATCTGATGGTTTGTGAGATCGAGCCCAGAGTTGGCCTTAGGATTCTCTCTCTCCCTTTCTTTGTCCCTCCCCTGCTCTCCCTTGCATTCTCTCCTCTCTCTCACAAACATTAAAATAAATAAATAAAACATGAAGATTATAACCTCTATAGAGCACAATTCTAAATCCTCGATTATATTTTATTTTAGTTTTTAATTTTATATATTTGTTATTTCAAGTAATCTCTCCACCCAAAGTGGGGCTCGAATTCACAACCCCGAGATCAAGAGCTGCGTGCTCCACCAACCGAGCCAGCCAGGTGCGCCATAACTCCTCAGTTTTCCAATACATCTGTTCTTCTTACCCCAGCAATCGGCCCCTGGGAATTTATCGTGCAGTTCTGCGCCCATGTGTGTGAGATAACTGATACACAAAGGCATTATTCCAGCATTCCCTGTGTAGCCAGAGATGAAAGACAATGTAAGAGCCCAGCAGTAGGACGCTGTAAATAAATCGTGGTGCAGCCTCACAGAGGGGTTTTATGCAGCCACTAAAAAGAGCTAATAGAGGGGTGTCTGGGTGGCTCAGTTGGTTAAGCAGCTGACTCTTGACTTTGGCTCAGGTCATGATCTCGCAGTTCCTTAGATCGAGCCCTATGTCGGGCTCTGTACTGACAGCTTGGAGCCTGCTTGGGATTCCCTCTCTCTGCCCTTCCCCTGCTCACTCGCTTTGTCTCTTCCCCTCTCTCTCTCTCACAATAAATAAATAAACATTTAAAAAATAAAACATTCTCTCTCTTCTCTCTCTCCCCCTGCTTGTTCTCTTTCTCTCACAAAATAAGTAAATAAACATTAAAAAAAAAAAAAAAAGGTGGGGCAGCACGTGGGTGGCTTAGTCAGTTAAGCATCTGACTCTTGATTTTGGTTCAGGTCATGATCTCACAGTTTGTGAGTTCAAGCCCAGCATCATACTCTGTGCTGACAGTGCAGAGCCTGCTTGAAATTCTCTCTCTCTTCTCCTCCCCTCCCCCCACCTACCCCTGCTTTGCTCTCTCTCTGTCAAAATAAAATAAACATAAAAAAAAAGTAAAACGTGTTCACACAAAAACTTAAAAAAACAACAACAATAGAGAACAGTCTTCAAGGTTCCGTGAAAAAAAAGCATGATACAAAACTGTATTTGTATTACCATTTGTATTAAAAGAAAAATCTTTCTAGGTGGATGTTTGTATGCGCATAGAATCTGGTGGTGGTGGTGTTATTCAAGAGGGGACTGGAAGATAAGAGAAAGTTTTTTTAAAGCATCAAAGTAAGCAGTATAGGGGCACCTGGGTGGCTCAGTCGGTTAAGCGTCCAACTCTTGATTTCGGCTCCGGTCATTATCTTACGGTTTGTGAGTTTGAGCCCCACATTGGGCTCTGTGCTGGTAGTGTGGAGCCTGCTTGAGAGCCTCTCTCTCTCTCTCTCTCTCTCTCTCTCTCTCTCTCTCTCTCTTCTCTCCCTCTCTCTTTCTGTCCCTCCCCTTCTCACTAGCTTCCCCTCCCAAAATAAACATTTTTTTTAAAAAGGAGTATATGGCTAAACAGGGAACATGTCCACAAAGGTTTGTAGTCAGGCTTTACAAAGGGGAGCTTATGGAAGTAACATAAGTGCTGTAAGTAGCCCTGAGTGTTTTGGCCTGCTGAAATCATAGTGTTAGTTCTCTCATGTCTACCTACTTAAACCCCACCCCCCGCCCCGTTCCTTTGGATACTTTCATCTATAATTCTTTACTGGTCAGAATCGCACATCGATGACCACGGGAGTAGCTGTTCCTAAGTGTTCATTCTGGTTAAAGGGTGCTTTGTAGTTGACAAAACCCACACCCTGGTCCTTGTTCCTGCAGGTGCACAAACTGGAGCCTGAGGCGTGGAAACATGTGGAAGCCATATATATAGACATTGCAGATCGAAGCCAAGTACTTAGCAAGGTAGGAACTGGTTAGCAATGTGGGCGATGTGGCCTTTGAGGTGCAGGAATGACTCCCAAGTGTCAGACCCCAGGGAACCGTACCCAACTTGGCTCAAAGGGAAGTTCTCTCTCGGCTATTGTTTATTTTATTTTTTAAATTAGTGTTAAGAATTCTCCTGTCTTGACTTGGGCATCCACCCGGAAGAAAGTGGCCCGGATGTATGTGTCCCATTTGGCCTCTGAGAATTCTCACTGGCCATCGTCAGTCCTGAGGATAATTTGCTCAGCTGAAATGACACTTAGCCTGAAACTAGTTCTCAAATTCATTTTTCCAAACCCAGTAATTCAAAAACATTTATTGCCTGCCCGTTACATTTGGAAGACTATGTTCTCTGGGTTCCAGCAGAATATATGAAAAGACAAATGCGCTTCCCTCAAGAAGTTGGTGTTGGCTTGTCAGAACACACATGGCAGCACCTGCCTAGAAAAGGACAGCCACTGCTACACCATGAACTTGGAACGAGCAGGGACCAGGTCTGTCCGGCTCAGTGCTGTGCTCCCAGGGAGTATTTGTATAGGGAAGGAAAGCTGAGTTTCTTCCTTCCTCATTCACTGCTCTTCCTATTTGTCAGGGAGATATTGGGAGCAGGGTGGAGGAATTTGGCTCTCTGCCCACTGATGGGAAGTAAGCATTTGCTTTCCATATCCCTGGGCTATGATACCCCTTTCCTGGAGTATCTCTGTGCTTCAGATATTTTGATCTATATGTGTCCAAAAAGACCTGAAAACCATCCTATGCTTCCTTGCATAATATCCTCACTTCCACCCTCAAAAGTTAGCAGATATTTCCGAAAACTTTTTATTGAAGTATAGCGTACGGCGAAGTTAATATATCCTAAGTGTATGGCTTAACAGATTTTCTCAAACTGAGCATACTCAAATAGTTCTCAAACAAATGATACCAAAGACTATGGCTCTCTGAGCATTTTGTCAACTCTGGTGGTTTTGTGTGCGTGGAGAGCAGCAGAGGTGGGGAAGATTTGATTGATTAACGTATTTCTTTTTATTTAAGCACAGTTGACACAAAAGGTTGATTTTTTTTAAGCTCACATAAATAATTTTCGCTTTGGGAAATACTTTGTGACTCGTGTGTGTCTGCGTGTGATTTGTTTTCTTCGGTATTTTTGTTAGGTAGCTCTTGTGGTAAGTTTGCTTTTCTTAAGCCCCTATTAGCCGGTGCAGAAGAACAGCCACATTTTAAACTTCTCTTACGGTTAATTCACACATGGCATTGACTGCATTATAAATAAGTGAAGTGAGACTAACAACGGTCTAGAAGAGCGTGGGTTCTATACAGTGAACATTTCCAGTAATGATTTTATTAAAACAAGTCAGTTCAGAAAAACAGAGCCAGAGGGAGATTGGAGGAGACTTCAGGCTCGACAAGCAGTTCTCATATGTGGCCGGGTTTTGGAATCACCTGCAGAGGTTTAAAAAAAAAAAAAAAAATCAATGCTGCCCTTACCTGCAGATATTCTGATTCGCTGGGTTTTAGGTGGAATGGCCCCAGAATCTGTATCTTGAAAAAACTTTCCGTGGTATTTTGGATGCTTATCACAGGTCGAATATCTGTCTTAAACTGGAAATATGTGCCCGCTCAGATAATACTTGACACTTTCATACACATAACATTGTAAACAGACTGTGGCAGAGAAAACCACACAGAGCTCTCCTCAGAGGCAAATGTAAACGGTTCTATATCTTGTTTATAAAATTTTCCTGTGTTTTCTATACACCAGCAGCTTTGACTGGTGTATGAAATATACTCTGATGGAAAAACCTAATCTCCGTTTCTCTCTCTCTGTCTCCCTCCCTCCTCCCCTCTATTTCTCCCTTCCTTCTCCAACTCCGATTCTACAACTGCTCTCAGGATTACAAGGCGGAGGAAGACCCAGCAAAATTTAAATCTATCAAAACAGGCCGAGGACCCTTGGGCCCGAATTGGAAGGTGCAGTTCACATCTTCACCACCAGGGGGCAGGGCATAGCACGGGCAGACCGCTACCATTGAGGAGGGGAATGGCAAGGGTGGGCTGAGGGAGGGGAGAGCCAGAGGTCTGCCCTCTTAGTTACCTGTCTGCCTGTATGTGTTTCTAATACAGCAAGAACTTGTAAACCAGAAAGACTGCCCATACATGTGTGCATACAAACTGGTTACTGTCAAGTTTAAGTGGTGGGGCCTGCAGAACAAAGTAGAAAACTTTATACATAAGGTAAGTGACCAGGGTAAGGCCTTTCCCCTGTGTGTGTTGTGGGGGGAGAGTGTTTGGGCCAACAAGATAAGTGACTTGTATCCTCTGGTGGCTGACATTAGAATATTTCGGTTTGATTTCCAGACCCCCACTTCCCCTTTCACTTATCTGTCTTACAGTTGAATGCTGCTTGTCCAGGGGGGACCACATGTTACAGGGAAGGAAACTCAAGCACAAAAAGGGAAACAGGAAGGGGTTTGCTGTGACTGAGCTGCAAATAAAACTCAGTCTTTCTCTTTGCCCTAAGCCACAAGGCAAGAGGCCCCATGAGCTAACTTCTCCAGCACCCTCAGCTCCTGAACTGGACAGACCTGAGGCGTTTTTATAGCCTTTTCTCTGATGTGTTGGAGCCTCGCTCTTGGGCCACATTTCACAGCTGCTGGCCAGTTTTAACCCGGCCTTAGGCTTTCGAGACAAGAAGGGACACTTGGCACAGTTGTTTTGGGCCCTCAGCCGAACCGTGAGCACGTGGGCTGCCTGTCTTGGCAGCATTTGGGGCACAGGGCAAGGCCGTGAGGGGGCTTCCTCCTACTCCAAACGTTACCTGTCGTCAAATGAGGGCAGAAGTCACTGACTTTGGGGACCCGAGGGCTCACCCGTGTAAGCCAGCCAGCCCCCCTCCTCCCCGGGCCCCTCCCTCCCCAACATGGGGTTGTTGACACGGAGGTCATGGGAGGGGAGCTGCGGCAGGGGCCGCTGCCTTCTGGTTCCTTCTAACTAGGTTCCCTCCTTTCTGTAGCAAGAAAGGCGTCTGTTTACAAACTTCCACAGGCAGCTGTTCTGTTGGCTCGATAAGTGGGTTGACCTGACCATGGACGACATCCGAAGGATGGAAGAAGAGACGAAGAGACAGCTGGATGAGGTGGGTGGGCGCCTGGAAGAGCCCGGCAGGAGACGGTGCCGCGGGGCAGGTCCGCGGGCGCCGCCTGGGGCTCTGGGAACGCGTCGCTCGGCGAGTGAGGCGTAGCTGGAAGGGGACAGCGAGCCGAGGCCGGCAGGGCGTTCTTCAGACCTGCACGGGTTGGGGAGCCGTGCTGGGCTGCCGACTCGGGGTGCCCCTGGGCGGAGGCAGGCTGGCCGCAGCGGGAGCACCACGCCGCCCCCCCGGAGGAGGCGGCGGCACGCACACGCAACGCACTACTCGACCGGGTAGTTTTGAGCTATTTGTAGAGTTTGGAGCCTTGGCTTCTTCTGGGGAAGCGGGGCTTGGCGTGGACCCAAGGTGCGGGAGGCCCACCACCCCTCCGGCCTCATTTGGGGGTGCCTCTCCCGCGGCTCGTGCCGAGGAGGCGTCGGTAAAGAGCGCTCACGCACTGGCTGTGTGTGAGGCACCGTTCCCAGGGCCCTCAGATAGCGGCCTCCCGTGATCCCCACGATACGGGTGCGCACCCGCCACTGTATTGCCACCTCGGATGAGGCTCCGGAGGCCAGCCCCGTGCCCGTGGTCACATGGCCTGCAGGTATGACGGGCAGCGTCAGGGCCACAGCTCACTTGGCTGCTTGTCCTCCCTTAAATGCCATTTGAGGCCTTCCTGCCCTGTCGGGGCTAAAAATAAGGCAGGAAGCTGTTTCATCACCGCGGTCTGTCTTTCCCTCCTGGCCCCGGGGTGGGGGGGGTGGGGGTGGGGTTGGCGCAGAGGCAGGTGTCGTGCAGATGGGGCCTTGCCCAGCCTCGCCCAGCTTCCCCAGACCCAGGCCTGGGTGCCCGTGGCGCCCCCGCTTCATGGTGCTGGTGGTGGGTAAGACCTTCCTTGGCTCCTGTTGAAGGCAGATGTTCTGCTTATTCATCCAGCTACGATGGCGGGGAAGTGGCAGGATCTGGGACACGATTCCAAAGGATCTTCAAGGAAGTGGTAGATTTTTAACCTCCGGGACCCTGGTGGTTCTGACTCTATGAGAGAGAGGCCTGTTTCGGTCACCCTAGTCCCAACAAAAGAAAGGGAAAAAGTTACCAAAGGAGCCTGACGACTTCAGGGATTAGCCTGGAGCCTCTGCCGCCCACAGCCTGACAAAGGCCAGCGAAAGTATGCCGGCGGGTAGAAGCGCGAATGGGCAGCCCTTCACTCTGTGGGTAGAATTTGAATTCTTGGAGCTGGAGGAACTCTCCAGAGGAGGAGCTCCTGGATCCAAAGTTTGAGTCCTCATCATTAGGGAGGTTTTTTCTGTGTGTTTTTTTTTTAATGTTTGTTTATTTTTGGGAAAGAGAGACAGAGTGTGAGCACAGGAGGGGCAGAGAGAGAGAGAGACATAGATTCTGAAGCAGGCTTCAGACTCTGAGCTGTCAGCAAAGAGCCCGACATGGGGCTTGAACTCATGAGCCGTGAGGTCATGATCTGAGCCAAGTCAGCCGTTTAACCAACTGAGCCATTCAGGCGCCCCCAGGGAGTTCTTTTTTTAATCCCCACCTCTCTCTGTGGGTTTCTCCATTCTGTGGAGAATTGTGCCAAAACCTTAGAAGATCAGTATCCTCCAGGATAACTGCAAATTCAGGAAACTCATTTTAGAAATGGAATTTTAAATAGTTTGTAGTAGAAGAAAAAGGCAAAACCAAGTCCGGGTCATGGTGGGACATCTTTTGACCTCATTAGCAACTGTACTGGACCTTTGTGTGCTAACTGTACCTCTGGCGTGCTTCTGTCTTCTCTCGTTTTTTCCTCCTTCTAAAAATATTTTTATCAACGTTTTATTTACACAGTTGTATTTATTTAGAAAAACACCTTATTGGGGTATGATTGACATACAGAAAGCTGCACATATTTAATGTATACATCTTTTTTTTTTAGTTTTTAAATGTTTATTTACTTTTGAAGGAAAAAGAGACAGAACATGAACAGGGGAGGAGCAGAGAGAGAGGGAGTCACAGAATCCGAAACGGGCTCCAGGCTCTGAGCTGTCAGCACAGAGCCCGGCGTGGGGCTTGAACTCACGAACAGTGAGATCATGACCAGAGCTGAAGTCGGTCATTTAACTGACTGAGCCCCCCAGGCGCCCCGTTAATGTATACACATCTTGATGAGTTTCAGATAAGTATACACCTGTGAAGCCATCATGACAGTCTTTGCTATGAACAAAAGCATCACCTCCGAAAGCATTTTTATAGTTTGCAAACTTGGATGGAGTCCCAGGCTTCTGAGGAAGCAGCTGTCCTCCTTTGCCCTGCCCCTGAGCCCTGGTCCTGAGCCCTGCCCCTGAGCCCTGCCCCTGGGTCCTGCCCCTGAGCCCTGCCCCTGAGCCCTGCCCTTGGGTCCTGCCCCTGAGTCCTGCCCTGAGCCCTGCCCCTAGGTCCTGCCCCTGAGTCCTGCCCCTGAGCCCTGCCCCTGGGTCCTGCCCCTGAACCCTGCCCCTGGGTCCCGCCCCTGGGCCCCGCCCCTGGGTCCCGCCCCTCGGTCCCGGCCCCTGGGTCCCGGCCCTGGGGCCCGGCCCCTGGGTCCCGCCCCTGAGTCCCGCCCCTGAGTCCCGCCCCTGAGTCCCGCCCCTGAGTCCTGGCCCCTGGGTCCTGCCCCTGAGTCCTGGCCCCTGGGTCCTGCCCCTGAGTCCCGCCCCTGAGTCCTGGCCCCCACACGTGGCCCCTTGCCGTTCTTAGGGTTGTTTCTTTTAATTACCTCCATATTTCCAAATAATATGCTGATGCACTTAATTCTCAGTCTCCCAACTCTAGACATTAATGGTCAATTTTTCCTATGGAAGGTTTAGCTCCTGTACTCCACCCATCACTCACTCTTTTCTCCCTCGTCCAATGTCACAATTTTGGGTTAATTCATGATTTGGTGTTTATATTATTACAGCTTAGTCGTTCTTTTCCCCATCTGAGCATTTTGGTCTGCTCCTGATTGTCGTTCCTCTCTTGGAAAATTTTTTGTTTTTTTAATAAGTTTGAAACTGGTATGTTAACAAACTGGAATTTAAATAAAAATTTGGGGAGGAAAAGATGAGAAGTTAGTAATTGCCTCCCTTCCTTGGGTTAGCTTAGTTTTATGTATCTGTGTCATTAAGGTTTGTGTTTGAATCTTTCCATGGATGATCCCATCTCGTTGTGTGGCACGTGCCGCCTTGATAACGCAGGTGATGTCCCTCCGTCTTATTTGATTTTGTTCCCCCCTCAATGGACACTCTGATCTAAAGATCTCCTCAGTTCTGTAAAATGTGTTTATATATCTGTTTCATAATTTTCTCCCCTCTGTTTCCTTTATTTTTTTTTCTGGAATTTTTATTAGGAGTCAGAAATCAGACCTCATGAAGTGACCCAATTTTCTCATGTTTTCTCTCCTTTTTTGTCTGCCTTCTGGAAGATATTTTCCAGCATTTGCCTCTCTCTCATCTATTGATTTTAAAAACATTTTCAAGCACTTCTTGCGCTGTGTTCTTTTCCTTAAGTACTTTTTCTATTTTTCTCTGTACGTTATCTTCCTTTTCTAAGGCTTTCGCTTTTTGTTTTTTGTGTTTGGTTCTCAAGGTTTCTCTGCCCCCTGTGTATTCTTTGTTTCTGGGGAGCACCTTTCTCCTGTCGGACTCTGTGATTCACGTTAGTGGCTTTCCTTAAATGACTAGTGGTCCTTGGCCATTCACTCACATCTAAGAGTGAGCAGCCATGGGACTGCTTTTTTTGTTTTTTTAATGTGTATTTAGTTTTGAGAGAGACAGAGTGCAAGTGGGGGAGGGCCAGAGAGAGAGGGAGACACAGAATGAGAAGCAGGCGCCAGGCTCTGAGCTGTCATCACAGAACCCGACGCGGGGCTCGAACCCACAGACCGTGAGATCATGACCGGAGCCAAAGTCAGATGCTCAACTGACTGAGCCACCCAGGCGCCCCGGGACTGCTTTAACTTAATCCCCTGGTGTTCCCTTGGGGGGCCGTGCTCGCCGAGCCCTTCACCGTTGCTATGATGTGACAGGAAGGGAGGTGATTGCTTGGCGTGAGTACTCAGGGAGGGAATACCAGGGCCAAACTGGTTTTTTTTCAATTCTCATTTTCAAACAAGTCACCCGTTTTCCACCCTAGCTGCACACCCACTCTCTGAGGTACTTGGTGCTTCCAGCTCCTGAGCCTCTGGCAAACCCGCAGCACAAGTAGGTCTGTTCCTCCTCCTCAGCTCCCCTCCCCGTGGACACTGAGGGCCAGTCCTGCTGCTCTGCAAGTCAGTCACTACTCGTCCATCCATGTTTCATCTTCCAGAATGTTGTTGCCATCCCTTCTCTGCTGTTGGCTCCTCTGTATTTGTGGTCTTCATGGCTTTACATCTTTTGCTTATTCTTTTACTGTCATCGCAATAGAGTTTGGGGGAGGAACAGCAACAAATGCGTGTTGCAACCTGCCATGGTTAACTGTAAATTTGCTATAGGAATTATGACCCTTATTCTCTGAATAATGCATAGCAGTCTAATGTGGGTGGATTTTCTCGGTGATTATGAGGGGTCACTATAAGGCCGCAGTCACCAGTACTGTAACTCTGGTTCCCATGGGAGGGCAGACTGAACCATTCTTGGGCTACGTTCAAGGATTTGAGAAACAAGAGTTCAAGAGATTAATCCTTTGCCCTAAAAAGAAACATGTCAGGATATGTGTGTGCCTGTCGGAGAGTGGTGTCTGTTCGTCTGTCTCCCCGCTCCTTTCTTCTTTCCCTTTCTTCTTCCCTCTCTTTTTCTCCCCCTCCGTTGCTCTCTTAAGAGACTCATAGTCTCAAAACTGGAAGAAGGCTCCTTAAAAAGCTCACTTAGTTCAATTACATGTCCAATGCTTGAGTCCTTTCTGCAGCTTCCCCACCAGCCTGTGCTTGGTCGCTCTCGATAATGGGGAACTCACTATCCAATGAATATGGTAGCAATAAAAAATATTTTTATTTCTTTTATAGAAGCTAACATTTTATTGAGGTCTTACTGTATATGTCTGGCATGTGTGGTCAGCATTTTCCACGAATTATGTCATCAAATCCTCATGTCATCCTGTGGCATAGTATTTTCTTTTTTTTTTTTTCTTAATGTTATTTATTTCTGAGAGAGACAGCGTGAGTAGGGGAGGGTCAGAGAGAGAGGGAGACAGAATCCGAAACAGGCTCCAGGCTTTGAGCTAGCTATCCGCACAGAGCCCGATGCGGGGCTCGAACCCATGAACCGTGAGATCATGACCTGAGCTGAAGTCGGACGCTTAACCAACTGAGCCATCCAGGCGCCCCTCGTATTTTCATTTTATAGAAAGAGCAACTGAGGCTCAAAGAAGTTGAGGATACCTTCTAGTTCAGTGTACCAGTGCCGCCCGGGCCTGTGGCCACTAACTCTGTAGGTAATATGTCTGGGGGAAGAGAACTCATTTAAAATGCCTAAGAAAGCTTGTTTCCCGATGCACTGGACTCTAGAACATTTGGTGAAAAACAGCAGAGACTGTTGTGTGAGAGTGCTAATATTCTGTAGCATTTCCTTCCCGGCCTTCCTTTGTGGGGGCTCCTTCTAGATCCCTGTTGGCTTCATGATTCCTCTGGTCCCTCCAGAGCCCACCCCGTTGTGGTGGAGCTGAGAGCCGGTGACCCTCTTGCTCCGCAGGTCCACGTAGGGGACTGTCTCTGAGCCTCCTGGTGGTCAGTCCCCCTGTCCGCGTGCTTGCACGTGAATGGGCCTGTCCCTTTCTCATCTGGTCTCCTGATTCTCGATGCTCCATCCTCCGGCTTTCTGACAGACCATTGCTGGCTCTCCATCATGTTTAGATTTTAAGATTTTAGCTTACCTGCTGGGCCGCGGACCAGACGGGAGTGAAGTTCCATTGGCATCTGCAAAGGGCAGCGCTAGCTCCGACTCTCGAGGCCATGCGATCTCTGCAGGTGGGGGACGATGCTGGCCCGTGGACCCAATTCCCCCTCGTGTGCCCCACAGTGAGTGACCCCAGGGCAGACCGCCTGGAACTCTGGCCAACATCTTGAAATATGGAAGTAGCTTTATTTTCTTTTTATTTGTTCATTCATTCATTCGTTTATTAATGTTGATTTATTTTTGAGAGAGAGAGAGACAGAGTGCGAGCAGGAAGGGGCAGAGAGAGGGAGACACAGAATCCGAAGCAGGCTCCAGGCTCTGAGCTGCCAGCACAGAACCCGACGCAGGGCTCAAACTCAGGAACCATGAGATCATGGCCTGAGCCAAAGTAAGATGCTTAACCAACTGAGCCACCCAGGCGCCCCTTTATTCTCTTTTTAAATATGGTCTCATTTTTCAATATTAGGGTAATATATAAACATTAAACATTTTTTTGGGAAATAGTGAAAAGTAGAAAGAAAAAAATCGCTTGTACTCTATTTAAAGACCACCTCTAAAACATTTGAAGTCTTTCTACACACTTTTATTTAGTTATGATCACAGGACATGTGCCAAATGGATAGCCTAGTTTTTTCTCTGAATGCTATAACAAATATATAACATTATAACAAACGTAACATCTCCCACTGAGAGTTTCTTCATATACAGGGCTCTGACTGCAGCATACCCGTTGCTCTATGCTCGGTCATTGCCCTGGGTTGGGTTTGCCTTCATGTTCTCAGGTTCTCACTGTTAGCAGTAATGCTGGAATGAAAATTTTTGTGTACTCAGTGTTTTGGATTATTATTTGGATTTGGATTACGAATATTTTCTTAGAATAAAGTCCTACCAGTGGAATTAGAGAATTTAAGACTCTTGTTATTTGTTACCAATTTTCTTTTCTGAAGGGCTTTTTGGTTTTTTTTAAATTTAATTTTCTTTTTAAGTTTTATTTACTTAAGTAATCTCTACACCCGTCTTGCGGCTTGAGCTCATGACCTGGAGATGAAGAGTCACGCGTCCCTCGGACTGAGTCATCCAGGAACTCCTGCAAAGGGCTTCCTAAAGAAGTTCTAGAAACAATTTGCATGTGCCTCCTATTTGTGTTCATTCAGGAATGCTCAGTCTATGGTTGCTTTTCAGTGTCTTAAACTGATTTTTTTTTTACTAGCTTTATTTTTTTA
Organism: Hyaena hyaena; assembly: GCF_003009895.1. Taxonomy (NCBI): domain Eukaryota; kingdom Metazoa; phylum Chordata; class Mammalia; order Carnivora; family Hyaenidae; genus Hyaena; species Hyaena hyaena. The sequence continues at coordinate 6,601,741 of NW_024080642.1, read as the reverse complement.
TTGAACTTTTTATTTTGAAATGATTGTAAGATTCACATGCAGTTGTAAGAAATAATATGGAGTGGGGCGCCTGGGTGGCTTAGTTGGTTAAGCGTCTAACTTAATTTTGACTCACGTCATGACCTCATGGTTTATGAGTTCGAGCCCCACCTCTGGCTCTGTGCTGACAGAGCGGAGCCTGCTTGGGATTCTCGGTCTCCTCTCTCTGCAGCGTTGGTGCACATTCTCTTTCCCTCTCTTAAAAATAAATAAACTTAGGGGCGCCTGGGTGGCTTAGTCGGTTAAGCGTCCGACTTTCGCTTGGGTCATGATCTCGCGGTTCGTGGGTTCGAGCCCCGCGTCGGGCTCTGTGCTGACTGCCAGCTCAGAGCCTGGAGCCTATTTCAGAGTCTGTATCTCCCTCTCTCTCTGACCCTCCCCTGCTCACGCTGTCTCTCTCTCTCCCTCTCCTAGAAATAAATAAAAATTAAAAAAAAATAAAAAATAAAATAAATAAATAAATAAATAAACTTAAAAAAATAAATAGAATACAAAGAGATCCATTTCTCCCAATGACAACATGTTGCAAAACTATAGTACAGTATCACAACCAAGATATTGACATTGTAACTTTTACTATTTTTTTAATCAAAGTATTTCATACTTAATAGTAAAAACAATTTTCAAAAGATATAGAAAAATAGGGGCACCTGGCTGGCTTATTCAATATAGCATGTGACTCTCGATTTCATGGTTGTAAGTTTGAGCCCCATGTTAGGTGTAGAGATTAAAAATAAAATCTTTTTTTCTTTCAATTTTTTAATGTTTATTTTTGAGAGACAGAGAGACAACATCAGTGGGAGAAGGGCAGAGAGAGAGGGAGACACACAGTCTAAAGCAGGCTCCGAGCTGTCAGCACAGAGCCCAATGTGGGGCTTGAACCCACGAATCATGAGATAGTGCCCTGAGCCGAAGTCGGATACTTAACCGACGGAGCCACCCAGGTGCACCAAAAATAAAATCTTAAAAATTTATAAATATAGAAAAATTTAAAAATGGAAGTCCAAGTAAAAAAATAAATAGATGAATAAAAGTTCCTTTCTTCCAAACCCTGGCCTCATTCCCTAGAGAAAATCACTGCCTGGTCCAACTGACACTTTCTGTTGGTTGAGCTTCCATCTCTCGATTTCGGCTCACGTCATGATCGATCCCAGGGTTGTGGGACCGAGCCCTGTCTCTCTCCTTCTGCCCCTCTCCCCTGCTTGCGCACATGTGCGTGTACACACATTCTTTCTCTTCCTCAAACAAAACAAAAAAGCCAAACCAGGACTGGAGTTTCTATTTTCATATTCCTTGACCACATAGGCAGCCTGCAGTAGCTTGATTGGAGGAACAACCATCAGATAAAGTCTCTCAGTGTCCGAGAGGCCCCAGGAGACAGGAAATAAGCATTCTTAGAGCATTTCATTATAAGAATGAAATAATGCATTTTTATTTCAGTGGCACCCTCTGAGGTGACCTTGTCTCTGAGAGTAGGGGAAGCTATGATGGTCCCTGACAGGAAATTTCATCTTAAGCAGTAGGAAACAGGACCGGGCTTTGCATTCATAAATTAAAGCAAGGCAGTACACTCTGAGGGTGTACACGGAACTGGGTGAGGCCTAAGGAGCTTTGCTCCCCTGGTTCTAAACCTCAGCCTCTCAGAAATGGAAAATTTATGTGAATGGTCAGTAGTCAGCAAACAGTTAATGAGCTCATTTTTGTCTTTTTAAAACATTTATTTCCGTGGCACCTGGGTGGCTCAGTCGGTTGAGCATCCGACTTCGGCTCAGGTCATGATCTCACAGTCTGTGGGTTCGAGCCCCGCATCAGGCTCAGTGCTGACAGCTAGCTCAGAGCCTGGAGCCTGTTTCAGATTCTGTGTCTCCCTCTCGCTCTGCCCCTCTCCCACTCACTGTCTTTGTCTCTCAAAATAAAAGACATAAAAAAATAAACAAACAAAACATTTATTTTGAGCTGAGATATGGAAACAACCTAAGTGTCCATCAGTAGATGAATGGATAAAGAAAATGTGGTGTGTGTGTGTAAATAAAATGGATGGAATATGACTCAGCCATAAAAAGGAATGAAATCTTGCATTGTGACAACATGGATGGACCCTAAAAGGGTATTAACACTAAGTGAAATAAGTCAGAAAAAGACAAATACCATATAATCTCACTTATATGTGGAATCTAAAAAGCAAAACAAATGAACAAACAAGGAAAACAGAAACAGCCTCAAATACAGAGAACTAAGTAGTGGTTCCCAGAGGGGAGGGGGGATTGGGAAGTGGGTGAAACAGTTATAAAATCAGTAGGTCACAGGGAGCCTGGGTGGCTCAGTTGGCGAAGTGTCTGACTCTTGGTTTTGGCTCAGGTAAAGGTCTCACAGTTTGTGAGTTTGAGCCCCACGTTGGGCTCTGCACTGACACTGCGAAGTCTGCTTGGGATTCTCTCTCTCCCTCTCTCTCTCTCTCTCTGCCCCTCCCCTGCTCACACTTAAATGAACTTAAAAAAAAAATAAGTAAGTCACAGGATGAAAAGTACAGCACAGGGAATACAGTCAGTAGTAGTGGAATAACTGTATGTGACCAGTGGCAAACACACTTACATGGTGAATGTGTCCTAATGTATCTAATTGTCAAATCACTGTATTGTCCACAGAAACTAACGTAATATTGTACACCAGCTATACTTTAATTTTTTTTTTTTTAACTTTTATTTTTAGGGGCATCTGGGTGGCTCGGTTGAGTGGCCAACTCTTGACTTTGGCTCAGGTCCTGATCCCAGGGTCATGGGATAGAGCCCCGTGTCTGGCTCCACACTGGGCGTGGAGCCTGCTTAAGATTCTCTCTCTCACTCTGTCCCCATTTGCATGTGCTCTCTCTCTCTCTCAAATAAAAAAAATGAAAATTATTTTAAAAGTCCAAACTTAGAGAAAACGGCAAGAAAAATACAAAGAATTTTCTGTATTCCCCTTTATGCAGAGACTCATTCCTTTTAAGTTTTTTTTTTTTAGTTTATTTTTTTCTTTGTGAAAGAGAAAGAGAGAGAGGGAGAGAGAGAGACAGACAGACAGACAGACACACAGCACTGGAGAGGGGCAGAGAGAAAGGGAGAGAGAGAATCCCAAGCAGGCTCCGCACCGACAGAGGGCTCCATCCAGGAACTGCGATGCAAGATCATGACCCCAGCTGAAATAAAGAGTTGGACGCTGAACTGACTGAGCCATCCAGGCACCCCTATTTATTTTGAGAGACAGAGCAGTGGAGGGGCAGAGAGAGAGGGAGAGAATCCCAACACAGGGCTCAGTTCACAAACTGGGAGATCATGACCTGAACCAAAATCGAGTCAGATGCTTAACTGACTGAGCCACCCAGGCTCCCCAGAGACCTCTATCCTTTCGAGCAGATACAGCCCAGTGTCACAAACTGTACCTCTAGTCTCTGTCAGTCTGATGCAGTTCCTCAGTTTTCCTGGACTTCCGTGACCTTGACATTTTTGAAGGTTATAGGCATAGGTAAGTCATTATGTAGAGTGTCTTTCGGTTTGGGTTTATTGAGTGATTCTGCAGGATTAGATCCGGTTTATATGTTTTAGGCCAGACTGTCACAGATTTGGTGTTCTTTCATTGCATTGTAGCTGTCTTTCTGTCCATTTACTGGTCAGGTTATCTTTGTCCACTCAAAGCACAGGTATCACAGGTTAGTCTTTTTCTTTTTTCTTTTTCTTAAAAAAATTTTGTTAACATTTATTTATTATTGAGAAAAAGAGAGAGAGCATGAGCATAGGCAGGCAGAGAAAGGAGGAGACACAGCATTCGAGGCAGGCTCCAGGCTCTGAGCTAGCTGTCAGCTCAGAGCCTGATGTGGGGCTTGAACCCACGAGCAGTGAAATCATGACCCGAGCCAAAGTTGGACGCTCAACCAACTGAGCCACCCAGGTGCCTCTGTCTTTTTATTTGCGTGAGACAGCCCTGGGGCCCTGTCTCTAAGGAGCTCTGGTTCCTTTCAGTGAAGGGTCCTGGGTGTGTTCGTTACTGCTGGGCTGTTGCTCACGGGACAGAGCTGGGGAACTTTCACATCTGTAGTTACTTCCAGATCTGTCTTTCGTATGTACATTCACACCAATACTTCCATTTCCAGCCTAACACTACAAGGTAAACTTTTCCTCTTCTTAAAAATGTAACAGTGCCCTTATCCTTAATAGATTTCTGTCATGTTGAAAAATCTTAAATTTGGTAAACTCCTATAAAGTAATAGATTAAGAGGCATTAATTGATACAGATAACTGAAGTTACAGGAGCAATAAAAATCAAAAGTCATCATTCATGAACGTGAGTTTTAGAGCAGATCGACAGGGGACAGGCACTCAGGTGGAGGGAGGAAAAAGCACATACTGGCTTCATGTCAGAAAACAGATCTTCCTGTTTGGCACAGAGGATCTTTGCTGGGGATGATGAAAAGTGAGGCGTGTAAGACTGGCTGATCTCATGACCCACTTACTGTCTGTCTCCTGTAGGTTCTGACTTATCAGGTCTCAGGTCCCAAAATCGACCACAAGCAGCCTGGGCAATTCTTTTGCTCAAGTAGGAAACTCTGAACCGAAAGACCAAGCTGAGACATTTGATGCAATTGCAGTAAAAGTTGTCAATAGGGAGTGAATATCGGAACTTCCAGAATTTTTTTCTTTTCTTTTCTTTTTTTTTTTTTTTTTTTACCACATCCGGGTTCCACATGGACTCACTGAGTATGATAGTTGGGGAAAGCAGGGAGTGTGACCAATGGACAGGAGTTTGAAATGTGGCGGGAAGAGTGTTTTGAAAATACTTCCTAGCGGAGAGCTACTGCTTCTGAGGCAGCATCTCTGCAGACGTGGGAGCGTTGAAGCTTTAGCGGACAAAACAGAAACCTGAGGAGAAGGTAGTATCAAAGTCCCGGTTCCCCAGAGCTCGTGAGCCCTCGCCCCCGTGGCCGCAGGACACTGCCGAGGTCCCTGGTGACGTGGGCGGAGTGCACTCCTGTGCCAAGCAGCCTGCCGCACATATGTTAACTTGTTCTCCCCCACTTTGCCCCAGGATGTAATCACCGGGAGGAGAGACTTGGTCTCTCTTGGTTCACTGCGGAAACCTCAGGCCTGAAGCAGTTTTGTGCAGTTTCTAGCTCAAAGGAGTTGCTTCATAGATATCTGATGAATGAATGAATGAATGAATGAATGAGCGAGCGAGCTACACCCCAGCACTGCGATGCAGGGCGAGGACCAGAAATCCACATACATGGAGCTGTATGTGGTATGGCTTTGGCTGTATGTGTGCAGAATTCTCTTCTGATTCGCTTTGTGCCCAAAAAATGTCCCACCCTCTTCACTGGCAGGACTGAAGAGAAGGCGGGATGTATTTGTGTTGGAGTTCCAGCAGCAGCAAGAGCCTTCAGTTTTTCCTGTTTTTTTTCTGTTCCAGATGAGACAAAAGGACCCAGTGAAAGGAATGACCGCGGATGACTAAAGCCACCCCTCTCCCTTCTGCACTGTATGTACCCAACACTCTCCCTTTTGCATGTCATAGACGTGAAAGCCAGTTTGGGTGTCAGGGCCTCAGCGGCTCGCTGTGGAGTCAGGAAGCCTGCTTCATCCATCTGGTAGTGGTGACTGACACTGAAACATGCTGTGACTATTAGGACATTTCGGGGGCATCTGATTTTGTAACGACGGCCCAGTCAGACGCATGGACCTGGTGGTGGTGAGGAGTGGGCTGTGTCAGTGGACACGGAACTGAAGCTTATCCGCAACTAACTCCTCTCCCTCTCCTGACTAGAGCCACGTCAAGTGGAAGCTGGCATTCTGGGGTGTTCTCTATACACCCGGGCTCATTCCTAGTTCCTGGTGGCCGGCATTACCTGCCCCGCCCTTGGAAAATCCGCGGGCCAGACAGCCCTTCCTAAGGTCCATCGTGTCTGCGGCATTGCTCCCTTCCTCTTCAGACCCCCCGGTCCCGTACTAAGCAGCTGTCCCCAGTCAGAGGCGGCATCTTGCAGATGCTCGGAGAGTATTTCTGCCCGGGTCATAGGACCAGAGTGAGACGTTCCTTGCTTCATGCTGTCACTCTTGACTGAGCCCCGCCCTTCTCTTAGCTCCCGGGGCCCCGCATACCTCCAGACTTGGTGGTATTCTGGCAGCTAAGAGTGGGCTTGGTCATGGAATTAAAAACCTGGCCCTGCTTCCCATCAGGCTCTGAGAGAAAATTATGAGATGAAATCTGGTTGTCCTCTAACACTACGGAGCTGAGGCGGCTGGGGTCACAACAGCAGTGCAGACCTCAGCTCGCTCTCCCTGCCTCACGTGCTTGAGAACTTCCGGGAGATAAAACAGTAAGATTAAGTGGATTGTTGGCACTGCCAGCTGCTTGGACCTTAGTCTTCCCCTGACCCTAACCACCCCCCGCTCCCGGACTGGCATCTTTCCTCCTTTTGAAATTCCCCCATCAGTGACGATTTTACAGTGTGCTCCTATTTTCCTCTGTTGCTTCCTTAATAATTATATTTCTTTTCTAGTTTTGCAAGACAGTGGTCAACAGGAAGGCCCAGCAGCTCCACCCTCCCGAGTGACAGGCCATCTTCGGACGCAGCCTTTATCTGTGCCCATTCTTCAGGCAACTTTCGATCCCTTACTGTAGCTAATTCTAGATGCCCTTCAATATTGTGAACAAATAGACCGTCTGGTATTACGAAGCCCGCGTGTACGGGAGACTGCTCCTCTGAGATACATGGCCTGTAGGTTGCTGTGTTTACAGCTCCTCCCTCTGCAGCCATTGTGTTCTCAGCCCATTTCTGTGTGCCCCTCCCTTTATTTCCAAGTGACATTTTTAGTCTTTCAAAATAGCTGCCTTTTGTGATGTGGTGATTGAAATGATTTAAGTTTGTTTGTTTTCAACCTTGGGATAAACTGAGGTATTTTGCTTCCTGGGCAGATCTTTGCAAATTTGAGTGCTCCCCTGGGGAGAGGAGATGAGTTGGAAATACAGTTTTTTCCTCCATTTCCACAGAACAGCAGTGTGGCTTCCTAACTGTGATCTCTGTTCTCAGCATCCCCATTGCTCGTGCACTATAGGCACCAAGGAAGTGCCCAGGGCCCAGCCAGTCTGTTTTAAAAAGTCAACAAATTCAAATAACCTCTGCCCCAGGCATTGCATCTCCCGGTCACTAGTCTTAGAAACACCTATGGCTTCTCGGCCCTCCTGTTGCCCGATCTGTCTGGACCTCGCAGAGCCCACAATACACCCTGGTCCGCTCTCCACCTGGAGGGACCCGTCCGGTGTGGCCCTTAGAATTAAGTCTGCCCTGTGTGTACTAATTAGTCTGCCCGCCCCACTGAGGAGCTCTCTATGTCCACGCTCCTCTTCCCTTTTGGGCTGGTGCTGCCACTCAGCAATAATCCTCTTTTCTCTGTGCTTTCTCAGATTCCTGTCCTCTGTCTTTTGAGGTTGGTCAGGACACAAGGGTCCCGATCTTTTCATGCTGCACAAAACGAGCATGCAAAAAGCTTTTCCCCAGCAGAACATGTTCCCTCTTGTCTCCAGTGGCTGGAAAGGAATTTGGGGATCAGGAACTCAGCTCATCCCGCCCCCATGCTGAGTTCTGTCCTGGACAATCAAAAGCAAGTAGTGATCATGGTATGGAGCTCTGCCACAGTAGGCCGGTGAATAAGTCCAGACTCCAAGGGAGGTAGAGGCTGCTAAGTGCTTCGTAGTCTTGTACGACTTGGCAGAACCCAAGTGCGCCTTCCCGGTGGGAGAATCCGAGATAGCTGTGGTGTCATCCGACATCCGCCTTGTGAGGTATGTGTTAGCCAGGCGTGTTGTGACCCAAGCCCACGCCAGCCCAGGTGTGGCGGCGGAATAAGAGACCAAATCTGTGTTGGGGGAGCAAGAAGTAGGATGGGATCATTTATCCTTATGTTCTTGTCAGTTTGTTTTGCCTTACTCATCTCTAAGTGCAATAAGGGAGTGTTGCACAGGATTGCACCCGTGACATCCTGATGCATGCTTCCCTGTGGCCCTGCTGGGGCAACAGTGGACAGACTGAGACCCCTCAGTGTGGCTGGCTCCCACCTTCATTGAGGCCTCTTTGGGACCAGGAAACGTCCTGTTGCACCTTCCTGTCAGTCTTCTCATCTTGCAGGGTCTACAGTAATGGATCTGGGGCAGTTCAGTTGGCTATTAGGATCCCGACTGCTGGTAGCTTCTATTTGACTGGGAAAGCGAAGCATTCCTACTGGAGAAAAATGTAAATGTTTCCCTACAAGCTCTGTATTAGCTATAATTATATTTGTGCTTCAAGTTCTCCCTTCCTCACTCATCCACTAAGTCCAGCTGTGGGTTTTCCTGGGAGAAACGAACCATGATGTTCAAAGCAGACAGGCGGTTTGAGGGTCAGCAGATGGTAGTCTCCTTGCTTCAGCTCTTCTCGCAGATCCACACATATCACTCCAACTCCGGTGGGGGCTCGCTCTTTCTCTGGCTTTTCTCTGGCTCCTCCCACCTCCACCTGTTGCCCCAGTCTGAAAGCATCCACATGAGCTGAGCTAGAATTTCCCGAGGTCAGCTGGATCTGGGGCTCCAACCCACAGAAACATAATGAGGGGTTTCCCTGGTCTGTTCTATCCCCACGGATAGTGTTGCTGCTGGGCAACAGTGTTGGCTTTTAAGTACCCCCCTGACCCTCTCACCCACCCCCCAGACTGACTAGCAACCAGAGGGGCTTCTGATGCAAGGCTCGGCTCCAGGAACAGCACCTGAGGGCGTGCCATGCCCCTGCAGACTAGCTGCTTCCATTAGATTTCCAGGGTCGCAGTCCCAGTTTGAAGCAGCAGTGCCTCTGTTAAGGGGGGATGCAGGACTCTGGCCTTCTCACGGAGAGAGGTCAGGGACGGGGTCAGTATTGTGGGCATGTGTGTATCTTCCCAAGTTCTCTTACAGTCCCTGCTGGGACTCCCTGACTTATTTTGGTTGGTTCCTAGTGCTACTTTTACAAAATACACTTTGTAGAACTGATTAGATTACCTTTATTTAATGTGAGTTTGTGCCTTTTTGTCTCAATCTTCCGAAACAGGTATATTGGGGGGGAAAGCAGTCTAATAAAATCCTAGACAGAGCTTTCTGGAGTCCAGCTTATTGGTGATGTCCTTATGTCCATTTTACAATTTAGATACCCTCCAACTTCTGCTGTCCTCCATTTTACCAGGATTAGAAAAAATACAAGGTATCTCCAAAATTTTTTGCAACTCGATTTCTAGAAGTTGAAACATCCCATCCTCATTGTACTTATGCAGACATCTCATATTTGAGAGGAATTCCGCCATTTTCTACTGGCAGGATTTCCTTTTTGCTTTGGTCTCCCCTCCTCTTCACATCTCCCTCTTTTTTACCATCCTACCCAGCAAAACATTTATTAAAAAAAAAAAAAAAAAAGCTCCAGGTCTGTGAACCTCATAAAACTCGTTTGTGAAATTGTGCATTTTTCTGAGGAGTCGTTCTCATCCGATCCCCAAAGGAATTCCATGCACCGCCCTCCCCACGGCCAAAAAAGATTAAGAACCAGTTATTTGAAGAAAATCTGTTTTTTTCCTTGGCAAAGCAATCTTCAGTTCTATTCATCAAATACAGGCAGTGATTTTTCATTCCTTGGTGGCTAATTTCCTAACAGTCCAGGAACCTCCTACGTCTAATGTGTAATAAGTGACCTAACGAGTTTGAAAAGCGAGAAACGCTTGAAAGTAGGCGTGGAGAGGAACGACGGAGGAGCTTGATGACCAACGTGAGAGCCATTAACTGTAGGTGAGGGGCAGAGACTGGTTTACAGGCAGGGCAGTGGCTGGACTGCCACCCCACCCCACCCCACCCCACCCTACCCTCACCCCACCCTCACCCCTCGCCCTTCGGACCTCCGGGAAGGCGAAGGGGCACAACAGAGGTCAGCGACCCCCCTCTCCGACTGTAGCGAGGCTCGCCGGGCGGAGGATGTTCGTGCGCGCCTTGCAGCAGCTTCCGCCGGAAAACAGCCCCTCCCGGCCGGCCTTGCGCGGGGCACCCTGGGAGCCACGGGGTGACAGATGCCCGGCGCGTCGGGCGGGGCATTGTTGCGTCGGGCTTTGACGACACGGAGACGCGCCTCTCTTACGTCTCGGATCCCTTAAGTCTCTCCTCTCAGCCTTTCGCTGTTTCGCGCTCGTTGGAGCGTCCCGCCTCTTCCCCCGGGCCGAGCCACTCAGGGCCCTCCGTGCCCTCAAGCCCCGCCTCTTAAAGAAGCTGAGGCGGAGGGTCAGAATCCGGAAGGAAAACAACCGGCGAGAGTAAGCTGGCCGGGACCTCCTGCCGGAGGGAGGCGGATCGGGCCGGGAGCCGCTGCGGCGGGGACACGCGAGCCGGCCGGGCCGCTGCGTGGGGACAATGGCGGCCGTGAACCCACGGAAACCGACCGAACCGAGAGGCAAGACGCTCTGGTGAGGAAAGCGCTGGCGGGCAGGCCGGTCTGCTCCGGGCAGGATCCCTGCCTCCTACCCATTCCAGGCTGCGGATCTGGGGTAGAACTAGACTGGGAGGGAAAGGACCAGGCCTACAGGGCTGACTCCAGTTCAGAGGCCCTCCCCAGTTCTCCCAGGCCAATGCCGGGCGGGCTGTTTGGGGCCCAAGTCCCGCGCTCCCTCCAAACTCAAGCCGCCGTGCTCGTTTCCTATTTGGGCGACCCAAGCAGGTGTCTCGGTTTGCTACTGGCGGAGGCAGCGGTGTCGGGCCGTTTGAAGTTAAAGACAGAACAAGGTATTCTTCAGGCGGCTCTAGAATAGAAATCTTGTTCTTTTGATCAGCAAGTACATCACGGGATCTGCCTGATCCCATTGTGACCTCCTGAAATCCGAAATCAGATTTAGGTAAGGTGCTTTAGCGAAGTAATATAGCCTGGTCCCGTGCTTGCTCTTTAACGAAGAACGGCGCTAATCACCAACTTAGTGCAAGTCACAATGCAGGGATTTGCTGCTGGTCGTCGGATCTGAGAGCGAGGGCAAGAAATCCCGACTTTTGTTCTCCATCCATGTAGAGCTGGTCCGCGGGAAAACAAAGAGCTTTGGACTAAAAAGGCTGCTTTTCTTAATCCTTTGTTGGACAGCAGGGGGAGATCTTAAACAAACGAAGCCCAGAATCTCTGGCCGAATGCCTAGGAAGGTGGCTTCTGCATTGTTTTGTTGATGTTCATAGGGAGGGGCAGGAAGTTGTTTTAAAAGGCCAAGAATTTCAAATTGTGCCTTTTAGAACATGGACCTCTAAGAACAGGATCTGGTGGAGAAGAGATGGTTTTGGACATCCTGCCCTTTTCTCCCACCTCTTTCAACCCCCCTGTAGCTGCTCCCATTCTTGGTTTCCAGCTGCTGCAGGTCGTCCTCCTCATGGTGTCTGTCCCTAGGACTCACCTAGGGATCGGTGGCTGCCTTTGGTCTCTGCAGGGTTAGTAGCTCCTGCCTGCTCTGTACCAAGCAGAGTCTGGCTCTGTCTTGGAGTATTGTTGTAACTATTCAGTTAAAGGGATCTGCAAGTGTCCCCCCTGAGACTCTGATGGGATCATGTTATTGAGAGCTGCTGATCTAAGTTCTGTTACTTCCTTAGCATGAAGCCAAGGTTGAGGATGTTATCCAACTGACGACTTTTCCCAAAAGAGGGTAGACTCTTGAGAGAGATGCTGAGAACCTTGTTATTTAGGATCTTCTCCCTGGGCTCCCTGAAATGTTTGGCAGAATTGGTTATGCTCCAGGGACCTCCTAGGAAGAAGGAAGGAAGGGCATGTGGTATTGTTTTCTCTGTTACTTTTGAAATTCTCCTGTCTTGTAGTGCTGAGGCCTCTTACAAAGTAAAAACTGAACCTCCAGAATCTTCCTGGTGATCTTAAGAGCCCCAGGGTGTGAATGGCTGGTGGAATTATTAAATTCCTGACGACCCACGCCTTCTCTTGCCTGACCTGGAAACCTTTGGGCAGCCTTGCTAATGTCAGCAGCACCCGTGCTGCCAAGTGTGGGCAGCTGTGGTGGGCCTGCATGGGGGAGCCGAAACAGGATGGAAATTTCCTGCCTCAGGACCGAAGTGAGGATGACAAGTTGAGGTTCAGTGCTCCTCTTCCCATGCCCAGGTGCAGAAACTCGCCTTTCCCATTACGATTGCAGTGGATTGTGCAGGCCTTGACCCCTGTTTGATACCTGACAGGGTCTCACCCACCTTCCTCCACGACTTGCCTTTCCATCCATTCCACAGCATTCATGTTGCAACATGGAACGTGGCCTCTGCAGCACCCCCTCTAGACCTCAGTGACCTTCTTCAGCTCAACAAAGAGAACCTGAGTGTGGACATGTATGTCATTGGGTAGGTGTCTGCAGTGTCCCTTCCCCATATCTGAGATGGGTGAGCCCAGCCAGTCCGAAGTTGTCCCCGTGGGGAACTGTGACCTGTCCCCCCTTGTTCTGGAGTCTGAAAGCTAGGAGCTTTCAGCCTGCATCAGGGCCGGTCATCGTCTCTTGTCCTGAGTTAGTAATGGCAAGGGGTTGGCACTCAACAGCCAGGGGAGGGAGAGATCACGGTCATGAGTACCCAAGGTTTGAAAGTGCTGAGGGCAGCATGAAATGTCCGTGGCAGCGGCAGTACCCTCCAGGCCAGGGGGAGACCCTCTGACCTGGGATGGGCAGTTTGCAGGAAATGAACTGTGGGATCATGAGCCTCCTTTCTGACGCTGCCTTTGAAGACCCATGGAGCAATTTCTTCATGGACGTCCTTTCCCCTCTGAGCTTCGTCAAGGTAATTTACAAGTTCATGGGCAGTTGGGAACTGTATCCCTCCTCTCCTCACTAACCCGCAGTCCTTTGGTCTCCCACTCAGGCTTTCATGCCGTTTCCATTTGTTTGACGGCCTAGACCTCAGTTGCACCTGGCTTCCTGGGGCTTCTGTCTGCCTTGTGTCTTTCCAGTGTAGCTGGAGCTGAGCTGGGACCCCCAGGAATTAGTTTGGCACCTTGATATTTTTAGATTGGGAGAATCCTGGCGTGGTGGCGGGGGGGGGGGGGGGCACAGCAGGGTTATTAACACTTCAGTGCCCTCCCTGCCACCAGCCTCCATCTCTACTCACATGCCCATCCTGAAATCCCAGAGTATAATAATAACTGCTAACATTTATCGAGTGCTTACTTGGTGGTGAGCATTATAATAAGCTTTTTATATACATACGTTACTTAGAAACCCTAACTCTCTTGAAGTATGGCTATTTTGCAGATAAAATCAAGACTCAGAGTCACACAGGATATCTGGGATTTGAATCCAGATCTTTCTTCAAACTTCATAACCCTCGTTTTTGACTACTGTACCTTATTGCTCTGTTGGTGAGCTCCGAGGCTGACAGGTATCCCATGGCTAGCCTGCCGGTGTCAGAGGGTGTCCTCTGATCATAGAGGACATGTGCCTCAAATTCTAGGGGCCCAGAGGTTAGGAGAGGGGACACAGATGGGCAGGAAAATAGTTCTCAGTGTGAGGGGCCAGTATTCTTTGGGGAAACTCGACCATAAGAGACTCCACAGGGAAGGCTCTAGATTGCTGGATCTTCATGTTCTGGATGACATGAAGGCTCTAGATTGCTGGATCCTTCACGTCCATGGATCTTTATATCCTGCGCAGCCGAGGGATGAAGCATACTCCCTTTCAAAGCGCCTCATGCAGTGCTTCTGGGAAATACCAGAATTCCTCTATTCCTCTCCCTGGGCGACTGGATTTCTCAATTAATTCTCTTACCCCAGTTTGCCTAAGGGTGCCGATGCAACAGCTGTGAGTCCTCCTGAGGGCAGAGCCAGGAGGAGGGCCTATAAGCTTTGTCCTGCCACTGAGGCTGGAAAAGGCCAGCCCCCAAGCCCTTGGTCTCCTCCAGATGCAACTCAAGCCTCTTTCTACAGACGAGGAGCTAGAGCCTCTGTGAGGGGAGAATCACTTCTCTCACCACCCACTCTCTTCCCAAGACTGGAGGTCTCCCTGCGCCCTGGCTAATTGGCAGGGGACTGGTGGGATGGAATGGAGCCAAGGAAGTTAGCTCAGCTTGTGCAGGGACATAGCCCATTCCACCCATGCAGCCGCCCGCCTTTGGGAGGACTGCCTGAGGGGCTGGCGCCCAACACAGATAGATGGCCCTCCTTCCCCCAGCCAAGAGCTGAGGTGAAAGGGTGAGCCCTGCCTGCAGCCTCTTCCCTTTGGCAGGAGTTGGCCAGTTATAGGTTGAGAAGCCTGGGCCTGACCCCCTTTGCCTGCTCCAGGGCCCCTAGCTGCCTCCCTTTAGGCTCTTCCTTAGCTCCTCCTACCCCACTTCCTCCCACCGAACTTCCCCTGCAAGTCTCCCGCCTTCCCCCGCAGCCCCACCCTTTCTCCCAGTCTGAGGCTTTCCTGCCTCCGCCACCCCCCTTCCCTGCCCGCCCCTGCTCCTTCACAGAGTGGACTGGTGCCTTTGTGCGGGGTCCCGGTGGCCCAGACCTGCTCTGTGGATTCGGATTAAGCTTGACAGCTCTTCCTGGATCTTTATCAGTTCCTTAGGAGTCCGGTCCATCATCCTATGCTCGTGAATGGGAGAGACCAAGACTGGGGCCGGAGGGTGGGGCAGAGGACACATCTGTGGCAACCTCTACCCAACCCGAGGTTCTCACGCCTCCCTCACTCGGTCCTGGGTCTGGGGTTCCCCCTGCTCCGACTCCTCCACTGTGCCAAGGTTCCTGGCCTGCAGGATCAAGTTTCATAATTCCTGGAAGGCCCCAGTACACACTCCCCACCCGGGGATTTCCTCCTTGGCCTCTGCACCTCACGCTCCGGAAACAGCTACTCGGGTGGTAGGTGTAGACAGCCTGAAGCGGAGTAAGAGGGTCACTGGCTAAGGCCCGTTCCCGCTCCACCTCGAAGAGAGCGGGGATTTTGGCGATCCCAGACCTCTAACACTGTTAGCCAAGTAGTCCTTCTGGTTCCTTAGTCTCCTTGAGCCTCAGCTGTCCATCTGCAGGACAGGGACAGCGGTTCCTTTCGAGATTGGCGCCGACATTAAATGCAGAACGAAGGGTTTGTATAGATGGTGGCTGTTCTCCCCACCCCGCGAACACGTGCCCACCGTGCTTGCTCTCTGCCTCTGCACTGCCTTCATGGAAATCTGGCTAACCACGGTGTATGATTATTCGGGGGAGCGTTTTCTTAACTATTTTCCATTGAGCTATAATGTTTGCAAAATTAAGTGTATTTTTTATGTGTATATACACCAATATTACCACCTAACAAGTCAAAATGTAGAATATCTTTAGCATCCTAGAAGGCTCTCATATGTTCTTTATCTGAATTTAATTTTTTTTAAACATTTTTTTTTTTTTAATGTTTTATTTATTTCTAGGAGAGAGAGAGAGAGACAGCGTGAGCAGGGGAGGGTCAGAGAGAGAGGGAGTCACAGACTGAAACAGGCTCCAGGCTCCGAGCTGGCAGTCAGCACAGAGCCCGACGCGGGGCTCGAACCCACGAACCGAGAGATCATGACCTAAGCGAAAGTCGGACGCTTAACCGACTAAGCCACCCAGGCGCCCCTATCTGAATTTAATTTTTCTTTTTTTTTTAAGTAGGCTCCACGTCCAACCTGGGGCTTAAACTCACAACCCTGAGATCAAGGTTGTATGCTCTACTGACTGAGCCAGCTAGGCGTCCCTCCCTGAACTTACTTATATATTTTTTAAATTTTTTAAATGTTTATAAGAGGGAGAGAGAGGGAGAGAGAGAGAGAGAGAGAGAGAGAGAGAGAATCAAGTAGGCTCCATGCTGTCAGCACAGAGACGGATTCGGGGCTTGATCTCACAAATGGTGAAATCATGACATGAGCCAAATTCAGGAGCTGTACAGTTAAGTGACTGAGCCACCCGGGTGCTCCCTGCATTACTTTTATTTTATTTATTTATTTATTTGTTTATTTTTAAATGTTTACTTATTTTTGAGACTGCGTGTGCATGTGCACGGGGGAGGGGCAGAGAGAAGGGGACAGAGGATCCAAAGGGGGCTCTGTACTGACAGCAGCAACCCCAATGTGGGGCTTGAACTCACAAACTATGAGATCATAACCTGAGCCGAAGTCAGATGCTTAGCCAACTGAGCCACCCAGATACCACTACTGCCCCCTCCCTCCCAATTTACTTTTAAGAACTTTAAATCAAGGGCACGTGCCTGGCTCTGGCTCGGTCAGAAGAGCATGCGACTCTGGATCTCGGGGTCATGAGTTCAAGCCCTACTTTGTGTGTAGATTACTTGAAAAAAAATCCTTAAACCAGAAAATAAGAGCTACCAATTAATCCTTCCAGCATCTGTGACATAGATGAGATAGATTCCTGCTTTATCAATGATAAAATAGACTGAGACGTGACCCCGTATCAAATACTAAGAGCCCAAGTGGGATTTAACCCAGATCTGGCTAACTTCAAAGCAGTGCCCTTAGCCACTCTCCTGCGTTGTGCCATTCCTCTCTGAGGCCCCGGCCCATGGGTGTAGCAGCCCGGAGTGCTCGAAGGACCCCCAGGGCATGGGTGAGAGGAGCCCCTGGGCTGCATAGGGCTGAGACTGAAGAGTCAGTGCCCTGCTGATGGCAGGGTGCCCTGGCAGCCCTGTCTTCCCTGCCTTCCACCCAAGCCTAAGAACAGAAATTGGAACTCGCTTAGCTCCCAGAATGCATGCATCATTGGGCAGCTAAGGGGAGTAAGACTCGAGCCGAGATACCATTGACCTCAAGGCTGGGCACGGATGTGGTCAGCCGGTGCAGGGAGTTAAATGACCATTGTCCTCCCCGCCCCCCCCCCCCGTCCCCGTCTGTGCTGTAGGTCTCCAGTGTCCGCATGCAGGGGCTCCTCTTACTGTTCTTTGCCAAGCATCAGCATTTGCCCTTTGTCCAGATCCTCTCTACTAAATCCACCCCCACTGGCCTCTTCGGCTACTGGGTAAGGCCTGAGTTATTGTCTGTGTCGTGAGCTGGGAGGCCTCCTACCACTGGGCTGGGGAGGGCTGGGTACTTTAGAGGTGAGCAAATAAAAAGGGGGTGGAATGAATCTTCACATTATTCCAGGCCAGTGCCCCATATATCTGCTCTCCTGCCCCTAGTTGCTGAGCACCCCTGAGAGCTCAGACCGGGTGAGCTGGGCTCTTAGATGAAGAGGTTGCTCCAGGGAGCTGAGTGCCTGGCCCTGCGATGGGAAAGGGGAGGTGATTCTCACCCAGAGCAGCTTCCCACCCTTCTGCCCACCTGTTCTCCCAGGGGAACAAAGGGGGCATCAACATCTGCCTGAAGCTTTATGGCTACTATGTCAGCATCATCAACTGCCACCTGCCCCCGCACATGGCCAACAATGACCAGCGGCTGGAGCACTTTGACCGGATCCTCGAGATGCAAGACTTTGAGGGACAGAATATCCCCAACATCCTGGACCACGAGTGAGCATGCATTTGCGGACTGCCGCCCCTGCCCCCACCCCCACACCAGCCCGGGCTAGCACCCTCCTCAGGCAGCCTGGGCTCCCCTCCCACCCTTTCCCAGCCTCTTCCCTAACACTCCGTCTGCTCCCCTGTCCAGCTTTGCCTGCCTAGGGTCTGGGACCCCTTCCTTTTCCCTGGCCCCCTGGCCCGCCTAGGAAATCGGGACTCTTCTGAACATCCCCAACTGAGAATGACGTGCTTCCTTGAGGTTACCCACAGGGAGCTGGTTCTCAGCTTGCCTGGTGGCCAGTTGAGGGAGGCAGTGGGAAGGCTAGAGCCCACTCTGTATTTGTTACTTGCCCCCAGGGGCTGATCCCGTTGGCTCAGAGGACAGGGAAGTAGGTGGCCATCAGCACAGTCCAGTAGGACCCGTGCCACATCCTCACCAGTACTGGCTCCTCTCCCAGCATCGGGCGCCTTACCTGCCCCTCGAGCTCTGTGCCAGAGGAGTGAGCGGCCCTGGGGTCCGTTGCTCCCGCCTTCTCTTACCGCATCACAACCCTCAGCTGCCTTCTTGTGTCTCTGCAGCCTCATCCTCTGGTTTGGAGACATGAACTTTCGGATCGAGGACTTTGGGCTGCATTTTGTTCGGGAATCCATAAAAAATCGGCGCTACAAGGACCTGTGGGAGAAGGATCAGGTACCAGAGGAGGGAAGAAGGGTCCATAGGGGTGATCTGAGCCCGTTGTGGAGGCCCAACATCAAATGTGGGGAGCCCTGCTCAGGGGTTCCCAGGCCTCCAAAGCCCCTGTTCCCTTTCCCCCCGGGGGCCTGGTCTTCACCTGGAGGAAGTGCTGGGTGTGCGCTAAGATAGGGAACGCGAAGGGCTCCAGCCTGCCGCGGCCGCGCACTGGGCACCGACTCTCCCGTGCCCTGTTGTCTTTCCCGTCCCCAGGCTTGCTTGCCTTCGGGAGGATGAGAAAGTACCCCTTTGGGGGGACCCCGGCTACCCAAACACACTGTGATACATGTCTGCTGGTGGCTCCCAGACAGATGGAATTCAAAGCCTGGTCCCTAGAGTCCAAGGACTGGGAAGTGGCTTGCAGCTGCCTCTCGTGGGACTATGGCGTGATGTTTCCAGAAGGATTCAGCTGCTTTCCTCAGGGTGGAGCGGGGACGGGCTGCTGAGGCTGCCACCGGGGCGGCAAGACGTGAAGTGTCGCTAGCCTCCTGCCTAGCCTGCTGGCATGTGCTCGTCCCTTGAATGAAGTGTGTGCTGGGCCACTGGGTCAGGACTCCTAGGAGATGGGACTGTGCCTTTCTCTCCAGCTCAACATTGCCAAGAGACACGACCCACTGCTCCGGGAGTTCCAGGAGGGCCCCCTGCTCTTCCCACCCACCTACAAGTTTGATAAGAACTCCAACAACTACGATACCAGGTGAGGGGGCCCCGGCAGGTGACAGTCAGCCCGCCTCGGATTGGAATTAGCCTGCAAGGAGGAAACGCGGGGCCAAGAGGCTGGGGAAGTCGGGCCGTGTGGGCCCGAGTGGCAGAGGAGGCCACCTCCCAGTGCCAGTGTTAGGAAAGCAGGAGCAGGTGCAGCTGGCCACCGCCCCGGGAATGGCACCTCCCACCCGCTCACCTGACCATGGGAGCTGCCCCAGGTTGTCCTCGGGGAGCGGGAAGGTGCTGACAGGGCTGCAGGGTGGGGGTGGGGGCAGGGCGGGGAGGGCGAGAGGAAGGGGGAAAGCAGCCAATCCCTCACTCGGGAGGGACTGTATTTCTGCATTCTGGGCCCCCTTCCCCATACTTCCCCAGGCTTTCTGGCCCCTCCCAGGCAGGGGGACAGAAAGCTCCGCTGAGCCAGTTACTGGTATTTACTGGTATGAGGGGTCCTGCCCCAGCTGTGAGTGAAT
Source organism: Hyaena hyaena (assembly GCF_003009895.1). NCBI lineage: Eukaryota > Metazoa > Chordata > Mammalia > Carnivora > Hyaenidae > Hyaena > Hyaena hyaena. The sequence continues at coordinate 6,582,323 of NW_024080642.1, read as the reverse complement.
CGGGTACTACTCAGGAAGATGAAGTAGTAGTTGTCAGTGGGGGAGTTTATGGGGAACAATATAGAGACAGAGCTGTCGGAGGTACAGCTCTGCCACTTGTCGGCTGTGTGACCTTGGACAAGGTATTTAAGCCTCAGTCTTGTCATCTATAAAATGGGGATGATAATGTAGAGAATTGAATGAGACCTTGCATGTGCTCATCCAGGTGGCCTGACACCTGGTAAGCATGGTGACGACTGCTATTATTAGACTCATGTCTTCAGGTGGTAGTTTTACTAAGAACCTTCCTAAGAAGCCGAGAAAGGGCCAGGTAACCACCAAAACTTTAAGCTCGGGCAGAGGGTCAAAAGCAGCTCCGGCATGGAGTCACTGGCCCAATTGGGCAAGGCTTCTCGTCTCTTTGAATAGGGGCACCTGGCTGGCTCAGTTGGTTGACATGCGACACTTGATCCCAAGGTTGCGAGTTCGAGCCCCACATTGGGTGGAGACATTACTTAAAAATAAAATGTTAACAAAAGAAAAAGAAGAACCCCTCACATGTTCTGGGGGTTTTGTTTCACCTGGACCAGCTGCCTCATTTATTCCTCACAACGGGGCTGTCTTGTGAAGGAGGTGGGGGTGCCTCCAGCGCATCACCTCTGGAATTTAGGGAGGGGACAGTTATCTACCCCACCAGGCCAGGGGGAGGGGCAGAGCTGATGGCCCTGTGGGCCCTGTGCCGGAAGGGGATGGCACAGCCACAGCGGCCCCTCCACAGAAGGGGGTGAGGGCCAGCCATTTCAGGAGTGTGGAGCAAGACAGGGTGGGGTCATGGCCCGGGCAGTGTACACAAGAAGAGTCCACGAACCCTGGAAATAGAGTCCAGCCTGGGCAATGGAACGGGCCAGAAAGGAGGTAAGAGGGCAGGTTCTGGCCAGCCAGCTGGCCCGGGTCCCCGGCTGCAGGGGCACCACCAGTCTCCCCAGCCATTAGTTGGAAAGAAGACCTATCGGGAATTGGGAGGCGTCCGTGGGACAGGCCCAGGCCTTGGGGGCTGGGACCCTCTGCCAGTTGACTTTAAATCCTCGCTTGTCAGTGGGAAGAGAGCTGCTGGCAGGCCGTGGGGCCAGGGTTCACTTTGTCCCCACCCCCAGGTACAGTAGGGAAACCAGGAGACGGGGAGTTGTTGCAGGCAGCTGAGTCTAGGCTGTGGTCGGCAGGGGCTGAGACTGGCTAGAAGGGCCCCGAGGTGCTAAAGGACTTCAGAGGACCTCCCACGAAAGCTTGGCCAGAGTGGCAGAGTTGGCGCTGAGACCTAACTGGACTGTGTGGCCCACATGCTTCCCTCCAGCCCACGGTACCTCCACGTTCACAGCCAGTCTTGCCGGCAGCAGCAGAAATGAGAGCGGGGGCGGGACAGGCTTGTGAAAGAGGAGGCAGGTGCCTATTTCCACATGACAGATGCAAGGGGCGTTGTGATCGCCGTTACTGCGCGCTGACCATGCGTCTGTGTAACCAGACTGTTAACTCACCCTTGAAAACTCAGTTCAGGCATCATGTCTGTCAGAGGCCTTCCCAACGTTCCCCCATCCTGCCCAGAGCTCTCTCCTGCCCGGATGCTGCTTGAAAGCCTCGCACGTACCATGCTTTCAGTTCGCTCTCAAGACACGGTGTGCTCTTCTCGCTCTACTCCGAGTGCCTGGAGAGACTGGGTCTGATGTATGACCGTCTCTGTGTGCTGCTTAGTGCCCGGCCTGTGTTGAATTGGGGGCCTGAGAGGACAAAAGGACAAAAGATAAGGCATTTAAGGAGCAGCCAGCCTATTAGAGAGTCCCACCCATAGCAAGAGATCCAAATAAAGACTCTCAAGTCCAGGAGTCGGCCAGTAAAAGGTTCTAGAACTCTGTAAGTGCCAGAGGAGGTTGAGCGAATGGTGAGGAGCCAGGCAGCTGGAGCTAGGAGGAGTCCGTCAGAGCTGCTGTCAAGGACACAGCGGAGTTTGGCAGAAAGAAGGGCGGACATTGCAGTCAGTCAGCAGCACCGATGAGAGTTACCTTGAGAAGAGACTGACCAGCTCTACAAGGTGACCATAGGTGAGCTGTGTGCAGGGCAAGGTACGCATGCAGCTTTGCCCATCCACAGCAGCGCCCAAGCCAAGATGTAATGAGAAACGAGGTCAGCTCCATTACCGGGGAGAGTGAAAGGGCTCAGAGTGGGAAATCCTGTTAAAGTCAGGGATTGCAATAGGGTTTTGTTACAGTCGACATGAGCTTGGTCAACCTCTAGGCAGTGAGCAGAGGATATTAGGATTGATCTAGTCAAGACACAGGCCCAGAGTTCAGTGAGACAGGTAGAAGCCATCTGCAGGGAGTAGAAGAGAAAGGTCCTTTTCCAACCTAGAAATGGAACACATCACTACTTCGGGGTAAGTAAATTGGCTCAATTTTCTAGCTCCTAAAGAGAAATTTGCAGAGCTACCCGGTTTCAGTTTTTCTGAAGTTAGGACACACTAACATCCGGCAGCAATTCTTGTACTCAGCCACACCATTCAGCCAAAAAAGCATAAGTGAGGTCCAGTTCTGTGAGGCATGTTATGAGCCAGGTCTGGCTGCTGGGAATCGGCCACAGGGGAGTGCCGTGGAAGGAGCGTGGACTTCATTAGACCTGGGCAAACGTCTGACTTCGGCCTGGACAGGGTGACCTCTGAACCTGTGTCTTGTAGGAGGCAAATGCAACCTGTAACATTCCTCCGGTGTGGGGGGGATTAGAACAGCCCTGAAGACACCTGTCACACCGTTTAGGACCCCATGTTTTGCTCTTGTTACATTTAGAACGGAGACTGGGGGAACAAATATAATATTTAATTTGTACACATTTAACTTGTTTCTTGTCTTTTGTTTATCAAACAAGCTCTTTCAAGACCTTGTCAATCCCGTTTTTCAGATCCCCAGTTGCCTGGCGTGTAATAAGGGCTCGGTAAATCTTTGTTGAAAGACTGAACGGTACAGGTGCCCCGTGATAAGCCTGGGCCAGGCCATGGAAAAGGAAGAAAGGGAGACAGGCTGAGGAGTACTGAGGAAGAAGGAGAGACAGGCTGTGGTCAGGACTTGGGGAAGATCTTGAAGTCGCCATAATAGGGAAGTTGAGGAGGGGGAACACTTTGAAAGGGAGAGTGGTATGTTTGTATGGTGCATTACCAAGTTTAAGCGTTGCTAGGTACTGGCTGTGGGTTCAGTAGGTTTGGAGATTCTGTTTATGGTCTCTGCAATGCAAATAGCACATTCAGATGTGCTCTGAACAGTCCCCAGAAGAGTGAAGAGTTGAAACGACCCAAGGAGCCCCAAACGGATGTGCTTTAGCCGGTTAGCACTTTCTGACCACTCCCTTGTGCACATTAATTCATTTGGTCCTCACAATGTCTCTTTGAAGTAAGTACTGTTATCGCCCCATCTTAGAGTTGAAGAAACTGAGGCTTAGAGTTGTGAAGTCACTTGCCCGAGGGCACATAGCTTTCTCTCTCTCTCTTTTTTAAACTCAATTACCAGTTAATTATAAAAAGATATAATTCAGGAGCAGGCAGATGAAAAACATGTGTAGGGCAAGGTATGGGGAGAGGGCAAGGAGCTCCCATGCCCTCTGAGCCCGCCACTCTCTTCAAATCACGTGTTTGCCAACCAGAACCACATGGCTCTTAACTAACAGAGAAGGACCTTTCCCCCGACTCCTGTTGTCTGATTGTGGAGTCAGTTTACCAGCGAGACACCATTCTGCCTCTGTTGCTAGAAGACTGTATTGCTGTTGAATTGACATTATGTCAGAAATGTTAATTTAAAACAGTAAATGGCTGGGGAGGGGGGTGCCTGGGTGGCTCAGTTGGTTGAGCAACCAACTCTTGATGTCAGCTCAGGTCATGATCTCATGGTTCATGAGATCAAGCCCAATGTGGGGCTCTGCTCTGATAGCACAGAACCTGCTTGGGATTCTCTCTCTCTCTCTCACTCACTGTCACTCCCTCAAAAAGAAACAAACTCAAAAATTAATTAAAAACATTAATGGAATGAAACAGAAGACAAAAATAGCATTTCAACCTGCTTATTAGCATTTGAAACTGTATACATTAGGATTCGATGGACATTTTTGAGGTGAGAGGTCAAGTTTGGGGTTTTAGTTAGTTTGGGTTCCACAAGCCATTGAGTACCTATTGTGTGCCAGGCTCTGTACTAATGCTAAGGATACACAGGGGACCGAAGAGCCAGTCGTTCCTTCTGAGCTCACGCCAAACGCCATGCTGACTGGGAAACGGGAAACAGCAGCGCTGTATAACATAATTGGGGAAGCTCTGGTGTAAAATGCTTTGGAAGCAAAAAGGAGAGCTCAAAGGTGGCTTTATGACAAAGACAGCTTTGGAATCAGGCATTTCCCTGTGAAGAAGGGTATTCCAGGCAGCAAACACTGCAAGAGTAAAGATCCCGAGGCTTAAGAGTCGCTGTGGGGGACGCATCCGGGACAGTGGTGGGAGATAAGGTAGGACGGGTGTTAGACTCCTGAGCACCTTGAAAGCCGTACTTGGGCACCTGAGCTTAATTCTGGAGGCATGAAGATTCCTTAAAGGTTTTAAAGTAGGGAACCATCTGACCAGGCTTGATCACTCTTTTAAAATAAAGGGAGCGGGGTCACCCTGGTGGCTCAGTCGGTTAAGTGTCCAACCCTTGATTTCAGCTCAGGTCATGATCTCGTGGTTCGTGAGTTCAAGCCCCCCAGTGGGTTCTGTGATGACTGGTGCGTGCTTGGGATTCTCTCTCTCTGTCTCTGTTCCTACCCCACTCGCTCGCTCACTCTCAAAATAAATAAATAAACTTAAAAAAATTGAAGGGGAAAGAACCCAGAATAGCACTGTACCCCCACCCCACCCAGTTCCAGGACCTGGCGTCCCCCTTTGGAGGGTGGAGCCTGGTTGGCCAGCCAGTCTTCGAGAACACCGGGAGTGGCCTGGGCACGGCTGTGTTAGGAGTCTGAGACTTGCCTGTCTTGGGCAGCTACAGTTACCTCAGGGAGGAAAGCTCCCCCTCTTGTCTCTACGAGGGAGCTTGTGAGCAAAGAACAGGTGAGCAGGCTGTCAGTGGAGGACACTCGAAGACAGAGAGTCACAGTAGCCAGTGACTACAGAGTTTACTTTGTACCTCCCTCTGTGCTAAATATTTTTTGTGCTTTATCTCCTGTAATCACGTCTCAGCAACCCTATGAAGTAACTGTTACTACCTTCATTTTGCAGATGAGGAAGCTGGGCCCCTGGAGGGGTTGGCATGGTGATTAAGAGCGTGTGCTCTGTGGTTACCTACCACCTGCCCCTGAATCCTGGCTCTGCCACTTGGGAGCTGTGTGACTTTGGGAAAGTTACTTCCCCTTTAAATCTCCACCTCTCCACCTGGGAAAGAGTGGAGCAAACAGTATTGAAGGCAGGCACAGCCTCAGCTTCCCTACATGCGGCCCTTTGCTTTTCTGGGGTTGCGCCTTTAGTGAGGGGGAAGCCAAAGTCACGCTCACGTCTGACTCCCAAGTCCAGACTTCAGAAAAGCTTTGAAAAGGAAATGTTTCTGAATGACAATTTGATTCATAAAAATGGAGACCAGGCTGAAGGTCCTTGGCGGAGTCTGACGAAGGCCAGCATACTTTTTGGTTGTGTTGGGCCCCCTCCTGTCCGCTGCATACCGTATCCGGCTGTGGCCCAGGGGTCTCATGGCCACTGATAGGTCCTGGTGTTAGGGGCTCCAGCAAGCTCGTGGGGGTACCTTCGTGCTCTCCTGCCAACCCTTCTCTCCCCATTCTTTTCCTCCTCCTGCCAGTGAGAAGAAACGCAAGCCCGCATGGACTGACCGTATCCTGTGGAGGTTGAAGCGGCAGCCCCGGGCCAACCCCCACACCCCAAGGCTGCCAGCCCCTCACTTCCAGCCATCTCTGAGGAGCTACGTCAGCCACATGATGTACTCCATCAGTGACCATAAGCCTGTCACCGGCACCTTTGACTTGGAGGTGAATTTCTGGGCCGCCTGGTGCTGGACAGTGCCCGGGGCGGGGCCACCTCCCAAACCCTCCGGCCCTGGATTCTAATATCAGCACATCTCCCAGGGGAGACCTGTAGGCGGACACCATTGCCACTCCTCCCAGGTCAGGTGTCTCAGCTCTTAGAAGCTGTTGGAGGCGCTGTCAAAAATGCGTTCAGACCCTTTGTGAATAGGTTTCCATTTCCTCCTGGTGCCATCCCTTGGGGCTAATGAGTTCCATTATGCTTATTACCTACTATGAAATAGGACATCTTCCGTTTGTCCTAAACCCACCCGGATCAGGTTGCAAAGGGAGCTCCCTCCATCCTTGCGTCTTGCCATGGAACGACCAAGGCAATGTCTTCCTTTGTGACCTGCTGGCTGCCCTTATCCTTCGCTTTTCCATACTGGTTTGTCTGTCCGTTACCATCGTGTCCCTTCACATGCCTATAGCTGCTCTCCCCAGAGCCTTGGGTCAGGAACCCTAGCTAGAGGCCTGGGAGCAGCTACCTGGCTTCTTTCTTAAACCTGGCAGCAACTCCCCCATTCTCCCCCACCGTCACCCCTCAGCACTTGACCCTCTGCTTGGTTGCCCACCTGGCCCCCAGCCCCATCTTCCCTGGCAGGGCCAGCCACCCGCGACACGCCTTTGGCTCCTTCTTCAGCTGGCCAGCCAAGGTCTGATACTTTCTTGGGGCAGCCTGGCAGAGTTCAGCGCCCACCCCCTTGTGTGCCCTCTTTTCCCCTACTGACCCTGATGGATTGGAAGGGCACAGCAAGGACATTCGTCTCAGAGAAGGGAATGATGCTATGGGATTTCAACCCCTTTCCCACTCCTGCGTGTAGCTGATGCCATTGGTGACTGCCCCATTGATCACCCTGATACCCGAGGGCCTGTGGACCATGGAGAACGACATGTTGATCAGCTACTCCTTGACCCCAGACTTTCTCAGCAGCCCCTGGGACTGGATTGGACTGTACAAGGTGATGTGGCGGGCAAGGCGTGGCGTCCATCAGCCATACCCCTCTTTATCCACCTGAGGGTTTATGGGAGGTGGGTGCACCCTGAGGAGCTCGTGCTCATCACCCACAGGGATCCTTGCCCACCGAGGGGCAGTGAAGGGGAGGGGGCCTACGCCACAGTGGCCAGCCTGAGGGACAAAACCGTCCCCTCCTCAGGACTTGCCCTGGGTCCTGTGTCCTCCCAGACCTCTGACTGCCCAATCCCCTCTCCCACAGGTGGGGCTGCGCCACATTAATGACTACTTGTCCTACGTCTGGGTCAAGGACAACCAGGTCTCCTTCAACGACGGGCTGAGCCAGGTACCTGCCCCCTCTCCTCAGATAGGTGTCCCACGTCTCGGGCACAAGGCCTTGCCTGAGCACTGCTCTCTCTCGGAAGGAACGGACGGTGGGATAACTTGTTGCCGAGAGCTGCGTGGGGCCCAGGCCGGGGAGCTGACCCCATTCCTATGCATCCTCCCCTCCAGGTGTACTTCAATGTCAGCGATATCCCTGAGACTGAGGACCAGTTTCTCCTCTGTTACTATAGCAACAATCTGCATTCTGTGGTGGGGATAAGCAAACCCTTCAAGGTATGGGATGCTGCTGGGGGGAGGGGACTGTCAGAGGACTTGAGCTCCTCATCGCTTCTCCAAGGCCACGGGCCGAGGAACCCACTTGTACCTTCGAGCCGCATCCATCGAGAACGGGAGTGATGGAAAGGCACAAAGGAAAATCTGCTCTTCCCCACCCCACCCCACCTCCACCTCCACCTCCACCTCTACCTTCTCACCGCCTGCTTTATCCCTGCAGATCCAGCCTGCCTCCTTCTTGGCGGAGGACCCACTGGGTGAAGCCCAACCCCATATCTGAGCCCGGATGAGAATGGATCCAGGGCGGAGGCCAGAGCTGGCAGCCAGCTCTGCCTACCACTGCCAGGCGTGCAGGGGGCCCGGCCCCCAGAAGAGGCAGCAGGTATCCTCCACCTCCCAGGGGGAGCTCTAGCCATACTCTTATGCTCTCTCTCCAGCCCAGAGTTCTGGAATTGGCCACTCAAATACAGGTTTTTGTTGCTGAGATGTGAGTGCAGCCAGCTAGTTTGTCAACAGTGAAGACCTAGGACAGGCCACTGGATGGGGGAAGGACCCTCCTGCCTACATCTCGTCCCTTGATTTTCCCCACACACACTTCCAGTCATGCCCAAGCAGGCGTGCCAGGCACATGCCCCATCTGGCAGAGGCCTACATTCTTGTCACGCCATCCTGGGCCTCAGGCTGCCGGGCAGGGGGGGAGGTGGATGCTCACATTTGCACAGGCTCCCTAGACTGGTTGGCACAAGCACCCTGGGTTCCAGGAGTCTTGGCATCTCACTGCCTGTGCCCCTGAGGGATGGGCAGAGGGCCTGGGGTCCCTGCTTTCGGCAAGGACTAAGTGGGCAGGATGGAGGGCCCTCCACCCAGGCTCTCATGTAGAGGCTGGGCAAGGTGATTGCCCTGCCACCAGTACCCCCACCCCAGGATGGCCCAGGGCCGGAGCCGAAGAGTGAACCCGGGTTCACTTCTGCTGGGGGGTCAGGCTCCGTGCCCCAACCTGCCCTCTTGTGAAGGCACAGACTTTTCCAGGGTGTTCCTTGCCCAGCCGTGCCCATCTGCCCCTCATCTGCTGCGGTCGCTGGCCAGAAACCTGCCCTCTCTCTCGACTGCCCTAGCACCCAGAAGGGAGGCAGGCAGAGAAGAGAGCCAGAATGTAGATGTACTGGAGAATCTGGCCTCAGGGCTTTTCAGAGAGCACTCTCTAGGTGCTGTGTGGGCACTCCGTCCCACCTCCCACCACTTGCCTCCAGCCACTGGTGAGTCAACAGCCCTTCTCCCAGAAGACACCTCAGGGAGCCTGCTCTGTGATCGTCACGCCCATCCTATGACCTGAGAGTGAGGGACTCTGCTGTCTCTCTGTGATCCATACTCCACCCTGGGAGCCGCGTGTACCATCAAGAACTGTCCCCCTGGCTTCTCGTGGCCCATGGCTATCTGTGTTCTGTGTCTCTTGTATTGGGGGATGATTAGAAACATGACTTTTGCACTTGTGTGTGTGTGACTCCATGATGGTGGTGGGGGTGGTGGTGTGACTGTGGCACATGGTAACGGGCCCTAGCTAGACTCGAGGACAAGGGCCCTGTAGATCCAGACTAGACTTTCCGTGTCCGAGAGTAGCAGATACTGCCTGGATGGGAACGGGATGCCTTTCCAGGATGGTGGCCTTCTGGGTCCCTGGCACAGTTGGGACGAGCCACCTATGTAGTTAGGCACTTCGTTTACTTTGCTGTGAAGCGGAGTGCATTTCTGGGAACTGACAACTCAGAAAAGGTGCTTATTCTGCACCCACTGGTTCAGCCCTCCTCCCCGTAGTCTTGAGCTTTTGTCCCAGGTCCAACTATCCAAAAACGTCGCCATCTTTTCTCTCTGCCCCACCTTTTCCCCACATCTCCCTGCCCCAAGCCCTCCACGGTAACCTCTGTCCCTGCCCCAGCGCACTCACACCTCAGGAACCCCGAACGCTCGCACTCGCCCACTGCTTGCCTTCACACCTGCGCAACCGTCATGGGCACTGCCACACGGCACCTGTCGCGTGGCAGAGAGAGAAACCAAAGCTCAAAGGAGTGGCGTGAGCCTTCCAAAATCACACAGGCAGCTGTGGGGTCCTGCAGGGCCAGAAACCCAGGAACGAGGTCAAGACCCGGGTTTGAATCAGAGTTCCACCTCTACCCACACAGGAATCTGGGCCATCTGTAGAACACAAATAATGAATCCATTCACAAGATTATTGTGAGGACAATTGCAGAAACAACCAAAGCAACAGCGTGACTACCTCCTCGTTCTCATTAGTGGAGCCTTGGGGCTGGGTCTCGGGGGACCCCCTTCTGCTTGTGGGGAGCGTGCTCGTCCACATGTGCCCATCCCTCCCCTTCCGCTTTAAGTCTTCACACATCCCTGCCCCTGCCTCCTGTTGGGGGCCTCCTCCTGGCCTAGGGGTGGGGGGGAGTCCAGTGATTGAGAGGCCGGGAAGGGGAAGGGGGAGTGTTCTCCCTCCTCTTGGCCCCAGTCAGGATATGGCCGCTCTGGGCCCAGCCCTGACCCGCTGGGTGGAAACAGGAAATATGTGAGACTTGGTGTACGCTGGGTCTCTGCGCCTGGCTCCACAGCTGATAAGGGCCATTGTGTGGCCACCGGGGATGAGCCTGCCCTAGATAGATGTGCTGCTCAGAGGAAGGAAGGAAGCTTTGCCGGCCTTTCCTGGGCGGGGGAAGCTGTGGGGAGGGAAGGGAAGGGTGCCCCAGGGGAAGGTGCCCGTCCAGGGGGCTGTCAAGGCCAGCAGCAGCCCACTGGGCTCCACCCCTCCCAGGCCAGTGCCTCCCTCTGGAAAGGTCACTTTTCCCCATCCTCTTCCCCTCTCACTTCCTATAAGGAATGACTGAAGACTTGAGGGCTCACTCCCAGGCCAGGAAAGTGTCAGCTGTGATTTAGCAACAATAAAGAAGAAAACAGGAACCCCGGGGGTGAGGGGTACCTGAGGGTGCTATGGAAAAGTAAGAAGCCAACAGGGCTAAGGCTGCCCAGAGCCAAGGAGCCTAGGGACCAACTTCACAAGCATTAAAGGCTCCAGAGCAGGGTGGGACAGAGGCCTCCTCACAGTGTCGTCCTGCCTCTCTGGCTGAACCCCTCTGCTCAACGTGGCCAGCCCCCAGCAGCTCTGGCCTCTCAAACCTAAGGGGTTTACCTGCTGCTGTGGGGAGGTAGGCTCACTGGGGGAACATGCAGGAGGGGCAGTGCCTGTTGATGGATCCTGTTGGCTTAGGGCAGGGCGTGCTTCTGGTTTGGGGGGCACCGCGCTCCACAGCTGACACCGGTGAGTGGGCAGCAGGAGAGGCCTGGCCATGGAGCTGCTGGGGGAAAAGACTCTCCTACCCTTTGGGCTGGAGGCCAGGGTCCCCCACGGGTGGCTGCATCAGCTCCTCTGGGTACCTGGGACAACAGGCATTTCCTCCATCCCTCAGCCCCTCCTCTTCCTGCCCCAGCCCACTGGGCCAAGAGGCCTCCCAATCAGACCTGGGCTGCTCCAGCTGTGTCCTGAGGAGCTGGACCAGACGCATCCCCTGGGGCTGGAGTTGAAGCCGAACCAAGTGGCCATCCCAGTGTGAGACCCGGTTCCTGACTCCGGGAGCAGCCAGAGCCATCAGGCAGGAGGCTTCTGCTCAGCACACTGGCTCTCCGTCGGCGGAATGGCACTGCAAGTGGAGCTGATACCCACTGGGGAGATCATCCGCGTGGTTCATCCCCACAGGCCCTGCAAGCTCGTAAGCCGGGATGCTCTGGGCAGGGAGGAAGGGTGGCAGCGTCTCCCCAGGGCGCAGCAGCTCCCTCTCAAGCAAGCCCCTCAGGAAAGAGATCAGGGCAGTGGGGAGAGGTTCTGATCTTTGGCTAGACAGGAACAAACTGGACAAGAAGGGGCAAATGAAAGGAAGGAGTAAGAGTTTAAGCCCCTCCAGGAGCAGAGTTTTTCAAAGCAGGGATCTAGGTTTGAATCCCTTCTCTCCCAGCTCCCTGATCCTCATTAAGCTGGGCTATAAACTGGGTATAACACGTAGGTGACAGGACTGCTCTGGGACCTAAGGACCGGCCGTGCATGTAAAGCTCCAGATGGTTTAGGTTCAATTAATGCCTCCCCTTCATTCCAGCCCGAAGAACCAGGACTGGACAGCTCGCTGCATTAGCTTGGGCAGGGAAGGAGGGGGAAGAGAGACAGGTAGTCACAACTGGCGAAGAGCTGACCTGGCCTGGCAAACGCGGGGCGCGCGTCGGGGTTTTGCATTCTGAGGATGCAAAGGGGCCCTAGGAAGAGGAAATGCACCCCCTCCACCCAGCACTGCAGCGAGTGGGCCAGGTGTGGAGGAGAGCGCGTGAGTGTGTGCGCGCGCGTGCGTGTGTCCGTGTGTGACTGTGGCGCGCCCAGTCCCGGGAGCTGGTTGCGGAGCGTGCGGCCCCGAGTCTCCGCGGACTCGGGAGGGGGCCAGGGCCCGGGCTGGCGGCCGGGGCGGGGCCGGAGGGTTCGCGCGCGCGCGCCCGGGTCTGGGCCCTGCCCGGGATGACGACAGGCAGCGGCCCGGCCCCGGGCGGGCCCTGGGCGGGGAGAGCGTGCCGGGGCCGCGGACTCCGGAGCCGGCCACGCCGCCCAGCCTGGCCCCCGCCTGCGCACCCGAAGAGCCGAGCCGGTGGGTACGGGGGGCGGCGGGCGCGCAGCCGCGTGGTCCCGGGAGGGCTCGGCTGGCTGGCGGGAAGGAGGAAAGGGCAGGCGGCCGAGAGTCGAGCCCAGCCCGGAGCTGCAGTGCGGGTGGCGGGGGGTCGCCAGCCTGGGGATCGCTGGGGCGGAGGGTCGGCCCGGCCCGGCCCGTGAGGGCTCCCAGAACTCAGCCTCGTGGAGACTTAGGTTACTTGCAGGTAACGTGAGGGCAGGGAGAGGCGGCTGGGGTCGCAGGATCCAGGCACCCTGCGGGCCCTCCGGGCCCCTCCAGCTGCCTAGGCTGCCTCTGGGTTCCGGAGAGGACGCCCGAGCCCCGCCCCTTCCCGTACTCCGCCCCCGGGCCCCTGCGGTGCCAGCTTCCCCGCGCCTGGGCGCCTGTGAATGCGGCGGCCAGGGTCTCGGAGGTGAATGAGAGAATGAATGGTTGGCCCACGGCCTTATTCAGCTCCCGGCACGCTCTGGGCTCAGTGATTCGTTCATTCATACAGGCGTCCACGAGGGGTTACCGAGCCCCTACTGTGTGCCCAGCCAGGTGTACGCCCGGGAGGGAGCAGTCTCCTGGGAAAGACTGACAAGGAGACTGGCGATTAGAGCACGATGAGATATGGAGGGGGCTTTGTGTTGGGGGAGGCAGGAAGGGGTTCTGGAGGAGGTGATACCTGAGCTGAGTCTTGAGGGATGACTAAGAGTCAGTCAGGTGGGGAGAGGGAGGGTGTGCCCGACCAAGGAAGGTGCAGGTGCAAAGACAAGAAGCTTAGAGAGAGAGCGACGTGTGATAGCGGTGGGAGCAGTTCCTCCCGGCTGTGTGTGGTGGTGAAAGAAGGGACTGGAGAGGGCCACCCCTGTGGTCACAGAGGAACACAGGCGCACGGGGGTAAGCTGAGGACAGAGGGGGCTGCTGGAGTCTACATGCAGGTCCCTGGCAAGAAGCATTGGGTGTGAAGTATGGGCTTGGCGCACGGAAGGGTGCCCTATAAACTTGTACTCTATTAACATAAGATGTTAATTGATCAGATTCGCATTTGTAAATACTACTGGCTGTTGTAGGAAAACGGATTGGAGGGAGGAAGGCTGGAAGGGCAGTTTGAAGGCTGCTGTCTGATGCACGAGCAGAAGAGCGCAAGGGAAGCAGAGGGAAGGTTTTAGCAGGTGGTGCCTCTTGATGTGAGAAATGGAAGGAAGTGAACAGGCCTTTTGATGCCAGATGGCAATGCTTAGCTGGAGGTGTCTTCCTCCTTTCTATATATAGGATACGGAACAAGTAGAATAGGTCAGGGCGCAAAGTGTTCTGTTTACTTCCACTGGACCTCCAAGCAGAGGTGTCTGGCAGGCCAAAGACCCATGATTGTAGAGCTAGAGTGTACAGCCCTTGGCCGGGGCCCTGTGAACGATCAGGTAGAGCCCTTTAGTCCCCACCTTTAATCTCCTTTGCCCCTCACAACAGTCCCCTTGAGTCCGGAACAGTCCTTGGTGGGGCAGCCTGGGCCAGGACCTAAGATACATTCGATGAATATAAACTGAACACCTGTTGTGTGCCCAGCACTACACTGTGGGTGACAGAGGCTACGCTTCTATTTCCCCCAAAAGGCCAGGAGGCTGCCTCGGTGGAAATCAGCTTTTAGCAGAAATCTGGGGATGTTCAGAACACTCTCTCCAGACCTGCAAGGGTCCTTTGAGGCCCTTTGAACATCTGAGGTTGCCCACCGCCTTCCTCACTCCTCCAGAGGTCAGTCTTGAGGGTACCTGGCTCACACTAGGTAAAGTGCACTGGATGACCCAGGTCTGCTGGGTCCACCCCATCCCTGCCTTTAGAGGACACAACACAGGTGGGAGGATCTTGGGAAATAAGTCCCAGGTCACTCATGTGGGATGGCTCCTGGCCAGCCTGCAGCCAACCCCTAGGTACAGAGCCATGCTTGAGGCCCAAAGGCAGTGGCATGTTCCCAGGCCTACATGTCTAGTCACACAACACTGACAGGGTTGTATACTGGGCACTGCAGTCACGGGGTTACTGAGGAAGGCCACGGCCTGGCAGGGGAGCGAGGCTGCCCTTACAGAGAAGCGGAAGCTTGGAAAGCCACCAGCCAGCGGGCCTGCCTCTCTCCCTCAGCGCCGCTCTGCAAAAGCACGGAGTGTTGGCGTTCCTGGTTCCGATCCCACTCCTCTTTTTACTAGTCCGGGGATCTTGAACAAGTCATTCACTTGCCCAGACTCAGTTTCCCCGTCTGTAGAATGGGATAATAACACAGACCTAATGGCTTGGCTTGGGAGCATTGAAGGGAGTATGGTAAGTTGGCGCTGAGAACGCAGGAAGCTCCAGGCGCTGCAGCCTCGGTCGCTGTGTCTCTCACACCCTCGGTTCCCCGCCTCCCTACCCCCTCCCTGGGGCTGGTGCTTCCGTCCCGTGGGGCGGGGCGGGGCGGGCGGGGGACTGGACCCCAGCTGGGGCCGCCCCTCAGGCCTGCCCAGCAGCGAAGACGCCCCCTCCTTCCGCCGCCGGGCGGCGGCTGTGGGGGCGCCAGCGGGCATCCCGGGAATGCGGCGGCGCGGCTCCGGGTGGGGGTGGTGGGGGTGGCCGGCAGGACCCCTCCGCACGCGGATTCCCTTCATTCCAGCCGCTTGACGCGGCAGCGGGCGGGGCGGGCTCTGCGGCCGCGAAGCTCCGCCCGCTCTCCGCTCCTCCTCCCCGGTCCGCGAGCGGCCGCAGTGCCAACGCTGTCGCCCCCTTACCGCAGGGAGCCGTGCTGCTGGTGGGGGCTCGCTCGACCTCGTTCCCCCGGTACCCAAAGGCACTCCCCGCCCTGGGTGGGCTGGCAGCTGAGAACCCTCGCCGCTGTCGTTCCCTTCTGGATTTTAAACCTGGGGAGCCGCAGAGGGCGCCCCCTTCCTCCCTGAGTCCGCCTCTGTCGGTGGCGTTTCATACCCCCCTTCCTCTCCCACCCATCTCCCAGCTGCGCACCCAGTCCCCTCGCCCCTCCGCAAGGCCCCATCTCCCAGCTGGTGCACCCCCAGCGGGGTCCCCCGGGCCGCGGCTCTGGCCTGGCTGTTGTTCTCGAGGTAATGAGCCTCCCCACGAGGCTGCAGCCCGCACCTGCCGCAGCCTCACCCCCTCTCCCGGGAGCCTGGGTCCGGTGGGCATGCTGGGGCTTTAGGCGCCGCCTCTCCGTCACACACACACACACACACACACACATGCTGGGGCTTTAGGCGCCGCCTCTCCGTCACACACACACACACACACACACAGACACACATGCTGGGGCTTTAGGCGCCGCCTCTCCGTCACACACACACACACACACACACACACACACACACACACACACACCCCCCGCCCAGGACAAGTCAGTGTTACTGCGCCTCAGGCTCGTTATCTGTCAGGTGGGGTGCAGGTAAAGTTGTAAGTGGCAGACACGCCTAAGGGGCTTTCCCCGCTAGATAAGGAAGTGTGACCCATCTGGCCCAGGGGCTGGCTCTTAGTAGGTCTGTCCCAAGCACTTGAGGAGTGAATGTCGGGTCGAGAGAGGGAAGTGCTTGTTGAGGGGCTGGGAGGTGCCTTAGCGCTTTGTCTTAGCCCTCCCAACAATCTTTAAGGCAGGTAGTGGCCGCATTTTAAGGATGAAGAGTTGGCTTTGGGAAATTAAGTGACTTGCTCCCAGCCATACAGCTCTTAAGAAATAGCGCAGTCTTTTGCAAGCACCAAAGCCTTTTAGCCATCACCACCTCCGCCAGCGGTGGGATCTGAGCTGGAGTTTGCCCCTCAAGGGCCTTTCGGGGGCGGGGGGGCCGCTTGGGGCTGGTTTGGGAGAAAGAACAGTGTCCTTGGGGATCCAGAGGGACAAGAGAGGAGAGGAGCCCCTGAGTGAGGCACAGAGGCCCTCGTTAGGGTGTGTGGGATAGAGGAGAAGGGTGTAGGCCCCAAATGCGGGAAGTCGGGTGGACGTTTCCCAGATGGAAGAATGAGACCTCCATAGGGGCCAGACACGCACCGCACTCGGCAAAGGCTCCCCGTGGCCGTGGCTGCCCCTTGGGTGTGCGCTCCGTCCTGACTCGGGAACTTAAAGAGACTTTCTTGGGCCTTAAGGACACCAGGCCACCCCCAGAGAGTATATATAGGGGTGGACAGTGTCCCGTACGGAGGCTCCGCCCGCCTGGGCGCGCCGGCCGTATTTGGACATTTCGGTCTATTTTTAACTTTCCTGGGACTCGAGGTTGGGGTGAGGGGAGATGGAAATCCTGCCTCCTTCGGGACCCACGGGCCTCAACCCTCGTCGTACGCCTGGCCTGCTGTGTAGTGTAGACATAGCCCGGAAGTGAGTTCCGGGTCCGTGTAGACGCGGCGGCCGTGCGGGTTCCGGGCCCCACCCTGGAACCAACAACGTCCCTCCTGGAAAACCTGACTCAGGCGGAGCCCCTGCCCCGGCGGGGAGCCCCGCCCCCCCACCTCCACCCCCACACCGAGATCCCGCGTAGTTCCTACCCCACCCCCACCAGCTGGGCAGGGACCCCCGAGTGCGAACCCCGAGGGAGGCGGGGGCGGCCGGGGAGTCCGCGCTTCTGAGGCTCGCTGAGGGGGCGGTGCGGGGGGCGGTGCGGGGGGCGGGCCGGCCCCTCCCTCGCTGACGCCGCCGCCGCCGCCGCCGCCGCCGCCGCCGAGCCCGGGGCGGAGAGCACGGGCAGCGGAGCAGGGCGCCAGACCGGCCGGGCAGGATGCGCTACCGGGCGTCGGTGAGCGGAGGTGGCGGGCAGGGCGGGGGGTCCCGGGCGTCCCTCTCTGCTTCGCGGCGCCGCCTCGGCCCCGCCAGGAAGCGGGCGCGGCCCAGGAATTTGGAAAAACGTCCCGGAAAGTTGCAGGGGTAAGAGGCGGAGGCAAGGAGGGCCGCGGGCCACTCGGACCCAGAGCCGGGCTGGTAGCTCTCAGGGAGGACTGAGAGCACAGAGACCCACCACCCAGAGGGCAAGGGGGCGGGAGCTCCGGCCAGATTTGGCAGCAGCTTGGGGACAGGATTGGGGGGTGGGGGTGGGGAGGCGGTAAGGGACAACCTGGGAGAGGCAGGCCAGACCCAGAGGGGTGCCCCAGGCCAGATATCTGGATGCTTTGTGGTTGGAGGAGAATGGGTAGCCCTATGGGATCTACACCCACCTCCCACCACTGCCACCTTGGTTTTCTCCGACCCTTGACACTCTTGACGTCAGTTTCCTAGAGCCCCCCCCCCCATTTGAAGAGCGTAACGTGGGGTGAGGGCCTCATTGGGCCTGTCTGCTCTGGAGGCCGCTGGGCTTTCCGTGGTAAAACCCCCACCCCCTTGAGGCTTCTGGGGCTCTCAGGAGGAGGGTGTCTGGGGAGGCTGGCAGCTGGAGGAGAGGGTGTGGCCCAGCTATGGGAAGGAGTTCCCCCCCCACATCCCCCGCAACTTCTTGGGGGGGGTGTTGAGTCCCAACGCTGAGACCGGAGGCCCTCTGGGGAAATCCCTCTCCTGTGGTCTGTTGGTGGCCTCTTGCTTTGTCCCTGACTCTCTCCCCCTGCAGATTTTGATGAGTAGGGGTGACAGAGAGGGCCCCACCCCGCCTGCGGAATTCACTGTGAGCCATTTGTCCTCCAAAGCACCTGTCACACGTGGCCCAGAACTAAGAGACTTGAGGTCACCTGGTCTAACTCAACTCCTCCCCCTTGAGGAGGAAGCAACCCAGAGAGAGGAGGGGGTTTGTCCAAGGTCAACAGAGCATTCTTATTATTCCAGCGAGTTTCTACTCATGAGCCCTCTTTCTCTCCACAAAAGCAGTGCCTACCTGGATTCGGTGGCCTGGCTTCACATGTGCTCTGGGGCTTCTGTGTCCCAGTGTCCTGTGTCCAGGTCCCATGCGCCCCACATGGTCCTTGTTCTATGTGACCCATGCCCTCAACGTCCCGTGTGCCGGCTTCCTGTGACCCGACCCCTGTGCCCAACAGGGTCCATCTCTTGCGTGTCCTGTGTGTCCTGTGTGCATGTGCCCCTCGGTGCCCTCAGTCCCACAGGCCGAGGTGGAAGGGAAGCAGCCCTACCTTGCCCTGCTGGCTCTGAGCCTGCCCCACGGTCCATTCGCTGCAGGCCCTGGGCAGTGACGGGGTGCGGGTGACCATGGAGAGTGCGCTGACCGCCCGTGACCGGGTGGGGGTACAGGATTTCGTGCTGCTGGAGAACTTCACCAGCGAGGCAGCCTTCATCGAAAACCTGCGGCGACGGTTCCGAGAGAACCTCATTTACGTGAGCCCCAAGTGGGAAGAGAGGGGGCTCTGGGGGGGCGCAGACACAGGCCTGCGGGGGAGAGAGGCACCAGGAGCCTCTGGGAGAGACTTCTGATTCTCCTCCCCCGACCCCCAGACCTATATTGGCCCCGTCCTGGTTTCCGTCAACCCCTACCGGGACCTACAGATCTACAGCCGGCAGCACATGGAGCGCTACCGGGGTGTCAGCTTCTATGAGGTGCCACCCCACCTGTGAGTGACCCCCCAGCCTCTCCAGGAGCGACCCCCCCACCTCCACTTGAGATGACCTCACCCGACTCTCTAGAATATCCCTGACCTCCCACCTGGGACGAATCAGTGTTTGCATCTTGAGAGGCCCCACGGTCCCTCACCTGAGAGTGTCCCTGATCCCCACTTGAGATGAATCTCTCGGCCCTATCTGGGTGGGGCCTCCCCAGCCCCCACCCCACTCACACCCCCAGCTCCTTACCCCCAACCTGGGCATGGCTCCCCTACCTCAGTGACTCTGCGACCCCAACCTCCACATCCGTGACCTCCAGAACCCCCACCTGTGAGTGATCTCCCTAGTCCTCCACCTCAAAGTGACCCCCATCTTCAATGTGAAGGACCTCCCTCCACCCACACCCCTGAGGGTTCCCCCAGTCCCCATCTGTGAGGGTACGCCCAGCTCCGACCCGCCAGGGAACTCCAGCCAGACATGGGAAATATGGGAATCCTCGCGCCCGCCTCCTGCCTTGCCCCACTCCCATCCCTTAAGCTCCTGACAAGCCTCTGCCCCAGGTTTGCGGTGGCCGACACCGTGTACCGGGCACTGCGCACCGAGCGCCGGGATCAGGCGGTGATGATCTCTGGGGAGAGCGGCGCAGGCAAGACGGAGGCCACCAAGCGCCTGCTGCAGTTCTACGCCGAGACCTGCCCAGCCCCAGAGAGGGGGGGTGCGGTGCGCGACCGGCTGCTGCAGAGCAACCCAGTGCTGGAGGTGAGGGGACCGCAGCATCTGCAGGGAGGGAGGGCCAGGGAGGGAGCACCGGACACCCCTCACGCCCCGCTCCACTCCTAGGCCTTTGGAAATGCCAAGACCCTCCGGAACGATAACTCCAGCAGGTTCGGGAAGTACATGGATGTGCAGTTTGACTTCAAGGTAACTGTGGGTGTGTCAGGGCAGGGGAAATGGGATTCCCAGTTAGTAGGCACCCGCTCGCCAGGTCTTTGGTACCGGCAAATATTTATTGAGCTCCTACTGTGTGCCAAGTGCTGTTCCAGGTGCCGGTGGTACAGCAGTGAAACAAAGCAGATGAAAGTCCTGCCTCCAGGGAGGTAGACAATAAACAGAAAAGTGTAATTTAGGTGACAAGTGCCATGGCAAAAAGTAAAAGGAGGTAAGGGGTGGGGACAGTTGCTAATTGAAATAAGGCAGATAAGGTAGACCTCACTGAGAAGGTAGTATTTTGGTAAAGGCTCGATGGAGAGAGGGGAGCAAGCTGTGCGGATACCTGTGGGAGAGTTCAGGCAGAGGGACTAGCTGGTGCAAAGGCCCTGGGGTAGGAGAGTACCTGGTGTGTTTAAGGACAGCAAGGAGGCCAGAGAACAGGGCACCCAGGAATGGGAGAGGAGACTGGATGGTGCAGGCACTTCTGAGTCTTTGTAAGAACTTAAAAAAAAAAAAAAAACTCTGAGTAGGGGCGCCTGGGTGGCTCAGTCGGTTAAGCCTCTGACTTCAGCTCAAGCCGTGATCTCACCATTCATGAGTTCGAACCCTGCATCGGGCTCTGTGCTGACAGCTCGGAGCCTAGAGTCTGCTTGGGATTCTGTGTCTCCCTCTCTCTGCCCTTCCCCCACCCACGCTCTGTCTCTGTCTCTCTCAAAAATAAACAAAACAAAAAACCGAGCAGAAGGGGGGCCATTGGAGGGGCTGTTGGAGGGCTTGGAACAGAAGTGTGTCATGACGTGACGTTGCTCTCAGATCCTTCTCATGCTTTGTTGAGAGTAGATGGTAGGAGCAGGCTGAGCAGGGAAACCAGTCCAGAGGCTGGTGGGTATTAAGCCAAGGTGACAGATGACAGCGGCTGGGACCAGTGTGGCGGCAGTGTGGAGTTTGGGATGTCCGGAGGGTTAAAGCAGCAGGATTGGCTGCGCGACAGGACGTGAGGTTAGAGAGAGAAAGATGCTTCCGAGAGGAGGGCAAACTTCTTGGGCCGAATACCTAGAGGGGCCGAGTGACCACTGACCAGGATGGGAAGAGCAGCTAGTTTGAGGAGGGAGACACCACGAGTTCAGAGTTCAGTTCCAGGCCTGTTGAGTGTCAGCGGCTCGTCAGACAGCCAAGTGGAGCAGCCAGATGGATAGTGCTGAACGTGCTCATTTCTCAGATGAGAACACTGAGGCCAGAGCGGGTGGCTCGCTGAGCCCATGCCGCTAGTCACAGCTCTAGAATTAGAGGCCATGAGGTGCCTGGGTGGCTCAGTCAGTTAAGCATCTGACTTCAGATCAGGTCACGATCTCATGGTTCGTGGGTTCGAGCCCCACATCGGGCTCTGTGCTGACAGCTCAGAGCCTGGAGCCTGTTTCAGATTCTGTACCTCTGTCTCTCTCTGACCCTCCCCTGCTCACGCTGTCTGTCTGTCTCTCTCTCAGAAATAAACATTAAAAAAAAAAGAAAAGCATTTAAAAAGATTTTTTTTTAAATAGAATTAGAGGCCAGCAGTGCAGGGGAAGGTGAGGGAGATGGAGCCCGTCCCCAGGCCCCCTGAACAGCCACCACGTCCTGCCTGCCCACAGGGTGCGCCCGTGGGCGGCCACATCCTCAGTTACCTGCTGGAGAAGTCCCGAGTGGTGCACCAGAACCACGGGGAGAGGAACTTCCACGTCTTCTACCAGCTGCTGGAAGGGGGCGAGGAGGAGATGCTGCGCAGGCTGGGCTTGGAACGGAACCCCCAGAGCTACCTGTACCTGGTCAAGGTGAGCCGCATGTGGGCAGGGTGAGTGCCACCCAGGAAGCGCAGCGCCAGGGCCGGGGTGACCCAGCTCCGCCCTTCCTCCAGGGCCAGTGTGCCAAAGTCTCGTCCATCAATGACAAGAGTGACTGGAAAGTCGTCAGGAAGGCTCTGACAGTCATTGACTTCACTGAAGATGAAGTGGAGGTGAGGCCCGCGCTGGGGACCCTCCCTTCCCTCCCACCACGCCCACCTCCTCCCCCAAAAGACTTCCTTCTGCTTTTACAGCCCTTACAGCTCCCTTCTCTCAGACATTCCCCTGCCTGGTCCCTGCTCCATCTGACCGGTCACTGTTGCCCTCCTCGGCTCTCCGCCCCTCCTGTGACCGCCCCCATCCCCTCCCTGTTTGCCCAGGACCTGCTGAGCATTGTGGCCAGTGTCCTGCATTTGGGCAACATCCACTTTGCCGCTGACGAGGAGAGCAACGCCCAGGTCACCACCGAGAACCAGCTCAAGTATCTGACCAGGGTGAGTGGGGGAGGCAGAGGGTGAGGGCAGAGGGGCTGGGGCGAGGAGTGCACCCCACCAGGCCCACACCCCTCCCTCGGCAGCTGCTTGGCGTGGAAGGCTCGACGTTGCGGGAAGCCCTGACGCACAGGAAGATCATCGCCAAGGGGGAAGAGGTGAGGCCAAGCCCTTGTCCCAGGACGTGAGGGGTGGCGGGGGGTGCAGGTGCTCCAAGGCCTCCCACCCCCAGGAACGCGGCCTCCTGTCCTTATACCGTCTTCCCTCCGATGCGGCCGGTCATGGTTGTCCGGTGTGCAGCCTGAGCCCGTACGGGAGGGGGACGCAAAGGGGTCCGTGGCATTCATCTCCTGTCTCACCTCGGCCTGCAGCTCCTGAGCCCACTGAACTTGGAGCAGGCTGCGTATGCACGAGACGCTCTTGCCAAGGCCGTGTACAGCCGCACTTTTACCTGGCTGGTCAGGAAGATCAACAGGTCGCTGGCGTCCCAGGTGAGCTCATGGCTCTCGGCCCGTGCTGCCTCTGAGGCAGCGGAGAGAGCCGTCCGGGGAGGCCTGGGGCCGGGGGCCGCCGAACACCGGGACCCACGCTCTTGGTTGAACGACCGGCCCTAGGACGCGGAGAGCCCCAGCTGGCGGAGCACCACGGTCCTCGGGCTCCTGGACATTTATGGCTTTGAAGTGTTTCAGCACAACAGGTCAGCACCCCCTTCCACCTGCCTGTCTCGCCTCCCGTCTCCCCCATCCTGGGCCCTCTCGGCTCCCCACCCCTCCCAGCCTCTCGTATTCCCGACGAAGCCCCCGGCCATCTTGGGTCCTGCTCTGTGTGTCTTCCCTTAGCTGCTCAGAGGCCTCGCCCCGTGTCTCCCCTGCTCCTGGTTCTGTGCCCCCCTTGAGCTACCGTGGGCTCCTCTGTTTCCCTCACAGCTTTGAGCAGTTCTGCATCAATTACTGCAACGAGAAG
The DNA here is from genome assembly GCF_003009895.1 of Hyaena hyaena. NCBI lineage: Eukaryota > Metazoa > Chordata > Mammalia > Carnivora > Hyaenidae > Hyaena > Hyaena hyaena. Next base: position 6,559,338 of record NW_024080642.1, on the reverse strand, counting down.
CTGCAGCAGCTCTTCATCGAGCTCACCCTCAAGTCGGAGCAGGAGGAATATGAGGCTGAGGGCATCGCGGTGGGTGCGAGTCTACAGGTGTCCCTGCGGACACCGCATAGGAAGCCAGGCACTGGGGGCTCCCGGACGAGGTGCCAGGACCCCATGATCATGCTTCCTTCCCTTTTGCCCCTCAGTGGGAGCCTGTCCAGTATTTCAACAATAAGATCATCTGTGACCTGGTGGAGGAGAAGTTCAAGGGCATCATCTCCATTTTGGTGAGTCCTTTGCTCTTCCAAGGACTCGTGTTGGGGGCTAGGTGGGAGGGTGTTACTCCCTTCCCTGTTCTCTTAGGCATGTCCACAGAGGGCCCGAGTTCGGTGTTGGGTAGGGACAGGGCAGGGCTCTGTGCAGAGGGTGAGGTGAGGTGAGGTGCTGGTCTGGTCTGGACGCTGTCTGTGGGAGGCTCCCTGTGGTCTGCCCCGCCCCCTGCTTCCTGGTACGAAGCCCCTGAGTCTCCTGTGCCCCCCAGCTCCTTCCCTGATACATCCCTCACCCTCTGCCACACCCCCCAGGACGAGGAGTGCCTGCGCCCTGGGGAGGCCACGGATCTGACCTTCCTGGAGAAGTTGGAGGACACAGTCAAGCACCATCCGCACTTCTTGACGTAAGCGGGGTTGCCGGGCAGCTTAGGGGCAAGGGCTCGCTTGGAGCAGAGCCTGGGAAGCGTGAGATCCCCCTACCATCATAAGACCCCAGCCACAAGGAGAGATGACCAGGGGAGGTCCCAGGCTGAGGACAGGCACGCAAGGCCATAGCTTGTGGCGCATCCACAAAGTAAGAAGCTAAGAGGAGCATGGCTCCCTCCTGACTCTTTTTTGAGACTAAAATTTGCTAAGGTTTTTTTTTTTTTTTTTTTTTTTTAGCTTCCTTGTTTGGAAGTTGCTCTGTCTTTAAGGACTCCCCTAACGTGGGAAGGGGGAGGAAAGACACAAGCACCTCTGCCCTGCATCTTTTGTGCACATCACCTCCTCTAGCCTGAAGCAAGCCTGGGAGGAGGTGTTCGGGGTGCTTCCTCCACTGTACGGAGGCTCCAAGAGGTGATGTCATTTGCCCAAGGTTCTCACACATTTAGTAAGTTGCAGAGCCAAGACTCAGGCCTGGAGCCATTGAATGCCAAGGCCCTGAGCATTTTAGTTTTTTATTTTTATTTTTTGCTTAATTGTAACCTTAAGGGGCACCTGGGAGGCTCATTTGGTTAAAAGTCTGACTCTTGATTTAAGCTCAGGTTTGTGAGTTCGAGCCCCTCATTGGGCTCTGCACTGACAGTGCAAAGCCTGCTTGGGATTCTCTCTCTCTCTCTGCCTCTCCCCTGCTCACACTCTGTCTCTCTCTCAATTTATTTATAAATAAATAAACTTTAAAAAATCATAACCTTAAAAACCTTTTCCTGGGGGCGCCTGGGTGGCTCAGTCAGTTAAGCTTCCAACTTCTGCTCAGGTCATGATCTCACGGCTCTCGGGGGTCAGCACTGACGGTACAGAGCCTGCTTGGGATTCTCACTGTCTCCTCTCTGTCTGCCCCTGCCCCACTCGTACTTTCTATTTCTCTCATAATAAATAAATAGAAAACTTTTTTTTCTGATTGTAAAAATAATGATGCTCATTAGAGAAAAACTGGAACGTGTGCAAAAGCCACTTGTTACCTATCCTGTCACCCAGAGGTCATCGCTGTTAACAATGTAAGGCATTTCCTTCCTGCCTTTTTCTATATGTTTGTTTTTTATAGTTGAAAACTTATTGTGCATAAGGTTCAGGATAATGTTATATCCTGAGTATTTTCCTGTATCATCAAACAGAAAATTTTCCTCAAAACACTTCCTCCAATAGCTCTAGCTCGTGGATACCCCACTGCTCTCACCCAGCCTCTGGGGCCCCTGCCCAGCCTCCCGGCTTCTGCTGGGGCAACAAGGCTGCCACAGAGCCCCTCGTGCCTTAAATCTCTGCCTGCATCTCTGGTCAGTTGCTTGAATAGTCCTTAAACGTAGAGAATGGGGGGAGTAGGGGTGTGCCTGGCTGGCTCGGTTGGTGGACCGTGTGACCCTGGATCTCAGAGTTGAAAGTTTGAGTCCCATCTTGGGTATAGAGATGACTTAAATAAAATCTTAAACATAAAAATAAAGTGGACAATGGGTTAAAAGGTATAAACATGCTTAATACTTAAGTGATCCTTTGGGGCAGATTTCCATTCTTAAAATGTAGCGGGCAGCACTCAGCCCTCTGAGCACAGTCACATAACAGCCACAGGCAGTGAGAGGCCTACGTGCCTGTCCTGGCACTGTGTGACCCTGGGCAAGGCCGTCTGCCTCCCTGAGGCTCCGTGGCTGCCTCTGTGCGGGAGGCTGATGGCCCTGCCCTATCTACCACCGGGCACAGAGGGCCTGGGGCGCACCTGCTCCTTACTGGATGCCTGGGTCCTCTCTCGAGCCTCTTCAGCAGGAAGGCGCATGGCTCGGGCCGGCAATCTGTAGCTTTCTCTCGTTCCCCAGGCACAAGCTGGCTGACCAGCGGACCAGGAAATCTCTGGGCCGTGGGGAGTTCCGCCTTCTGCACTATGCTGGAGAGGTGACCTACAGCGTGACCGGTGAGGATTCTGGAGCTGGGTCCCCACAGTGGGCAGGGAGAAGGGCTCTCCCTCACCTCGTGTCTGCTCCCCCCTCCCAGGCTTTCTGGATAAAAACAATGACCTTCTCTTCCGGAACCTGAAGGAGGTGAGAAAGACTGGGGAGAGGGACCGGGGGCTGGGCACTGACTGACCTCTGCCCCAGGAACAGGTCCCGCCTGCGCCTGTGCCCTGACCCCCCTGCTTTGCCCTCACAGACCATGTGCAGCTCAGAAAATCCCATTATGAGCCAGTGCTTCGACCGGAGCGAGCTCAGTGACAAGAAGCGGCCAGAGACGGTGTGGAGGCTGTGGGGACCCGAGGGGGCACGTGTGTGCACGTGTGTGTGGATGGGTGCCTGCGTGAGCCAGGAGTTGGCAGCGTGCATGTGAGCTACGCGTTCACTGGGACACATCTGTGTGTGTCTGGGAGGCTGCCCGGGGCGTATCTGCGCTTGCTTCCGTATGCGCCCCTCTCTACCTGCGGACCCGCACAGGGACACCCGAGTCCTTGCGGCCATATACACATACATATACCTGTCTCTGCGTAGGCACCTGCCTGCATTCACCCATCTGGATCAGGCATTGCTAGGCACTCAGGAGACCAAAATGAATAGGTGCTTTCATAGAAATGTGCACACCGTGCTTTGGAAACACAGTAGGGAACAGCACATTGCCTGAGGGAGTAGAAGTGGGAGGAGCAGTCGGGAAGGCTTCCTAGAGGAAGCATCTGAGATGACCTGGGACTGAGTAGGTGCTTGTCAGATGAACCTGTGGGAGGGCACTGTAGGCAGCAGGAGGCCCAGCACAGACACGCAGAGCCCAAAAAGGCCCAGAGGCTGGCAGGAGGGTGACATCATCCAAGAGAGAGTCTGGGAGAGGCAGGTGCGGCCAGTGGTGGCGGATTCAGGGAGAGCTCCAGCGAGCTGAGGGCAGGGTGTGGCTGTTGGGTGTGGCAGGAGGAGGGCCCAGGTCCCAGGAGGAGCAAGTTCAGTCTGAGGTAGAAGTTGGAGTGCTGCAGGCTGAGACACGCTGGCAGGGAGGGTGCAGAAACCACGTGTCTCCAGTCCCCCGTTCTCTGATGCATACCCCTCCCCCTCCCCGCCACACCCCCTCCCCACTGGGAGGACACGTGCACCGCTGTCCACGCCCCTCCAACAGGCTGAAGGTTCGCATATCCACTGATCTCCTGCAGTGCCTCTCAGGCAACCTTGACTCCACTGGTCTAAAATGGGCCCTTGATCACACAGTGCCCCAGGCCTGCCCCTTCTGCGTCCCTAACTCAGGATGAGGATCACCCTCCACCAGTCCCGCAGGCCAGAGACCTGGGCAACATCCCTGACTTCAATCTCCCCCTTCTCCCTCACCCAGACAACTACTGGGTCTTGCTGGCTTCTGCTGCCCAAGAACTTCTCAGCTCCTTCCCCTCGGCCTTTCCCCACAATCCCAGTTCACTGCTCTGAGCCAGCCAGTGTCCTCCCCGGTCTCCTGGCCTCCTGGCTGCCCTTGCCACCCACCCTCCATATATTTGCTTAGAGATCTTCCAAAATGCGGATCTGTGCCTGCTATTCCCTCACTCCAGATTCCTCATTGGCTCCCTGTTTCCCTCAGAAGTCACTCCCCCTAATGTGACTCTCCAGGCCTGTCATGATAACTGCATCTGCCTGCCTCTCTAATCCTATCTCATTTACTCCCCATCTGGATCCTTTCACTGCTTATAGCTCCCTGGGTACGTCAAACTTTTGCTCAAGCTGTCCCTCTGCCTGAATACCTGTCCTCTCTTCCTTCTGGCTATCTCCTACTTATCCTTTAAAACTCAGCCCAAGGGTCACTTCTAGAAATGGAAAGGGGCATATCCTGATGCCCCTTACCTCCTAGATGAGTTGCCCCTCCTTGATGCTTTTGGAACCCCCAGGCCTACACCTCTGTCACTCATGGGATTGTAACTCTGTGGAGAAGTCTGCTTCTTCCATAGGTCTGAGATCCTTGAAGGTCTTGCTGAACAGTGTACAGGGACAGAGGTTGGAAGTCTAGGAGCAGAACACATTGTTAAGGAATGTGGCCCTGAAATTCTAGAAGGAGAAAGAGTTGTCATCAAAGGGAGATGTAGAATCAGGGCTGTGGGGATACCTGAGCAGTTTTTTTCTGAGTAATCCCTACACCCAGTGTGTAGAAGATTGGATGTAGAGACTGGGTGTGGCTTGAGCCCACAACCCTGAGGTCAAGAATATGTTCCACTGCTTGAGTCAGCCTGGTGCCCCCCGAGCAGGGCTTTTAGACAGGAGTGAGTTCCTAAGCTGATGTCTCTAGCCCACCTGGAAGATGCCTGCAGTCTGACCCCTTCCTCTCCTGTGAGCGTGGGGAGGCCAAAAGTGGCCCAAGCAGGGCCCAGGGTAAGCTGTGGGAATTGGTGCTGCTCTGCTCCAGGAAGGGGCAGCTGCAGGGTTCGGCAGCTTTGCCCCCGTGAGGGGCAGCTGCAGGGATCCACAGCCTTGGCCAACCTTCCATTCGCCTTGGCCGCCCAGGTTGCCACCCAGTTCAAGATGAGCCTCCTGCAGCTGGTGGAGATCCTGCAGTCCAAGGAGCCCGCCTACGTCCGCTGCATCAAGCCCAATGATGCTAAACAGCCAGGTAGGGCCCTACCCCCGCCGCAGGCCTGTGGGGGCTGGGTCGTCCCTGCAGGGGCGACAGGCCATCCATCCTTGAAAGTCCACTGACCACCCTGTTACCCCTCCCCCAGGCCGCTTTGACGAAGTGCTGATCAGGCACCAGGTGAAGTACCTGGGGTTGATGGAGAACCTGCGCGTGCGCAGAGCCGGCTTTGCCTATCGCCGCAAATACGAAGCTTTCCTGCAGAGGTGGGGGCGTGGCCTGGCTCAGCGCCCGGGAAAGGGGGTAGGGAAAGAGAGGGTAGGAGGGTAGGAAATTTCTGGATCCCGTGAATTCGGACAGGGGTTCTTGGCCCCATTTCAGAGACTAGGACACTGAGCCTCTGAGCTGCTGTGGGATGCATGCCAGGGGACCCTCCATGCTCGCGGGCCTGATATCAGGCTAGGTGGACAGGATGCCAGCTCGCTCCCCACCCCCTCGCCCCACCCACTCAGGGCCCTGCCCTCCTAGAGCCCCTGGTTAGGGGTCCATAGGTGTGCTCGACATGCTTGTCACCAGAGGCGATGGTAAAAGCCTATGGAGAGGACAGAGCAGCTTTGTGGATGGTCTGAGTTAGCGGTTGGGGAGTCAATCGGGTATGAATTCCATCCCTGCCATTTTCTAGCCCTATGTATGGCCTTAGACAGATGATTATACATCAGTTTCCTCCTCTTTAAAGTGGGTGCCGTGGGGCAGCTGGGTGGCTCACTTGTTTAAGTGTCCTACTCTTAATTTTTTAGAATGTTTTTATTTATTTCTGAGAGAGAGAGAGAGATACAGTGTGAGCCGGGGAGGGTCAGAGAGAGAGGGAGTCACAGAATCCGAAGACAGGCTCTAGGCTCCAAGCTGTCAGCACAGAGCCCCACACGGGGCCCGAACCCACGAACTGCGAGATCATGACCTGAGCCGAAGTCGGATACCCAACTGACTGAGCCACCCAGGCGCCCCTTTAAGTGTCCTACTCTTGATTTCGGCTCAGGTCACAATTTTGATTCAGGCCCCTGTATTGGGCTCTTTGGTGAGTGTGGAGCCTGCTTAAGATTCTCTCTCCCTCTGCCCCTCCCCCACTCATTCTCTTTTGAAAAAATACATATAATAAAATGGATACGGTGACAAAGTGACCTCTGAGGCTTTTCATGAGCGGCAAGTCAGCAGTAGTACCTAGCAGGTGCCCAGAAAAGCTGGTTTGGAGGGGAGGGGACTGCTTGGAGGGGGGGCCGGGTGCATTTCTGCTCCTCCTGTCTCCAGGTACAAGTCACTGTGTCCAGAGACATGGCCCACATGGGCAGGACGGCCCCAGGACGGGGTGGCCGTGCTGGTCAGGCACCTGGGCTATAAGCCGGAAGAGTACAAGATGGGCAGGTGAGTGTGGCCGCCCACATCCGGTGTCTGGGGCGCTAGCGGGTAGCAAGCAGCGGCTGATCACTGCTGCCTTCTCAGGACCAAGATCTTCATCCGCTTCCCCAAGACCCTGTTTGCCACAGAGGACGCCCTGGAGGTCCGGCGGCAGAGCCTGGGTAAGAGAGGGGCCCCACCCTTCCTGTCCCAGTGGGGTCTGTTCTGGGGAGGAGAGAAACCAGTGCATTTGGGCCTCTTCTCCAGGAAGTCCACCTCACATTCAGCCTCCCTCCTCCTTACCAGCTCTAGTCCTGCTCCTGGCTGCAGAGACTCGGAGTATATCCCCACATTCCTTTGCTCCTTCCTTGCTCCTTTAGTGCTCCCCTTCTCTTCTGTATCCTCTCATTCAGTGGCTCCTCCACCCACTCTCTCATCCACGCCCCTCGGTGAGCTCTGCCAGTGCCAGGCCCTCAGCTGGCTCCCCAGGGCTCTGGCCAGTTGACTTTCTTTCCCATCCACAGCCACGAAGATCCAGGCTGCCTGGAGGGGCTCCCACTGGCGGCAGAAATTCCTCCGAGTGAAGCGATCAGGTTCGGGGGGCCCCCGGTGTCCTCGGCAGGGGCGGGGTCTGGGGCTAGAGCGGGCCACCATGGTGAGGAGAGTAAGGGCAGCCGTCTGTGGTCCCCACAGCCATCTGCATCCAGTCGTGGTGGCGGGGAACGCTTGGCCGGAGGAAGGCGGCCAAGAGAAAGTGGGCGGCACAGACGATCCGGCGGTGAGCACCGGGGCCCCACGAGGGGGTGGTGCAGGGCCGGCAGTGGGGCGCTGCCAGGCTTCTCACCCCCACCCCTGGCGGCCCACCCCCCCCAGGCTCATCCGTGGGTTCATCCTGCGCCACGCCCCCCGCTGCCCCGAGAATGCCTTCTTCCTGGACCACGTGCGCACCTCCTTTCTGCTCAACCTGCGGAGGCATCTGCCCCGGAACGTCTTGGACACTTCCTGGCCCACACCGCCGCCTGCCCTGCGTGAGGTCTGTGGGCTCCCCTGCTGACGTGGGCACTGCGAAAGCGCTCAGCGGAGGGGCTACTGCTCTTGTGGCCGGAGAACTGGAGGTCCCCTGAGGGAGGAGAACTGGAGCAGGGCCGTGGAGAAGGAGTGGTCCAGGTTGAGGGGGTGGCGCTCTGGTAGAGGCCCCGTGGCGGGCATACGCCTGGTGTCTTCAGAGGGAAGGGAGCCGGGCGGTCTCAGGGCCCTGACCTGACTCACGCCCTCAGGCCTCGGAGCTTCTACGGGAGCTGTGCATGAAGAACATGGTGTGGAAGTACTGCCGGAGCATCAGCCCCGAGTGGAAGCAGCAGGTATGGAGGGTGAGGAGGCCGGCGGAGCTGGGACTAGCCAGTGAGGCCACGAGGAGCACTTCATCCCCGGCCTTGCGGTGTGATGTCACATGGATCCCGGGCCCTGTTTGGCCTCACGTATGAAGCCAAGGCTGGAGTAGATCCTGGGTGGCAAATAGGATTTGTCCTCCAGGCCAACTCCACTGGTCTGGTAGAGGCTCCCCAGAGCCCTGTGTGGAAAAGGCTATAGATTCAGTCTGGTCGATCGGTAATGTCTGCCGTGGTTCCACAGATGGACACTGGTGGCTGACATGCCTGTATATGCCAAGTCACTACTGGATGATGATGCTAAAGGACCTACCAGCTCAGATAACCTGGAGGCAGTTTGTAGAGTCTCAGCAATCAGCCAGCTTCGAAATGCCAAGTGAAATGCCAAGTTAGAGCTGACCGTCAGGGGCCCCAGGGCCAGGTCCGATGGGGAGTTAGCTCCAAAGTGGAGCCTAGCCCCCAGCAATGCTGTCCCTGCCCTTCTGGGAAGCCTTCTGTCTTGTTAGCGGGGACAGGGGCAAGGCGGGGGAGGGGCTCACGGCAGTGTTGGTGGCAGGGCTTAGACTCCTGGTGCTGGGGCCAGACAGAAGGGGAGAGGCGTCTCTGCTCCTGAGGCTGGCCTGCCCCCTCCCGCTCCCAAGACGGTTCCCACCCCTTCTCACCCCCACGCCGCACCTTTTGTCTCCTCAGCTGCAGCAAAAAGCCGTGGCTAGTGAGATCTTCAAGGGCAAGAAGGACAATTACCCCCAGAGCGTCCCCAGGCTCTTCATCAGCACACGGCTAGGTGAGCCCCTGACTTTCAGTGCTCCCACCCTCCGGCACCATCCGACTTAAGTCCCCTCCCCCTCCTCTGATGTCTTTCTCCCCCATCCGGGCTGCAGGTGCAGATGAGATCAGCCCCAAGGTATTGCAGGCCCTCGGCTCTGAGCCCATCCAGGTGAGACCACAGTTCCGCCACCTGAGGGCTGGATGCGGGCTGCTCAGGGCCTGGGCAGAGGACGAGGGCCTGCCCTGGAGCCCCCCAGCCCCTCCCCTAACCCTCGCCCCGCTTTGCACCCGCAGTATGCAGTGCCAGTGGTGAAATACGACCGCAAGGGCTACAAAGCCCGCTCCCGGCAGCTGCTGCTGACCCCCAACGCCGTGGTCATCGTAGAGGATGCCAAAGTCAAGCAGAGGATTGACTACGCCAACCTGACCGGTGAGCGAGAGCCCGGGGCTGCCTGGGGGGACCCCTGCTCTGACCCTTGACCCCTAACCTCTGCCCTTCCACGCAGGCATCTCCGTCAGCAGCCTGAGCGACAGCCTTTTCGTGCTGCACGTGCAGCGGGAAGACAATAAGCAGAAGGTACCCTTTGGACACCTGGGAGGTGGGGCGGGGCTGGGTTCTCTAGCTTCCGGCAGGGCCTGACCCCTTTCCCTTCTGGCCCCCCCAGGGGGATGTGGTGCTGCAGAGTGACCACGTGATTGAGACACTGACCAAGACAGCCCTCAGCGCTGACCGTGTGAACAACATCAACATCAACCAGGGCAGGTGAGGCGGTCAGGCTTGGGGGGGGCGCAGGTGTGAGCAGGAAGGCGGCCCTCACACGCCCCCTCCTTCCAGCATCACGTTTGCAGGGGGCCCCGGCAGGGATGGCATCATCGACTTCACCCCTGGCTCGGAACTACTCATCACCAAGGCCAAGAATGGGCACCTGGCTGTGGTGAGTGGGGCTGGCAGGCGACAGCCCACCTCCCTACCCATAGCCCTGGGGCTCACGTGGGCCTTGGGGGGCTACAGCTCCTTGGCAGCTTGGCAGAGCCTGGGCACCTCATCCGTGGGTCTCCCTCCACGGGGCATCAAACCACTTTGCTCATCTCATTGCCCACTGAGGGCCAGAGGGCAGAGCCATAGGAGGCTCCAGGATGCAGGGGGTCATAACGATGGCAGTGTCGGGAGGTGGGGAAGGCCTAGGAGGCTGGGGCGCTGGAGGAAGGCCCACTCTGGCAGGGTGGGAAGTCCTATGGGAGTAGAGCAGAGTCCCCAGGACCGAAGCCACCAGACACCCACCCCCCAGACCGCCACTGCATGTATCTAAACCGTGTAGACAAGCACCCAAAGCACCAGGGTCTGCCTCCTACTCACCACTCGGGCTTCTCTCTCTGGCCCCGTAGGTGGCCCCACGGCTGAACTCTCGGTGATGAAGGCGCCCACTGGACCCCCTCCCACCTCCCAACGCTTTGCTTATCCCCACCTCCCCTTCCCACTTACCAAAGACTCGAGCTTCTAGACAGGGACCCAGGGACACCTCGAAGCCCACTGACAAATTCCTGCCTTTTGCTCATCCCTCTCTTGAGGGAGCAGCAGGGGCCGGGGAGCTGCCCCAGAAGTGGGCCAGGCCGGGCCACAGCAATAGGAAAGCCGGGGACAGCGGCGGCCATGCCAGCCCCACTGCCGATGCCAAATATTTGAGAGAAGGGAACTTTTGCTGAGGTTTTCTCTGAGATTTTTTGATGCTTTATAAGAAACTATTTTTTAAGAAAGCTATTTTCCCACCCCAAGACACACTGGATGTGTTCTCCCTGATGCCAGCAGGGCAGGGAATGCAGCTGAGGGGTTGGGCGGTCTGGGCCCTGGTGCCCTCTTCCCCGCCCGGGCCACTCTCTCCTCTTCATTCCCTTGGCACCTTTCTGCCTGCCTGCCCACCTGTATGTACCCTTTGCAGCCTACTCCGACATCCCCTTGGGGGCTGAGACCACCTCCGCCTGCCCCCTTCTTCCTGCCTTAAAAATACCCTTTCAAACCATCACCCCCGCTGAGGACATCCTGGAGCGGGGAAGGAGTCTTGGAACATAGAACCTGGAAGACACCGAGAGATCGTTTAGTCTAGCTTCCTGGTGTGACAGAGCAGGACACGGAGGCCCAAGAGAAGGGACTTGCCCTTCATCCAGCAGGTTGGGGCAAAACCAGGACCACAGTCCTGCCTTCAGCACACCTCACTGCCTCTCCCAGGGACAGGCTCAGGTCTTAAGGGTGCGCGTGGCTCCCTAACCAGCAATCACCCTGGGGGCCAACGGGTGGGAGAAGCAGTCCTGCCTGAGTCTATGCCTTAGGATGACAGACACCTTGTCTATATATACTTTGGCCCCAATTCAAGGCTGCAGGGCCTTTCCTGGCCCCCTACCCCCTCCCTGTGTGGGGAGCCCAGGGAAGAGGCTGGCCTTGGGAGGAGCTGCAGAGGCCTCACCTCTTTCTGCTGCTTCCCCCCACCTCCCCAGAGGCGCTGGCGGCTGCCCAGCTGCCTCTGCCTTCCTGGGGGTCTCAGCCCACCGCTGACACTTCTGCAATCCAGAGAAACACTAAATAAAGCAATATGTGTTTGCCAACATTGGTCTGCTCGTGAATGTCAGGAAAGGGACAAGACCCCTAAACGGCAACCAGGGGTCTTGTATTAGAATTTCTGTCTTGTCCACAGAAGAAGGGAGGCATGGAGAAGAGTTTTTCCTTTCTGTTCTTCCTTCCTAGAGGGAAAACAGAAGTAACCAGGAGCTGCAACACAGACTTGGTCTCCCATTAACTGTCTACCAAAGGGCTGCTGAGGTGAGCCCACAGCAGTGAGCCAGGGGAGGACGCACCACACACTCACTGCCCAGCGGTCCTCGGCCCGGCAGAGAGAAACACAGCCCAGTGTGGGAAGTGCAGACCCCGAGGGGTACACTGGCTAGTGACGGACTCTGTCTGGGAGAAAGGCTGCAAACATTTCACAGAGAAGATGACATCTGACGTGGGTCTCAAAGGATAGGCTCCAGATCCTGTTGCAAGTGGCAAATAAAATCTAAATTGGCTTGGGCAGAAAAGGCATTTATTAACATTAGCAGCCTAACGGTCCCAGGGTAGGGCTGCTTGCAGGCACGCAAACAACATTGTTAGGAATGTGTCTGGAACCATCTCTTGGCTTAGCCTTCCCCTGTGGTGGCTCCATTGTCAAGCAGGTTGTGCCCTGTGGCATGGCAGCAACAGCCAGCAGCAGCTCTGGGCTTTCACTCTGTGAGTTGACCATAAGGAGGTAGAAAATAAGAGCATCATTCCCAGTAATTCAAAAGTCTCAGGGGGTGCCTGGGTGGCTCGGTTCGTTAAGCATCCAACTTTGGCTCAGGTCACGATCTCATCCTTCCGAGTTCAAGCCCGGCATCGGGCTCTGTGCTGACAGCTGAGCCTGGAGCCTGTTTTGGATTCTGTGTCTCCCTTGCTCTCTGCCCCTCCCCCACTCATGCTCTGTCCCTGTCTCTGTCTCTCTCTCAAAAATGAATAAATGTTTAAAAATTTAAAAAAAGAAAAGTCTCAGAGCCAATGCCAACTTGAGACCAACTTGAATGACGACCTTGAATTGGGTCTTCCCTGACCCAATTGTTGCAGTTACGGAGAAGAGCATATTCTATTCTTTTTTTTTTTTTAATATTTTTATTTATTTCTAGGAGAGAGAGAGAGAGAGAGAGAGACAGCGTGAGCAGGGGAGGGTCAGAGAGAGAGGGAGACACAGACTCTGAAATAGGCTCCAGGCTCTGAGCTGGCAGTCAGCACAGAGCCCGACGCGGGGCTCGAACCCACAAACCGCGAGATCATGACCTAAGCGAAAGTCGGACGCTTAACCGACTAAGCCACCCAGGCGCCCTGAGCATATTCTATTCTGATAGGTGCCTGCCAGGTCTGGGTCACACGTCTCTCCCCTACCCCAACCCCAGACACAAGCAGCATGAACCACACCTGACTCATGGTCCAAGAGTGGGGACAGATGGCTTCCCAAGAGATCATCAGAGTGGTACCTCCAGAAGAAAGGGAATGCGTGGTGCAGGCTGCATCCACAGAACTCCTCAGTAGACGGCTAAGAGTTTTCCCAAGTGGGACAGGCGTGGTGAGCAGAAGGAATGGGAAACGAAGGGTTTAAAAGTAAGAAAAAGTTTAGTTTGGGCTCAGCCTATCTGCCCAGGAGCTTAGATTCATCATCCGGGACAGAAGTCCCCAATGAATGACATACTGTGCAATGTGGGACTGTCCTGGGCCTGACGCAATCCTGGGCACACAATCTAGATTTGACACTCCCCCAACTACAGGGGGAGAAAAGCGCCACAATAACTTGTACTCTATCAGCAGTAGCAGTGGCCGCGAGAAGCTGACAGATAAGAGAAGCACCGTGCTGGACACAATCAGCAGCTCTAGAACTGAGCAGCGTGCTTTTTGCTAGCAAACTGCGATGCGTGCGAGAGCCACGTCACGGGCGTAGCCCACACGCAGCCCAGGAGCCTCGTCCTTAGGCGAGGTGGTCAAGAAGGGTGTGCACCTGCGGCTCACATCCTGCGGGAGGTCCAGGGCCCTCCAGGAGATGCGTGCCAATTGCGGGAAGCTGCACCGGGCCCTGGACCACAGCCTCCACCTGCTCTCTCTCCATCCTTCATTCAACTGGTATTCACTTAGTGCCTTTTATATGCCAGGCTCTCTGCCAGGCACTCGGGAGTTAGCAAGAACAAAAAGCACCCAAATCCTTGCTTTTACGGAGCGTACATTCTTGACGTTCTCAGCTCGGAGAGGACAAGGACAAGGAAGTTGACGCCTCTCGGACGCCTCACCGCAAAGGCGTGTCAACAGCTTTCCTAAAGGATGGAGGCCATGAGGGGCATTTACCTCACAGCAAGGCACACAACCTCTCTCTTTTTAAAGATTTTATTTTTAAGTCATCTCTACACCCAACATGGGGCTCGAACTCATAACCCTGAGATCAAGAGTCGCATGCTCTGCAGACCGAGTCAGCTGGGTGCCCCAGACAACCGATTCTCGGCAGTCCCACAGCACGTCACCACATACGAACATCTCACTAACTATTCTGGGAAGGTCTGGCCTCCAGCCTCGGTCCCTAGCACACTTTCCTCTCCAAGACCCTCCTGGAACCCCCTGGCATTTGTTCACAGAGCTTCCCCTCAGTGTCTGCCTCTAGATCTGATCTGTGCCCATTTTAAGATTGGTCCTGGTCTCTGAAAAACGAAGGGCTACCCACTGGGAGGAGAGGGCATTTCTCTTCATCGTTCAGAGGCTCCAGCAGAGGTTTGGAGATTTCTGTGTCTCCTTTCTTTCTCCCTGGTCTCCCTACATGGATGAGAACAAGGGAGAATAGTGTTTTTGTGCTAAGACAAATTGTGTCTACACACACCCACCTTTTCTTTCTCTCTCTTGGAAGGTGATCCTGTCAGTTTTCTCTCTAAGTAGCAATATTTTTGTCATCTTGATACAGATCATCTTTGTTTACTTTTTTTTTTTTTAAAAGCAAACTGTGTAATAGTAGCCCAACTCCAAGCATTCCATTTACATAATACTGTGGAGTGTGCAGACCGAACAGCTGTACGAGGCAGCTCTGATTACTTTAGGTAACACAGTGCAGGCACACAAGCAGGTCACTGGTCCCCTATTCCTCCTCCACTGCTAAAATAAGGAATTCCTTTCTTTGGTTAAGAGGGTAGCGAGTAAAGGACTTTGGTGTGTTTTTCTCTTGAACGGGGCAGGCTTCTCCTTCTTTTCCCATTTTACTTCTGCTTCTCTTTGAGGTAACTCCCCTGCACCCCACCCCAGTACCAGAAGCCAGTCCTAGGCAGGAAAGCCACATTCTTTGGAGGGCGGATCTCAAGCTTATCAGGAGGCAAAAGCCACCATTATAGCTGCAAAGCCCGAATGGATGTAGGGGAATGGATGAGAGAAGAGAAAGGACGGAGGCACAGGATGGGCTCGCCTCCTCCGTGTGCCAAGGCCACTCCAAGGCATTGGCCTCTCTGTGCTCAAGACAGAACACACGTGAATGGCCACTTGGGTCTAGGTCTTCCTCCTTGCCAATCTCCTTGCTTATTATCCAGCTTAGTTATGATCTGTTTCCTTCCTTCTTTCCTTCCTTTGTGACTTCCTTCCTTTCCCTTTTTCTTCTTTTAAAGGATGTTTTCCATCATATCCATATGCCCTGGAAAGGGGGTTAGAGAAATGGCTTCAGAGCCCACGGGCAGCCTCTGGGTGAAGCCTTGCCTCAAGGCTCGGCCATCCCGGAGAAGCAAAGAGCAGGCACTTCTCTTTCCCAAAGGGCCAGAATTCACACTGGGATGGCTTCTGCTGCTGGCTTGTGGTAACTCGCTGTGACTAAGCCAGGGTCATGATGAGTCACCCACAGCAGGGAAGGTGCCTTTGCTCCCCCCCACCTTCCCTTCCCAGAGCAGGCCCAGGAGTGTGTGTGGAGCAAATCCGGAAGAGGTATGCTATTCATATGAAGACCAAAACCCAAGGCTGACTGATTTTTGTTTAATGCCTATTTCTGCCATCCTCCCCAACCTCGTGTTCCCCTCCATTCCTATTCCAGAAGGCTGAGGATACAGCACAATGACCATAGCTCTCTGTTCCTTCCAGGATGTGAATGCCAGCTCCCCACTCAGCAGCCATATGTCTCTGGACAAATGACTTAACCTTTATGAGCTTCATCTGTAAAATGGGGCTAGCTGTAAAATAGGTTGTTAAGAGAATTAAATGAGATGACCCACATAAAGGCGGTTAGCAATTAGCTCTATGCCTGGCAGGTAGCAGTCCCTGAATAAATGTAAGCCGTTATCATAAAACATTTGTGTAGTGCCTTCTACACTAGCTGCTTGGCCTCTGAGGAGCTCTAGCGTGGGATACAGGCAGATCTGTAAACGAACAATTATAGTCAATGGGTAGGAACTGTAATGGAAATAATATGGACACAGGGCTGTCCATGCAGACAGGGAAGGGATGGGTGGTCAAAGCAGGGGACACATTTGAGATCTGGAAAGGAGTGAATACGTATTCCCGGAAAAGAAACGCAAGGTTCATGTAGGAGCAAGTAAGAGGAGACTGCGGCCCCACTTTATGCTGGGAGCTACAGAGAGTTTTCACACCTGGAGACCGTCAAAAGTTGCACACAGGGTAGCAACAGAGCCGTGATTCAGAAAGCCCACACTGGCAGATGTGTGCAATACATTTGGGGCAGCAAGACTACAGAGCAGAAGTGAGCAGCTGTTCACAGGAATGCAGATATAGAATACAGAGATAGACATGATCATGACAGCAGGAAGAGTAGAGGATCCCTACGGCCACAATTAGGGTTTAAAAGAATCTGGGCAAATGAGAGATTCAATACAGAGAGCTCCATACCTCTACCTCGCTTGGCATATTCTGCTTCCTTTGTGTTGAATGCTCTTCCCCCACTTGCCATTCAATAATCGGCTCAATCCACCTCCTCTGGTAAGCCACTTCGTATTGAATCCCTTTACAGACTGGATTAGCATCCCACCCCCACCCCCCACAGGGTTCCTAGAACCCCGTTGTCGGTTCCCTATCACAGTACTTGGCATTCCTTGGTCATCGTTTCCTGGTTCCTCCCACTGGTGGTGAATTCGGTGAGGTCAGGGCCCAGCTTTGATCACCTTTGCACCCACAGTGGTGTCAATAACTGCTTGCTGAATGAATCAATGCTAACAAAACACTTTAGCCAGTCCAGAGAAAAGCTGGAGCAACCTCCAGAAAAAAGACTGATGCCTCCCACAGTTCAGGCCCTGGGGCCACATCCATTTTTTGTGGCCTGGAGTCGCCGCCTAAGAAATGCTGGGCCTTCCAGGAACTCGAAGCCTGGTGCAGCGAAGAGCCCGGTGGCCCAGAGCGTAAACACAAACCTTCGCCGACTGCTGGCTAAGCCCGTACCCCTCGCCCCAGACTTCGCCTGTCCATCCGCTGCAGTCCCGATCCTCGCCAGGCGGCGACGCACGAGAGGACTCATGCGCAGTGCGCGCTCGAGCCATCTTTGCCCTTCTCCCAATGGCGGCCGGCGGTCCCCTTCCCGGCATCCTCGCGGGGGCAAAGCGCGCGTCATTTCCGGTGGGGAAGGCCCGCGGCCGCCGCCGCCATTTCGGGCGCTGCTGTGAGACTGAGACCGGAGCCGGTCCGCTGGGCGGCGGGCGCCGGGGCAGGAGGGGCGCGCGCGCGCGCGGCGGCGGCGGCGGCGGCCCAGCGTATAGGCGCGGAGGCGGCCATGGCGGGCAACTTCGACTCGGAGGAGCGGAGTAGCTGGTACTGGGGGCGGCTGAGCCGGCAGGAGGCGGTGGCGCTGTTGCAGGGCCAGCGGCACGGGGTGTTTTTGGTGCGGGACTCGAGCACCAGCCCCGGGGACTATGTGCTCAGCGTCTCCGAGAACTCGCGCGTCTCCCACTACATCATCAACAGCAGCGGCCCGCGCCCGCCTGTGCCACCGTCGCCCGCCCAGCCTCCGCCCGGTGAGGACAGAAGGGACGGGAGGCCCGGGGCGGGGGATGAGGGCCGCGGAACTCCCCAGCCTGGCTGGCTGCTCCTAGCGAGCTGACCTCCACGAGGGACAGGGGCAGAGGGCTGGAGTGACCATGGCAGGGGGGGCAGCCTGGTGCCCGGCCTCGTTCCCACCGACTAGCGGGCGTGTGTAGGGGAGGAGGAGCCGCTGACCCAGGCCTCTGGGTGTGACTTGGGAGGACAGCCCAGGGGAAGGGGAACTGCTTCGGCCCCAGGGTGGGGCTGGCGGCGGGGCCAGGCCCAAGGGCAGGGCCGGACAACGTGGGGACAAAGAGCCGAGGGGGATGTTGGCACTGCGGGGGCATCCCTTGGCACCGGTTTCCAGAATGAATCCGATAATCCTACAAGTGGCTTTTTAGGCTTGAAACATTTCCTGTAGTGTTAGAGAGCCGGGTTTGGTTTGGAGAGCTATTCTCCCCTGCTGGCCTTTGGTAGGAAGTCACCACATACTAGCCGGGAGGGATGGAGACACCCTCAGGAAGCCGGTCAGCTTTTTCCTTTCTTGGGCATTTTTCCAAAATACTTTTGCTGCCCTCTTCTCCCACAGAGGACGAAGGTGGTGAGCTAAGTGCCTTGGTGATAGAAGTAAGCCCTCTGTGATCAGCCCAGAACAAGTTGATGCCCCGCTGACAGTGTCCGAGAGATCTTAGCGCCCAGAGACAGTTTTCCGCTATTGGGGGGGGTTCTAGTTTTCACGGTATTTTGTGGAGGACATTTTTCTCCCCCCAGGAAATAAGCCAATAGAAACCGCCCTTTCCTTGAAAGCGAATGGACCTTGCAATTTCATTGGGCTTCAGCACTGTCAGTCTTGGGTGTCAGGGCCTCGCCTTTCTCAGTAAGTTGGGGCTGTGACCTAGGTTTTCCTTACCAAGGACCGTTGAGATGTGACTGTCTTCCTTACGCCGTTGGAGAATGTTAAGGAGGTTTGTGCACTTAGTACTTGAGATTTGTGCGGTACAGAGTAATTCTGAGGTTGCTGCCCTGTGTGACAGCACCGAGAGTCCTCGACCTTCTCATTGTTCACGCCTGGAAGCAGTTTCCGCCTGACCAGTTGAGGCAGCTCCAGGCCAGTCTCCATGCGTTAGGAAGCTCCCGAGCCAGGATTTGCAGACTTGCACGTTTGGGGTAGTCCTAATTTAGATTTCTTGACTCTGGCCAGAAATGGGGAGATAGGATAGTCAGCCTCTTTGTTGCTAACACATACCAATACATAAGTCTCTCAGTCCGTTGGATTTAATAGCATAACATGAGACCGGAATACTGATGTAACGGAGATTTGCCCGAAACCTTCTGCCACCTTCTTCGTATCTACGTCCTTGCAGTACAATGCAGTAATGTCACGGCAACTGTCACCAAAGCTCGGTTTTCACCCTTTTGCTTGCGTGTGTGTTTTGCAAAATTTGGAAATGGCAGCAGGCAGGTTTGTTAGTTTGAGCTTTCCCCACACCGTGGTGTTAATGACTTTGTGTCTCTGCACTTACCTTGATATTGAGCTCCACCTTTCCATAACAGATATGAGTTCAGATCCTTGGCCCAGGAGAGAAGGTGGAGATTGCCAGAGTTTGTGGATGGGGTGTGGAGCATTCGTGGGCATTGTGGTAATTCTTGTTTCTGGTAACGTGCCCACTTTTTCCACATAGAACAAGTGATTGAGTTGCTGTCTTTTTTTTTTTTTTTAAACATTTATTTATTTTTGAGAGACAGATCATGAACAGAGGGAGAGGGAGAGAGAGAGAGAGAGGGAGACACAGAATCTGAAGCAGGCTCCAGGCTCTGAGCTGTCAGCACAGAGCCCAATGCGGGGCTCGAATCCACGATCCATGAGATCATGACCTGAGCCAAAGTTGAACGCTTAACCTACTGAGCCACCCAGGTGCCCCATGAGTTGCTGTCTTTATAAAGATTACTTAATCTTTGTTCTCCCCCTCCTCCATCAAGCTATTTTCTTTTGAAACTACACAGAGGAATTTTTGAATTTTAGAAAAGCATGCACAGTATTAGCTAGCATTTCTTGACTGGTTATTCTATGCCAAGTACTTTGCTGAGTACTTTCTGTGCTTTATCTCATTTTCTGTCTATAACAATCTGGTGAGAAAGTACTATGATTGCTATTTATTGAGGTGTTTTCATTAAAAAAAATTTTTTTTTCCGTTTTATAGCTGAGGAAATAGAGTCAAAGATTCAGTAATTTGCCTGAGGTCACATAACTAGTAAATGGCTGAGCCAGAATTTGAACCTTTGAATTCTGACCAGAGAACTTACATTATTACACTGTACTTCTTTCTCTTCCCTTCTAAGATCTGAACAGTGCATGTAGAGGATTCAACACTTCTGTCTCTGGCCTGGGGTTACAGGTTCTATTTAAAGACCAAAAGGAAAGGATGACAAGAAGAAACTAGCTTTAGCATTTAGATAATACATGTCTGCCATCTAAAAGCAAATGATGAGGCTTTACATCCTTATTTGGTAATCTGAACATGAAAAATGAGCTTTTTATTTAAGATTATATAACATACTTTGTGGACATAATACATAGGTAGAATTTGTATGGAACGGTGTAGTTTTTAGAGTCACAGGGATAGGATGGATCAGATTTTCTCAAACTTTTACCATGAACCTATTTTTATTTTTTACTTTAATTTTTTAAATGTTTATTTATATATTAGTGAGAGAGACAGTGTGTGAGCAGGGGAGAGGCAGAGAGAGAGAGAGGGAGACAGATTCTGAAGCAGGCTCCAGGCTGTCAGCACAGAGCCTGACCTCGGGCTTGAACTCACACAAGCCGTGAGATCGTGACCTGAGCTGAAGTTGGAGGCTCAACCGACTGAGCCCCCCAGGCGCCCCCTGTAAACCTATTTTTAACTTAGATGTTCAGCTCCTGCAGGCTGCCATAGTCTGGGAGCACCCAGGGTGTGCCTCAGGGCCAGGCAGCGTTTGGTCAAGTCTGCTGGTCATATTCAGTCAGGTTAGACTTCGAGGTTGACCTCTGGAGAAGGCTTTGCAATCACTGATTCACACATTTCTTCTTCAGACAATGAGGTATTAGACCTTGACAGTAGACTGGATAAGTGTGACCTGGGAGAGTAGTTATGTTTGAGCTCTGGAGCTTGGATTTGAATCTTTCTTACTTGCCACTTACTACTTCTGTAACTTTGGGCGAGTTCTTTAACTTCTCTCTGTTTGCCCATCTGTAAAGGAAAGGGAAATAGTAATACTGATCTCAAAGGGTGGTTGTGAGGATTAAATGAGTTTTAGTGTATTAAATACTTATGAATGGCGTCAACATATAGTAAGTACTCAATAAGTATTAGATATATTAGTCTTATGAGGTTGGGAGAGCAGGAGTTGAAGCAAAATGGAAAACTCAGCTTTGAGAAGCTCACAGGTAGGCTTGGTGTGGGTTGGTGAAGTGGTCACCAACTGGGTGGAGGGGAATGGGGTGCATCACGCAGTGTGAAAGGACCTTGGATCCAGGACATGGAAATAAGATGACACTTGTTGTTACCTGCTTAACCCAGAGCCTTCTACCTGTTGCTCTAGTAGATGAAGGGAGCATAAAAGCTTGTCTCATTTTGAGGGGGCAGAAACTGGGTGGTTCTTGGTTTGTGCTGCCTCTTCAAGGTGGTGCTAAACCAAGCCACTTCTCTAGAGATCTTGTGGGACTGCTCATTACCCACTGCCGCTGGTTTGTTCCTCCACTGTCTGTTTCGCTTGTTTACCTCATCTTGTAGTTCTCAAACCTGGTCCTCCTGTTTTACTCCTCAGTTACAGAGAATCCATCCATCCAGTGGTTCTGGGGGGAAGTTCTTCAGTGGGTTGCTTACATGTTTTACAAGTAAAGGAGTCCATGGTAAAAGGAAGCAAGTTTATTTATTACAGGACTCCTCTAAGCCTTTACTAGACTTCTGTGAAAGTAGCAAGTGAGGCAGGTATTGGATACTGGGTTTTTCAAATATGTTTGACCATAAGACTTTTTGAGAAACATTTTGAGATTGCATAGAATCTTCTCTGAGAAACAGTATAGTGGACTTTGGCTTTGGGGATTAATTGAAAATTTCTGAAGGAATTCAGAGGTTTGGGTGCAGTATTAAGCCAAATTTGCTTTTTATTAAGCATCTGTAATGTACCAGCTACTTTTAGGAACTTTATTGTAATTAAGTAGGTGTTTGGCCCTATGAGAAGTTAAATGACAGCTCATACAGCTAGTAAATGGCAGAGCCAGAATTCATCAAACCCAGTCAGTCTGAGTCTGCAAAGTATCAGGCTGATAGACACCATTTTTAGAAAGTTCTATTTGCTTAGGAGACCAGACATTTGATACCTCTTTAGGAAACCTCAGATGGAAGTCAGCCTTTTTATCCCTTTGTATTAGACAGGTGGTGGGGTGTGTGTAAGCAATTTGTATAAATAGCGTAGGCAGAAGAGAAGGAGTGGGAATTAAGGAAAGGGGAAGGGAAAAAGGAAGTGCCGTGAGATCAAAGAGAGGATGATAATGGAGCTGCTGAGGTGGTACCCATGTCAGAAGTGACCTTGCCTGTCGTAGTCCACAGAGCTCTTGGGTGTTCACAAAACCTTCAGGGAGTGGTGTTGTAAAAACTGATGTAACCCAAGGGCTAAAATGCTTAAAAGTAGTGAGTTGGGCATGTACAGAAACCAAAAGAATATCTAATTGCATTGATTTTGATTTCTGAATATGTGTGTTCATAACTGCATGTTCAGAATACTGGCACAGGTTTATGTGGAACAAATCAGTGAGGTTTTCCAAGTTCCAGCAATGAGAACCTTGTCATTGGTTCTTTTCTCTAGACTGACTGACTGTATCTCCCTCCTTTCCCGCCCTTCTGTTTCCTGCCTTTGGCTCTTTGTGGTTGGAAGGAGATGGACTAAGGAAAAGGAACCAGAACACATAGCCGTGATGAGGTTTGGGCTTATCTGAGACTTAGCTTTGTTCTCTTCTCTTCCCTTCCCCTCTCTGGAGTTTGGATCAAGCTTCAGCTTGATAGTCCGGATATCTGATTGCTTCGGCAGAACACAAAAACAGGCATTCTTCTGGTGGTATTAGTGTAGTGTCATTAGAAGAGGAAAATATTTATAGGTGAAGAATATCCAAGATTTCCCTCAGCGTTTTGCTTTTATTTCTGTGACTGCTGGGGTTGCCAAGCCAAGCCAAAAAAAATCACAGTGGGCCCACTTCACACCATGTGGCAATTGAAGGATGAACCAACATCCTACCTTTATGTTTATGGCAGAGGAGCTGCCAGTTTTTCTTTCAGAATTCTCACAGTGATCTTTCTCAGGGACTTGGCTTTGTGGTCTTATTTGTTCTTCTAAACTCTTTTCCCCCAAAGAAACACAAACATAAAACACATTTTATTTGGGCTAGTACAGTGATGGAGGAACTATAACAATGGATAACGGAGTGGTTACTTTCCTTTTTAGAATGAAAAAAACAACTTGGAAATGTTCATGGAAGATCAGAGCTATTCTTTCATCATGATTTTGTTGTATCTAAGCACACAATTTGATGTTGCTACTGTTTTTTGTAAGAATACATCTCCCCTTAAAAGTGAAAGCAGGAGGGAAATAATGTCTTCCTGTGACATACCGCCTTGGTTACACTGTGTATGCCTTTGTATCCCCAGCTATGCTGTGAGCTTCTCAAAGCTGGGAACAGACTTTCATTTTACTTCTTTACCTCACATCAGAGTTTTGTTCATTAAGGATAGTATCTAACATTTACTGAGTATATACTGTCTGTCAACCACTGTCCCAAAAAGGCAGCTAGTGAAAACCATTTGGCTGTTGCACCTCAGCATGTAGTTGGGTAAGCTCTAACAAGGAAACTTTCCTCCCCAGGTGTCATTAGGACCATTTTCTAAGCTGTGGGTACTCTGCTGGTATGCGAGTTCCCCCTACAACTCAGCCCTGAAGGCTTTCTTGACCAGGCAGTGCTAAGTCCACCTCCTTGGAGCTCACACTGACCCAATCCTTAACCATTCTGCAGACCTAAAGGGTCACTTAATTAGCCTAGTGGTGATAGGATAGGCAGAATGACCATTATCTCCCTGCCTACCAGACTTGAATAGGAACAGTTCCCCTTCTTTGATCCACTTTAGTGAAGAGAAACTCTAGAGCACCACCATGCTCTGGTGTATTCATAACCAAAATTCCATTTCCACTTCAACACTCGAAACTATTACAGTTATGTCTGCTGAGTATCCACCATAGATATGTAGTCCTGGGGCTGGGCATCTATTTCAGCATCTTGATTTGGGGAGACAGCATTACTGAATGTGGGTTATTAACTTGTTTCAGCTTACAGCTAAAATCTGTGACTTCCACAGATGGATTTTTGCCATATAAGAAATAAGCACCTGTCCTTTAAATTGTGTCTTGGTGTCTCCTCATGCATTCATTTGTGTGAAAAGGGAAGGCATTCATCAGTGCTCATTCTGTATTGAGGACTTCGGGTTAGCTTTCAACGTTTATCTTTACTTCTCCCCACTACTGCATTTTAAATGCAGTTTTTCTGTTCATTCTAGAAGTGATTTCTAACAGTGAACAAAATAATTGGGTCTCATTTTCTTTAGAGTGAAAATTAATTTGCACATCTGAGCTACCACAATATTACTATTTCATCATATTAGTCAGTATGGCTTTTAGATGGTGGACCAGTGTTCTTGGAGTGGAGAGCACAAATTGACCATTTTCCTTAATAAAGGACTTGAACAAATAACCTTTCCCAAAAAGTACAAATAGTAAACTTGAAAAACACCAATCAAAGATGATATTTAAAAAGAGATCACATTTCTCGTTTTTAGTCAGTGATTTTTTAAATGCTGTTTTGGCAAGGGCATGGGGGAAGTGGGAACCTATAAACCACTGGTGGGAGTGTAAAATTGTGCAGATTTTTTTTGGAGGGCAAAACCTTAACGGTTTTCTTTCTGTGTGTGTGTGTTTGTGTGTGTGTGTGGTTTTTTTTGTTTTTGTTTTTGTTTTTTTGAGAAAGAACACGTGCATGCAAGTTGGAAAGGGAGAGAAGGAAAGAGAATCCCAAGGAAGGAGAGTCCACAGATGCGGGGCTCTCCATCTCATTACCATGAGACCATGTATGACCTGAGCCAAAATCAGGAATTGGTTGCTTAACTGACTGAGCCACCCAGATATTCCTAAACTTAATGTTCTTACCTTTTGATCCAGCCATTGCATTTCAAGGAATCTATCCTAAGGAAGTAACAAGAGAAAAAAGTTCATTAATAGTTAAGAACAAAATTGCTCATAATAGGGGCACCTGGGTGGCTTAGTCTGTTAAGACTCAGACTCTTCGGGGGCGCCTGGGTGGCTTAGTCGGTTAAGCGTCCGACTTTCGCTTAGGTCATGATCTCGCGGTTCGTGGGTTCGAGCCCCGCGTCCGGCTCTGTGCTGACAGCTAGCTCAGAGCCTGGAGCCTGTTTCAGATTCTGTATCTCCGTCTCTCTCTGACCCTCCCCTGCTCACGCTGTGTCTGTCTCTCTCTCTCTCTCTCCTAGAAATAAATAAAAAATATTAAAAAAAAAAAAAGACTCAGACTCTTCGTTTTGCCTCAGGTCATGATCTCATTGTCTCGTGGGTTCGAGCTGGGTTCGAGCTGTGAACCAGGCTCTTGAGTACTGACCGTGAGGAGCCTGCTTAGAATTCTTCCTCCCTCCCTCTCCCTCCTCTGCTCACATGTTCTGTCTCTCTCAAAATAAACTTTAAAAAAATTGCTCATAATAGCATTTTCACTAGCAAAAAGTTGGGAATACTTTATTTTTTTAATTTATATTATTTTTTAAATCCATTATCAGCATTTATTCCATTATCTTTATTAAAAAATTAATTTATTAAAAATTAATAAATTTATTTAAAAAATTTATTATTGAGAGACAGAGTATGAGCATGGGAGAGGCAGAGAGAGGGGAGGACACAGAATCCAAAGGAGGCTCCAGGCTCTGAGCTGTCAGCACAGAGCCCAGTGTGGGGCTTGAACTCACAGAGATCCTGACCTGAGCCAGTCAGACGTTTAACCGACTGAACCACCCAGGCGCCCCTTTATTATTTTTAAAGTGTATTTATTTTGAAAGAGAGAGGGGGCACATGAGTGGGGGGAGGGACTGAGAGAGAGGGAGAGAGAGAATCCTCAGCAGGCTCTGCACTGTCAGCATAGAGCTTGAGGTAGTGTAGAGCTTGATGCAGGGCTCCATCCACAAACCATGAGATCAAGACCTGAGCCGAAACCAAGAGTTGGATGCTTAACCCACTGAGCTACCCAGATGCGCCTGTTTGATTTATTTTAATGTGTGTATATTTTTGAGAGAGTTAGTGTATGTATGTGCTTGAGCTGGGGAAGGGTAGAAGGAGAGGGAGGCCAAGGATCCCAAGCAGTCTCTGTGCTGTCAGTGCCCTAACGTGGGGCTCAAACTCACAAACCACAAGATCATGACCTGAGCTGAAATCAAGTCAGATGCCAACTGAGTGAACCACCTAGACACCCCAATTTATTTATTTTTAAGTAAGCTCCATGCCCAGTATGGAGCCGAATGTGGAGCTTGAACTGATGACACTGAGATCAAGATCTGAGCTGAGATCAGAATCAGAAGCTTAACCTACTGAGCCACCCAGGTACCTGGGAAATACTTTGTAGCTATTAAAAGTCATGTTCTTGAGGGGCGCCTGGGTGGCTCAGTCAGTAAAGCATCTGACTTCAGCTCAGGTCATGATCTTATGGTTCGTGGATTCGAGCCCCACATCGGGCTCTGTGCTGACAGCTAGCTCAGAGCCTGGAGCCTGCTATGGATTCTGTGTCTCCCTCTCTCTGACCCTCCCCTGCTCATGCTGTCTCTCTCTCTCAGAAATAAATAAAACACTAAAAAAAAAAGTCATGTTCTTGAAAAAAAATTTTCTATAAAATAAAATATTTTTCATAATAGGGAAAATAGGCAAGATATAAAACTTTATGGCAACTTGGCTATAAAAACTTGTACATATTTATCACAGACACATCTGTATTAAAATCTGAGGTTAGGTGCCTGTCGTTAAGCGTCTGACTTCGGCTCAAGTCATGTTCTCACAGTTTGTGAATTTGATCCCTTGTGTTGGGCTCTGTGCTGACAGCTCAGAGCCTAGAGCCTGCTTCAGATACTGTGTCTCCCTCTCTCTCTGCCCCTCTTCCCACTGGCACTCACTCTCTCTCTCAAAAATGAATAAACAATTTTTCTTAATGTTTTATTTATTTTTGAGAGAGAGAGAGAGAGAGAGCATGAGCAGGGGAGGGTCAGAGAGAGAGGGAGACACAGAATCCGAAGACAGGCTCCAGGCTCTGAGCTAGCTGTCAGCACAGAGCCCAATGCGGGGCTTGAACCCATGAACCACGAGATCATGATCTTAGCTTAGTCGGACACTTAGCCGACTGAGCCACCCAGGCGCCCCAGCAATTTTTTAAAATCTGGGATGTTATAACTCAATGCTGAGTGCCTGTAGGTTAAGGCTGATTTTTTAAAAAGCCAAGCTCCACAAAAACCAGTTTTCTATAGTTAGTTATTACTTTACCAGGAAACCAAAGGTAAATCCAGTGAAGACAATTTGATGTTTTGGCGTTTAGAAAGTAAGTTAGAGGAACTCCTTACTTGACACTTTGTTTCTCGTTTGAACTGATGTTATGTTAATTTATTATTCACGTCTAGAATCTCAGGATAGAGAGGGAATACATTCTGAAGTCTGCCCTGTATGTCTGGAGCCATATACTTTTTGCACCATGTGAATTTTAAGGATTCCTACTATATTCTCTGACCCTCAATATGTCCTCAGAGGTTGAGAATTTTGTTTTTATTTATTCTTTAAAGATTTTAAGCAATTTCTACACCCAAAATGGAACTGGGACTCAACAATCCTGAGATCAGGAGTTACATGATGTACAGACTGAGCAAGCCAGGTGGCCTTAGAGGTTGAGAATTTTAATACTTCTTTATTTTTTCAAGCATCCTTATTGACTTTTTTTCATGACCTGTTTGCCTCAAGGGGGGGCAATACTGCTTGCATGTTTTATTTCAATGAAGACCTTAGGAATTGGTTTTTAAGCAGTTAGCTTTTTAGTTTCTCTTTATAGGCTCCTTGATTCTTTTGCCTGATTAAGATTCTTTATTTCCTTAATTTTTTTTTTTTTTTGTGGCTGTCAGAAATGAAATTGCAATCAGCAACCATAGGTTAAAAGAGAGAGCCTTAGGGTGCCAGGGTGGCTCAGTTGGTTGAGCATCTAACTCAACCCAGGATTGTGGGATCGAGCTCAGCATCTGGCTCTGTGCTGAGCTTGGAGCCTGCTTGGGATACTCTCTCTCCCTTTGCCTCTCTCCTCCACACACACGTATATTCTCTCTCCCTCCTTCCCCCAACCTCTAAAAAATAAATGAAATGAAAAAAACAATTTTTAAAGAGATCGTGCCTGGCTGGCTGGCTCAGTTGGTAGAGCATGGGCCTCTTGATCTCAGGGTTGTAAATTTGAGCCCCATATTGGGCACAGAGCTCACTTTAAAAAAAAAAAACAAAGCAAAACTTAGCAATGTACATTCTAGATGTGAAGGGAAGGAATGTATGAGCCTGGTATAGATTAGTAGCAAGTTCTCCCCACCTCTTGGAAAAGCTGCTGGGATCTATGATAAAGGAGAGCTTGCTACATTTCCTGAGGTTGAAAAGAAGATTTCAACAAAACCTTAAACCTTATGCTACTCTGTAAATGGGATAGCACAGAATGTTTTGGGAAAATGAACAGAAAATCTCCATGTTGCTTTGTCTTTGATTCAGTATGGGAATATGCCCCGACTGGCCTGGTCTCTTAATGACCTTCTCTTCCTTCTCTGCTGCAGGTGCTAGGGAGCATCTTTTGAGGGTATGTTGTAGCTCCAGAGTATGATTTCAGTTTACCATAAGGAGAGGGGCTATCTTTTCTAGACTTTTTTTTTTCTGATTACTAAATGTGTTTGGGAAATGTTTAAAATCTGCATTTCATCTCCTGTGTAATACGTCTTTAAATAATAGCCTATTCTGTTTTTTTCCAGGGGTGAGCCCCTCCAGACTCCGAATAGGAGATCAAGAGTTTGATTCATTGCCTGCTTTACTGGAATTCTACAAAATACATTACTTGGACACTACAACATTGATAGAACCAGTTTCCAAATCCAGGCAGGGTAGTGGAGTGATTCTCAGGCAGGAGGAGGCAGAGTATGTGCGAGCCCTCTTTGACTTTAATGGGAATGATGAAGAAGATCTTCCCTTTAAGAAAGGAGACATCCTGAGAATCCGGGATAAGCCTGAAGAGCAGTGGTGGAATGCGGAGGACAGCGAAGGCAAGAGGGGGATGATTCCAGTCCCTTACGTGGAGAAGTATAGACCTGCCTCCGCCTCAGTATCGGCTCTGATTGGAGGTAACCAGGAGGGTTCCCACCCGCAACCACTGGGTGGGCCGGAGCCTGGGCCCTATGCCCAACCCAGCGTCAACACTCCGCTCCCTAACCTCCAGAATGGGCCCATTTATGCCAGGGTAATCCAGAAGCGAGTCCCTAATGCCTACGACAAGACAGCCTTGGCTTTGGAGGTACATAATGTGCAAAATGTAGAAAGAAAGAGATCTGCTACAGGGTCTCCCTTTCAGACCTCTTAGAGCTTTATAGGAATGCTGAATACAAGCAGCAGCATTGTGATGTTATAGATGTCAAACCATTAAGTACTGATTTTGGCATTTAATGTTGGGTTTTCTCTCTTTTGTAGAAAACCTGTTTTGGAATGAGTAAGCTTAAAATTGTATAATTGAATGTTCTGATTGATCTACTAAACATACTTTGACTTCTTTAACTCCACCTAAATTCACAGGAATTAACCTAAAATATTTTTTTCTCATCTACATTCTAATCTGATTCTTTCTTTCTGTTTATCGTTGTTGAAAATAAGATGGGCTCTAGTAAAGTCCTTAAATGGAATTTTCCCACGAAAACATAATGTGTTACTTTAGAGAGCATGGACTTTCTTACCATTGACTGACTGTTCATAAAGAGTTCAGGGGGAACAGAAAAGCCTAGTACAGGTAAGAAGAGGTACATCCCCAAAAGCACACACTCCTAGGAGCTGCAGGTTTACTTGCCTTTTGCTGTTTGGTACATTTTTACAGGCGAGAAGCTAGTTCTCCAGAGGAATGAATGCTTGCCTTTTACTGGTGACTAGTTAGTCTTGGTAGCCCATCTCCTCTGGCCAACCATTATTCTTTTATTCTTCATTTTAGAACTCATAGCATAGCTCTAACCTCCACCCTCCCTCCCTTTCTGAGTTATGCACAGCTAGTGGTTCATTGTAAAAGCTTGTACAAAAGTGGCATGCTATCCGTCTTTCAGAGCTTACTGATAGAATGTGAATCTAAGCAGAAAGCTAACTTTCAAGAGCACAGACTGAAGTTATGTGAGCACAGAGGAGCAGAGAAGGGGCAAAAGTATATTCTTATAAACTGAGATCTCTAAATGCTGTTTTCTTTTTTTTTTTTTTTTTCCCTAAATGCTGTTTTCTTTGGATCATGTTCATACACTGAAGAGTAAGAGCTGCTTAGAAGTTTGCCTATAGAATAAGCTAGGGTCTATTTGAACCAGTCTCTGATCATACTGGACTTGAAGTTTTTCTTTTACATTCTGAATAGTGAATGCAAAAAGGGTTAGCTGAGTCTTACAGATTATACTGAAAAATGTATTTTTAAAGTGCTTGTTTTTAGAGATCATGTTGTGAGTTAAAAGTATTGTATTTCTGCTTTGGCGAGAAACGGATGTGTGTCATCTAGGGTACACCCCTCTTTCCCGATTTGAGTTTGGACATCCAATATGATGCTGTGCACATACATGACAGATGTAACTCTTGACATTTACTGCAGATCTTGTTAGCACTGGGCTAGATTATGAAAATAGCATTCATGAAACAAGCCAGCCAAGGCCTAGGAGAGAATAAACAGTAATTTTGTCTCCATTCACATTTCCTTTTTTTTTTTTTTCCTTTAAAGTAATCTCAGTACCCAACATGGGGTTCAAACTCAAACCCTAAGACCCAAGAGTCACATGCTCTAGTGACTGAGCCAGCCAGGTGCTCTTGCATTTCCATTCATTCATTCATTCATTCATTTGAGAGAGAGAGAGAGAGAGAGAAAGAGAGAATCTTAAGCAGGCTCCATGCTTGGTACAGAGCCTGATGCAGAGCTTGATCCCATGAGCCTGGGGTCATGACCTGAGTCAAAATCAAGAGTCACACCTTAAACCAAGTATTTTTTTTTTTGTTTTTTTTTTTGTTTTTTTTTTTAATTTTTTTTTGAGAATGACAGAGATTCGGGAAGGGGCAGAGAGTGAGAAGGGAGCAGGAGAATCCCAAGCAGGCCCTGTGCTGTCAGCTCAGAGCCTTACGTGGGGTTCGGACCCATGAACCATGAGATCATGACCTGAGCTCAAGTCAAGAATTGTATGCTTAACCAACTGAGCCAGGCTCCCCAAGAGAATTGTTTTTAATGATGCCTGCCTTGACTAGAGGTTTTAGTGCTCAAAATGGTTGAGCTGCTCTCCCTACAATGAAACATAAATCTTGGAAAATAGATAAGTAGGAAATGGTTTATTATAAAAAAAGAAAATAATGTCTGATTTCAGTAAGTTTTGTTTTTTGGTTAGATATTGATTTTAAGCCACATATATTGATTGCCGACGACGGCCTCTTTCGGATACCCCAAAGTAATAGCTTCGAAATACCTCATGAGTTTAAAAACACAGTGTTTGTTTAGCATCATACAATTTTAGAGCTGGAAAGGACTTAGTATCTTTATTATATAAAAAGAACTGATGGTTAGAAAGATTGGATTGTTCAGACTAATTGGAGGTAGAGCTATAATGAACCCAGATCTCCTGTGGTGCCTTTTCTATCATGCACAATTTAATCTGTGATTCTTTTTGTTTTTTAACAGTGCCGCTGCCCTTCTCACTGTAGGTATTGTGTGATTGCACTAGCAGCATATCCTCACCTGTCGTGTGTGCGAGGATAGTCGTGCTCTCAGTACAGTACAGCTGCACAGTAGACACTTGTCTCCTGTTCTCCTCTCCCATGTCTGGGTTTTTGTTTTGTTTTTTAATGTTTTATTTATTTCTAAGAGAGAGACAGCGTGAACAGGGGAGGGTCAGAGAGACAGGGAGACACAGACTCCGAAACAGGCTCCAGGCTCCGAGCTGGCAGTCAGCACAGAGCCCGACGAGGGGCTCGAACCCACAAACTGCGAGATCGTGACCTAAGCGAAAGTCGGACGCTTAACCGACTAAGCCACCCAGGCACCTCAACCCATGTTCTGAGCTGTCAGCACAGAGCCTGATGCAGGGCTCAAACTCACGACTGCGAGGTCATGACCTGAGCTGAAGTTGGACGCTCAACTGACTGAGCCACCCAGGTACCCCAGACCAGCAGTCTTCAGACTGCTTCTCAGTATCTTAAGAATCCCCAAGAGATGCCCAGCCAGAGAGAGAAGCAGAGGATGCAGGGCTCTGGCTCCAACCAAAGCAACTGTTTTTAACTATGTTATATGTTTGGATCTCTCTAAGATTTTCTTTGAAGAAAGGATTTCTGTACTTAAATAAATTTAAAAAACAGTTCACGAACCACCTGGTCTCACTTAAAGATGAAGTTTTTCTGCATTGGTACATTAACTCTGACCACAATCCTCAACTGGAAAATAAATTCTTACATATTTCCTCTTTTCCTCTGCACCAGATTTCTCTAGTAAGAATGAAGGCTGTGGAAAGTAGGGATTGATTCCAGCTAACCACCAAAGTAGGGGTATTCCTCTGCCCACTATAGTTCTGTGGGTCAGTTGGTCACATCTGGGGGGAATATAACTAAATCAGATACAAGCTGTTCCACACTGGAGCCCCTGAGATTTTATTTTATTTAAAACAATTTTTTTTAATGTTTTATTTATTGAGACAGAAACAGAGCATGAGCGGGGGAGGGTCAGAGAGAGAGGGAAACACAGAATCCGAAGCAGGCTTCAGGCTCGGAGCTGTCAGCACAGAGCCTGATGTGGGGCTCGGACTCACGAACCATGAGATCATGACCTGAACTGAAGTCTGCCGCTTAACCAACTGAGCCACCCAGGCACCCCGCTCCTGAGATTTTAAATATGCAGTTATGCTGAGTGTTTTAAAGGAGAGCTACTGGAAATAACACTAGGCTAGGGCAGTGGCACCTTTCATTTTTGTTCTTTGATTTTTGTTTACTGGTTCCTTGGAAGCTGGAATAGGATGAATCTTGTTTTGTAAATTGCAGATGTTAAAGTTAATTTGATACCTCTGTAGACTGTCCAAAACAATCAAATTATCTTTAAATCTACTAATTATGTAACTTACATTCTCCAATTCAACCTGGCATTTTGCCTTTGATAGATGATAAGACTTGAGAGTAATCAAGGAGCTTGTCAGGTATTCTTAGGTTTGGACCTGTTCCTCAGGGCACAGATGGGAAAGGTGTAAATGTGCTTTGGGTCCCAGATTATATGCATTAGTGGCTACATCAGCTCTGTCTCCCCCTGTGGAACTCCATGAAACCTAAATTGTTAAGGCCTTTTGGCCTGTGTGTGGAGAATTGGAGTAAACACCCCAATTTTCCCTGTGAGAATAAAAATTCGAGATCGGAAAGTGTAAGAACATGAGTGGCAAGTGTTTGCTGTGTCAGTTTGGTTTGTCTTTTCCTATAATTGTAACTATAGATTTCTGTATTGTTCATTGAGACAGGTGTCTGCTTTTCCTCTGCTTTCCATCCTTCTTGTACATTGCCTTTATTTCAGTTCATAGAATCTCAGTTGGAGAAGACTTTGTAGGTAAACTGGCCGCTCAGACATTAAAGGCAGGCCTTCTGGTATCTTCACAGGTGATTTTTATTAAAAATTTTTTTTGTTTTAATGCTTATTTTTGAGAGAGAGAGTAAGTGGGGGAGGGGCAGAGAGCGAAGGAGACACAGAATCCTAAGCAGGCACGGGCGCCTGGGTGGCTTAGTCGGTTAAGCGTCCGACTTTCGCTTAGGTCATGATCTCGCGGTTCGTGGGTTTGAGCCCCGCGTCGGGCTCTGTGCTGACTGCCAGCTCAGAGCCTGGAGCCTATTTCGGAGTCTGTGCCTCCCTCTCTCTCTGACCCTCCCCTGCTCATGCTGTCTCTCTCTCTCTCCTAGAAATAAATAAAAATATTAAAAAAAAAAAAAAAAAAGAATCCTAAGCAGGCTCCAGGCTCTGAGTTGTCAGTCCAGAGCCCGATGTGAGGCTCGACCTCATGAACCGCGAGATCATGACCTGAACCAAAGTCAGATGTTTAACTGACTGAGCAACCCAGGCTCCCCTTCATAAGTGATTTTTAAGAATTTTTTTTTTAATATTTTTATTTATTTCTAGGAGAGAGAGAGAGAGAGAGAGACAGCGTGAGCAGGGGAGGCTCAGAGAGAGAGGGAGTCACAGACTGAAACAGGCTCCAGGCTCCGAGCTGGCAGTCAGCACAGAGCCCGACATGGGGCTCGAACCCACGAACCGCGAGATCATGCCCTAAGCGAAAGTCGGACGCTTAACCGACTAAGCCACCCAGGCGCCCCATAGGTGATTTTTAAACATCTGTTTGAATATCTTTACTTTTGGGGAACTTGTTATCAACACAGACGTATAGTCCATAGGTTCCAAACTTTCTTGGTTCATAGCACCTATAGTGTCTCTCTTTTTTTTTTTTTTAAACTACTACTTTTTTTTTAAATTTTTTAATGTTTTATTTATTTCTGAGAGAGAGAGAGACAGAGACAGAGAGACAGCGTGAGCAGGGGAGGGTCAGAAATAGAGGGAGACACAGAATCTGAAGCAGGCTCCAGGCTCTGAGCTAGCTGTCAGCACAGAGCCCGGCGCAGAATTTGAACCCATGAATTGTGAGATCATGACCTGAGCCGAAGTCGGATGCTTAACCAACTGAGCCATCCAGGCGCCTTTTTCTTTCTTTTTTTTTTTTTTTTAATAATGTCTCAATAACATTTCACAGTGTCCCAGTCCAAAAGAAATACATGACAGTTGCATTTATTAAGTAAATGGGTTAAAAAATTTATATCCTAATAACTTAGTACCCATTTGAAAAATAATAAACATAATGGAAAGAAAACATTTTTAAAGATTTTTTAAAGTTTATTTTTGAGAGAGAGACAGAGCAAGTGGGGGAGGGACAGAGAGAGAGGGAGAGAGAGAATCCCAAGCAGGCTCCACACTGTCAGCACAGAGCCTGACTTGGGGCTCAAACCCATGAACTATGAGATAATGACCTGAGCTGAAGCCAAGAATAGGATGCTTAACCAACTGAGCCACCCAGGCTCCCCAAGAAAACAATATTTTAATTTTAATCTCAAATAATTACAGTTACTTAACTAACAAGATGTGTACATCTAGGGGTACCAGGATGGCTCAATTGGTTAAGCATCCAGCTTTGGCTCAGGTTATGATCTCATGGTTCATGAGTTTGAGCCCTGCATTGGGCTCTCTGTTGTCAGTGCAGACCCTGCTTTGGATCCTCTGCCTCCCTTTCTCTCTGCCCCTCCCTTCTGCCCCTCCCTTGATCATGCTCTTTCTCATTCTCTCTCTCTCTCTCACAACTAAGTAAAAACATTTTAAGAAAAGAAAAAAAAAAAAGTCGTGTACATCTATTAGACACCATATAGTTTCCAAACTTGAGATCATATTGAACACTGCCACCTCGTTTCTTGTTCTACACTTATTTCACGAGGTACTTGTTTTGTGTCATAGCAGCTGCCACCCAGCTTCACATCTTTGAAAGGAATGTTGTGCAGTCTAATGTAGAAATAGTCAACTGCCTTGAGCTAGTAGTTCACATGGCATAGTAGATGTCAACTATTGCTGTTTCCCTCAAAACTTGATGTTGTGGCACCCTCTGAATTTGCTACAGTGCCTCTGACGCCACAGTTTGGGAACCTTGGATCTAGTTCATTGTGTTAGTTTTTAGAACATTCTTGGGGGGCCTGGCTGGCTGAGTTGGTTGAACATGCGACTCTTTATCTTGGAGTTGTGAGTTCGAGCCCCACGTTGGGTGTAGAGATTACTTAAAAATAAAGTCTTTAAAGAAAAACAAAAAAGAGGGACTCCTGGGTGGCTCAGTCAGTTAAGCATCCGATTCTTAATTTCGGGTCAGGTTATGATCTCCCAGTTCATGGGATGGAGCTGACAGCACAGAGCCTGCTTGGGATTCTCTCCCTGTCTCTCTCTTCTGTCTCTCTGCCGCTCTCCCCTCTCCCCATCAAAATAAATAAATAAACTTTAAAAAGAAAAGGAAATTCTTTACATTTAGCTAAAAATGTATCTAGTATATGTAGTTACCTCTGCAGCTTGCACCAGGGGGACAGAGAACTTAGCTTTAGGCATTATCAGCTGTTGAGCTAGAGAAGATCTTTGCTGACTTGAACTAGAATTACGGTAAGACTGGGGTGCCTGGGTGGCTCAGTCAGTTAAGTGTCCAGCTTTGGTTTAGGTCATGATCTCATGGTTTGTGAGTTTGAGCCCCGTGTTGGGCTCTATGCTGACAGTTCAGAACCTGGAGCCTCCTTCAGATTCTGTGTCTCCCCCTCTCTCTGTCCCTCCCCATGGCAATATCAGTCCATCTCTGAGGAAACTGAATCTTTAAGGCCAAATTGGTTGTTTCCATTGATTTGTAAGACTGTGGATGTACTCTAAATATTACCTATTTCCTTAGATGAGTGATCTGCAAACTTTTTCAGTAAAGGGCTTTACAGACCATATGGTTTCTGTTACAACCACTCAACTGTCATTATAGCAAAAAAGCAGCCATAGACAAAACAATAGATGAGTTTGCTATGTTCTGAGAGAACTGTTTACAGAAACAGGCAGCAAGCTGGATTTGGCTCCTGGGCCATAGTTTGCTGACCCCTGTCTTAGATTGCTGTCATTTTCTTAACTTTTGTTCTCCTCCAGCCAAATCTGGAAGTGTTTCAAACACACGTGTTCTTGGTGTGTTTGAAAATGTCTGAAGTCAAGGCCTCTGTATTCCATCTCTGTATTTCCGTGGTTCTATTTCTATGAATTTATATGGATTTCCTGTCAGAGCTCGCTGGAATCCTGCAGCAAGTTAGGATCAAAGGAGCACTGGTGATTGTTGGTGCCTTTCCTGTTAGATAGCAGGGACCAACACTAGGAAGGTAGTCACCTGAGGTTACACCAGCAAAGGAGGTCACACAGTTCCCTGATGTCTCCTGTTGAGCAAGTACCAAAAATTAATGCTAATTGGGTTCCAGTATCTTTCTCACTATAATGAGAGCTCACTGGTGAATATCAGTTGGGTGGTCTTTTGCTCCTGGACCAATTGTAGATCTGACTACATGTGTACCAAAATTGTGATTTACCTTGCGAACTACACAAGAAACCAGGATTCATCAAGTTCCCTAGGAGTGAAAACACTGAAGTCACCGCATTCAGCCCTCTTCATAGATGATGCCCTGATTTACTTGCACACTTGCTTCTAACACATGACATAGGATCAGGACAGTGTAACAGTGCCTCAGTGAAATAACCATCACTATCTCTCCTTTACAAGGTGGCGGTGAAGTCTGCCTTGTAAAAAGAAAGGTTAACTGGTGCTTCAAATCCCTTATAAGGTCTTCCTTATTCATTGATAGGCAAATTAGGGGTTTTTCCACCTATAACTTGAATTTTGAAATCAGTAGTGTTAGAAAACAGTTATTACTGCATTTACTGATTAGTACATTCGTTTGTGTCTTAAGATTATAGCATATCTGGGGCAATCACTTTGTTTTGCTTTCTTTGTCTTTGAAGAAGCACGACAAGCTTTGAACCCATATATGTCCTCCTCACCCTCCTTGGTGTGGCCTTGGAAATCCTGCTTTATAAAGTTGTTGCCTAACAGGAGGAAAAGCGTGAATTCTCGTGTGTGTCTGATTTGGAGGAGAAACCGCACTTTGCGTAATCTGTGTTTTTAGACTGCCCTGTCACCTCCTGCGCTCCCCCAACCTGCACGCTTGACAGTCACCTGTTCTTCCAAACTATGGAAGTACTAGGGCCTCATGTGATCTAACGATAGTCATGTTGCCTTTGGGATTTGCCTTTTCTTGACCCTAGGAGTCCCCATGTGTTTCTGTATTATTTCAGTACAAAGACTCCATATTTAATTTTGATAAGGTCTTGCTTGAAGTATTTGTACTTAAAGACCACTTTGGACAGGTTAAGTAGCCCAATTGATGCTTACAATTTTCTCTTTTACCCATTTAAATATCAGAATTGCTTAAAAAAAAAATTGTTTCAGAGTTTTGCCAGCCTTTGTTTCACTCCCTGATGTTTGGGCCTCTCTGCCAAGAACCTAATCAACTATAAAAAAAAGTTTTGGATTTCAGAATATGGTGTGGTTTTCCTGAGCCTCTGTAGGGTAGAGCCAAGAGACCATGTGCATTTGGGAGATGGCTCTGGTGTGTCCCAAGGTCTAATCTGTACAGAATCCTCACCAGTAACATCTTGCACTGTTTCTCTGTTTGACCTCTTAAAGAAGAAAAGTCTGCGGGCAGGGCAGCAGGATCCAGCCTGTGTGTGGAGAAGCTGGTGTGGTTCTGTGGGACTGATAGCAGCGGAGTCTGGACTAGTCCACTTTTCAGCCGGCCCTTCACCTCTTAGAGCCCTGTGGGATGAGATTGGAGATAGCATGTTGAATGCTTAAAAATAAAGACAATATAACATTGAGAGGAAAGTGTTTAAATCTAGATTTTGGGGGTGCATGGGTGGCTTATGTGTCTGACTCTTGGTTTTGGCTCAGGTCATGATCTCAGAGTTTGTGGATTCAAGCCCCACATCAGGCTCCATGCTTGACAACGTGGGGGCTGCTTGAGATTCCCTCTCTCTATCTGCCCCTCTTCCAGTCGCTCTCTCTCAAAATAATCAAACTTGGAAAAAAAATGAATAAAATAAACCTAGATCTTGGTATCAAATAGAATGGTGGGCTTAAGGGTATAGCCTGAAGAACCATCTTCTAAAAAACACACAGAAAATCCGGGTGAAATACAACAACTTTTTATCTTTTTAATTAGATGTGAAATAATTTGAGGGGGTGGGTTAGGAGAAAAAAAAAAGATATGAAATCATTTGGTAAAAGGTACTGATCCTGAGTATACAGCTTGGAGTTTTACATGTGTGTGCACCTATGTGATAACCACCAAGATGAAAGTATAAAACATTTCCAGTACTCCAGAATGTTCCCTCATGTCTCTTTTGTGGGTTTTTAATATCAGTAAAATGATGGATTCAGATATGACAGCTGTTAGGGGTGTTAGTTGTTGTGAAACTAGCTTTTTTCCCCACCTAAGTAAGCTCTTCACCCAATGTGGGGCTTGAACTCACCACCCTGAGATCAAGAGTCAGATGCTCTACTGACAGCCAGCCAGGCACCCCGTCAAATCAACTTTTTAGACTGGTCCCTTGTCCTCATCTGGAGGGGAACTTAATGTGAGTGGCAATTTAGATTTTTGACATGAGCATACACATCCCCAAGGTATATTATTCTGTCTAGCTACCAGAATAGAACTTAGCATGACATGAGTATCTTAGCAGAAAATACAAATAAATACTAAAATGGGGGAAAGAAGTCCTGCACTTGATATAATTGACCTTAGAATAGCAAGGGGCTAGCAGTACAGTGACATTGATTCCAGCGGTATGATAGGGAGGAGGGTAGGGAGTCCAAGGATAGTTGACAGGACAGAAACCAGGAAAATTCACTACAGAATAATCAGATGTTATGGAGTGGATGTTGTACCTGGTGCAACACTGTTAAGAGGGGGTTTTTTGCTTTTCTTTTTTTTTAATTTATTTCTGAGAGTGGGAGAGAGACAGCGTGAACAGGGGAGGGTCAGAGAGAGGGAGATACAGAATCTGAAGCAGGCTCCAGGCTCTGAGCTAGCTGTCAGCACAGAGCCTGATGTGGGGCTCGAACCCACAAACTGTGAGATCATGACCTGAGCCGAAGTCAGATGCCCAACCGACTGAGCCACCCAGGCACCCCTGTAAGAGTTTTAAAAAGAAAGGAGCAATGGGGTGCCTGGGTGGCTTAGTCGGTTAAGCATCCAACTCTTGGTTTCAGCTTGAGGGGTTTGGCTGTAGTGGTGGCTTGCAGTTCATGAGTTTGAGCCCTGTGTTGGGCTGCATGCTGACAGTACCGAGCCTGCCTGGGATTCTCTTTTTTTGCCTCTCTCTCTGGGTCTTCCTCACTCTCTCTCTCAAAAATAAATTTAAAAACTTAAAAAAAAATAAGAAAGGAGCAAGTGAAAGTCTGAGAAGTAGAGAGTGTGCCTGGCTGGCTCAGTCCGTGGAATGTGCAACTCTTGAGCTTGGGGTTGTGAGTTCAAGCCCCCACGTTAGGCCTAGAGTTTACTTTAAAAATTAAAAATAAATAAATAAAAGGGGGGTGCCTGGATGGATCAGTCAGTTAAGCGTCTGACTTCGGCTCAGGTCATGATATCACAGTTCAGGAGTTTAAGCCCTGTGTTGGGCTCTGTGCTCACAGCTCAGAACCTGGAACCTGCTTCAGATTCTGTGTCTCCATCTCTCTCTGCCCCTCCTCCACTTGTGTTCTGTCTTTTTGTCTCTCTCAAACATAAATAAACATTAAAAAATTTAAAAATAAATAAAATTTGGGAACTAGAATTAGGGGTATAAAAAGAAATCTTTCAGATTATTTTTACTAGCTAAAAAAGTGTCACTTGAAGACTGATCTTCCTCTCCCTTGAAGACTAAAGGAGTTTCTTGACTTGTCACGGTTGGCTTGCTTGGGCATCAGGAACCCTGAAGGAGAAGAGTGCTGAGAATAAAGAGCCCTGGTGCCAGCAGCCCGCAGGGACTGCATGTGCATGCAAAGCTGGGCGTGCAGCATTGTCCTTTCTTCTCCCCTTAAACCATCAGCCGCAGTCTTCACAACGTCAGCAGGCTGCGCTGCTGCCTTTTCTCACCTGTGTATTTTGTCCCATTTTTCTCAATATTCTCTAGTTTCTGTCTTCCTTTTCTCAGCATCCTATGACCCCCGCAACCACCTTAGGCCTCTCTGGTTCTCAGATAGTTCTTCAGGAAATTGTAGACAGGCCAGTAGGCAAAGTGTTTCTTTGAGCAAGATCAGGCTGGTTTTACAGAAGGCCTTGGTCCTAAGCTCGAGTTCACTTTAGCCAGTAGTTGTCCTATAGACATTCTTAGGGAATCCTGAAGGTCATGGGAGCATAATTTCAAAGTTCCTGCTCTGGTAGAAAGAGATAAATTGGCTTTGGAACCAATACTTCTGGGCTCAAATCCCAGCCCTGCTACTGGCTGTGTGACCTCATGTAAATCCTGTAATTGGCCAGATTCAGTTTTATCATCTATAAATTGAAAAGTTCCTGTCTTACAAGGTTATTATAAGGACTAGAAAATAGCTTATATAAAATATTTTCTACAGTAGGGGTGCCTGGCTGGCTCAGTCAGTAGAGCATGTGATACTTGATCTCAGGGTTGTGAATTCAAACCCCGTGTTGGATCTTGGAGCTTACTTAAAAACAACAACAACAACAAAAAGAAACACCTCTACAGTACTTAATGAAAGTACAATAAATAGTGGCTATTAATTTAATAAAACCAAATGAACAGTTATACTGAGAAACTTCTTGTATGCTCAGAACTCAGATGTTGATAATTGAAGGATAAAGTTCTCTAGTCCAGTGTCATATGGGGCCTGATTTCACCATTGTTCAATATTTTGTCACAGGATGAATCCATTCATCAGACTGATTTTGTCTTAAGTTTTATAGGAGAATAGACATATATCCTAGATTGTCAAAACGTTATAGTTGATGTCGCAAAGGAAGCTTTCCATAGCAGAAGCAAAACATAATGTCTCCTTAATGACTAGGTACCAAGTGGCATTGAAGGAGCAACAAGGTCTGTTAGTACATGGTGGGGTGGGTGGGGGTGGAGAGCTAGCAGGCATTGACCTGCCAGGTAGAGCTTGTTGAAGAAGATGGGGACTTTGCAGGGAGCTGATGGAATGTGGAGTTTTGGCCTATACCTGCCCAAGTGGGAAAAGTCTTACCTTGACAGGAAGGTGATAGGAACACTTCATTTTCTGGGACCAGATGAACTTGATTTCCATGATTATCTTCTCCTCTGCAGGCACTAGTGGGTGGTGATGTGTATACATGAGTGGGTTGAGGGATTGTGCTGCGCTTGTATGCCAGTAAGGGTGGGGGACGTCTCCTTCTAGGCCACGGCCTGTGGGCCAAACAGCAAGCTAAGGGTAGTGGGTACCAAGAAGAGGAATACTGGGTCATTCTGGTTGGGATTGCTCATCCAGAGATGATTAAAATTTCCAAAAAGTGTCATTTTCTAGGATCCTTTATATTTTCTGCACTCTGTTTTTCTGCACTGCTAAAATCACTCTTCTTCCTTCTGCCTGCACTAACCACAAGTAATCAGTCTGGTGGCTGGGGCTTGGGAGGCAACAAATAGCCATTTCTATAATGTCAGCCCTAGAGCAATCACGTGGGCAGGGTATGCCTAACCAGAGAATGGAGTTTTTCAGTTTGCATTCATAACTGGAAATAAAGCGCTTTCCTTATTCTCCTCCTGCAGGTCGGTGAGCTGGTAAAGGTTACGAAGATTAATGTGAGTGGTCAGTGGGAAGGGGAGTGTAATGGCAAACGAGGTCACTTCCCATTCACACATGTCCGTCTGCTGGATCAACAGAATCCTGATGAGGACTTCAGCTGAGTATAGCTCAACAGTTTTGCTGACAGATGGGAACAATCTTTTTTTTTTTTTTTTCCAATTGTCATCTATACAGTTTTCTTCCAGACATCAAAGCAGTCTAGTTTATATAAGCATTCTGTTACCTGTGATCTTTTTTAGACTGAACTACTCCATCTCTAGTCTCATTTACCATATTCAGGGTACGAAACTGGAGGGCTCGTGTGTTAACTTCTGAATTGGCAATTTTAGGTGATAGCAGCCATGCCTGAGTGTATCAGAAGGGATGGGTATTTTGCATCCTTTCCCTCAGGTGGTGCAGATCAACCTGTGGAAAACTGATGGACACGAGAGGAATATTGCACACTGCTTACCCTGATTTACTCAATGGTTTTGTTTTCATTTTGAAATCATGCTAGCAAAAGGCAATAGACTGTTCCCTTCCACCCCCATGAAGTAATATTGCACCGTGTGAATAGGAAGTACCCAGTGGGATTGCTTTTTCATTTATAGAACATGACCACTGTGTGACTCATTCTGACAGTTTGGATCCTGAGATTTCCGAGGACACTACTAGAGGCATTTGTCTTCCTTCCTAGTCAATGCTTCATACTTTTTCTTGGGATTCTTTAAATCCTTGTCATTCTTTCCCCCAAACCTACAAATATGTTCATTCTCAAGAAAAGTATTTTTCATTCCAGATGACAAGCAGGATGTGCAGAGCACTTTATTCAGTGCATAGCTTTAAGCCAGTATTGGATTCACCGAGTGGACACCCAAACTCCCAGCTTTCTGCCTTCCCTCAAGGGGTCATAGTAGGTTCACACTGCTACCACAGCTAAATAAACTCCTGGCTAATGGGATCCAGTAGGGCCATTTTTCTCTTGAGTGCCAGAATCCTGTTAGGGGACTCTTTGAAATTCTTAGCTTCTACTTGCTTGGAGTGGAAGGACCAATCACTTAGAATATTCCATAGAGGGTTGTAGGGCCAAATTCTGCCCTTTGCTTTATGTGCAACTTGTATACAAGTCAGGTTAAAATTACATGAGTTTGGGGTAGAGTTAGTGCTTTTCTAAACATTTGAACCAATCATAAATTATGTAGTATTCATTTTACATGGCCAGAATAGTGCTTGAAGTACATTACATTATCACCTGCCTTCATTTTTGGCTCTTTTTCTTTGTGCTCCAGTTTAGTTTACAAATCCTTTCAAGTATGGAAGGTTTATGTGGGGCCAGGTGCTCCAAAGAATTGACTTCTGAGACCAAAAATGATCTAGGCTATTTAGACTACAATATGAAACTTTCAAAGTTAGTTCCCAGTCTAGAAAAGCACTTACTGGTCTATGGTGTGGTATGACCCATAGAAACACCTTATATTTTGCTTTGGGCCTCATTTTAGAAAAGTAATATATCTTTCG
Organism: Hyaena hyaena; assembly: GCF_003009895.1. Classification (NCBI taxonomy): domain Eukaryota; kingdom Metazoa; phylum Chordata; class Mammalia; order Carnivora; family Hyaenidae; genus Hyaena; species Hyaena hyaena. The sequence goes on along the minus strand of NW_024080642.1, from coordinate 6,515,741 downwards.
AATTGTTTTTACGTAGGTTTATGATTAATAATGCATTCTTTGAACTATACCAAATCATGGTATCCCAGTGACTAGCACAATGCCTGGCATAGTCGGTGTGCAGATGTCTGTGTGAGTGAATGAGGGGTGCACAGAAGCTCATTATACAGCACAGGGAAGCCGGCTGACACAGGATTACATACCACAAGCAAACTAATGAGTTGACGCTAATTTATTTTTACCTCACACTAAGGTAATGCTTGATAAAAATATTAATACTCAACTTTTAAAAGTTAGCACAGTGCAATGCACATAGTGGGTGCTCAATGATGTTAAATGAACAGATTTGCAATACTAGACTTAATTCCATCTGACTACTCTTAAATTTTCAGTTAGAGCAGAGATACTGTAAAATTCAAATTCAAATCCACATTAAATCTTGTTTTCCTGGAAGTATGACATCTAAAATACTTGTAGAAAAACCTTGTCATAAACTGATTTGAATGTGTGTATTTTCTTTTGCCTTTGACTTTGATATTGGCTTGGATATGTCTTCATCATATGTAATATTAGTGGAACATTCAGCTCTACCCAAATCATAAGAATTTCTCAATGATCAGATGACTGAAAGCCATTATATGAACTGTTAGGTTGGATTTGGCTGGGTGTGTCAGTTGTTGGACCTTAATCAAAGGACTTCTAAAAAGTATGTTCCAAAAGCAAATGCTAGAATCCTATTCAAGTGCATATGTACATTGTGACAGAGCAAAGTAAACTGTAATTGGCTGCTATATTTTATATAATCATTTCTGCAAAAGCCCAGTTTTTGGATACTAATATTTGACATGGTTAATTCTTATTAATTTGTTGGAATTGTTTATTGTTAATAATGCAAATAGATAATTTTTAATTATCCTTAAGTAACATTTCACTATTAATGGTTTGAAGTGGGTGATAAGCAAACCAATTTGAAATAAAATATGAACATGTGCCATTGTATTATAACACTATACACTTTCTTGACAGTTAAATTTTAAAAAATGTTTTTTTGTAGCATGTATTGTATATGTTTATAGTATATGTAGTAAATAAAAATATGGCCAAATGTTTGGCTTGGTGATCTTTTGAAGAAAGTAATCTTTGAATATTTTTCACAAAAGAGCTAAATCTTTTATGCTTAGGGAATAAGAGGTGTGTACATTCTACAGCCTACAATCATATAATCAGATAAAAAAACAGTTATATATAATCTGTGGGTACTCATTAAAGATTAGGTTAATCGTTGGTGATATTCTGAAGGGCCTCCAAAAGTCATGAAATAAATTGATTTGAGAGGAACATAAAAGATTATGTAATGATCAAAAAGCTGGAATAATGTGGACAGAGAACATCAGACTTGTCCAGAAATGGTTATATGTGGGTGTAAAGAAAGTAAGGATATGGTAGGGGACTTTATAAAGCAAATGAGAAGTTTAGACATTATATAATAGGTTTTTAGAATGTTAGTGTAGATAGATATACAGTGTAATTTCTCCTTTTTTATGTAAGTAGCACGTTTTCAGGATAATTTAGTAAATACCCCCAAAAAGGGCTAAACGTTATGTTTTTTCCATTCTTTGTCAAAGCACGTGTATATATTCAGACACACACAGTATGACACTAAATATACCTAACAGGTTGGCATTATCCTCTAGTTTTGTGTCCTAGGGGTGGCGAAGTTTTAAAAAGAAAAAGACAGGGCCACCTGGCTGGCTCAGTCACTACAGCATGCAACTCTTAACCTGGGGGTTGTGAGTTTGAGCCCCAAGTTGGGTATAGAGATTACTTTAAAAAAATGAAAAGGACGAGTTTTGCCAATTACTTGGACCCAAAATAAAACATCTCGTTACCGTAAGCAGATTGTCAACGCAGAGTTAAATAAAGGAATCTCCCCCAAAGGGAGCCAACTTTGCCATAAACAAGCTTAACAAGGTGATTTAAGTATGTTTTGATTTTTTTTATCAATAAAAAATAAAGTGTTAAAATCTTGTTTTAATATGTTGAGTGTTGGGTTCCTTCGCATAACTTTGAGTGCTCTTACCTCTCTTACATTTATGACCCTGACTTTTCAGATTAAATTCTATTCCTTTTACAGATACGAAGAGAGAAGAAGCCCCCTCTGTAGAAGAAAATGCGAAAATAGGCCTCTTAAGTTTGGCAGGAGAAGGCCTAGTATTTGGAGCTCTACTGCCATACATACCCTGAAAATAGAAGTGGGTGAAGGGCTAACAAGAACTTACCATTGGGAAGTAAGGTTCCTAAGGAGAGCAATGGTCAAGGGTCCTGCAGGGATACAAGATGAAAGCAAGCATCCAGCCTGGGCTTCTGATCAAGGGGGTGCTTCCAGTATTTCTGTAGTTGGCCTCATTTTCTTAGACTTGAGGTTTGCATTGAATCCTAGCAAGGTGGGCACTAGAATTTTGACCAAATGGTCAAAGGTAAACTGGCTTGGGCAGATTTTTTTTCTATCCTACTTGAAATGGGAAGACTGTGGACTGTAGCTTTCTGGGAGTGGGAGGGAGAGTAATTGAATATCAGACATGTGGAGTGTGACTTGTTCAAAGCCTCCTCTCCTTTGCAAGAATTTTATGGAGTTTTCTAGTTCCATTTCAAGCTGATGGCCCAGGTGAGCTTCTCCAAGGCCCTGAGTGCCAGCAAGGAAACTAGGGAAGTTGAGACCTGAGTTGAGGTGGAAGATGGTTTCCTCCTTTCTCTTTTATATCAGGAAAGTACAGTGAGTGAAAATGAACTTGGTACTATATAAGGGTATAGTAATACTGTTTGTTGGATACCTCTGGGCTGCCTTCATGTACTATGTAATTCAGGATATAGCTTCCTGGAGTTAATGTGTTATTTGTACAGGTTTGTATACTCAGTGCTACCTCCCTCTCCCTTCAGACCTCCAGCCTGACCGTAGGGCTCCCATGAGTCCTTAACAGCTGGGAGCCCTAACACAAAGGCCCAGCTGCCTTGGCTGCTGTTGCTACGGTGTCTAAAGACTATCTACTGTGGGGGGGCGCCTGGGTGGCTTAGTCAGTTAAGCGTCCGACTTTCGCTTAGGTCATGATCTCGCGGTTCGTGGGTTCGAGCCCCGCGTCGGGCTCTGTGCTGACTGCCAGCTCAGAGCCTGGAGCCTGCTTCAGCCTGTGACTCCCTCTCTCTCTGACCCTCCCCTGCTCACGCTGTCTCTCTCTCTCTCTCTCCTGGAAATAAATAAAACATTAAAAAAAAAAAAAAAAAGACTATCTACTGTGGGGTGATGGCAATCTTGACCTCACTCATCGTTTTGTAATCTTTGTTTAGAGAGAGTATCACATGAATCCAAGGATACCTCTACTGACACAGAAAGGAGCTATTCTAAATATGAAGTATTTTAATAAATGTGAAATATTCATCTGTTGTCACCAGAGGGAGAGATTGACTGCATATTTTGCAGGCTGTGAAGCTGTCAGAGCTAGCTGAGCGCTTCTGTGACTAGTTTTGATCAGATTATAGTGGCTCTGGGGCGCCTGGGTGGCTCAGTCGGTTGAGCATCCGACTTCGGCTCAGGTCATGATCTCACAATTCATGGGTTCGGGCCCCATGTCAGGCTCTGTGCTGACTGCCAGCTCAGAGCCTGGAGCCTATTTCAGAGTCTGTATCTCCCTCTCTCTCTGACCCTCCCCTGTTCACGCTGTCTCTCTCTCTCCTAGAAATAAATAAAAATATTAAAAAACCTTTTAATAAAAAGATTATAGTGGCTCTAAGCAGATCTGTAAAAAAAGATACAGGATAGATCCTTGCCCTTGTGAATCTTCCATTCTAGGAGTAGCAGGACAAAATCCACATCCATAGCCCCCATGGAGGCCGCTGGTGGCTTTCTTGAAGTGTTCTGTCATTGACGGTCACCAGACACACAGCTTGGTGGGCAGTAGCTTTTGTGAGTAACCAGTTGAAAAAGGCACTCCTTCCTCTGTGTGGACATGGCTCATGCCAGACTCATGGCTTGCCAAGTCCAAACCAGAGTGTGATTTGGGTATGGCTCCTGTTGCCACCTCAACCGAGTGCGCATTTCTGATGCACAACTGTATGTGGTACTCAGCAAGTAGCTTCGGTAATTCTTTTTAATGTTTCAGTTGGCTGCTCATTTATAGATGGTCTCTCTCCCTCACATCCCCATCATCACCAAATCCTGTCGGCTCTGCCTCTACCACCACCACCCAAGCAAGCAAGCCGTCTCCTGTGGACCACTGTAACAACACCCTGGCCGTTCGCTTTCCCTACTCTGTTCATCAGAGAGCATCTAGGACTTGAGCATGGCATTCTTCTTCTTTTTTTAATGTTTTATTAATTTTTGAGAGAGAGAGAGACAGCATGAGCAGGGAAGGGTCAGAGAGAGAGGGAGACACAGAATCTGAAGCAGGCTCCAGGCTCTGAGCTGTCAGCACAGAGCCCAATGCAAGCCTCAAACCCACGAACCGTGAGATCATGACCTGAGGCAAGGTCGGACGCTTAACCGACTGAGCCACCCAGGCGCCCTGAGCATGGCATTCTTTTACTTAAAATCATTTAATGGCTTCCTCTTAATCATAAAATACAACCCACATTCCATAGAACGGCATACGTGGGAATGCTGACCTTTTCCTCGGCCTAGCTTCCTTGTGCTCCTGTCAGGCTTCCCTTTCAGCTTCTCAGTTAGGGGGCACCTGGCTGGCTCAGTTGGTAGAGTGTGTGACTGTTGATCTCGGAGTCTTGCGTTTGAACCCCACGTTGGGCATCAAGGTTACTTAAAAAGGGATGGGGAACAAGTCAGCTTCTCAGATGAAGATGCCCTTGCCCGTTCTAGGACCTCCCTTCCCCTAACTCTGACCTACTCTCTTGGTTCCAATGTCACTTCCTCAGAAATGCCTTCCCCAAACCCATAATCTCGTACTTAGTCACATCACTCACCTTCACGGTGTTCATCTCAGATTGTGGTGGTGTATTTCTGTGTTCATTTCATTCCATCTCCTCTGTTAGACTAGAAGTCAGCTCCAGCTGGACGGGAGCTACATGTGATTTGGTTATTCCATCTTGAGAGCCCAGCACAGAGCCTAGCTCACAACAGACAATACAGTTATTGAATGAGGTATGTTTCCTTCAGCAGTTTTTAGTGCTGGGGAATAGGGACCCCCAGCTGACTACTTCTCAGCTGCTGTCTCTGGTTTCCTGGTCTTGTGTATACTCAAAGACTGCAGGTTCTTTTTTTTTTTTTAATTTTTTTTTTTTATTTATCTCTAGGAGAGAGAGAGATAGACAGCATGAACAGGGGAGGGTCAGAGAGAGAGGGAGACACAGACTCCGAAACAGGCTCCAGGCTCTGAGCTGGCAGTCAACACAGAGCCCGACGCGGGGCTTGAACCCACCAACCGCGAGATCATGACCTAAGCGAAAGTCGGACGCTTACCCGACTAAGCCACCCAGGCGTCCCTGCAGGTTCATTTTAATACCAGACTAAAACCAATTTAGGAAGGTCCTGTTGCAGAAACAAAAAATGCCTGTCAAAGCCCAGTCTCAGGGCTTGGGTGCTTCCCGGTGGCCATGTTCCTTTCCTTTTCCATAGAAAATGTGACTGGAACACTTAGAGGGGACCTATATTCATACAAGAAAGATTATTCTCTGGTTGTATCTTTTTTTACATTTTCATTCCAGTGTAACATACAGTGCTGTATTAGTTTCAAGTGTACAACATAGTGATCCAACGTTCCATATTTTACTCAGTGCTCATCAAGACAAGTGTATTCTTAGTCCCCCAACCTATTTCCCCCATCACCTACCCACCACCCTTTTGGCAACCATCAGGTTGTACTTTATACTTAAGAGGGTTTTTCTTTTTTTTTCTTTCTTTTTTTAATGTTTTATTTATTTCTAGGAGAGAGAGAGAGAGAGACAGCGTGAGCAGGGGAGGATCAGAGAGAGGGAGCCACAGACTCTGAAACAGGCTCCAGGCTCTGAGCTGGCAGTCAGCACAGAGCCTGACGCGGGGCTCGAACCCACGAACCGCGAGATCATGACCTAAGTGAAAATCAGATGCTTAACCGACTAAGCCACCCAGGCGCCCCGGTTTTTCTTTTTTTTTAAACTTGTCTCTTTAGTGCCCCATGTTTGGTTTGTTTCTTAAATTCCACATATGAGTGATATCATACGGTGGTTGTCTTTCTCTGGCTTATTTTACTTAGCATTATACTTTTTAGATCCACCCATCTTGTTGCCAGTGGCAAGATGTAATTATTTTCTATGGCTGAATAATATTCCTGGGTGATTATATACGTATATGTGTGTTTATATTATATATGCCTTACATCTTTATCCATTCATCTGTTGATGGACACTTACACTGCTTCCATATGTTGGCTAATTATAAGTAATGTTGCAATAAGCATACAGGTGCACGTGTCTCTTCAAATTAGTGTTTTTGTATTCTTTGGGTAAATACCCAGTAGTGCAATTACTGGGTTGTAGGATAATTCTATCTTTAACTTTTTAAAAAATGTTTATTTGAGAGAGAGAGAGAGAGAGAACACAAGTGGGGAAGAGCCAGAAAGACAAACAGGGAGAGAGAATCCCAAACAGGCTCCACGCTACCAGTCCAGAGCCGATCTCAGAGCTCAAACCAGCCAACTGAAATCATGACCTGAGCCAAAATCAAAAGTCAGACACTTAACTGACTGACCCACTCAGGTGCTCCCACCTTTAACTTAAAAAAGATTTTTAAAAAAAATTTGTTATTTGTCTCTGAGAGAGACAAGAGGGACAGAGCGTGGTCAGGGGAGGAACAGAGGGAGAGGGAGACAGAATCCGAAGCAGGCTCCAGGCTTCGAGCTGTCAGCACAGAGCCCGACGCGGGGCTCCAACTCACCGAACTGCAAGTTCATGACACGAGCCGAAGTCAGATGCTCAGCCAACTGAGGCACCCACGCGCCCCTAACTTTTTGAGGAAGCTTCATAAGATCTTCTACAGCCACTGCACCAGTCTGCATTCCTACCAGCAGTGCAGGGGAGCTCCTCACTAGTTGTAACTTATTTTTCATTTCTAGTTTTACCAATACTTTCAAAAAGACTGATCCCATTACAAAAAATGTTAAGATTATGTCCAAATTATTTTGTTCTCAAATGCCAGTTGTAATGGAAGTAGCTTAATAGGTCCTAAACACTATTCAAAGTAATTACTTCTTATCTTGCCTTTTAGGTCTCAATAACATAGACTGCAGAGGTAGCAAGTCAAGAGAGCAGCTAACCGGGGCAAGGTCCTTGTAAACTTCTCTCTGTAAACTATAGTAAAGGGCGTGACCCCATTCTAGTGTCAAGGTAAATTGGAAGTAAAGAGAAAATTGGCCCGAGTCTGGGGCCCAAATCCTTTGACAAGCCTTGTGAGATAACAGGAAACAAGAAGAAAGCCAGATCCCATCCCCAAAGAAAGAATGTAACAAGAGGAAGTGCTTTATTTAAATTCTTTGGCCACATCTTTTCTCTCAGTAGAATCAAATTCTTCCTCTACTTTCACTTTTTCTTTTGAATAAAAAATTGCCCCAGTTTCTCATTTCCCTTGTTAGGCATGCCTATGGGATTAGGTTTATGCTTGAACCAGCTAGTTGCTTCTTGTTTCTTAGCAAGCTCTGCCATAGGAGATCAAGGGCAGTCTTCCTGTTGTCATGACAACCGACATTTACATAAGCAAGAACTGGGGGAAAACCTTTGTTGTTGGGAATGATTTGTGGTAAATTTCATCCTAATGGGAAGATAAAGCCCCAACTCGACAGGCTAGCAGCTAGAATTGGAAAAACAGAACACACTTTTCCTATTCCTTTTAGGGACGGCTATTTGCTAGGTGCCACTTTTGGCTATCCTAAGTACTGCCTTATGTGGAGGAAAAAAAAAAAGGAAACAATGTACTAATCTTTAATTCTGTCTTTAATCACGTTTTCAGTAGCAATCAGGACTTGGTGTGTTTACGAGATGGAGAGAAGGGGCCTGTTCTTCTATATTGATCCAGAGTCTTGTGACCCCTGGAGGATCCACAGATACACCTCATCAGTCTAGCAGAGATTATTCAGTCAAATCCATGTTCTCTGCTGGGCACACTGCCTGACTACATTAACGAGGGTCTTTTGCCCTTATGTACGACCACGTGATTGAGATCAGCCAATGGACCGTGTGCAGGAGTGTCTGCGCCACTTTGGGGCCTGGCTTGTACAAAACCCCCACAGGTGCTCACCGTTTCCATCTGGCTGAGATGGAGATAACACCCAGGGCAGAGAGTTCATCCCCTGACCCCTAATTACTGCCTGAAGAAGGGTCTCTCCAGCTTCGTTATCCGCTAGGTAGCAGGAAATAAACGGTTCAACCATTATATGGGGGCACCTGGCTGGCTTAGTCAGTGGAACATGGGACTCTTGATCTCGGGGTTGTGAGTTTGGGGCCCACATTGGGAGTAGAGATTAGTTAAAATCTTCAGGGGTGTCTAGGGTGGCATCGGTCTCTGCATTGAGCATGGAACCTGCTTAGGATTCTCACTCTCCTTCTGCCCCTCTCTCCAATTGGTGCCCTCTCTCTCTCTCTCAAAAAAAAATGAAAAACAAAATCTTTAAAATCTTAAAAAATATACTTTTAATTTTTAAAAATAAAATTCAACAATAAATCTGGGGCACCTGAGTGACTCGGTTGAGCGTCCGATTTCAGCTCAGGTCATGATCTGGCTGTTAATAGGTTTGAGCCCTGCGTCGCGCTCTGTGCTGACAGCTCAGAGCCTGGAGCCTGCTTCGGATTCTGTGTCTCCCTCTCTCTCTACCCCTTCCCTGCTTGCACTCTTCTCTCCCTGTCTCTCAAAAATAAATCAACATTAAAAAAATAAATCTTTTTAAAAAACCCATTTTATGTTTTAAGATCAAATAGCTGTAGCAGTGAGCCTAGTCTGACTAATACAGAGGAATGGGATAGCTGGCGGAGGCTACCTGGCCGGCTGTTAGGACTGGATGATGCCAAAGCTTTGTAGTCATTAGTAAGATGCTATAGTCACCTCAGACAACAATTTTTTGCTGTAAGTATTCCCATGCAATATCTGAAATTGAAATTTAACTGAGCAGAGTGCCTGTGCGGCTCAGTCAGCTAAGCATCCGGCTCTTGATCTTGGTTCAAGTCAGGATCTCATGGTTTGCAAGTTCAAGCCCCGCTGACAGCACGGGGCCTGCTTGGGATTCTCTCTCCCTCCCTCATTCTCTAGCCCTCCCCTGCTTGTACTTCCTCTTTCTCTCTCAAAATAAATAAACTTCAAAAAAACAAGAAAACTTTAACTGAGCATCTTGTATTTTTATTTGCTAAACCTGGCAATTCTATCCCTGGCTGCCCTTTAAAGAAACACTCTGCCAGGCTGCTGCTCTTTCCTCAAGGGGTATTGCATTCCCTCCGAAGCATGAACAGTCTGTGCCTGAACATCTGGGGCCAACCCACTCATTCTGTACTTCACATTCTTGTCATCTTGCTAACTGCCCCAAGTGTGAGTCCCCTGGTCACCCTTCATTTTGTTCCTGGCATCCTCGAGCTGTACCAGGTCTTCTCTGAACACATGTGCACCATTTTGGACTTTAGACCATTTTTGAAGGTCTGGTCATCCTGTTCTGCTCCTTACCTGCCTTTCCATTATCAACCAACCTTCCTCTCATTTTTAAAAAAAATGTTAATGTTTATTTACTTTTGAGAGAGTCAGAGCGGGAGCGGGAGAGGGGCAGAGAGAGAGAGGGAGACACAGAATCCAAAGCAGCCTCCAGGCTCTGAGCTGTCAGCACAGAGCCCAACGCAGGGCTTCAACTCACAAACTGTGAGATCGTGCCCTGAGCCAAAGTCAAATGCTTAACCGACTGAGCCACCTAGGAGCCCCTACCTTCCTCTCATTTATGAAAGGTTTTGACATCTGGCCTGCTATCATCTGGAGTGACCCATCCATCACTTTGGCCTCCTTTTTTTTTTTTTTTTTTTTTGAGTTCTTCAAATTCATTATCTTGTCCTCTTACATCCTGAGATCTTTTACCCTCTGACTACTACCTTCTAGGCTTCCAGTTCTCTCACTTTTCCCAAATCCCTCTTCCATTCCTCCTCTGGTCCCTAAACTCCTCAACTATCAGACACCTTCTATCTTTTTTTTTCCCAAGTTGGATAATGAGTAAGTATATAATATTGTCAGGTCTTAAATATACCCAACTGCCTACTAGACATCTCCATTTGGATGTCGTGAAGGCATCTCAGACTTAACATATTCCAAACTAAATTCATCATCTCTTCCCCTATTTTTTTTTAAAGATTTTATTTTTAAGTAATCTCTACACCCAATTTGGGACTTGAACTTATAACCCTGAGATCAAGAGTTGCATGCTCCCGGAGCACGTGGGTGGCTTATTTGGTTAAGCATCCAACTTCAGCTCGGGTCGTAAGCTCATGGTTCATGAGTTCTAGCCCCACCTCAGGTTCTGCACAGACAGTGCAGAGCCTGTGTGGGATTCTCTCCCTCTCTCTGCTCCTCCTCCACTTGCTCTCTCCCTATCTCTGTCCCTCCACTACTTGCTCTCTCTCTCTCCCTCTCTCTCTCAAAATAAATAAACTTTTTAAAGAAAAGTTACATGTTCCACCGACTGAACTAGACACAGGTGCTCCTTCTCTTCCCCTGTTCCTTATCCACGTTCTTAATCTCAACTCTGTCACCACTTGGCCAAGCCCAAACCCTGGGGCCATCCTTTATTCCTTTCTCTCATTTATCATCCCATTTCTTGTCATTTATGGAATCTTAACTCCTAAGCATCTGTAAAATCAGTCCACTTAACTTCATCCCCGCTACTGCTACGTTAGTTCAGACTGCCAACTTCTGTCATCTAGATGACTGCAACAGCCGCCTGACTGGTCTCCTGCCTCTGTTCAACCCCTCCAGTCCCTAACACATTGCAGTCCTAGTGAGCTTTCTTCATTCGTATTAGGGTATATTCTCCTGCAGCAGATATCTAAACTCCCTGCAAAGGGGTGGAGAGCTCTTTAATGTTCTAGTTCCCACTTCTGTCTCCAGCCCTGCCTCTCCTTGCTCTCCTTCCTGCACTGGGGCCTCTAGCCACACTCAAGTTCTTGACCTTTCTTTACTTGCCCCTCCAGGCTTTTGTTTACAGTCTATACCTCTCTCTGACTCCCTTTGCCTCTCACCTTCAATTACTAGACTTATCTGACTAGTAATTGATCTGAGTAGTTCTCTTATCTGACTAGTTAGGTGTCTGTCCCAGGTCCTCTGCTGGCAATATGTATTTACAGTGTAGCATCACACCCAACTGAAACTACCTGTGCATGCCTGTCACACAACCAGGTGGCTCATTGGTGTATTTCAGTACCCAGCTCTGCTTATACACACAGCAGATACCCAGGGTATTTATTTTGGACAAAATAATGGAAAACATAGAATAGGTTGGAGGTCATCAAAAGCCAAGAGGGAACAGCGGGTAGTAATCATCCTATGGACATAAAAAAGTTACTCTGTCAGTTAGCTTTTGCTGCCAAATAAACCATGTCAATACTTAGTGGCTTAAAACAACAATCACTTATTTTACAGTTCTGCAATTTGGGTTGGCTCAGCGGGACTGTTCTTCTGGTCTGCTCAGCTTCTTAAAAAAATATTTTTTTAATATTTATTTTTGAAAGACAGAGACAGAGTGTGAACAGGGGAGGGGCAGAGAGAAAGAAAGAGGGAGACACATAGTCCGAAGCAGGCTCCAGGTTCTGAGCTATCAGCATGGAGCTCGACGCGGGGCTCAAACCCACGAACTGTGAGATCGTGGCCTGAGGCGAAGTCCAATGCTTAATCGACTGAGCCACCCAAGCGCCCCTGGTCTGCTCAGCTTCTGATTGACTGGGGGCTGACACAGTTTATCTCTGCTTTGTGTGATCTTCCATCCTCCAGCAGGGTAGCCTGGGCTGGCTCTCCTGGCCACTGACAGAATTCCAAAAGAACAGGAAGAATCCTACAGAGGCTCTTAAGGTCTAACCTTAGAATGGACACAGTGTCAAGTCCACTGCATTCTATCTATCAAAGTGAGTCTCAAGGCCAGCCAGGTTTTCAGGAGTGAGGAAATAGACTCCCCCTCTTGATGGGATGAGCTGTAAAGACATCAAGAGTTGCATGTTCTACAGACTGAGCCAGCCAAGTGCCCTATAGTGTATTTTTTAATAGTTTCCTTTAATTTTATTTTATAAAAATATTTGGCTTTTTATTTTATTTTTTTTAGGTAATCTCTACAGTCAACATGGGGCTCAATGACCCCAAGATCAAGAGTCACACGGGGCATCTGGGTGGCTCAGTCAGTTGAGTGCCCGACTTTGGCTCAGGTCATGATCTCACGGTTCGTGGGTTCGAGCCCCTCATTGGGCTCTGGGCTGACAGCTAGCTCAGAGCCTGGAGCCTGCTTTGAATTCTATGTCTTCCTCTCTCTCTGACCCTCCCCTGTTCACGCTGTCTCTCTCTCTCTCCCTCTCAGAAATAAATAAAACATTTTAAAAATGTAAAAAAAAAAAGATAGTCACACATTTTAACAACTGAGCCAACCACATGCCCCAAGCCTGATTTTTAGCACCTGCCAAAGTAGGTGTTTGGAACTGGGCCTTGGGGACTGTTTGAGAAGAAAAGCCCATGGAAAAAGATTACTGGGAATGAAAAGACTCTGACAGCAGGCTTCTTAACGTCAGGGGTTGTGCCCATTTTATTCACTTCTATCTGTAGCACCTTACATGGTTACCACATGGGAAACACTCAGCAAATGTTTGTCAAATGACTAATAGTAAACCTCTATTTACTACTGTAAAGGAGAACTAAATGCCTAGTCTTGTTTTTTCTTTTTCTTTTAATGTTTCATTTATTTCTGAGACACACACACACACACACACACACACACACACAGCATTAGCACGGGAGGGTCAGAGAGAGAGGGAGATACAGAATCTGAAGCGGGCTCCAGGCTCTGAGCTAGCTGTCAGCACAGAGCCCGATGCGGGGCTCAAACCCACGAACCATGAGATCATGACCTGACCCAAAGTTGGACACCTAACCGACTGAGCCACCCAGGTGCCCCTAAATGTCTAGTCTTACTAGCAGTGCCGCTGTGTGTGGATATACAGGTTAGGCCCTAACCAAGGGCTTGGGGGGCACAGAGGAGCGGAGTTGAAATACAGTCTGCGCTCTGCTAGCCAAGACTCAGGCCTGGCTCCTGGCTTTGCCTGCCTGCAAGGGGCATAGTTTTAAGTTCAAGCATAGCCTTTTACCCGCTAAGCAGCAAGCCTCTAAGACTGTGTGTTGGAGGGGCACCTATTTTACCAATCTTACAACGGTTCTTAATGGCTAGCCCAGCCCTGATCATCTAGGGGAGCACAGAGCTGGCTACTGAAGGGTACAAGATGGCACAAAATGCACAAAGCCAGGAAATCAAGCATAAAACTAGAGACACTGTTCTTAAAAATTGATCGACAGTGGGGTGCCTGAGTGGCTCAGTCGGTTAAGCGTCTGACTCTTGATTTTAGCTCAGGTTATGATCTCAGCGTACATGAGATCGAGCCCCGCCCCAGGCTCTGTAGAGCCTGCTTGGGATTCTCTCTCCCTCTTTCTCGCAGGTCCTCCTCCACTTGTGTGCATGTTCATGCACTCTCTCTCCCTTTTTCTCGTTCTCTCTCTCTGTCTCTCTCTCTCTCTCAAAAAAAATACGCTTTAAAATATATTTAAGAAGGGTCACCTGGGTGGTTCAGTCGATTAAACATCCAACTCTTGATTTTGGCTCAGGTCATGATCTCACGGTTTGTGTGTTGGGCTCTGCACTGACAGCATGGAGCTACCTTGGGATTCTCTCTCTCCCTCTGTCTCTGCCCCTCCCTGACTCATGGTTTCTCTCTCTCTTTCAAAATAAATAAACTTAAAAAATATTTTAAAAAATTAATCAACATCAGTGAATGAGGGATTGAGAAAAACAGGAGCAAGAGAAAGAAGGCATAGTGAGGTTAAAATGTCTGAATCGAATTCCAAAACCAACTGAGAGTTAACAGAGAGACCAAGTCAGCGGAGCACATAGCACATGATTTTTCTCTCTAAAGGGTGAATCTATGAGACAGAAAATAGATTAATGCTTGCCCAGGGCTGGGAGTGGGGATGGGGACTGACTGTAAATAGGCTCAAAGTTTCACTTCAGTGTGATGGAAATCTTCTAAAATTAGACTCTGGCAATGGCTACATAACTCTGGTAATCCACTGAAATTAATTGAATTTTATGCTGAAAACGAATGGATCTTTATGGTATGTAAATTATATCTCAATAAAGCAGTTTGAAAATATTTGTCTCATAAAAACAAACAAACAAACAAATAATAAAAATATTTATCGCGGCAAGACATAACAAATGTTGGGGCTCCTGGCTGGCTTAGTTGATGCAGCATGCAATTCTTGATCTTGGGGTTATGAGTTCAAGCCCCACATTAGGTGTAGAGATTACCTAAAAACACATAAATAGGGGCACCTGGGTGGCTCAGTTGGTTGAGCATTCGCCATCAGCTCAGGTCAGGATCTCACAGTATGTTGTCAGCTGCTGTCAGCTTGAAGCCCGCTTCAGATCTTCTGTTCCACTCTCCCTCTGTCCCTCCCCTACTTATGCTCATGCTCTCTCTCTCTCAAAAATAAATAAAGCATTAAAAATGTTTATATAAAAAATTTTAGAAATACATAAATAAAATCTTTTTTTTAATTGCCTTCCAGATTTTTTTTAAGTTTATTCATTTATTTTGAGAGAGAGAGAAAACGTGAGTTGGGAGGCACAGCGAAAGAGGGAACCCCAAGCAGGCTCTGCACTTTCAGCACAGGAGCCTGATGTGGGGCTTGAACCCACGAATTGTAGGATCATGACCTGAGCCGAAATCAATGCTCAAGCGATTGAGCCACCCAGGCGCCCCCATAAATAAAATCTTGAAAAGAGAAGATAAGAAATGACCATGTTGGTGAAAATGTGGAAACAAGGATCCCTCCTGCACACTTGGTGGGAATGTTAAATTGGTGCAGCCACTGTGGAAAACAGTATGGAGGTTCCTCAAAAAAAATAAAAAATGGAGGGCCGCCTGGCTGACTCACTCAGTGGAGCATGCAACTCTTGACCTCAGGATTGTGAGTTTGAGCCCTATGTTGGGTATAGAGATTACATAAATAAAATCCTCTTTAAAAATTTAAAATAAGGGCACCTGTGTGATTTCTGTCTGTTCAGCGTCCGCCTTTGTCTCAGGTCATGATCTTGTGGCTCATGAGTTCAAGCCCCGTGTCGGGCTCTGTGCTGCCAGCTCAGAGCCTAGAACCTGCTTCAGATTCTGTGTCTCCTCTCTGTGCCCCTCTCCTGCTCATACTCTGTCTCTCCCTCAAAACTAAATAAACACTAAAAAAAATTTTTAAGATAGCAATACCATATGATCTAGTAATTCCATTACTATTTACCCCTCAAGATGAAAAAAACCCTAATTTGAAAAGATATATGCACCCCTATGTTTATTGCAGGATTATTTATTATTTATTGCCAAGGAATGGAAGCAGCCCAAGTGTCCATGAACAGATGAATGGATAAAGAAGATGTGGTATATACGTACACAGTGCAATATTACTTGGCCATAACAAAGAATGAGATCTTGCCATTTGTGACATATATGGATAGACTGTATTATGCTAAGGGTAATAAGTCAGGCAGAGAAAGACAAATAACATATGATTTCACTTATATATGGAATCTAAAAAACAAATCAACAAACAAAAATCCAAACAGACTTTTTTTTTTCCTTAGGGAGAGAGAAAGCAGGGAAGGGGAGGAGAGGGAAAGAGGATAATCTTTTTTTCTTTTTTGAGAATACACTGTATTTTATTATTTTCTATTTATGAAATAATACATGCTTATGATAAAAAGTAATGATACAGGAAAGAACGAAGAGTCCACCAGTTACATGATTACACAAGAAAAACCACTATTAAGGGGCGCCTGGGTGGCTCAGTTGGTTAAGCATCAGACTTTGGCTCAGGTAATGATCTCGCGGTTCGTGGGTTTGAGCCCCGCATCAGGTTCTGTGCTGACAGCTCAGAGCCTGGAGCCTGCTTCAGATTCTGTGTCTCCCTCTCTCTGCCCCTCCACCACTTGTGCTTTGTCTCTGTCTCAAAAATAAACTTTTATAGTTTATTTATTAAAAGAAAAACCACTGTTAATATTTGCTATATATTTTCTGGTCTGCGTAGAGAGAGGATAATCTTGGGCAGGCTCCACACTCAGCACAAAGCCGACATGGGACTCAATTCCACGACCCGGGGATCATGCCCTGAGCTGAATCAGAGTCGGATGCTTAACCAACTGAGGCACCCAGGTGCCCCCCAAACAGACTCTTAAATACGTAAAACAAACTGATAGTTGCCAGAGGAGAGGTGAGTGGGGACAAAATAGGTGAAGGGGATGAATAAATACAAACTTAAAAAAAAAAAAAGATACACATTTCCAGTAATAAAAGGAAAGTCATGATAATGAAAAGTACAGCATGGGCAATATAGGAAGTAATGCTGCAATAACAGTGAATGGTGACGCTGATTATGCACACTGCACTGCAGTGAGCATTGAACGATGCATTGCCAAATCACTATGTTGTATACCTGAAACTAATATAACATTGGTTTTATGTTGTTGTTTTTTTTACTAATATAACACTGAATAACAATTATATTTCAATGATAAAGAAAATGTAAAAAAACAAAACACATTGTTCTGAGTATAATAAAATTATTTGTTTCTTGTCAGTGACAGCCACGCTAAAAGTGCATAAGACATTGTGTGTCCCTGATGCAGTACAGCAGGAAGATCACAGTAAGCAGCACCTCTGAGACATTCAAATTAAAAACAAAACAAAACAAAAAAACCGACCTGACTGTAATCCAGCTATCAGTTTACAGGAAATATGAGGAATACAGGAATAAGTTAAATAACACCATAAGGAAGTGAAGACATATTCAGGATGTGAGATATTCTACAAGACAAATGGCCCAGTTTCTCTCAAATAAATGGCATGAAAAAGAAAAGGGACAGGAAGGGAGATCTGTTATGGAGACAAAGAGACTTAAGAGCTCTATTCGCTGATGTATTTTGTGAATTTAGTTTGTATCCTGGTTCAGGTAAACCAGTTGGGGGAAAAAAAGTATTTGAGACAACCATGGTAAATTGAATATGGATTGAATATTAGATGATATTGAAAAGAATAAATGATGGGCACCTAGCTGGTTCAGTCAGTAGAGCAATTCAACCCTTCATCTCTGATGAGTTTGAGTTCAATGTTGGGTGTAGAGATTACTTTAAAAAAACCAAAATCTTGAGGCACCTGGGTGGCTTAGTTGGTTAAGTGTCTGACTCTTGATTTTGGCTCAGGTCATGATCTCACGGTTCGTGGGTTCAAGACCAGTGTCAGGCTCTGTGTTGACAGGGTGGAGCCTGCTTAGGATTTTCTCTCTCCCTCTGCCCCTCCTTCACTCTCTCTCTCTCCCTCTCTTCCTCTCTGCCTCAAAATAAACAATAAAAACATTTTTAAAAAGAATTTTAAAAGATCAATTGATTTTTCAAAAAGTGTATCTCACTCACTTTATTTGTAAATTTTATTACTAGTGAGAATGAATATATTTCTTTATTAATTAACTCTTTGACTCCTCTCCTGTATGAATTAGCAGGTTATACCTTTTTCTTATGTTTTTTTTACTTATTACTTTTTTTAACGTTTATTAAAAAATTTTTTTTAATGTTTTATTTATTTCTGAGAGAGAAACAGCATGAGCAGAGGAGGGTCAGAAAGAGAGAGAGGGAGACACAGAATCTGAAGCAGGCTCCAGGCTCTGAGCTAGCTGTCAGCACATAGCCCAACGCGGGGCTTGAACCCACGAACCGTGAGATTATGACCTGAGCTGAAGTCAGACGCTTAACTGACTGAGCCACCCAGGCGCCCCCCATTTTAACATTTATTTTTGAGAGAGAGAGAGAGCACGAACAGGGAAGCAGCAGAGAGAGAGAGAGGGAGACACAATCTGAAGCAGGCTCCAGGCTCTGAGCTGTCAGCACAGAGCCCAATGCAGGGCTTGAGCTGACAAACTGAGAGGTGATGACCTGAGCTGAGGTCGGACTCTTAAATGACTGAGCCACTGAGGCACCCCATTTACTTATTACTTTTAGTTTAGAGAGAGTGTGCATGCGCTCGCTTTCACACACCCAAGTGGGTGAGGGGCAGAGGGAGAAGGTGAAGGAATCTTAAGGAGGCTCCACACTCAGGTCAGAGCCCCAATGTGGGACTGGATCCCAGATCCTGAGATCATGACCTGAGCAGAAATCAAGAGTTGGATGCTCGGGGTGCCTGGGTGACTCAGTTGGTTAAGCGTCCGACTTCAGCTCAGGTCATTGATCTCAGTTTCATGGGTTTGAGCCTTGCGTCGGGCTCTGTGGTGACAGCTAGCTCAGAGCCTGGAGCCTGTCTTCGGATTCTGTATCTCCCTCTCTCTCTGACCCTCCCCTGCTCACACTGTCTCTCTCTCTCTCTCAGAAATAAGTAAATAAATAAATAAACATTAAAAATTTTTTAAAAAGAAAGATCTCTTTAACTTGAATTTAAAAAAAAAAAACTTATTAGAAACCGTTGGTAACCATTACTGTTAATGGTGAAATATTAGACATTCCCATTAAAATATCAAATTTAACAATAAATGCCCATTTTGATCTCATATTCAACATTTATCTGAAGCTACATAGATATGGAGAAATGAGAAGTAAATAGGAGCTATACTACTATAAACAAAGACAACAATGTTTTTTAATTTATTTTTGAGAGACACAGAGAGACACTCTGAAAACCCAGTCCAGAGGCGCCTGGGTAGTTCAGTTGGTTAAACCTGACTTCAGCTCAGGTCATGATCTCACGGTTCATGGGTTCGAGCCCTGCGTCAGGCTCTGTGCTGACAGTGCAGAGTCTGCTCGGGATTCTCTCTCTTTCTCTCTCTCTGCCTCTCCCCTACTCATTATCTCTCTCTCTCTCAAAAATAAGTAAACATTAAAAAATAGATTCCCCACTTTCCCCTATTTAATCTATAAATTCAGGGCAGCCCCAAACAAAATCAAATGGATCTTGGGAGGGATGCCTCAGTGGCTCAGTAGGTTCAGCATCCAACTATTGAATTTGATCAGGTCAGGATCCCAGGATTCTGGGATCGAGCTGTGTGTCAGGCCAAGTGTAGAGTTTTAGGATTCTCTCTCTCTCTCTCTCTCTCTCTCTCTCTCTCTCTCACTCTCTCCTTTTGCCCCTCTTCTCCACCTACACACTCTCTCTCCCTCTCTAAAATACAAAAATTCAAAATGGATCTTGAGAGAATGTTTCAGGTTGATTCTCCAGTTCATCTGGGAGGCTTATAATACAAAATGAGTGAAATTCTGAAAAAAATGTTTACCTTACCAATATGATAATATACTAGAAAGCTATTGTAATAAATGATGTCGTATTGAAATAAGAATAGACAAACAAGAGCATCTGGCTGGCTTAGTCAGTGGAGCATGAGACTCTTGATCTCGGAGCTGTGAGTTCTAGCCCCATATTGGGTGCAGAGATTACTTAAAAATAAAACGTTAAATAATAATAATAATAATAATAATAATAAACAACTTTCCTTTCTAGGGGTGCCTGGCTGGCTCAGTTGGTAGAGTATGCCACTCTTGATCTTGGGGTGATGAGTTAGAGCCCCACATCAGGTATAGAGATTACTTAAAAATAAAATAAAATAAAATAAAATAAAATAAAATAAAATAAAATAAAATAATTTTTATTCCTAGATATACTTTTATATATGTGTAAAGATCTCAAGGAGTTTGTTAAAGTATTATTTGTAACAGCAGTAATTTTTTAAAAATTGTTTTCAATGTTTATTTACTTTTGAGAGAGAGAGAGAGGAAGGAAGGGGAGAGACAGGGAGAGAAAGGGAGACACAGAATCCGAAACAGGCTCCAGACTCTGAGACATGAGCACAGAGCCTGATTCAGGGCTTTAGCTCACAAACTGTGAGATCATAGTCAGATGCTTAACTGACTGAACCACCCAGGCAGCCCTGTAACGGAAATAAATTTTAAAGAGCTTAGATATTTATCAATAGAAGACTGATTAAATATTGTAACACCCATATAAGAGAATATCATAGTTATTAGAAAGAGAAAAATAGCTTGATAGGTACTATTGAAAAAATATTCATGAGAGACACCATGCTGGCTCAGTCAGTGGAGCACACAACTCTTGATGTCAAGGTGGTGAGTTCCAGCCCCATGTTGAGCATAGAGTTTACAAAAAAAAAAAAAAAAAAAAAAAAGTGTGTGTGTGTGTATGATATACTGAATGGAAAAGGCAGTCTGCAGAGCAATATTGTAGCCGAAAGTAATTTTTATTGCTTTTGGTTCACTTTTTTGTTTGTTTGTTTTTCTAAGTAGGCTCTATGCCCAGTTGGAGTCCAACGAGGGGCTTGAACTCTGCACCCTGAGATCAAGACCTATTCTAAGATCAAGAGTCGGAGGCTTAACCAATGGAGCCACCCAGGTGCCCTCACCTTTTTACTCTTGGAAAGTAATATGTAATTTGGGCCACCTGAGATGCACTATAGCACAGAGCCTGCTTGTGATTCTCTCTCTCCCTCTCTCTGAACTTCCTCTGCTTGCACTCTCTCACGCTCTCAAAATAAATAAATAAACTTTTTAAAAGTTAAAAACATAAAAGCAATACACAGTTAAAGATATCTATGAAAATACAAACAAAAATGAAAGGAAAAGCGAAAATAGGGGCACCTGGATGGCTCAGTCGGTTAGGCGTCCGACTTCGGCTCAGATGATGATCTCATGGTTCGTAGGTTCGAGCGCCGCATCGGGCTCTGTGCTGACAGCCAGCTCAGAGCCTGGAGGTGGCTTCGGATTCTGTGTCTCCCTCTCTCTGTGACACTCCCCTGTTTACTCTCTCTCTCTCTCAGAAATAAATAAAACATTAAAAAAAAAGAAATTTAGGAAAAGCGGAAATAAAACACCCATAATCCCTAAAAAACTGATTTTAACTTTCTTTTAATGTATTTTTTATTGTTTTCTAAGTATAATTGTATTTTTAACAATGTGATGATACTAAAAATGTGATTTTATGGCTTTTATACTTAATCATGCATTGTGAGAGGGTCTTTCATGGGTATCTTCATAAATTCTATATTATAAGTTAAAAAATTTAAGTTTTAAAAATTAAGTTGTAAACTGTAAAAGTAATACATACATTTAAAAATTTAAACAAATTCAAAAAAATTAAAATAGTCTATTTCTACAAGTAAAAACACAATGTTAACTTAAAACAAATAAACAACTAAAGTGCAAGCTCCCGGAGGCAATGACTAATCATATTTTTTAATGTCCTATTTCCTTCTTGTAGAGCTTAGTACACTGCCATGTATGGATACTCTACTCAAGACAAGTCAAGTAAGGGCTTGTTTCCATTAAAGGAAATATTTCAATAAAGTTGGGAGACTCATACTTAAGGGTGTGATTTAATGACCTGGTGATTGTTTTAAAGGATTTTCGATGGAGTATGAAGTATCCATGCACACAGCAGCTGTACGGAGTTCAGTCTTACACTGTGAGAGCCACCTCAATACGGCACCATGATTTTCTTAAGTATTACTGTCTCCACTCAAGATAGTGCTTGAACTCATGACCCTGAAATCAAGAGTCACATGCCCTAGTGGGGCGTCGGGGTGGTTGGCTCGACTGGTTAAGAATCCATCTCTAGATTTCGGCTAGGTCATGCATGGATCTATGGGAATCGTGAGATCAAGCCCCACAGCGGACTCTACACTGACAGCATGAAGCCTGTGTGGGATTCTCTCTCCCTCTCTCTCTCTTTTTTTTTTTAATGTTTCATTTATTTCTAGGAGAGAGAGAGACAGCGTGAGCAGGGGAGGGTCAGAGAGAGAGGGAGTCACAGACCGAAACAGGCTCCAGGCTCCGAGCTGGCAGTCAGCACAGAGCCCGACGCGGGGCTCGAACACACGAACCGCGAGATCATGACCCAAGCGAAAGTCGGACACCCAACCGACTAAGCCACCCAGGCGCCCCTCTCTCCCTCTCTTTTTGCCCTTGCCCCTCCCTTGCATGCTTTCTCTTTCAAATAAATAAACATTAAAAAGAAATAGTCACACGCTGTACTGACTGAGCTAGCCAGGCGCCACCTGTGTGAACCATGATTTTTTGTATCTCTTTATAGTCCCAGATGCTGTATCAAAAATGTTTCTTCTCTCTCTCTTTTTTTTTTTTTTTGATATAGTACTGGAAGTCCTAACCACAGCAATCAAACAAAAACAAAACAAAACAAAGGAAAAAAAAGAAAGAAAAAGAAATGAAAGGCATCTAAATTGGTAAGGAAAAAGTAAAACTTACTATTTTTTAACAGATATAAAGTACTGTGGGGCGCCTGGGTGGCTCAGTCGGTTAAGTGTCCGACTTCGGCTCAGGTCTCATGGTTTGTGGGTTCGAGCCCCACGTCGGGCTCTGTGCTGACAGCTCGGAGCCTGGAGCCTGTTTCAGATTCTGTGTCTCCCTCTCTCTCTCTGCCCCTCCCCTGCTCACGCGGTTTCTCTCTCTCTTTCTCAGAAATAAATTTAAAAAATAAATATAATAAATAAATAAAAATAATTTAAAATAGGTTTTCAGAGTATCACTGAAACTTGGAGTACTTTACAAACTTCTTCTTTTGCTGGTCAAGTGCTCTGCAGCTCTGCTATAGACTGCATCCAGAAGCTTGTTTATTGCACTAGCTACGTCCTTGATTGTCCGCAGAAACCTCGCTCTGCGCCGTGCTCCCAGGGCCTGCTTTGGATCCTCTGTCTCCCTCTTTTTCTGTCCCTCCCTTGCTCTCATGTGTGCTCTCTCTTTCTTTCCCTAAACATTAAAACAAAAGCCGACTACAGTAGAAAAAGCAGCGCTAAAATGCAGAGCAATCTGCATTCACTGAGGTATTTCTTCTTTTTCTTGTGATGAAAGAATAGGGCACAAAACATATATTGACCGGCAACTGAGACACTGACTTCACTTCCCACCTTTTTAAAAAAAAAAGGTATTTATTTTTAATTAAAAAAATGTTTATCTGTTTTTGAAGGAGAGAGAGAGAGAGAGAGAGAGAGAGAGAGAGACAGAGCGAGTGGGGGAGGGGCACAGAGAGAGGGGGAGACACAGAATCCGAAGCAGGCTCCAGGCTCTGAGCTGTCAGCACAGAGCCCAATGTGGGGCTCAAACTAATGAACCATGAGATCATGACCTGAGCTGAAGTCGGACACTTAACCGACTGAGCCACCCAGGTGCCCCATATTTATTTATGTATTTTAAGAGAGAGAGAGAGACAGACAGAGGACCAGTGGGGGAGGGGCAGAGAGAGAGAGGGACAGAGGATCCAAAGTGGGCTCTGTGCTGACAGCTAAGAGCTTGGTGTGAGCCTGGAACTCACAAACCCGGAGAGCATGACCTGAGCCAAAGTCAGATGCCCAACCAACTGAGCCATCCAGGTGCCCCTTCATATCCACCTTTAAATTTTCATTATTTTCATAAGACATAATACTGTATATATAGGAAACCCTAAAGACTCCACCAAAAACTGTTAGAACTGACACATGTATTCAGTAAGGTCACAGGAAACAAAATCAATATACAGAAATCCATTTCTGTATATTCCTACACAGCAATAATGAAGTAGTAGAAATAGAAATTAAGAAAACAATCCCATGTATAATTGCATCAAAAATAATAAAATACCTAGGAATAAACCTAAGCAAGGAGGTGAAAAATTTGTATTCTGAAAACCATAAAACACTGATGAAAAAAATAAAGATGACACAAACAAATGGAAAGACAATCCATGCTCATGGACTGGAAGAACAAATAATGTTAAAATGTCCATACTACCCAAAGCAATCTACAGATTTAATGCAATCCTTAGAAAAATACCGCCAGTATTTTTCACAGAACCGGAACAAATAATCCTAAAATTTGTCTGGAACCACAAAAGACGCTGGAGAGCCAAAGCAGTCTTGAGGAAGAAGAACAAAGCTGCAGGGTATCACAATCCCGGATTTCAAGATATACTACAAAACTGTAGTCACCAAAACAAAATTATACTGGCACAAAAATAGACACACAGATCCATGGAACAGAATAGAGAGTCCAGTAATAAACCCATGATTACAACGGAGACAAGAATATTCAGTGGAAAAAGATAGTCTCTTCAACAAATGCTGTTGGGAAAGTTGGAAGAACATGCGAAAGAATGAAACTGGATCACTTTCTTGCACCATAAACAAAAATAAATCCAAAATGGATTAAGGAGCTAAGTGTGAGACCTGAAACCATTAAAAAAAAAAAAAAAAAAAAAAAGTGAGACTTAAAAAAAACAGGTGAGATCTAAAACTATAAAAACCTATTTTAAAAAAATTTACTTATTTATTTGGGGGGGGACGGGCAGAGAGAGAGAGAGAGAGAGAGTGAAAGAGAATCCTGATCAGGCTCTATCCCATAATCCCAGGATCATGACCTGAGCTGAAATCAAGAGTCAGATGCTCAGCTGACTGAGCCACCCAGGTGCCCCTAAGCCCCTAAAACCATAAAAATCCTAGTAAAAGATCATAGGTAGTAATTTATCTGACATTGGCCATAGTAACATTTTTCTAGATATGTCTCCTGAAGCAAGGGAAACAAAAGCAAAAATGAACTATTGAGACTACATCAAAAAGCTTCTGCATAGCAACCACCCATCAAAGTGAAATAACAATCTACTGAATGGGATAAGAGATTTGCAAATGACATATCCAGTAAAGGGTTAGTATCCAAAATACAGAAAGAACTTATACAACTCAACACCAAAACACCCCAAATAATCCAATTAAAAAATGGGCAGAAGATATGAACAGACATTTCTCCAAAGAAGACAGATGGCCAACAGACACATGAAAAGATGTTCAACATCATTCATCATTAGGAAAATGCAAATCAAAACCACAATGAGATACCACTTCACACCTGTCAGAATGCCTAAAATCAGAAACACAAGAAACAAGTGTTGGTGAGGATGAGGAGAAAAAGGAACCCTCTTGCCCGGTTGGTGGGAATGCAAACTAGTGTAGCCATTGTGAAAAACAGAATGGAACTTCCTCACAAAAATTAAAAATAGAACTACCATGTGATCCAGTAACTCCACTACTGGGTATTTACTCAAGAATACCAAAACACTAATTTGAAAAAGATACTTGCACCCCTCTGTTTATTACAGTGCTATTTACAATGGCCAACTTATGGAAGCAGCCTGTGTTCATCAATAGACGAATGGACAAAGAAGATATGGTGTATATACAGGATGGAATATTATTGGGCTGTAAAAAGAATGAAATCTTACCATTTGCTACAACACGGATAGATCTAGAGAATACAATGCTAAGTAAAATAACCAGAGAAAGTCAAACACCATATGATTTCACTCATATGTGCAATTTAAGAAACAAAATAAGAGGGAGGGGAAAGGGAGACAAACCAAAAACACTCTTAACTCTAGATTACCAGAGAGGAACTTTACTGGAGGGGAGGTGGGTAGGGAAATGGGTGAAATAAGTAAAGTGGATTAAGGATTAAGAGTACACTCATCAGGGACACCTGGGTGGCTCAGTTGGTTAAGTGTCTAACTTTGGCTCAGGGTATGATCTGGAGGTTTGTGAGTTTGAACGCTGCATTGGGTTTTGTGCTGACAGCCTGGAGCCTGCTTCGGATTCTGTCTCCCTCTCTCTCTCTCTGCCCTCCCCCCCCTTCTCTCTCTCTCTCTCTCTCAAAATGAATAAACATTAAAAAACAAAAGAGTACACTTATCAAGGTGAGCCCTGAGTAGTGTGTACAACTGTTGAATCATTATATTGTACAACTGAAACCAATATAACCCTATATGTTAACTATACTGAAATTAAAATTTAAAGAAATATTTCATTATATGTTTGTTGCCTTCTCAATAATATCTGTCTCTCTTAGTTCTGTTTGTTGAGAGGCAGGCAGTACAGTCAGAGAATCAATCTAGGTTTAAGATTTCCGCCTTCTCAGCGGAAGTGAGAATTCCTCAGTTTCTTAGGAAGAGACACCTTCAGATAGACTTCAGCCACTCTTGGGAGACACTACTCAGAAGAGAGTACCAAGTGGTTACAAGGAGGTCACCCCAAACCTCTGCATGTCCATGACAGCCCTGTAGCATCCTGGGAGCGGAGCTGGCTTTGTAAGCTGACCTGCGTTTTGTGAAAATGTGGGCCAACTTGACCACCTCTGTTGGCTACCATTTCTATGAAATGACCACTATCTACCTCTTCACTGCTATTCTTCTGTTTCAACACACAATATTTCTTATACCAGATGTGTGGGGCTCCCACACTGAGCAATTTTCCCACAATCTATGCACACCAACTGGGTATCCTAAAACTCAATTCAATTCTGACACTAGCCAGAGTTAGTACAGACCCTGGGGACTGAGGTTAAGGGCTCAGTTCTGTAAAACAGTTTCCCACTTCAAATGCCAGTTGCAAGTAGGGGGTCCACACCAGGTGGTCCACACTTCTGTCCAACTTGACTACAAACTGTGAGTGATCACAATTTTTTTCAGGTTTAATAATTTGCTGTGGTGGCTCACAGAATTCAGGGAAACACTTTACTTAGACTTGCTGGTTTATTGTAAAGACTACAAACAGCCCGATGAAGGAACACATAGGGTGAAGTCTGGAAGGGTCCCAAGCACAAGACCTGAATTTAGGGTGCAGTTTAGGGTATGCCACCTTCCTCCTGGCATGTGGATATATTCACCAATGTGGAATCTCTCAATCCCACCGTTTAAGTTTGTTATGGAGTTTCCATCATATAGGCATGATTAAGTCACTGACCTTTGGTGATTAACTGGATCCCTAGCCTCTCCCGTCCCTGGACATTAGGAGTGGATTGAGTAGGGTGGAAAATTCCAGTCCTCTAATTCCATGGTTGGTTTCTCTGGCAGTCAGCCCCCATCCTGAAACTATCTAAAGGACTTACAAGATTCACTCATCAGCACAAACTCAGGTCAGGCGAAAGGGGCTTATAAATAACAAAAGAAGGGGTGCCTGGGTGGCTCGGTGCCTGGGTGGCTCTGACTTCGGCTCAGGTCGTGATCTCGTGGTCCGTGAGTTCAAGCCCTGCATCGGGCTCTGTGCTGACAGCTTGGAGCCTGCAGCTTCCTCAGATTCTGTCTCTCCTTCTCTCTCTCTCTGTCTCTCATTAACATTTCCACATATGTTAATTTTCCAGGTTTTTTTTTATAATTGATTTTTAGTTTCATTCCATTGTGGTAGGAAAAGATATTTTGTATGATTCCATTCTTTTAACATTTAAAAAAAATTATTTATTTCTGAGAGAGAGAGATAGAGAGAGAGTCAGCGTGAGCAGGGGAGGGTCAGAGAGAGAGGGACACACAGAATCTGAAGCAGGCTCCAGGCTCTGAGCTGGCTGTCAGCACAGAGCCCAACACGGGTCTCGAACCCACGAACCATGAGATCATGACCTGAGCTGAAGTCGGATGCTCAACCGACTGAGCCACCCACGTGCCCCTCTTTTAACGTTTTTAAAAAAGTTTATTTCTTTTGCAGAGAAAGAGAGCACACATAGGGGAGGAGCAGAGAGAAGGAGAAATAGAATCCCAAGCAGGCTCTGCACCATCAGCGCAGAGCCTGATGTGGGGCTCGAATTCACAAATGGTGAGATCATGACCTAAGCTGAGATCAAGAGTCAGACGCTTAACTGACTACACCACCTAGGCACCCCTCAATCTTTTAGCATTTATTAAGACTCATTTTGTGGGATGCCTGGGTGGTTCAATCATTTGGGCATCCAACTTCGGCTCAAGTCATGATTTCACAGTTCGTAGGTTCAAGCTCTACATTGGGCTCTGGCTGACAGCTTGCTCAGAGCCTTGAGCCTGCTTGGGATTCTGTGTCTCCTCTCTTTGCCACTCCCCTGCTTGTGCTCTGTCTCTCAAAAACAAATAAATGTTAAAAAAAAAAAAAAGACTCATTTTGTGGCCTATCATATGGTCTCCAGTTCCTTAATTTATAGAAAAACGTGATGTTTGCTGAAGGTCACATATTTATTTAGTTACAGAATTAGGACTGGAACCCAGGTCTTTTGATTTTCATGTTTACCATTAAGACTTGATAATTTTTTTATTTTTTTAGGAGTAAGAGAGGGAGGGAGGGGCGGGTTGGGGGGAATCTTAAGCAGGCTCCAAGCTCAGTGTGTAGCTCAACTTAGGGCTCGATTTCACGACCGTTGGATCATGACCTGAGCGGAAATCAATAGTCAGACACTTAACTGAGTCACTCAGGCGCACCCCTGATAAGTATGTTTAAAGTGTTAAGAGGCTTCGTTTAGAATGCAATAAGGAACCACCCGGTTTCCTTGCTGGCTTTCCTGCTTTCACATATCTCTCAAAAGCAGATGTTCTTAAGGTTTCTTTTGTCTTCTACCTGCACACATTCTCTAGTTGCTTCCATGGATGGCAGCTTCTCTTCAGATTGGAATGCCAGTCCCTTGTTCCAATTCCATGCTGGTAATTTTTACATGGGTGATCTGTGAGAACCTTAGAACATGCACAGAAAGGAATTCATGTCTCTGTTCATTTCGTCATCAGCTTTCCCTACCCATCCGGTTTTTGCTAATGGTACTACTACCCATTATCCCAGTGACTCAGGGTGGGAACATGGAGGGTCAATTTAAATTTTTTCCCTCCTCACAAAATCTACACATCCGATCAGCTACAGACTTTTTTTTTTTTTTTTAAGTAATCTTTACACCCAGTGTGGGGCTCAAACTCACAACCCTGAGGTCAAGAGTTGCATGCTCTACCAACTGAACCAGACAGGTGCCCCAGCTATTAACTCTTCTGGCTTTTCTCTGCAGGGTCCTTTCCTTCCTATTTTCACTGCAACCATCTATTATTTTTACCTGTATTATTGTAGCCTTTTCTTTAATCACAGTTGTGCAATATTTTTTGTGCAGGTGAGGGGCAGAGAAAGGGAGGGAGACACGGAATCTGAAGCAGGCTCCAGGCTCTGAACTGTGAGCAAAGAGCCCGACGCAGGGCTTGAACCCACAAACTGTGAGATCATGACTTGAACTGAAGTCAGATGCTTAACCGCCTGAGCCACCCAGGCGCCCCAAGACCAAATTTCTTTTAACAACTTTCCTGTTCCTACCAATGGTGGGCCTAAGGAGAAAAAGAAGGCTAAAATGGAAGAAGATTGCAAAAGGCAAGGGTGAAATTGAGGTGTGAAAACTGCAGGCCCCCTTTCCCTACCAATTAAAGCAGAGCCCCACTCTTTACCCTGGTGTCAAAAGAGTGTGAAAAAGGCCCAGGACTGGGCTTGGCTGAAAAAAAAAAAAAACAGGAGCAAGGTAGGGCAGAAGTTGGTTTCAGTGAGGAAGGCCTGTCATTATAAAAACCGTTACAGCCTCAGGCTTTCTCTGCCTGCAAGTCCAGGCGTTGGCCTTCGGTCACAGCCCAGGCTCCCTCGCTCACTCTCTTCAGGGGCCATCCTGGCGGCCTCCGCGCGCGCCCCCCACCTCTCTCTTCCCTCCCTCTCTCAGGATTGCTCTCTCCCTCCCACCGTCTCAGTTCCCGCCTCAGAGCTCCAAAGCCGGCGGAGACCACGGAGGAGGGGCTTCTGGCTGGTTCCAGCCTCTTCGGGCTTTGAGCTCCTGGACCCGCCCCCCGCGCCAGTTGCCAGGGAGCGGTTGCCATAGAGCTGAGCAGTTGTCCGCGTGCGCAGGCGGAAGTCCCGGATTGAGGCGCCGCCATTTTTGCTGCTCAGACACGGAGCGAGAGGCTGAGAGAGTCGGAGACACTATCCGCTTCCATCCGTTGCGCAGACCCTGCCGGAGCCGCTGCCGCTATGGATGATCGGGAGGATCTGGTGTACCAGGCGAAGCTGGCCGAGCAGGCTGAGCGATACGACGGTGAGTTGGGGGGGTAACGGGGGGCTGGAATTCTCGGACCCTCTGCCGCCGCCCACAGAGGCCGGGAGCAGGAGACAAAATGGCGGCATCGCCTCCGAGGCTGGCCGGGGACGTGGATTCGGGAAGTAGGAAATGGCCTGTGGGCTCCCGGAGCGGTGGGAGGCCCCAGGCCCAGGAATTTGACCCCTTTAGCGTTCTCAGCTGCAGACACTCGCGGGCCTGGAGGCCGAGGCGAGAGGGTGGAGGAGTTGGTTGTAAAATGGCGGCTGGGGGGAGGGCGAGTCCCGGGGCGGGGGAGGGGGAGGAGATGGCGGGTGCTATCTCCCGGCGAGCAATCCCCAGGGGAACCTCTGGGCCATCTTGGGATGTGGAGAACAATTGGGTGGGGTGATGGGGGGAAGAAACACCCGTCACATGGGGGAGAGTGGCACCAGGAGCTGCAGCGCGGGCGCCTTTCAGGGAAATATGGCGGGTGGGGGCGGTGGCTTTTCCCCGGAGGCCCAATGTGGGGCGGCGGCTGTGGAGTCTCACAAAGGAGAATCCTTGCGAGCGGAGGGCTTCTTTGGGTTTGTGGCGGAGGGCAGTCTTGGATGAGGGGTGGGGAAGGACAGAGTGGGAATCACTGCAGTTCATCCTTGAGCGAAGGCCAGCTGAGGTGCTGCGATCGGATTTCCTTTCCGTAGGCCGGCACACCTTGTATTGAGTGATTTTTAGGCTTTACGTTCAATCAACCTTGCTTTCTTCTGGGGAGATCTAGAAAGAACCTCGCTCACGGTGCCTTTCGTCGGACTTACCCTGGAGAGCTCGAAGTTCCTGTAATCATTTTCTGGCATTCTTAGCTGGGGGTTCTGGTGGATAAAGCGTTGAACAGGAAACAAGGAGACCATGATTCTTAGTCCTTTACATGCCCGTGCCTCAGTTTACCAGTTTGTAAAAATGATGACTTTCCTGTTTGCAGGCACCGTTATGACCAATGAAAAGACCTGTTGGAAAATAAAGTTCTTTCAAATAACGTTTAGCTACTGTATTTTGGTTGACTCCCCCGTCTTGGAATGCGTGTTTGTACTTGATGGGGGCATCTTAATCTATCTGAAGGACTCAGCTGAGGGTTGGGTTATTGAATTTTGAACACAGGGCATCCCAGCAGATCGTATTTTCTGTTTTCTATTTTAAAGAAATGGCTTTGTGTACAGATTTGAACAGTTCTTTGTTCATTGCGCCTTTGCCCCTAAAGGTTCTTGAGTCATTTTTTCAGAACTTGATCGAAATGTCCATTGTGTGTTTAGTCATCTTTCAGGTTGCTGCTTTTTAAAATTGCCCTCACTCCCTCCATTTTGGACCTAGTAGGTACTTGAATTGCCCCACATCCGTTAAACTGTAGTATTATAAAAACAAAAAAAACATTATATGTGGTTTCTGTGGTTTTAATGCTGTTCAGGGGTGAGACAAGGTTGGAATCAAGTGCCAGTGATCTTCAGATTTTTTTCATAATTACTGAAGCCATTTAATTTTCAAAATGTTATGTAGGGCCCATGCTTTCCTTGAATGCCAGGTTGGTCATGTGAATAACCTAAGGGGTAGTCCCAGTATATCATCATGCATGAGAATTCAAGAATTTGAAAATTAGAAAAGGCCAGGAACTCCAGTTGCATTTTGTAAATCCTTAAATGTCTATTTGTACTGAACAAGGTTCTTGTTGGGAGGGGGAGGGAAATAAGATGGGGAAGTACAGCTCAAGGTCAGATTTGTCTTTATTTCCGTGTTTAAAAGTGAAACAATGTAGGTGTGCTTCTTGTGGAAGTTTTTCTTCTTTACCCTTATGCACCAGATAGGTTCCTCTCTTAATCTTATTATTGTCCTTTTGTGGGGGGGGGGGGGACTTGAAATTATATTTGAATGCTTTCTGGTCTGTAAGGATTTAGGCTCAAATCCTCAAATTAGGATTTTAAAACTGATTTTGGAAGCTCATAATTGTAGCTTCCAAATAAGTCATGGTTACTGATAATATTGGAGCTTGGTGCTGAGGAATTTTAAGCAAAGCCCTTATTGGTTATTCAACGTAGTGTTACCTAGAGAGAGCCACCTCATTAAGTTATTTAAATGTTAAGTGTCTCCTTCAGGATGTAAAGAGGGGAAGGAAATAGGATCTACCAGGTGGGAAGGAAGGAACTGTTACTGTCGGGGCACAACATAGGGAGGAATTCATTGGGGAGGAAGAAGAGGAAAGCAGTCATCAGGAAGCAGCCTCTACCTGTGCTCGCGGCTTTATTGCGTGCAATAATTCAGTTTTATTTGTGGTGACAAAAATTCCTCATAGTTTTAGTCACTGAACAATATGTGGTGTGGGGAATGGAAGAAAAGAAGAGTGCATTTGAATGATTTGGTTTTGGGTTGGAGTAAATAACTGGCTTTTCTGGTTCCTGCGGCGTCTTTTATTTTGCATACTCTGTTGAACCTAATACTTCTTTGTATCATCAATAAATTATATCCTGGGGAATTGGAATCAACTTATATGGGTTATTTAATGGTACTGGAGGAAGAGCTAAGCTGTGTTCAGGAAAAGGACACTTTGGGGTTGCAGATAGGAAATACTGAAGTTTGGGGCTGGGAGTGTTCACCTTGGAGATTAAATTTAGCCTCCCCTCACTCTTACTCTTCAGAGTGTAGGAAATAGTTTTTCTGACGTTGGTAGTATTAAGCATTCCTGAACCAAGTCTTAACATTCCCATATACATGAACCACACTAGTATAGAAAAGGAAAGATAAAAGGGGAATCGTGATTTTCACATTTTTCAGAGTAGAGTTCAGCATAAAGTACATTTGGGTTCGTGGGGTAGTTGCTGGTTTTGTCCTTTCTTACCTTTTCCCTGTGATGATTGGCTCCTTGTGGGGTAGGGGTAAAGTTTTGATGGTCACTTTTGATTCACTCTATGAATGAATGCATTTAATCTAAGTTACTTATTTGAGAGCTGTTCTTTTGAAACACCAGAGCCTCATCTCTAGCTTACTCTGTAGCCAGTGAAGGGTGGGAACATGTTGTGAATAAATTCCTTAATAGACGTTAGGGGGGAAAAAAGGATAAATCGTAAATTAACTTTAGTAACAAGTTTCAAACAGGTTACTATCAATTCTTTGAATGTAGGACTAATAATTTTTATTATTGCTATTTCAGCTAATGCTGAAATTGCTATTTTAGCTCATGGGAGTTAACTTTATTGAATATAATTTTTTTTCCTGCTTAAACATAAGCAGAATTGGATAATGCAATTAAAAAATATCCCTTTTACAGGTAGCCTTTAGCTTTCATACTTAATTTTTTTTAAAGTTTTCTTTTTATTTTTTTGAGAGAGACAGAGCATAAATGGGGAGGGGCAGAGAGAGAGGGAGACACAGAATCCAAAGCAGGCTGCAGGTTCTGAGCTGTCAGCACAGAGCCCCATGTGAAGCTTGGACCCACAGACCATAAGATCATGACCTGAGCCGAAGTCGGACGCTTAACTGACTGAGCCACCAGGGTGACCCTAGCCTTAATATTAAAAAAATTTTTTTTGAACATGTATTTATTTTTGAAAGACTGAGACAGAGTGTAAGCAGGGGAGGGGCAGAGAGGGATAGACAGACTCTGAAGCAGGCTTCAGGCAGGGGAGGGGCAGGGAGAGGGAGAGGGGGAGAGAGAGAGAGAGAGAGAAACAGACTCTGAAGCAGGCTCCAGGCAGCTTGTCAGCACAGAGTCCGACTTGGGGCTTGAACTCCTGGACTGTGAGATCATGACCTGAGCTGAAGTCAAATGCTTAACCCACTGAGCCACCCAGGTGCCCTAGCATTCATATTTAATTAAAGCAGATGCTCTTTAGTGTTTAGACCTTTTTTTTTTTTTTTAAACACTTAAAACGTCTTTTCCCACGTGGGGCAGGAACTCACGATGCCAAGATCGAGAGTTGCATGCTCCACCAATTGAGCCAGCTAGGCACCCTTGCTTTAGACTTTATATATACAGTATTGTGCACAGTGGGCAAATTTCAGTTCATTTTGTTGGTTTCCCAAACTATGGAATATAATGAAATCATTGTAATTTGAGATGATGGGAGTAAATTCTTACTATTGTGGACATTCCTAGGCATCCTTTTCCTTTCACCTTTATTTGAAAAGGTCTCAATTTGAATTCTAGTATGGGCTAGAACACATAATCTGAGCAAAATTTGGGTTCATTAAGTACAAACATGTTGTAAGTTTGTACCGACAAGAAGAGTTTTCATAATTGTCTCATAAGCTTGGTCAAAGGAATATGAAATATTTAAGACATTTCTGGATTTTCACCTGGTATAGAAAGTAAAGTACAGCAAATGAAATATAGCCAATGAAATTTTAGTCTGGTAACTTAATGTTAAGTTTGTAACTTAATATCAGTTTTACAAATGAGTTACCAATACTTTGAGAAGTTGATCTGAGAACATTTTTTTTAAGGTTTATTTATTTTGAGAGAGAGCATGAGTGTAGAGAAAGATTTATTTTGAGAGAGCACGCGTGCAGAAAAAGGGAGAGAGAGAATCCTAAGCAGGCTCTCTGCTGACAGCACTCTGTTATCAAGAGTCAGACACTTAACCTGACTGAGCCACCCAGGTGCCCCTGAAAGCATAATTTAAAAAAAAATTTTTTTTTCTAGTTTTTAAAGTTTATTTTTTTGATATACAGAGAGAGAATGAGTGGGGGAGGGCCAGAGAGAGAGAAGGCTACGGAGGTTCTGTTCTGAAGCAGGCTCTGTGCTGACAGAGAGCCCACCCAGTATGGGGCTTGAATTCATGAAGTGTGAGATCATGACCTGAGTTGAAGTCAGATGCTTAACCCACTGAGCCACCCAGGCACCCCAAAAGCATAATGTTTTAAGAAAAGTTTTGGTGTTTCATTTATTTTAATTTTTAAATGTTTATTTACTTTTGGGAGAGACAAGAGTGTGAGCAGGGAGGGGCAGAGAGGGAGACCCAGGCTCTGCTCTGTCAGCTTAGAGCCTGACTTGGTGCTGGAACTCATGAGCGAGCAGAGCCCAGTGTGGGGCTCGAATTCACAAAGTGAGAGATCATGACCTGAGTCAGAGTCGGACGCTTAACTGACTGAGCCACTGAGCTGCCCCCAAAAGCATAATTTTTAAAAAGAAGGCTGTAGGCTGATTTTACAGCATTTTTTTTTTTACTTCATATTTAAGACAAGTGTATATTTAAACAGCAATGACAGAAGTAAGATAAAGGTTACATATTTAGACTTTACAGAACACCACATTTATATAGAACTTCACAATTCACAAACATTTTTACTTATTTCATATATCAATGAACTAGGTAATGTTACATCTATTTTATGGTTCAGGAAAGTGAATTTGAGATTTAATGTTTTTTTTTTCCTCTACCACATGGGTTGGCTAGTAAATGGCAAAGCCAGAACTTGTCTGCTGACCTTTAGACCAGTACTCTTATTTCTCCTAAGCCACAAAAGAGACTTATGTGTAACTAAGTAAGGTAGTACGCTGAGGAATTTGTGTGTACTTATTTTTTTAGTGGTTCAAATAATAATGTGTCCTGGTATTTAAGACTTGTGTCTATCATAAATAGTAGACAAGGCATCTTCATGCTTTTCTAAAGAAACCTCGTGTTTTCAAAACAATCCCAACTTAGGACACCTGGCTGGCTCAGTTGGAAGAGTGTGGATTCTTTAATTTTTTTTTTTAACATTTATTTATTAAAATTTTTAAAATACTTTCAAGAAAGAGTATGAGTGGGGGAAGGGCAGAGGGAGGGAGACACAGAATCCCAAGCAGGCTCCTGGCTCTGAGCTATTGGCACTGAGCCCGAGGTGGGGCTCAAACCCAGGAACCTTGACCTGAGCCGAAGTTGGGTACTTAAACGCTTAACCAAGTGAGCCACCCTAGTGTCCCATAGTGTGCGATTCTTAATCTTGGGGTTATGAGCCCAGCCCCATGTTGGGTGGAGAGATTATTTGTAAAAAAATAATAAACTTAAAAAAACTCATGTTAAGCACAGTGAATGAAGTTAGAATGAAGGCTTTTAGGTAATCTCAAAATGTGTGCTTGCATACGGTTTCCTTGCTTTGTCATGTCTATGCTAGGGTATGGTTATTGCCAGGCATTTCTGCAAAAATTGCTTTTTACAAACATCTCCATCCACACCCTCCCCCTTGTCTTGATGAATGCTACCTATAAATGAATGATGTAGTTGTAACACTTTTAGGAGGTGGCAAGGTTGGCAAATGATTTGCAAATGTTCCAAATATTAGCCTAGACAGAATCCATTAAGGGGTAGTGAGGAACAGTAGCAAAAAGTTACCTATACTGTTTCTTAAATGATCAGTTAACAGCAAATTGGTTTGCCAGCATAATTCTATGGTTTGAGCCCATTAAATATTCATGTAAGGCATGATAACTGGGTCATAATAACTGCCATAATAATGAAAGGGTCATTGTAATTTATCATTCAAATCAGGATACATTAATGAAGGGGTACCGATTCATAATAGTACCAGGAGAAGCATAAACTAGGATTGTTTGGAGATGCAAACTTGGCTTATGGTTATTGTACTTAAGACCATTTGTTCTTACTCATTTCATTTAGATTCATACAAAAGTTCCTAAGTTGTCTGTCTCTGTCACAGATCTAAGTCCACTTCTTTCTGAAATGAGGTTAATGTTTGACTCTGGAACCTAAGTGTATTCAAAAGGAAAGAGAAAGATTTCCTCCTCCCCTCTTGGGGAATAGAAAAGTCAGGGACATGGTAGTTGCTGAAAGTAGAGTTTGCTGCCATACCAACTGGTGGACCTGACTGATAGTGTCAAAGCCAAGTATGTTAGTTTTATGTCTGCCTTGAGCTAGATCTGTGATTTTGATGCATGCAGTGGATTTGACTTAGAGAAGCTCAGGTCATGATCTCACAGTTTGTGTCAGCTCAGAGCCTGCATGGGATCCTCTGTCTCCCTCTCTGCACCTCCTCTGCTTGTTCTCTCTCCTCCTCTGTCTCTCCCCCCACCCTCATCTCAAAAATAAATGTAGAAAAGATCTTTAAGAATAGTTAGGTGTTAGTACCAGTGTCTGTCCCAAGCTTGTAATTTTTTCCCCAAGTACGTTTTTATAGCTTCACCCATACCTTGTTATGACAATTCTGTAGAACACTGAATTGTTTAGTTTAGAAAACATGACCATGATCCTGGTTTATCTTGTCTGAAGTTTAATCTTGAATTTGTAGCCCTTCTTCCAGTGATCTAGCATAATAGCTGGGCAGATGTCATTGGTAAGCTTGATTTGTGATCAGATGAGGATTTTATCTAGCTAAAGCAATATGAAATACGTTTAACTTTCACTTATGAAATTTGAAGGAGACACGTTGCATTAAAATTTATGATTTTTCATATTTTGGGGGATGTAGTATAGTGCAGAGGCCTTGGAACCCTTGTATTCCTTGTCTGTAGAAGGGCGATTAATGATTATTTGTCTTGCCTGCTGATTTACAGGGTTATGAAATTATACGGTTCAGTAAAGGGCAGAGTATTCCTGTCTTCTGGTGTGAAAGATGAAGTAAATTTTTGCTGTGGATATACTATGGCCAGATTATAAGATGACCTACCTCTTTTGAGTTATTCCTAGTAAGTGTACTCTTGTGTTAGTCTGAGTTATATTTGTATAAAGAAAAATTAGTTCTGAAAATCTTTAATTGTAACTCAAATCTGAATATTTCCATATCCTGAAAGTGAAGGTTGTTCAAATTATTCCAAAGGAATATAATCTATAATTTGGCCATGTTGAGCTAGTATGTAGTTCTTTTGATATTAATTCCAGGTTAATATTCAGGAGAATGTTCATGTCTCTCTGACAAATAGACCACCTGTTGTGTGTGGACCTGGAATGAAAGATTCCATAGAATAAAAATATAATTTAGGATTAAAATATTTTTGTTAGCAGTCTGAAGATTACTGGCTAGAAACATTGATAAAATTTATAACCAGTTTTGTGAACTGTGGTTTCTAAAGTTCTTGGGCAGTGAAAGGGTTCTGATTAATAAAATGCTACCAATTAACACTACTTATACCTTGGTGGTTAGTCATTTGAGGTCTTTGTAGGTAGGACCTTGGAATGGTTATTGTGAACACCTTCGTGTTGGAGAAATGTCTCCTACTTAAGAATTTTTGTGATTTGGGGTGCCTGGGTGGCTCAGTCGGTTAAGCGTCCGACTTCGGCTCAGGTCATGCTCTCACGGTTCGTGGGTTTTAGCCCTTTGTCGGGCTCTGTGCTGACACCTCAGAGCCTGGAGCCTGTCTTCGGATTCTGTGTCTCCCTCTCTCTCTGACCCTCCCCTGCTCATGCTGTCTCTATCTTTCTATCAAAAATAAATAAAACATTAAAAAAACTTGTGTGATTGATTTTCTTGATTGTATGTGTTGTCTTAAGTAGTAAAACTTTATAAGAAGACTATCATGAAAATTTCAAAATATTGTGTGCTCTTTGACTAGTAAATATCACTGACAGTTGTGGTTTTATTTTTTAATGTTCTAGAAGAGAGCTCATGCCTGTGTGAGTGGGGGAGGGGCGGAGAGAGAAACCCAAGCAGGCTTCAGGCTGTCAGCACAGAGGACTCCAACCCATGAACCCTGAGATTGTGACCTGAACCAAAATCAAGAGTTGGACGCTTAAATGACTGAGCCACCCAGGCGCCCCCATTATGATTTTATTCTTAGATTTTCCAAAACGAATTCATTAATAGAAATTTTTTTTCTGTGCAAAATAGATTACTCTTTCACAACTTAAAACTTGAAAATTTGGCGAGGGTTTCTTGGCTAAGAGACTTAGGAAAATAAGTGAAATTAGTAATAAATTTGAATAGTATCACCTTTCTTTTAAACTGTGTCAGTACAAGGGTTATTTTTGGTGACTTTTTTTTCTTGATGTATTCCAAAACAAGACTTCTTGTTGGTGTCTTCTAATTCTGCAGAAATATGAGAAGAGATTTAGACTTTAACCTCAGTGTCTTAGGTCACTTAGCTTGCCAGTCTCTTTTCTTTTCTTTTTAAATCTCTTATTTTCTATCTCTGTTTTCTTTGCACATCATCTTTTTTGATTCTGTCAAGGCTTAACGTTTTTGGCTGCCTGGGGGGATATTCTCCTAAACTCTTAAGAAAGCTCCTGTTTTGATGGAGTAAGGAAATTCCCCACTTCCCCCAATATTGAGACTGATGAGATGGTACTTTTTTGCAGTGAAAATTGTAGAATCTGGGTAGAAGGTTGCCCTGCTTAAAAAAATTTTTTTTTTTTAAAACTTACTTGGAGAGAGAGAGAGAGAGAGAGAGAGAGAGAATGCACAAGTGGCGAAGGGGCAGAGAGGAGAGACAGAATCCCAAGCAGGTTTTGTGCCAGCAGCCTTTTTTTTTTTTAAAGTGGTATAAATTAAAATTTTTAATTATGCGAATATTACCTGTATCTTTCAAAATTACAAGCAAAGTAAATTGCCCCACCTTTTTTTTTTTTTTTTTAATTGCCCCACCTTTTTATGCAGTAAATGAATTTAACAGTGTTGACCTTGACTCTTATGAGTAGCTGTTGGGAGCAAAGGCAGTGGAAGGTTGGATTTTCTCTGGTTTGTAACATCACTTGCTCAACTTTTCTGGGAGGTATTCTTGCCGCACCCCAAGTGTTTGCGGTCCTCTTCCTGGTCCCCTTCTCAGGTCTGCAGGTGGGGACATCTGCCCTCACCAGAGGGAAGCTGACTTGTGTGTGGATGGGGGCCGACTACACGGCTTCAAGGTTTGAGCAGAGAATGGGAGAGCCACGTCCCGCTTAGCTTGTGGACTTCCTCCATCAAGTACACACAGTGGTTATCAGAGTAGGGAAATAGACGTTAGGGCTTTAATCCACTTAAATAAAACTTAAAAATTCAACATGTCAGGCTCAGTGAGATCATGATCTGAGCCGAGACCAAGAGTCTGACGCTTAACAGACTGCGTCACCCAGGTACCCCAAAGTTGTCCTGTTTCTGCCTAGCAGAAGCTAGTTGGGAAGATTTTAAATTTCTTCAGAAGGCTTAGATAAGATTTTTTTGCCTGTTTCCAGGGAAGATATAAGTTAATTTTAGAGTGAGAGGTGCTTCTG
Source organism: Hyaena hyaena (assembly GCF_003009895.1). Lineage (NCBI taxonomy): Eukaryota > Metazoa > Chordata > Mammalia > Carnivora > Hyaenidae > Hyaena > Hyaena hyaena. Next base: position 6,475,465 of record NW_024080642.1, on the reverse strand, counting down.
TTTAGGCTGGTACAAGAAGAAAAAATTGTATGTGCTTGAATGTCGAGATTATTGTGTCTTGAAAGCCTTAGTATTCAGAGTATTAAAAAGTAAATTCCAAAGGCATTTGACAAATACATAATGAGATCCAACTATGTACCAGGCACTGTTCTAGACACTTGGGATTCATCATTAAACAAAGAGTGTCTTCAAGGAGTTTATGTTGTAGTGAATGTATAAATGTTTTTAGAATTGTTCTTCTGTTAGTATGTGTAACTGAGTTAATTTGAATTAATAACAACAATGATGTTTATTATAATGCACTATACCTGATGCTAGTCTCTGTCCTGTTATCAAGGACTAGAAAACTACAAATGTAGTTTATTGACTGCTGTTGTCAAGTGGTGCTAACAAACTGAAAATCTTTAAAAGGTTTTCACTGAATCTGTGATAATAAAATACTATAATAACATCTATTAACTATGGCAGTTCCTTATTTCTCTCAGTCCTCAGAAAACTCCCTGCAAATAGATATACCACTCATTTTACAGGTAAGGATTAAGAACTTTAGGAAATGTTGACAGAAACATAGGTAACAGAAAATAGGTAACATCAGTGGGATGGATGTTGTCCTCCCAGGCTGATTAACTTCTGTGCTTCTATGTAAACATTAGTCCAGACTCCTTGAAGCTCTTATTTCTGTTCCATGGATTTATTTATTTATTTATTTTTTAATGTTTATTTTTGAATGAGAGAGACAGACACAGAGCATGAGCGAGGGAGGGACAGAGAGAGGAGACAGAGAATCTGAAACAGGCTCCAGGTTCTGAGCTGTCAGCACAACGCCTGACGTGGAGCTCGAACTCAAGAACCCTGAGATCATGACCTGAGCTGAAGTCAGATGCTTAACTGATTCAAGCCATCCCTCTGTTTCATAGATTTTATTTATTTATTTATTTATTTATTTATTCTTTGTTCCATAGATTTTAATTTTGTAACTTAAAAGTTGCTTCGAAGAGTCTTTTGACTTAATTTCTCTCTGTTTAACTTTTTCTTTCGAGAGGGAGAGTGCAGTAGGGGCAGAGAAAGATAGAGAGAATCCCAAGCAGGCTCTGCACCATCAGCTCAGAGCCTGAAGCAGGAGGCTCAAACCCACTAACCTTGAAATCATGACTTGAGGTGAGATGAAGAGTTGGACATCCAAATGACTGAGCCACCCAGGCGTCCCTTTTTAAAAAATTTAAAAAAAGTTTGTTTACTTTTGAGAGAGTGTACACTCATGATTTGGGGAGGGGCAGAGAGAAAGGGAAAATCTCAGGCAGGCCCCTAGCTGCCATCATAGAACCTGATGCAGAACCTGATGGTGGTGCAAACCCACTAGTTGTGACATCAGGACCTGAGCAGAAACCAAGAGGCGGACACTTATTTTTCTGAGCCACCCAGGTGCCTCTAGCATTTTCTTTCATATGGAGATGGGTATGTAGATTGAGTATATTTTCCAGTGGAGAGGCAACAGGAGATAGTAGAACAAGCACTGGAGAAGAGTCATTAAATTTAGGGGGAGGTCTGTCATGTTCAGACTTTATCTGCAGTATTCTCCCTTTAGACATGGTTACTTTTTTTTTATTTAAAACTTTTTTTTAATGTTTTATTTCTGAGAGAGTGAGAGAGACAGCGTGAGCAGGGGTGGATCAGAGAGAGGGAGACACAGAATCCGAAGCAGGCTCCAGGCTCTGAGCTAGCTGTCAGCACAGAGCCCGAAGTGGGGCTTGAACCCATGAACTGTGAGATTATGACCTGAGCCGAAGTCGGACGCTTAACCAACTGAGCCACCCAGGCGCCCCTAGACATGGTTACCTTCAAGGCATGTTTTTATCATCTGTATAAGGAGAGATTTCTTTCTTTTTTTTTTTTAATATTTATTTTATGAGAGAATGTGTGCGAGCTAGTGGGGAGAGAATTCTTTTTTTTTTTTACTTTTTAAAAAGTTTATTATTTTGAGGGAGAGAGTGAGTGAGTGTGTGTGTGTGTGTGTGTTGGGGGGGAGGCAGAGAGAATTCCAAGCCGGCCTCCTGCTGTCAGCACAGAGCCCAGCGAGGGGCCATCTCACAAACCAGGGGATCCTGTAATGAACCGAAATCAAAAGTTGGATGCTAACCAGCTGAGCCACCCAGGTACCTCAAGAGAGAATCTTAAGCAGGTTCCACACTCAGTGTGGAGTCTGACTCAGGGCTCGATCCCACATCCTGGGATCATGACCCGAGCCAGAATCAAGAGTGTGACGCTTAACCAACTGAGCCACCAGGCGCCTGGAGATATTTCTTTTCTGAAAGTTATTTTATGAATTTGCATGCTGAAACTATTTATTTATTGTCTTCTATATATTTAAAATGTTTATTTTTGAGAGAGAGAGAGTGTAAGGGGAGGAACAGAGAATCTGAGGCAGGCTCCACGCTGACAACAGAGACGACGATGGCGGAGCTCAATGATGGGGCTCGAACTCATGACCTGAGAAGTCAGAAGTTCAGCCAGTGCCCCTCAGGCTGCAACTTTTTAAATATTTGCCCTGTGACCAGTGAATGGAGAGGTAGGACATGAATCAGGTCTGGATTACATCTACATCTTCAGTTTTTTTGCTCCAGCCAACTTAGTTACTGGTTCATTGAATAGAAATCTTCCCTTCTCCAAGTTTACATTTGTTGAATAAAATTTTTATTTATTTAAATTTTGTTACATAAATTAACCCATTTATTAGAGGCTAGCAATGTTTCAAATGGTGGAGCTTCTATTGGTCTTCAACTTCTTCAGTCTTCTGTGACAGCAGAAGTGGTGGTGTAGGTCTAGGCACCACCCGCTATGGTGTTCCTGCAGGAACCACAATGCCAGATTCCTACAGCTCATCTTTTCGTCTTGGTTTTGCCACATAAGGAGTAAGTGTACTCCTTCCTTCCTTCCTCCCTCCCTCCCTCGTGAATACAGGAGGGTCAGAGAGAGAGAGAGGGAAACACAGAATCCAAAACAAGCTGCAGGCTCTGAGCTAGCTGTCAGCACAGAGCCCGACACAGGGCTTGAACCCACGAACCGTGAGATCATGACCTGAGCCGAAGTCGGATGTTTAACCGACTATGCCACCCAGGCGCTCCGTATTTCTTAAAAAATTTTTTTTAATTTTATTTTTGAGAGAGTGCAAGTGGGGGAGGAGTAGAGAGAGAGGGAGAGACAGTTTCTAGGCTCTGAGCTGTCAGCACAGAGCCTGACCTGGGGCTCGAACTCAAGAACCGTGAGATGATGACCTGAGCCAAAGTTGTCGCTCAACCGACTGAACCAGGCAACTCCCCCAAATTTTTTTTAACATTTTTTTACTTTTTGAGAGAGAGGGACAGAGTGTGAGTATGGGAGGGACAGAGAGAGAGAAAGAGGGAGAAAATCCAAAGCAGGCTCCAGGCTGTCAGCACAGAGCCTGATGTGGGGCTTGAACCCACAAACATGAATTTATGATCCAAGCCAAAGTTGGACGCCCAACCACCTGAGCCACCCAGGTGCCCCATGTGCTGGCTCGTTTTCCTGAGGGAGGTACCATAACAGGTCTGGTATTTACCAACAATTCAGACTTTTCTTGGTGCATTTAGCCATGTCACTGCAAAGTAGGTCCGAGCCCAGAGAGGACAAATTTGCATTTATATTTCTACTTGTGTTGAATGAATTACGAGGTTGAACTATGTGAAATTGTCAATTTCAGTCATTTTTATTAGCTGAAGTATAGTGAACATACGATATTAGTTTTGGGTGTACAACATTGTGACTCAATTTTATAAATTGCGTGCACATGTGTGCACGTGTGTGTGAGATTTCAATAATTCTGTACTTCATGCAGTATATGTAAACTCCCCACAGTAAGTGTAGTTTGTCACCATACCAAGTTATATTATTGACGATATTTTCTATGCTTTATGTACTTTATAGTATTGTGACTTACTTATCTTATAGTTTTTTGTTTTTTGTTTTTTTTTGAGAGCGAGTGAGCATGCTCATTTGCACAGGTAAGCCTGATGCTGGGCTTGATCTCATGACCCTGAGCTCATGACCTGAGCAGAAATCAAGAGTTGGATGTTCAACTGAGTGTCACAGGTGCCCAGTGGCCTATTTATTTTATAACTGGAAGTTTGCACCTCAGTTTCAATCATTTTTGACGTATAAAAATGATCATTTCATATAGTACAACCTAAGTTAAATGGTGGTTGGAAGATCTGGAAGGTGAGTTCTCAATATACCCGAAGAGGCATCAGGCTTTTAAGGAAGTACCAGGGCTACTGAAATATTGTACATGAATATTTCTGAGGTTTTGCTTTTTTACGTACTTAAATTGATTTTACCTATTTTAATTTTCTAGGTCTTTTTTTTCCTCAGAATAATTGATTCAAATTTGCTCTGTTTGCAGTTCATTTAATGAAGCACTTTAAGGGTCACTGGATAGTACAACTTCTGGAACTGTGCAACATAGATACTGCAGATAAATTTCGAAAATTTCGGAGGAAAGGTGGCACATAAACATTTTTCCCCCTTCAAACAAAATGAATGGAATTTACCCATTTTTTAATTAAAAAGTTTTTTTCTTTAAGTTTATTTATTATTTTGAGAGAGAGGACGAGCAGGGGAGGGGGAGAGAGACACAATCCCAAGCAGGCCCCGCACCATAAGTGTGGAGCCAGATGAGTGGCTCATACTCAGGTATCATGAAATCATGACCTGAGCTGAAACCAAGAATTGGATGCCTAACTGACTTGAGTCAGCTAGGTGTCTTGGGATTCCTCCCCCAACCTTTTTTTTTTTTTTTTTTTTGCTAGTTAGAATGAAGAGAATGGAAAAGGCCACTATGCTCACTTTTCTTTCCAGAAGAGAATTGGTCTCAATGATAGAGTTATAAGAAAATGTTAGGATTTATTAGATTATGCAATAGTAATGTGTTTCCTCAATTGCAGTCAGTAGAATCCCATTTATAAATGTGGAAGTTTTCTTAAAATTCTATATTTATTTTAACTGGTATCTTCCTCCTTTCCCCTTTCTCAGTGTGAGATTCTTAGTTTCTTTCTAGCTTAGAAATCTAACAAACCCTTGACTTATTTTTCAACCTTCTACCTTAAAATTTTTTTTAATATTTATTTTTGAGAGAAAGAGTGTGAGTGGGGGAGGGGTAGAGAGAGAGAAAGGGAGACACAGAATCTGAAGCAGGCTCCAGGCTCCGAGCTGTCAGCACAGAGCCTGACGTGGGGCTCGAACCCAGGAACTATGTGGAGATGAAAGACCCTCCCTCAGGGTCCCCCCACCAGGCAGCCCCCTCCGCTCCGGGACAGCCAGAGGTGACACCCCCAGCCGCAGAGAGATAGCGGCACCTATGAACAGCCCAGCCCTCTGATCTATGATGGAGCTTCTGTGGCCTCCCAGCCCCCACTGCCACCGGGCCTGTCCCCTGGCCACTACGACTCCCCGAAGAACAGCCACAACAGCCACATCCCTGGACACTATGACTTGCCTCCAGTATGGCACTCCCCGTCACCCCCAGTTCAGCGCCAGGACTGCTCAGGGGTCGGGTCGTGTGCAGGAGCCAACGTCCTTCGCTGCCTGGGGCTGGGGGCAGAGCCTGCTGTACAGCCATTGGTGCAGAGAGGACCGGTAGGCCGTGAACCTGAACACGTCTAACAAGGAAGTGAATGTCTGGGAGACCGGGGCCTGGCTCCCAGGGTCCATCATGGGAGACGCTGGTCGGCAGGAGGCCTGCCTTCCCTTTTGCTGTGTGAGTGTGTGTGTGTGTGCGTGCGCCGCACACACCCATCTGGGGCATGCACTCTGTAGTCGAAAGGCAGCCCAGACCCAGTGACCTTTAGCCACAGCCTAACTGGCCTCCTTGCCCTCACCGGGCACTTGTTGCAACCAGCTGCTCAGAAGAGACGGCGGTGAGGTTACGTGTGTGGGTGTCCCGGGCGCCCCATGGCTCTTAGGCCAGAGTCAGAACTGTCACAGGCCTTAGGGACTCTGTTGGCCTGGCCTGTCTCTCCAGCCTCACCTTGAATTGTGTTCACTGTCACTCCGTTCTAGTCACCCTGGGTTCTAGGTTCACCTAGTAGGCACACTTCTTCCTACCATGGGGACTTTGCACATCCGGTGCTCTTCTCTTCCCCTCACCTGTTAGCTGCCGCTTGTCCCTTACCTCCGGTCCTTAGGGAAGCGCCTCGCTTACTCCCTCTCTTGCGTGGTGCTGATCGCAGCTGTGTTCATCCACCTGATGCCTGCCAAAGGCCCCAGAGTACCTGCTCTCCCTGTACTGTGTTGTTTGTGTGATCATCTGATTAATTTCTGCCTCCCCTACCAGACTGTAAGCTCCCTGAAGGCAGGGATCATGTAATATGCTCAACATCAGTTCTCCTTGGCATACAGTAGGCACTCAATAAATGTTCCCCAAAGGCTGAAAAAAAAAACCCAAAAACCTGAGCTGAAGTCTGCCCTTTAGCTGATTGAGCCACCCGGGCCCCCCAGTATGTGACTTTTAAGGCATGTAATTTGGGGTCCCTGGGGAATGGCCACAGGAAATGTTTTTTTCCTCTAGTTGTTAAGTTGGTTTTTCCTCTTCCTAGTAGTTAACAGATGATAATATACCATTAACGTGGTCCTTTATGCCTTCATCTTTTATTCGTCATTGCTGCAGCTTTGCTTATGACTTTCTTGATTTAGCTTTCCTCATTTCAGAATGCTATTTGCCGACATTTCTTGAGTCATTTTGTCTTCACCTTTTATTCTTGTCTGTCAGACTGCACTAATATTGTTACCCAGTTTTCTTTCCTACACTTCTAAAAGCTGAAAGTTTTGGAACGTTAGTAGTAATATGTAAAGCAGTGTATTTTATTTTAGTTCTGTATAACTATGAAGATAATTAAAGAATGGCTTATTGTAGAGGTCCTCACATCAAGTCTAGATAGATTACCAAGTAGACCTATTTGGCTAATTAAGATGTGATTTAAATAATTAAAATTACTTCTCATTTTTATTTGACATCATAATTGGTTTTTAAGCTTAAAAATCTGACACTGATGTTTTAAATTTACTGACACTTGTGAAGCAGAGAGGAGTTTAGGAGGACCATCATTACTAAAAATAGTAGCTGGCTAAAGTGCATTAAAATTGACTTGAGTAACTTGAATATTTTCCAGCTAAAGTATCTGTCTAGTATATTTTCTGTATATTTTTCAGTGTAGATGTATTTACATATTTGTGGAAAATTTGAAAAATCAAAGGTGGGAAGAAAACTTGTATTAATGTACATCTTTAAAAGAAATTTTTATAGTAATTTCTACATCAAATGGGCTCAAACTCAAGACCCTGAGATCAATAGTTGCATGATCTTCTGACTGAGCCAGCGAGGTGCCCTTTTTTAATGTATCTTTTTGTCTTGTTTTGCTGAATTTTGTATTATGGTCATTTTTCTTAAATTATGAACTATTCGTAAATATTTTTATTGTCAATTTAACATATCCAGTAACAAACTCCTATAAGTTTTTGGCTAGTATATTGCTAGTAATACTGCAGTGAAATACTCCCATTCAAAATAGAATTTTCTGTAATTTAGGTTATTTGCTTAGGAGAGATTTTGAAGAGTGGAATTTACCGGTCAAAGTAAATAAACCTGGGGTCCCCATGGCTCAGTCTGACATTGGCTCAGGTCATGATCTCGTGGTTCATGAGTTCAAGCCCCTCCTCTGGCTCTGTGCTGACAGCTCAGAACCTGGAGCCTCCTTGGATTTTATGTCTAGCTTCCTTTACCCTTCTTCTGCTTGGGCACGTGCGCGCACTCTGTCTCTCTAAGATAAATGTTAAAAAATAAATAAACCTGAAGCTTTTGGCCTATGTGCTGTCATTTTCTGAAAGTTTTCCATTTTATGGTACCACCAATTCATGAATGCTCAGTGCATGTTTTCACTACAAGAATTTATGTATTTAGATATTTTAAATGTTACTTAAAATGTGAAATGCATATTTCTGTTTTAATTACAAAAGCTAAAATTAAATGTTACAAAGCCTGACAGTACAGTCCTGTCAAATAGATGCTGACAGCTTCTCTGTAATGACAGAAGTAACTATTGTTGTTATTAATGGTTTGAATATCCTTTGAGTATTTTGTCTTTGCTCAAGTGTCACTGCACATATAAACACAGGAATATACCTCATTTTATAGATTTCATGCTATTGATTTAACATGAATTATTACTTTACATAACACTACTAAAGAAAAATGCTGCCAGTTGCATCATTGGATTCATCACTAAGAAAAGTCAAGATCTCATGGATGTTAATATGAAAAAATGTTTCCTAAAAGAGTGGATGTACTCATCTGTATTACATTTTTTCATGGAAACATGCATATCATTTACCATTTTCGCTCAACAAAACATTGCGGATATTAAAAAATTCCTTAGAAACAAATTGGATGATGGTTTTAGCCAGACTAACATGAACATTTTATTTTTTTAAACTTTTTTAACTTCTTTTATTTTTTGTATTTTTTTAATTTCTAGGAGAGAGAGAGAGACAGCGTAAGCAGGGGAGGGTCAGAGAGAGAGGGAGACACAGACTCTGAAATAGGCTCCAGGCTCTGAGCTTGCTGTCAGCACAGAGCCCGATGCGGGGCTTGAACCCACGAACCGCGAGATCATGACCTAAGCGAAAGTCGGACGCTTAACCGACTAAGCCACCCAGGTGCCCCTAACAACATTTTAAAAATGTATCGTGTGTAAATCTAGGTCAGGCTAACCTGTGTTTTTTTTTTGTTTTTTTTTTGTTTTTTTTAATGTTTTTTTTTTTATTTATTTCTAGGAGAGAGAGAGACAGCGTGAGCAGGGGAGGGTCAGAGAGAGAGGGAGTCACAGACTGAAACAGGCTCCAGGCTCTGAGCTGGCAGTCAGCACAGAGCCCGATGCGGGGCTCGAACCCACGAACCGCGAGATCATGACCTAAGCGAAAGTCGGACGCTTAACCGACTAAGCCACCCAGGCGCCCCTGTTTTTTTTTTTTTTTTTTTAAACGTTTATTTTAGAGATAGAGACCTAGCATGAGCTGGGGAGGGGCAGAGAGAGAGGGAGACACAGAATCTGAAGCAGGCTCCAGGCACCCAGCTGTCAGCTCAGAGCCCTATGCAGGGCTCGAACCCAGAGACCGCGAGATCATGACTTGGGCCAAAGTCAGACGCTTAACCAACTGAGCCACCCAGGTACCCCCCTTAATTAATTTGTTTATTTTTTAACAAGGTCAGTCTAACCTCTAAAAAAATGTCTGGAGTGCTTGGGTGACTCAGTCAAGTGTCCAACTCTTGGTTTTGGCTCAAGTCATGATCTTGGGGTTTGTGGATTTGAGCCCCTGGTCCGGCTTGTTCAAGTTTGGCAGTACAGAAAGAACCTGCTTAATGATTCTCTCTCCTTTTCTCTCTGCCCCTTCCCTGTTCACTCCTCTCCCCTCTCTCAAATTTTTTTTAAATGTTTTTATTTATTTCTGAGAGAGAGAGACAGCGCGAGCAGGGGAGGGTCAGAGAGAGATAGAGACACAGAATCTGAAACAGACTCCAGGCTCTGAGTTAGCTGTCAGCACAGAGCCTGACGCGCGGCTGGAACCTACAAACCATGAGATCATGACCTGAGCCGAAGTTGGACACTTAACTGACTGAGCCACTCAGGCACCCCCCCTCTCCCCTCTCTAAAAATAAACTTAAAAAGTTTTTTTTTTTAATTGCAGAAATTTTCATCTTTTTTCATTTTTAAGGTTTCTTTTTGAGAGTGAGTGAGCGGGGGAGGGGCAGAGAGGGGGAGAGAATCCCAGACGGGCTCCTTGCTGTTAGTTCAAAGCCCCATGCAGGGCTCAGTCTCAGAAACCATGAGATCATGACTTGAGCTGAGATTGAGTTAGACACTTAACCAATTGAGCCACTTTAAACTTTTTTTTTAAGTTTTTAAAAAATGTTTTATATTTTATTAATTAAAATTTTTTTTAATGTTTTATTTATTTTTGAGAGAGAGCGTGAGTAGGGGAGGGGTCAGAGAGAGGGAGACACAGTATCTGAAACAGGCTCCAGGCTCTGAGCTAGCTGTCAGCACAGAGCCCGACGCGTGGCTGGAACCCACGAACCGTGAGATCATGACCTGAGCCGAAGTTGGACGCTTAACTGACTGAGCCGCCCAGGCGCCCCTTTATATTTTATTTACTTATTTATTTAATTTTTAATGTTTTATTTATTTTTTTGAGAGAGAGGGACAGATAGCATGAGCAGAGGAGGGTCAGAGAGAGAGGGAGACACAGAATCTGAAGCAGGCTCCAGGCTCTGAGCTAGCTGTCAGCATAGAGCCCGATATGGGGCTTGAACCCACAAACTGAGATCACGACCTGAGCCGAAGTCGGATGCTCAACCGACTGAGCCACCCCGGTGCCCCTATATTTTATTTTAGAGAGAGCGAGAGAGAGAGCGCACACTCACATGAGCAGGGAGGGGCAGAGAGAGGGAGATAGAGGATCTGAAGCAGGCTCTGCTTTGAGTGCAGCCCGATGTGGGGCTCGAACTCTCAAACCATGAAATCATGACCCGAGACACCCAGGTGCCTGTAAAGTTTATTTTGAGTGAGTGAGAGAGAGCCAGTGAGTGCACACTTGTGGGCCAGTGGGAGAGGGCTGGCGGAGTAGTGGAACAGGGGGGGAGAATCCTAGCTTTCAGCAAGGAGCCTGAAGCAGGGCTTGATTTCACAAACCACAAGATCATGACCTCAGTGAAGTTCTGACCTGTGCGAAGAGTTGGACTCTTAACCCACCGAGCCACCCAGGCAGGCCCCCCAAAAGAAAAACTTAAGGAATTTCCGTGTGCAGCCAGGAATTGATCATGGTATCTCATTTGCCTGACTGAATTAGAGTAACTGAGCGTGCTTATTAAAAATTTAGGCTTTTGGTCTATACTCCAAACCTAATGCATATCTGGGGGTATACAGCTGCTTTTGACTAGATGACCTTGTAAACTTCTAGAGAGAGCCTCTCAACTGTTCTTTCGCAGTTAAGTAATTGCCAGGGTTCTTGAGTTTGAGAATATTGGAAGCTATGTAGCAGTACTGCATAGCTTTTTGTCTAATTTTTGTCAGACTCTTAACAGTGATTAATGGTTAGGTGGATATATTTGCCCAAGTGCTGTAATAAAGGATTACTTTCTGCCTTGCCAATGATGGAATATGTAACATAACTTTAGATTTAAATTTAGCTGTAAATGCTAATCAAATTTAACCTCACTTAAAAAAAAATACTATCTTGTTTTTATTTATTTAAATGTTTTATTTATTTTATTTATTCTGAGAGAGAGAAACAGCATGAACAGGGGAGGGTCAGAAGAGAGAGGGAGACAGAATCTGAAGCAGAGTCTAGGCTCTGAGCTAGCTGTCAGCACAGAGCCCGACGCGGGGCTTGAACCCATGAACCGTGAGATCATGACCTGAGCCAAAGTTGGATGCTTAACCAACTGAGCCACCCAGGCGCCCTGTTAACTATCTTGTTTTAGAGTTGCACTGCATACCTTGTGGGTTTCTTAATGTTTCTTCCTTCATTTGTTGATTTCTATCATTTTTCCCTGTATCAACATCTATTTATATATTACATTTTGATCATTTGGTATAATTAGAAATTCTTCTCTCTACCTCAAAAGCGTTCCTAAGGATTTTTCCTGTAAATCCATTCTTGGGCTTTTTAATCAATAGGTATTTAGTGAGTTTTGAGAATGAGTTTCCCCTTGTGAATGACAAAAGAATATATTATAATGCCCAATATAGAGGATCTTCCAGTCCACTTTAAGGAGAATTGTGGCTAAAAACAATATGATTTTGTATCACATAACTTAGGTGATACAGGAATTTCAGAAAAGGGGAATTGAGGGCATTATGTGCTGTAATTATTAGGGAAAGCGTGAGTAATAGACGAGGTGTCCTTTGGGGGTGGATAAGATTTGGGTAGTGGGAGAGGAAGGATCTTTCAATATGTCATCGAAAGTACTGTATTGGAATTAAGCATGCGAGGCCTAAGAAAGGAGATATCTGGGCTAGAAAGAGGAAATGGAGTTCGATGATGCAAAAGCTTCTATTAGGCTTGGATTCTAAACTGTTCTTTATTTAGCTCATTACTGCATCAAGTACATTGTTAACATTCCTCTGAGGGCTTATGTTTTTAAATCTTCGAAGACAGGCAAGCAAAGAAAAGGTGACATAGGTCAAATAGGTTGTACATATATACCTAAGGCAGAAAGAAAGTCTCATCTGAATCTTTCTGGCTATAAAGGTGGTTATTTTCCAAGCAGGCTATGTTTCTCAAGGTGTGTGTGTTTTTTGGTCTACTGACTAAGAGTACAAATGACAAGAATAGTGAAAGTGTTACTAGAAAAGAATAGGACCTCTTTAGAGAGGCTTCCCCGGCATGTTTTCTGTTTCAGAAATCCTGTTTCTTTCAACACAAAGTATACTAAGTCTACTTTTATTGACTTCTAAGTCAGTTTATTAATTCTGGCCACTGTAAGCTATTTAAATTTTTCCTTAAAGAAAAATCCCAGGAGAAGCTTCCAAATCTTGAAAAATTGTTTACTTCAAATTTCCTTCCTTTATAACTTTTTAAAATTTATTTTATTAAAAAAATTTTTAATGTTTATTTCTGAGAGAGAGAGAGAGACAGCATGAGCAGGGGAGGGTCAGAGAGAGAGGGAGATACAGAATCTGAAGCAGGCTCCAGGCTCTGAGCTGGCAGTCAGCACAGAGCCCGACGTGGGGCTTGAACCCACTTACCGTGAGATCATGACCTGAGCTGAAGTCAGACCCTTAACCGACTGAGCCACCCAGGCGCCCCAAAAATTTATTTTATTGTTGAGAGAGTACAAGCAGGGGAGGGGCAGAGAGAAGGAGGGGAGAGAGAGAGAGAGAGAGAGAGAGAGAATCCTAAGCAGTGCACAGAGCCCTACATGAGGCTTGAACCCACAAACTGCGAGATCATGATGTGAGCCGAGACCAAGAGTTGGTCACTTAACCAACTGAGCCACCCATGTGCACCAAGATTTTTTTAATAGATTGAATTACAGTTGTGAATAATGTAAAATCTTAAGCTGTGTTTTAGCATCTCCTAAGTGATTTGGAAACCCACTTAATTGCAAATAGGCTTTAAAATGATGGCACCACAAATTTTGAGTAGACTTAAGCAGTTGAATAATTTATGATAAAGTTAAAATTGTCAAATTTGTCAGGGATTTAATGTTTAACAACCATTATAAGTTAGTTTAGCTACCTAAGACTGTTTTGTAACCAACTTAATCTGATGGGTTTATTACAGTGTAGTTATATCAAAAATCGTGTTCCTTAGAGATTATACTGAATTTGTTGTATAGTTAACTGATACTTGCCTTTAAGATTGTGAAATCAAAATTTATTTTCTGTGCTTTATGGTACAGAACTGATAACTCCAACCTCCAATGGAGTATTTGTTTATGTGATAGAGAAAGTGCATGGTATTTAGAAAAATCTGTGTATTCCTAAATATATATTTTTTAATGTTTATTTTTAAGAGAGAGAAAACACAAGTGGGGGAAGTGCAGAGAGAGAGACCGGAACAGGATCAGAAGCAGGCTCCGCACTGACAGCACTGAGCCCGATAGTGAGGCCAATGCAGGGCTCAAACCTATGAACCATGAGATCATGACCTCAGCTGAAGTTAGATGCTCAACTGATTGAACCACCCAGGCACCCTTGTATATTCCTAAATATTAACAGCAAAGTGTTTGCTGCCAAGTTATTTGGATCTTTTACAGATCTGTAAGGCAGAATATTCGCTGTCATTGAATTATCTATGAATTATTGACTGTTTAGAGATTGTCCAAATTGATAATTTCATTCATTCTTTGGATATTGTGTAAGTCCAGCAGATGATCTAAAAGAAGCATAATACCTGAACTTCAGTATATGTAATCTTCCTTTTTTAAGGTTTGTTTATTACTTTTTAGCATCCCAAGCAGGCTCTGTGCTGTAAGCTGCAAGCCCAACACAGAGTTGGTACCCATAAACTGAGATCATGACCTGTGCTAAAATCAAGAGTCAGGTACTTAGCTCACTGAGCCGCCCAGGCACCCCCCCCTATGTATGTCTTATAAAAAATGTCTGATTTGACCTGACAACCTTGTTTTAAATTTTATTTTAGTGTGGTTTCATTGGCTTTTTTTTTTTCTTTTATATTGATACACTAGTGCTTCCTTCCCTCTTTTCACAACTTCTGTACTTAGGCAGAGGGGCCATGTGAGCTGTTTTTATCAGTGAAATGTGAGCAGAACTTAGATGTATAACTGCACAGCCATTGAAAACCACTTTCCTGATTATTTTGTTTTTCCCTTTTCTGTTTTGACCAGAAATCGTCAACTATCAAAAGGCATTGTTACTCACTCAAGATACCTTGTGTGAAGTCTCTGAAATTTGGGGAGCAGTTTGGTTCCCAAGCATCTCCCCGCCCCCCCATTGATTCTTTAGGAAAGGATTAAAACCTGTTTACAGCATCTTTTGTTTTCAATTTTGAGATGCTAAGTAGATTTCATCCAGGCTACTCTGCTTTCTAGAATTTTAGGGGATTGTTTAAAATATATGCTAACTTTTCTCAAGATGAATAAAATCATCCTTTGTTATGTTTAAATATGTGCATGCCAAATGAAGGACATTTTACTTCCCCAGCAGCCTCATAATATGAATGAATCATAAATGGGCATGATACCTCCCCCACTTCTGTGTAGACTAATTCTCTAGTGGAGTTCCTTTTCATTCCTTTATTTCTAAACTGCATCTCTTTAGAACTAGTGAGAGTTACATTAAAAAAATTTTTTTAAGAGAGTGAACAAGCAGGGAAGAGGGGCAGAGGGGGAGTGAGAGAATCTTAAGCTCAGAGCCAGACTTGGACTCTGTCTCATGACCCCTGGGATCATGAACAGAACTGACTGAGCCACCCAGGTGCCTCCTAACTACTGAGGTTTAATTCATTACATTAAGTTCTCTGGCTTTTATCTTAGGCCTTTTAGTTCTCCCCTTGGTCATTAATCTACCTATTCTTCCGATGTATTTATTTGCTGGCACAGATCTGGGTGTTTTTATTTTTATTCACTTGGGTCCTCCCCCCTCCCCCATGCAAACATCAGGTTTTTCTTTGCTGCTATACTTCCTCCTTTATTAGCCCAGAAGATACAAATATTTTTTCTGCATATGGCGCAAAAGCCATTCATGTTCGGTACAGGGGTCGCGCCCGCTCAGGGGTATTCACTGTGATAATCATAAGATGGGAACATTCCTTAAATTCAAACTGTTGACATACTCCTGATAAGTTCGCCTCTTTATCATCAAAGGCTAAAATGCTTTTCACAGCAGCTGGGAAAATGCTACAGGGTGTTTTCTCTTCTTGCTGTTCTCTTCTAGTGCAAATGGCTTTCCATGATGGGAAGTCTTCTCTGTTGTATTTATCCTTATTTTTAGGTTTTTAGTTATTTGTGAAGTGTCTGTGAGGCAACAGTCATATGATAAAAGAATATTCAAGGTAAGGGAAAGTGGCATTTTATTGGAATGTACAGGTCTTGCATTGTCACTTATATGTTTTACAGTATATTTTCGTTTTTTGGTAGATGTATTATTTTTTGATAGAATATTATTTAGCAAAAGAAATACGGGGCATCTCTGTGGCTCAGTTGGTTAAGCGTCCAACTTCAGCTCAGGTCATGATCTCACGGTTGACAGGTTTCAGTCCAGTGTTGGGCTCTGTGCTGCCAGCAGGGAGCCTGTTTCATATCCTCTTTCCCACTTCTTTCTCTGCCCCTTCCCTAACTGTGCGCATGCTTGCATGTTCTTTCTCTTTTTAAAAAGTAAACACACATGAAAAAAAGGTTTATCTCAGCAAGTAAAGACTTCTCTATTGATCAGTTCAGATGTATGCATATAAAATGTATTTTGGTAGGTCCCAAACTAATAGTTTCAAACAACCAGGCTTGAGAACTAATAATTACTCTAGAGGGATTATTTTACTGAGATGATTTTTAGAATTACACTAATGTGAATTTACAGAGCGAGTTTTACAGTTTATAGAGGTACCTTGATTTTTTATCCCCCCTCATCTTCCCCCCTCCGCATTATACTTCTGAGTCATCCCTAAGATAACTTTGCATTCTTTCCGTGTGACATAGTGATTTGGGAAACTTGCCTTCATGCAAGCCAGCAGGAGCAGTGGAGGGGCAGAGGGGTGGGGGAGGAGAGGGAATATTAAGCAGGTTCCATGCCCAGCACAGATTCCGGGCTCAATCTTAGAACCCTTATATCATGACGTGAGCCAAAAAGAAGAGTCAGACCCTTAATCAGTTGAGCCACCCAGGTGCTCCTTTCCTTCCCTTTTAAGGCTGAATAATTTATTGTATGTATTTATTACATTTTGCTTATCCATTCATCCACTGATGGACATGTGGGTTGTTTCCATGTTTTAGCTACTGTGAATAATGCTGCTGTGAACATGGGTGTATAAATGTTTTCAGACCCTGCTTTCTTTTTTTTTTTTATAGTACTATGCTATATTTATTGAAAAAAATCCATGTATAAGTGGATCTGTGCCATTCAAGGATCCCATGTCATTCAAGGATCAGCTGTATAATGAAAATACTTTTTTTTTTTTTTTTTACAAATAGTTTATTGTCAAATTACTTTCCACATAACACTCAGTGCTCATCCCCACAAGTGTCCTCCTCCATGCCCATCCCCC